>NC_042959.1:45018478-45732218 GCF_901001165.1 Salmo trutta | reverse complement strand
AGTCAAGAAGTGCAGAATATAGCATTTGGACATTTTGAGAAGAAGATTTGAAACAAAAACCATCTCTTTAGATCATCCAGCCCTCCACTAAAGACAAACTGTTGTATTGGCCAATGGCAGTCACTGACGTCTCACTGTAAAAGCCAATCCCTTCATGTGCTGACCTTCAACACTTCATGTTTCATATCTTGGTTTCACATGGAACTCAAGCTTATAGCAATACAATACAGTAGTATCTCTTTGTGTCCCATTGAATTCAGCAGTATATGTACAATATCAGATGATCATATGATTAATACAAGTTGATGTATACAATAATAATACATTTTGACAAATTTTATTTTATAAAAAGTAAATTTCATTGGGTAATTCTAAAGTGGGGAAAAATTGCTTGCTTTTCGGTCCTCCCCCACCAACCTTATTTCCTTGGGAAGAATACATATTTCTGCTTGAGACCACCCTTTAAACTATGAAATGACTGCCGTCACTGACACACATACCGCCCTGCCACCCCTCCATACGACACACACACATGCACACACACACACGTGCACGGAACAACGCACATGAACATGCAAGGATGCACGCACACACACACACACACACACACACACATACCCCTGATTTTGGATGGATAGATGGAAGGGGGAGGCAGGGGGGACTGAAAAATATAATCTCCTGAAAAGAATGAGGCCCTCTGGGATTTTCTCAAAGTGGCCCCTCTGTGTGGTGGGGGCCGGTGGGGGTGCGGGGGCCTAAAACATGGGCACTCCACACTGTAACCTTAGCCAGCGGGGGAGCAATCTGTCAAATAATTAGCCGTTGCCCAGGACAAAGGTTTTATTTGCAGGAATTTCATAGAAGCCAGGATTGAATAATATGTCTCTGTATTGTGCAGGGCCATGGGAACATCATCTCTTACTGGTGGGGCTATAAAAGACAGCCAACTGATAATGAGAAAAGGGTCTGGTAATTCAATTCCTCAAGCATTTGTTTCTATAATTCCTTCTCTCTTTCTGTCCTCCGCTCTCTGTCTCCACTCTTTTATATCTAGCTAATTAAAGAACATAATTTTGACAAAGACGTGCCGGTGTCCCTGGAAGAAAAATGTCTGGCATTCTTAGTTTACCACAACATTACCAAACAACAAGATATTAATAATGTTGAGAGATTTTGTTATTTTGAATGTTTTATTGACAACACAATGTATCAACACAATACATATTATTATTTTAGTGAAATAGTGAAAGAAGAAAAAGCAATTGATTTGGCAAATATGTTTGCATATTTACTGGCTGAGTTAATAATGTTATATTTAGAAGATATTTGAGGCAAATATTTGACAGATAAATGATTTGAACAAGTGATAAAGTTATATTCCTGAACAGATACGGTTCTCAAATAAACCAGAAAAGGGTTGCCATGGTTCCAGAATGAATGTACAGTGTATCGTTTTTTCATTGGTTGATAGAGGTTAAAATAGCAGCTTCATGCTCTCCACTCCCTTGCATTGCCTGGAGGAATAAATAACAGAGGCATCTCCTGTGGGGGTTGGTTTGGACTCTTTTTACCAGTTCCCTATTGTATTTAGAAGCAATCATAGTCATAACTGTCTCTGCTTCATATTTTCACTTCTCTTTCCCTGCTTGCTGAAAACATACGTAAACATACTAAGTCCACTGTACAAATTGTCATTGAGACATTTTCAAACGTTCCAGTTCATGATTCCATGTCTTACTAACAACAACTGTGAGTTTTAGAGAGAAGATACCAACCTCATAGATAATGCAAGTGACCGAGTGTTTCCAATGCCTGAACAATGTCCAGTCTCTCTGGTCCCCTACACTTTCTCTCTCTCTCTCTCTCTCTCTCTCTCTCTCTCTCTCTCTCTCTCTCTCTCTCTCTCTCTGTCTGCTGACCTCTGACCCTTAGGGGCGTCCAAGCAGGAAGTGGATAGTGTTAAAAGGGATTGATTGGTTTTGTGGTCTACAGATGATTGTTTATATCATTCCATACGGGAGGCTTGACCTTTAGTGACCCCTCTGTGAGCCAATCGGCTGAGCGCCCAGACCTGTGTCCATTTGCGACTGCTAATTACTGTTAAGGGCCCTGGTTTCTGGTCCTAAAATGGGCTCCTGCGCTGCTTTGATGACAGAGAAATACAGCTGGGATACAGTCCTCTGATCTTCCTGTATACCGTTTCTTACTACCCCCTGAACGTCAAGCACATTAAACTTAATCTAGCGGCAAATTCTTCTCAATTATTTGTATGTTGTTGTAATGTGAGTTAGTGTGCACGTGTGTGTCTAAATGGGGTTCGTAGAGCTGTGTACGCTCGAGTCAGTGTGAGTGTGTGTGTTTTTGTCCTGGCTGTATATACATTTTACAACTACAGCCACAGTGTTTCTAAAGTGTGTTCTTGTATGTGGTGTGAGTTTGTACATCCTCTAACACATTCCAATGCTCGCTTTTAAGTCAAATAATTGGATTATGCTTCCTGTGATCTCCCTAATTATAACGGAACCAAGCTTACAATTTTCCAGTCATTATTTTATATTTTGTTCCCCTCTAATAAGAAGGTGCAGTGAAGCACAACAAAATGCTATGACTCTATTTCCTGCTCTTTGCCTTACAGCTATGTATAGATGAAGAACGCCTACACTCTCCCAATATCATCATCCCCCCCCTCATTAAACATTAGAGCGCCAAATCACAGACACGCACATACGCGCGCAAATATAAACATGCACACATGTGCACACATACAAAACCACACAGAAAAACATTCACACACATGTCCGAAATGACACGTTACACTGGCACGTAAGCGCAAATTAACAGTATAAACTTTCATATATTCAGACCAAACTGCAAATACCCAATATTTATGAAACGTTTGTTTTATACTTATTGTAAAATACTCACACAGTCACACAAATAAATCCCAGCATAGGTTCTATTCACATAAATGACAGTCAATCACACTCACAACGCTGCTGATATATCATTGTGTCCAGGCCCCACATCCTCTCATCCCCTCAGTGACACTCATCTCCCCTCCACATGCTTGTCAGTCCTCCACCCAACTCCAGGGAACACAGTACATCTGACAGTATTTCATGTTGGATTTCGGGATAAGTGAGAGGATTTCAGTTCAAGCTCCGAGCTTAGCGTGGGGTGCAGTGCTGCAGTGAGAACCGTTCGCTGCGTAAAGCTCACTGCTTACATGATGTGGGTTTTTTTTTCTCCCCTCTCTCACCCTCTTTTCTGGGTTTTGTTGATTTAGCTGTGAGTGGCTGCCTGACACAACATTGGCTAACTCCTCAAGGAGCTAAATAAAGCTAACCCCTTGCATAGTTATTCTATCACAGGACTCCGGGGGGAGCAGAAAAAGGGATGTCATTTTGATTGACCAAACCGTAGGGGCTTCAGTAATACTATAACCACAGGAAACTGGAGACGGAAAGAAAGAGAGAGAGGGAGGGAGGGAGGGAGGGGTGAGAGAGAAAGATACATTTTTATATTAGAGGCAATTAACATTATATTAGAGGCATAATTAAGATTCAAATTTATATCTTTTTTTCATCTAACAGATCAGGGGGCCAGTTGTTTCATGAGGCTCTTCACAACCCTTCATCAGAGGCAAGGTGTTTTCTAAGAAGTAGAACATCTAACTCGTTGTAGTTCCCTGCCCATTGACTCATTTTGGCACTTGATCACCAGGACAATGCTGTGTTACTTCGGTTGAGTTCATGCCCACAAACTCCCCCTATGAGCAGAGTGTGTTTTGCAGTGTGCCGTAGTGGACACATAGACCTATAGCGGCAGCATACATGTCACAGAGACACTAATGACAGGTGAAGGCATGGTGCATGTGGCCCTTTCCACGGCCCCCACACCCACGACACAGGTTAACCCGGGAAATCAAGAAAGAAAGGAATAACATGCGGAGCACCTGAGAGGAATCCTGAGTGGCCAGTTCCTGGTAGAAAAAGATGGATTGCCTGAATTCTCCACCAATCACAAAACAACACATTGGCTGCAGCATTGATTGATGAAGTATTTAAGTCGTCAATCTCACATCACCCGCTTTTCTCCTCTCTTTTTTTCTCCAACTGGTTGCAGAAAAGGCATGCAGTGTCTGCAGCTCGGATGAGACCTGACTGGTGCAAAGTATCACCGCTTTTCACCTTTCGATTTCGTCTCAAATGCGCTGAATGTTTTGGTTGTGTGTGCGAACAAACAAAGATAGGCAAGAGATCATCCCTTTTTCATTTATAACGTACACAATACATACATCATGTTACACATATTACATAGTAATTCTCAGTACATGAAATGATTAGAGAAGTACAACATGTCCTGTCCTCTAGATGATGAGAGGATTGTGGATTTCTAGGAATAGGATTAGCTGTGTTGGGTTCAACCTAAAGGTCTAAAGCTGAGAGGGAGAGAGCTAGACCTGAGCCCATCTGCATACAGATACAGATTGTAGTACCCCCTCCCATGTACATCACCAACTCCATAGCTCTCAGCCAGGCAAAATGCATTCTAACAGGCATCACTGAAGACAACTCAAGGCAGTGCTATTGATTACAAATCATGATTAACAATAGTAGTATCGATACAAATGGAACATTAGCCCGCACCTCTGACCCTTGTCCAGGACCTTTTTTTTTGTACGCTATGATGTATTCAATATCAGAATCATGCTTGAGTAAACTTGCTGGGAAAAATCTATGGGATGTTATTCATAGAAATAAGGAAAAGATCACACCTGCAGCTATACTGGTAACAATGCATGAGACGATGCATTTAGAATGTCAAAAGAGATTTGGTTATGGATTGATCCGGGCAACCTATATTCTTGCCACAGTAAAGCACACATTCTCCAAGGAGTATATAACCCCCATCCATTGTTTTCCTCTCTTAATATGATCCCTCACAAGGGTTTCCACAAGACCTCATTTCTAATCAATGCGTGTGGTTGGTGGGGATCATCCTGTCTCTGCAAATGAATGACTTCACTTTTTCTGCGGTTTTATTGTATTGATTTGTTTCATTAGCTGATTGATTTCTGCCCCTCTTCCTTCCTTTTGCTTATCGATATGAGAGCTGATCACATCCATCCAGGGAAAAAAATCCCAATCAGCCTTTGGTAGCTAGTGGAATCCCTTAGCAGGATCCTGAGGGGACAAGGCTAACCATGGTTATTGAGCATGACTGGGACTATTGGTTGACAGTGAAAGTAAAATGAAGGTTTTCCATCTGCCTGGTATTGTATGTATGGGCAGCAGAGCTGCTATATTACTGTTGCTCACCAGTTGTCATGCTAAGGTTCTGCTAGGCTTGATTTGGTTGTCATAGTCCCTCTCCCTGAGTATCTGTTAAATGTTCACCTGCTCATTATACTTTGTCCTTATTACCAGCCATATCTGACCCTCTCCTTTAATTCCCTTTGACACCAGAACAATGGATAGGAAGTGCTTCACGCCAGCAAGTCAGACTTCACTTCATTGCAGGAATTATAGCTTTTCATTCTCTGTCACTGGAGCATTTTAGTGACTTGCCCCACCAGCACAACAGTGGACAGCGGTGATCTCTCTCTCTCTCTCTCTCTCATACATGTGATAGATGCACATTTGTGTATGCTTGTGTATGTGAACACACATCCATGCAAAAACACACACACACACACACACACACACACACAGATCAGCCAACCAGACTGTGTTTGGGGTGAAAGGGAGAGACTGTAGCATAGTAACACATAGTCAAATGATGGGCCCCATATGCCAAACACAGTCCTAAGATTTATACCCTCATCTATGCAAAGTGAAATAGTGGTAATGTGGAACAAAATCCCCCCCCCCCCCCAAAAAAGAAAAGAAACGCAAATGTTTGCTTGTTCTACTTAGCCCATTATTCATCAAGCCAGCTGCCTAAATCTATTAGGATCAACACTGTTTGAGTTGTCTCCTCAGAAACACTGACATATTATTTCTGCCTTTCCTGAGCCATCTCAATGTGACAGTCAGCCCTCTAAGAAAACAAGCTGAAGTAATACTGCAAGTCATAAAATGTCTGGCCCAGCGCTCTCTCTCATCCCTGTTCTCCCCCTCCCTCCCTTCCACTGACACACCAGAGTTCTCTCTCACACTCTCTCTCTCTCTCTCATCTTCTTCCCACCCCCCCCCAAAAAAACATTTTCCTAATCAAATACTATGATAATAGAAAAGTCCATAATGTAATCCAATAATATGTTAAAACGAGAGCAAGTGTCTTTGTGATGTCTTATTACATAGCCAACACACATCCACACCTAAATGAATGGCTAAAATGCATGTCTACGATGAGGTATACCCAGAAGCCTGAGAATGTTCATGCTAAAGAATGACAGATTATCTCATGGCCTTTTCCCCCTAAACACCTATGTGTGTATTTCCAGCTTGTGGGAATTCCTGTTCCTGGAGTTTATGGAGCCACCCAGACTGAGCTCTGGAAACACCGTGTCACTTAGACCTCGCCTTTAACTTTCACTTTATCACCTCCATTGACACCAGGATATGAAGGCCACTCCTTAACAATTACACTTGCAAAATTAAACAGTCACAGAACTGAAATCATTTGGAATGCTTTTATTTTAATGTCAGTGTGTTTCAAAACAAGGTATGTTTTCCCCCAAAATAATTGTCACAAGTATCTTCGTCTTCTGATGATATAACGAAATCATCGTCGGAAAAGGATGACCAATACGCAGCAGAGTCGATATATTCCATCTTGAACATTTAATTAAATCAACACGAATACAAAAACAATAAACAAGAAAACAAACGATAAACTGACAGTCTGCAAAGCATAGGCTCAACACAGAACAATCACCCACGAATCACAAACACACCCCAATATATGGGACTCTCAATCAAAGGCAGATAGACAACACCTGCCTTCAACTGAGAGTCCCAACCCCAATCAACACAACATAGAAACACACTCACCAGACTACACATAGAAATACATAAACATAGACTATAAACCAAACCCCCGGAAATACTACATCAAACACCCTTTAAACAAACACACCACCCTGAACCACATAAAACAAATACCCTCTGTCACGCCCTGACCAAACTACAAAACAATTAACCTTATATACTGGCCAGGACGTGACAATAATACTACACAGACTGGATGCATTTTTAATACATATCATGTAATCAGATGTTAAACATGTTTATTGATTAAGGCAAGAATTCTTGGTTAAAGTATCCCAGTTTCACCACAATTGTCCTTCCAAAAAAACAACAAAAAGAAGACCCATCTTGATTTTCATGGTTCAAATCACTGTCCGCTGCAGGATTTGGACCTCACTTAGCATTTCTATTCTCTGTTTCCTATGATGCTATATATTCTATTTTCCCTCCCTCCCTCCCTCTCACTCTCTCTCTCTTCTTCTCTCACTCTACTCTCTTCACTATAAATCCTCCAGTGGTTCTGGCAGCAGTTTCCTGCTCTTTCATCTGCCTCCCTTGTGGTAGGACCATTAGCCCGGCCGTACCTGCAAGTGTTTGGGAGGCAGCTGGCCCAGGACGCAGCACTGCAATGGGGCTGTAGAGCCCAGAGGCTGGGCCTGGGACATGGGAACGCTGGCACCAAATACCAATGGGTAATTAGACCTTCGTTCAAGAGCAAATGTGGCAAGCATTAGACACAAAGCTCTTTCCGGTTCAAATCATATCTGCATCCTGGCCTTCCTCCTTTCCTTGGGAGATAATTATTTTTTTCCTTTATTTTCTTGCCCCCTTTTCTTCTTTCCACTCTCGGACTAACCATTGACGATCACTTGGCTTGTGTTTGCTGTTTCGATGGAGGTATATTTTGGTGAAAGACACTAGGAGGTCATCGAGTGTTATTATACTGTACGATTTTAATTTGTAAGGCTAACTTATTATTTTGTCTTCTTCCTTAAACCCAGTTAAATCAAAAGCACAACAACTCACGAATGAAGACATCCTGTATCATTTATTTTTACCAAGGCAGAGGTCAGCCAGCCTTTGTGACAGAAATGTAACCATCACCTGACATTTTGCCACAGAAACTACAAAATAAACAGAAGTGAGATACGGAATAGATCTAGTATGCGTCCATTGGGGTAAGAGTTTGCCCATGTTCAGATATGACTACATACAAAATAACATTTACTGTAACTGTGTCAAGTGTTGGACCCAGTATCCCGGACCTGTACCTTTACTGATCAGAACATTATTATTTACGCTGCACTGGAAAGATAGTTAGCAGGTGACATTTGTGACATTTCCTTTCTATATCGGTGTGCTTGTGTTGAAAAAAATGACTGGTTGATAGTTTTTAATTCATCTTATTTTTTTTACATGTTTGCACATTATACACGTGAGCGACAAGATGTCCTTGGAACGTTGAATGACACAATTCAAACTTCATATTTGACATCTGGATCTTCCTGTATATTTAGATGTCTGGGCCGTGAGAAAAATGACCTTATATGTTTCTCATCATTTAAGAGGGAAACTATCAGGAGGCCTTTCTTGTTTTGTGGTGAACGGTGACATAACCCATAATTCCATTCAAACCACAATGGCCTTTCATCAAAAGTCACTCCCTGACCTGTACAGTCTGTCTTACACAACATAGGCCTACTAGAGTAGCACTGGCATTGTCACTTCAAAAAAAGTTTGTCAAAATTATACTTACAAATAATGCATCAAATTATACGCACACATTCAAATTCTAGCAACAAATCAACACTGTCCTAATAAATTCTGAACATTTGTCTCAGGTGAAAAAGGAAGAGGTTGAATGCTGTGTGAGTGAGTGCGTGGTCTGCCTACTGCCGTGGCCAGGCTAGAGGACCCTGCTTTTATCACAGAGGGAGAAGCACTGAAGCCACATTAGCGTAAACAGGAACACAAAAGGAGAGGCGAGAGGACTGGAACGGAAACCGGGGGTTGTAAACAGGACCCCCCACTGAGGAATTTCAATTTCATATCTCTAATTATCCCTGTTAGATGGAAGAACTGACAAAACGCTTTCTTTGGTCACTCTTTCTTTCTCCCGCATCTCTGTCAATTAATTTCAGTAGACGAATATGACTAATTGTCTACTCCACAGCTCTGGCCGTTATGTAAATAGTAATTTGGCCCGCATTGGATGGAGGGGTGGTTCCGTGGGTATTCATGCATCCATTTATGATATTTGAACACAATGGGCTATGCATAATTTCCGTTGATCATGTAAGCAGGCTAACACAACCTTGTTGTAGACATGGGCTTCTGAGCCTTTTTGGAGCCTGCGGTCTTGTAGCCCAGACAATACCCCTGTACTTCCCTCTTTTGTATGAGGAGAGCATTATGTTTCTCATTTCTGTCACTGGAATTGCTTCTTTGTTTAGAGTGCTAATATTAGCATCATAATTAGACTGAAAGAAAGAGAGTGTTGCGATTCATGCAGATTTTCCGAAGTGCAGAGTGTGGAGGCCGGAATTCTAGACGAGGTATCAGTTACTGGTGTTTCATGAGGATCCAGTTCAATCGGGAATTTGCATGTTAAATGTTTGTTATCAAACCATTTTGTGTGCAAGATAATTAAACAGAAAAACTGAAACACACAGCGTCATTATCAGTAGTCATAAAAGCTCTCGATTCAGAATGTATCATCCGTAAATTCAGTGTTACTATCTCATGCAGCCATGGCGCTGAACACCAACGCTAGGCCTACACTTTTACAAAGTTTAAGTGACAGTTCTCACAGTTTGGAAGTTTGAAACTGCTCACATGTAAAGACTGTATTCACCCTTACAATGGGTGCAAACCAATTTGCCGACTGCACATTCAAAGCTTTCAGCTTGAGTTTGATTAAAAAGTGTCTTTGTTCAAAGTACTTGTGCTTTTTGCAAAGACTGTATGAACTTGGCACTTTATGGAATTTCACTTATATTGCAAGGTCTGTGCTTATACTTAATGATTTAAAGTGATTGGTCTATAGCTAATGTTCTATTCAGGGTATGTGTTTTTATGCATATCATAAAAAGTATCAAGCAAGGAAGGCCGTGGTGTCACATTCAATAGTGAATAGATGCTTTAAATTCACACATTTTAATTGCCAAAAAAACAGCACTTGACAAATGATCCTGGCTGGCGCGATATTGGGAAGAGCAGCAAACTTAATTCAATGGATCCCTGTTTGAACTCATTCAAACAACACACAACCGATACCAAACCAAGTCAGCTTACAGTAAGCCAACCAAAAGAAAGTAAACCAAAACAAAACCAAATCAAACAGAAAATCAACCAAACTGAACATGAATGTCCAATGCCAACCCATAGACTGTATGAGAGATTGTAGCATTTCATTACCCACATTCCTTTTCTGTGTACTCTTGACCAGTTGCCATGGCGCTAGAGCTAACCACATTCATAACCTCTCTCTTGTGCTTTCTTACTTTCTTTCTCCTCTCTCTCCTTTGTCTTTCTTCCTTTTCTCTCTGTCTTCCACTGAACTACTCATCAAGTTACTTTTTCTCTCTGTTTTCCACTGCACTACTCATAAAGTAAAGTTTTCTTTTTGTTTGCATGAGATCACCATTGAAGTTCCCAGAGTTATAAATAACCTTTGAGCCCAGCATACAGTATGCATCAAACAGAAAGAGGATTTCCTGGGTCAACGCTTGTCACACTCTGATCTGTTTCACCTGTCTTTGTGCTTGTCTCCACCACTCCAGGTGTTGCCCATTTACCTCATTATCCCCAGTGTATTTATACCTGTGTTCTCTGTTTGTCTGTTGCCAGTTTGTTTTGTTTCATCAAGCAACCCAACGGTTTTGCCGTGCTCCTTTCTGTCTCTAGTTCCTGTTGTCTAGCTTTCCTTGTTTTTGACCATTCTGCCTGCCCTGACCATGAGCCTTCCTGTCATTCTGTACCTTGTCACACCACCCTGGATTACTGACCTCTGCCTGCCCTGAGCCTGCCTGTCATTCTGTACCTTTCGGACTCTGCTCTGGACTACTGACCTCTTCCTGCCCTTGACCTGTCGTTTGCCTGCCCCCCTGTTTTTGTAACAAACTTTTGTTATAAAAGGGTCTTCTCCTGAGCCTTGACGACGCTAAATCATTATGGCATTATTTGCCAAGTTTGTTTACCATTTTTAATATCAAACCAAACTCTTGCCTCACAGCGCAAATATTACTAAATATGACGTAGGTCAAATAAAGCAACTCAAACTTTATCATCTTGATGTTGTGTCGTTCCGGATGCTGACTAACATACAAAATTATCATAGCACAAAAATCTCTGTTCGTAAAGTGTTCACATTTCAAAGCTAGTTTCCATACAGACATTTGCATTAGCACATCTACAGTCAAGAGTCTAAGTGGCAAAACAGAAGAAAAGAAAAAAGAAATAAATGATTAGCATTTTAAGTATAAATAGTTCCAGGACAAGGGCTGTTAAGTTTGGAATGAACATGTAAACAGTTGGAAATGCCTTCCTCACCACCCCCACCCCACACTCACCCCTGCCTCCTTTTAAAACCTTGATAAATATACATAAAGTCTTGCACAAAGACCGCCTTCTTCCTTTAATGGGACACCCCCTTTAATGGAGAAATATTTCTTAGGATTATATCAGCATTCAGTTGCAAATTTTTTAGTTTTAATACTCAGTCATCTGTGAATAAGAGTATCATTTGAATTCAGAGGACACCTGGTGCCATGGGCTGGGCTATAGTGGGGGGCTCGGAGCTGACCTGGTATCACTGCCAAGGCTGCTTTTTCCCAGCCTTCCATTCCTCTGGCCTGACTAGCTGCTCCATTCAGCCTCCTGCCTGCCGTCTCAGTCTCTCCTCAGATACTGTAGAGCGCAGCCGCCCCAACAGCACACTTGTAACTTTATTCTCCCACCCGAAAAAAATAAGCTCTCTCTAAAAGATAAAGGGAAGGGAAATCATCTTATCAATCTCCTCTTAGATTAGGCTTGGAGTAAGTTGAATGCTGGTTTAGAGTGTCAGTGGGAAGCAGAGAGAAAACTTAGAATTCAATACTATAAAAAAAGAAAAAAGAAGATAAAATAACAGTATCTCCGAGAGCCTCTTTTGTTGATTTATTGTACATTAGCCACTAGGTTGTATGGAGAGCAGAGGGGGTGGGGGTTGGGGGAATGAGGCAGGACTATTTGGAAGAGGAGAAGAGAAGGGGGCAGGGGGGCTATTCGTATGCGTCCCACATCCACCACACACAATAAGGCCTGTATTGCGTTTTGCAAATTTATACCCAGGATGTTGGTTTTAGAGTGTTTCCCTGAAAAAAGGAGACTTTTTTTTTCTCCAAGTAAGTGTCTGCTTTCATGAGCAAGAGTGATTGAGGCACACAAACAAACCTTTGTTTCCCCCAGCTCACAGATGCAAGGCCCAGGCACTGGCTCTCGCTCCGCCCCAACACACATTTGCACTTTTTGTTTTGAGTAAAACACAAGACTGTACGAAGAAAATTTAAACGAGCTAATTTCAGATTGAATGCTCCCTATAATCTTTTGAGATTTTCTCAGGATTTAAACAGCTTTCATTGTTTCTTAACAGGTTTCTTGTCTCTACTAAAAAATAATAATATCAATTTTATAATATTGTACAAAATAATATTGTAATATTTCTTGAAAATGAACAAGTAAATAAGAAGTGTCATTACTTTAGTGTGATCCATCAAATATAAAAAAATGTAAAACAATATTTACAAATTATTTCGATTGTGAGTACATTATCCCCATCACATCATGAATTAAATTAAAAGTTTAATTTATGTGAGAGGAAAATACATATACTGTATCTGCCTTCATACTGTTCAAAACACCAAACCTGACCAATATTAACAGAAGAGAGCTGTTTGGCTATTTTCTCATCACTACAGGTAGTATAACTGTACACTGATTGGATAGCAAATTGGATAACAGGGTTTTGAGCCTATGACATTGTGAAACAGATTCTCGTTCACTTTTAGCAGCAGCTGCTTCCTTAAATACACCCCCTCTGGTAAACTTCAATTCAAAGGTCACATGGGGCTTATTCCTGGTGGCTGTGAGATTTACCTGTAGGATTGCTCATGATTGCTCAATCCACAATGGAATGCAAACATCCAAAGCCAAATGCAAGTTGTTTCTAAGAGACAAGGTTAAAGGAGAAATTGACAAACAGATCAGATCAGCCTCCCCCTGTGTGAGGCTGAGGCTTTTGACGGAGGCGATTATTCATGTCCCTCCCACAGCCACAAATGAAGAGCCCAGCTGACTTCCGCCGATCACCCACCCATCTTCCGCTGCCAAGAAACCTCAAGTACCAGCAAAATACAATCCCCTGATTATCTCGACTGTGTATTTTCTGTTACACACTGAATGGAACACTTTAAAAAAGCTAAATTATCGCCTAATGAAATCATCTTTTAAGTGAGTGTGTGCCTTAGGCCGGATAGTGAATATAGATCATATTTGTAATGACAATTACACTCTTAGAAAAAAGGTGCTATCTAGAACCTAAAAGGGTTCTTTGACTGTCCCCATAGGAGAACCCTTTGAAGAAATTTGGTTCCAGGTATAACCATTTTGGTACCATGTAGAGAACCCTTTCCACAGATGGTTTTACATGGAACCTAAAAGGGTTTTTACCTGGAGCCAAAAAGGGTTATCTTATGGGGACAGCCGAAGAACCCTTTTTCTAAGAGTGTAGTTACACATGAATATACAGTATATAAACAGAAAACATCCGGCCAAAGAGATATGAGGTCGCTAGACAGTACATGCAATATAGCAGATCAATGCATGTCTCCATCAGTGTAGTTTAATAATTCCACTGTCGACATGTGCCCCTGTGAAAAAACAGAAGCGAGGGAAAATGTACACACTGGGATGTTTGCATAAATCTGCCATTTCATTCGCGGGGAGAGTGGTGGGGGAATTCTACGACTCAGATGTGTGTGATTGGCGGTTCCCTTGGCTCTCTGGGTTAGAGAGTTCAGAGGAAAGCCGATTATTACTCTCCCTCAGGTCAAGCCTTCATAAATAAACGCTAGAACGCCCCGGGCTCTGTGTGTTAGTATGATTAACATATCATACAGCCTATCGACAGGGCACTTATCATATTACAGCAGCGGCCGCCCCTCGGAACACGCTGAGGTAACATGTACAAGGCGACTGTGCATACATCTCTGTTCATTAGACCGCTCCGCTGGGACTGAATGAATCATATCAGCACGTGGTTATGGCAGGCAGGGCGGCCGTTTGCCTCCGCAGAGGAGATGTTAAGAGGGGTATTTAATAAAGCTGGAAAGGGTTATAAGTCGGCTTCTGCGGTGAGGGAAAGAGAGGGAGAACGGAGGAGAAAGGGAAGAATACAGATGATGGACTAGAAAATAACAACAGCATGAAAAAAGTCAGGGAGAGAGTAAGTGTAGGAATAGGTTTAAAAGACATCTACAGAGAAAGTCGTTGGGGATTTGACAATGAGCAAAATAAAGAGTAGAGGAATAGAGAAGGATAAGGGATAGGGAGTGATACCTAGAGAGAAACTACAATGGTTGAGAGAGGAGTGCATAGGGCTCAGGGGACTGCAGTAAAAAACGTCAAATTCAAAACTTTTCAATGGCTGATTAAAAATAAACTGCAGATTTATTAGTGCGTCTCAAAACTGCACAGCGGTGTGAAAATAGGCCGGGCTCTCAGACACGCTGCTCAGATTTCAATTTAGGGAAGTCTTTGCTCCTCAGTTACACATACGTTTGCTCCACTCACAGACCAGGGGCCACAATTAACGCCTAACCACTCTGACCGGGGCGAGAGCGCAAATGATATCTCCTTCTAAGCTCCTCTAAGCCAGCAGAGCCAGGGTATTGAGCAGAGTGCTGCATCCCTCTCCCTAGTCAAGCATGGACTCTCTTAGGTGGACCACAGCCTGGCTAGGATGCCTTTCATCCACTATTAAAGAACTCTACCAAGGAAATGAGGGTTCTTGGTGGCTGGGCAATGGGATAATATGAGTGTACATCATGCAAAAGGGGAATATTGGCTGAATGTTTTTCCTGTCATGCTTCGCGTTGGGAGAGCAAAGCTGGGATCAGTGTGAAAGCCATGTCCACCAGGCTAATCACATTCAACCCTGGTCCTAGACCTGCTAGGACACATCTGACAGGGAGGAGCACCACAGCTAAACGTTACGAGTATTACGGACAGACCCAGGCACAGCAAGATAGTTTAGAACTATTACTGTAAGTCCACAGGAGAGGACATGTCAATTCTCACCTTTGATATGATCTAATTATAAGGTATTTGTGTTTTCTGAACAAGGCTTTCAACTTAAGCATTGGCGTCGTCTTCACTACAGTGATTCCGATGAATTTCACTGAACAATTAACTAAACCTGTTTATTTGATTCTATGTTCTCTATGCTCTATATCTATGTAGGCCTATACTTCACTATCTACGGGTGTGAGGGTATTTATGCACACATTGAATGTGAGTGTTGTCATCCGCTGCCACCCCCTGAACCCCTCCCCCCCTTTGCAAATTAGAACTTCACACACGTAGCGGCAAGCTGCCTGGTGCTCTGTGATTTCACACGACCAATTAAGACCCTCTTGGCAGTTGTGTGAACAGTTTCATTAGAGGAGATAATATTGCAAAGTGAAATGATAAGCAATCATTATGATGAATGCCCAGACATTACATTCCCTCGTTAATGAGGTGTAAATGATCTCATTATTTCTTTTTGAAAGACTACAGATTAGATTAAAGTGGAGTGGACAGCGCTCCTCCGTGTTCAGACAACTTAGTGTTAATTAGGCCCAATCTCCAGGAGCAAATGAGCCGCAACCCTTTGGTAAACAATTAGGCTTGCATAGCTCAAGGCAAGATGGACAGGGATGGGCAATTGAATGGATGCATAGCTAGGTGTCGAAGCCAAGTTGCAAAACTGCATCTGATTCATTTTTCAATATTCGTGTGAAATGAGATGGTCGTCCTTTCCTTTTTCCATTACTGTGTAAAACTTGACAACCTCTTGTATTAGTAAGGCAGTTTATAATAGTGGTATATATATATATAATATGGTGAAACACATTCCAACCAATTCAGAAAGGTCTGGTTTTGACAAATTGAATACACATTTCCTGTATTAGTCTTACTGTCACACCCTGATCTGTTTCACCTGTCCTTGTGCTTGTCTCCACCCCCTCCAGGTGTCACCCATCTTCCCCATTATCCCCTGGGTACTTAAACCTGTGTTTTCTGTCTGTTTGTGCCAGTTCCTCTTGTATGTTCCAAGTCAACCAGCATGTTTTTCCTGTGCTCCTGCCTTTTCTATTCTCTTTTGCTAGTCCTCCTGGTTTTGACCCTTGCCTGTTTTCTGGACTCTGTGCCTGCCTGCCACACTGTACCTCCTGGACTCTGAACTGGTTTTGACCTTTTGCCTGTCCACGACCATTCTCTTGCCTACCCCTTTTGGATTTAATAATGTCAAAGACTCAAACCATCTGCATCCCATGTCTGCATCTGGGTCTCACTTTGTGCCCTTATACTTACTGTATATGATAGTTATCTTTCTCAGAACTGAGAATGAACACTATACCAATAGAGCTAATGCCATTCAGGGTTTCCTTCATGGGTCAGATAGCAGATTACTGTGTCATGCACCTGCTTCCGAGTCTCTATATGAAAACCTTCTGGAAAAAGTTAAGCACACAATTTTACCTTGCACTTGCTTTCAAGGTCACAAATGAAACTTCTGAAGCTTTTGATGATATACTTTCAAATTATGAGGAATAAAGAGATTAAGTATTTTGGTTTTTATTCATTAAAAACCAGCTTATTCCAGTTGGAAATGATTTTGTCACCTTGTATATTATTGAGAATAACCTTTTTCCTAAACACTAATCTAACAAAGTGTCACGACTTCTGCCGAAGTCGATGCCCCTCCTTGTTAGGGTGGTGCTCGGCGGTGTCACGCCCTGGCCATAGAGAGGTCTTTGTTCTCTATTTTGGTTAGGCCAGGGTGTGACTAGGGTAGGCATTCTATATGCCCTTTTCTATGTTTTGGCCGGGTATGGTTCTCAATCAGGGACAGCTGTCTATCGTTGTCTCTGATTGGGAACCATACTTAGGTAGCTTTTTCCCACAGGGTTTTTGTGGGTAGTTCATTTCTGTTTAGTGTTTGCACCTTACGGAACTGTTTCAGTATTCTCTTTGTTATTTTTGTTTTAGTGTTCAGTTATTAAATAAAGCATGAACACTTACCATGCTGCGTTTTGGTCCGATGACTCCTCCTCTTCAGACGACGAAGACTGTTACAGGCGATCGACATCACCGGTCTTCTAGCCATCATTGATCCATTTTTCATTGGTTTTGTCTTGTCTTCTTACACACCTGGTTCCAATCCCATTCATTGCATGTTGTGTATTTCACCCTCTGTTTCCCCTCATGTCCTTGTTGGAGATTGTTTGGTGTTATGTGCTCATGTATTTTGTATTGGTGCGTGACGGGTTATTTTACCCATGTTATTTTTTATGTACGTGGGTTTTTGGAGTTTGTTTTATCTAAATTAAACTACTCCAGTTACACTAAGTTGGTTTCTCCTGCGCCTGACTTCCCTGCCACCTACACACACGACAATGACACGTGCAATTTTGTTATTTATATTATATATTAAGTTTCACTGCTCGTGCCGAAAAATGCCTATGTGATGCTAATATATTACCTTTAGAATTGTAATATACACTGAGTACGCCAAACAATAGGAACACCTTCCTAATATTGAGTTGCACCCACCCAGGGCATGGACTCTACAAGGTGTCAAAAGCATTCCACAGGGATGCTGGCCCATGTTGACTCCAATGCTTCCCACAGTTGTGTCAAGTTGGCTGGATGCCCTTTCTGTGGTGGAGCATTCTTGGTACACTGCGTTGCAGTTCTTGACACAAACCGGTGCGCCTGGCACCTACTACCATATCCCATTCAAAAGGCACATTTTTTGTCTTTCCCCATTCACCCTCTAAATGGCTCACACACAATCCATGTCTGAAAGCTTAAATATCCTTCTTTATCCCTTCATCCACACTGAAGTAGATTTAACAAGTGACAAGGGATCATAGCTCTCACCTGTTCTGTCATGGACGAGCAGGTGTTCCTAATGTTTTGTACTAGTGTATGTTCACACACACACATATATTGATTGTTTTGTTTGTGTTCTGAGAGCAAAAAGCATAAGCATTTGTGAATTAAAGAAGGGGGGACAATATTGCTGTCTCTCCCACAGATGGCTAAACCTGCCACAAAGGGACATGTCTGTCTCCAACACAATTGATGTCATGCCCCACCTTTCCTCTGATAGATGTGCTTAGATTATGAGAAGAAAAGCATTTGTGTAATCCTTCTTCCAATGGAGTTATGTTTTACAGACGCCTGGCCCTTATCGCTGATTGATAACGCTTAACTCAAAAACATATTTAAGCATTAGGAACGTCAATATTTTGCCGGCAACTGAAGGTGACCCTTGGCTCCTCTGTTTGCTGTCTGCGCACAGAGGGGTTTGATGGTAAATTTGTAAGGGTGGTTATGTGGGGAGGCTATTATGGATTTGCTATCTTGGCCTGAAGTGTTTGCGGCTGATTATGTGATTAAATCAATAATACTTTCTGTTTGGGCTCCTTGGCTCCTCTGCTTCATATTCTTTTTCCTGTGTAGCTGAGCGGAACGGCCAGAGAAATTAGACACACACACAAACACACAAGAACACACACAAACACACACATGAACGAAGGCTATACAATTCAAACAGGGGGAATCTGTAAACAACAGTGCTAGAACAATTCTAAAAACAGACGGTTTGGACAGAAAGGAAATGTTTTATATGACAATTGAAGTTACTCTGAACCAAAACAAACTGATTTGCCCTTACAGTAATAAAGATATTTAAAATATCTCAAGTTTCTAAATTAATATTCAGTCTGACAAAGCACCGGATTGAAGAAGTGACTGTCTGGGAATGGTTTGGACCTGGTCCAAAAGTGAAATGTTGAATTTACATTCTATCAATATAATATTTCAATATACATGGTTCATTTCTAGTTGAAAACTCAACCAAAATGTGATGTTTATTATATGTAGATGTTTTGCCTTTGCCTGGTGGGTAGGCCTTAGTCACACAGATTAACCATATGCCCTAGTGGTGACAAATCCGAAGGTCACGTTCCCCTGCTCAGAACGTTGTGTGCATCAACCAAAGGTTGCGTGCCACTTCATCTACTGTGTCATTGACTGACAGATTGCTATAACATATGATATGACTAGCTGATATGTAAAATACTTATCCAGGCATTGTAAGATCTGGCAGGCACCAGCAACACCTGGGCAGAGGAACGCACCTTAAGGCTGCGTTTAAAACAGGCAACCCAATCCTGATAATTTTCCACTAATTAGTCTTTTGACTAATTACATCAGACCTCACATCAGATCTTTATCAGAGCTGATATGATTGGTCAAAATACCAATTATACGCCTTTCAAACAAATACATTTTTCCGCCAACTTTAGCATGCTGCCAAATTTTGTAGACTTTTCTTTATATCTGAAAGGTATTGCTGGCAACAAAGCCTATATGTTTATTTCCCCCAACCAACCTAGTCTTGATTTCCATAATATGTTTAAAAGTCCCGCCAACCCCTCAGTATAAAATGTCCCCGTTCATCTTATCGGCATTGGCACGCATTAAATCATGAACATTCTATTGTTGTTCTCTGACATCAAACTTGTCCTTGTCATTATGAAAAAGTATAAACAAAACGTGCAGCTTGCATGCAGCAGCTTGGTCCAAAAATCTATGTGACCTGCTCTATTTTTTGCAGCAACTAAAAAAAACATCCGTTTAAAAATGTATTTAGGATAAATAAATCTAGCAAGCCAGGCAACTAAATCCAACTTTCCAGACATTGTTTTGACATGTTTTGGTTTGTTGTTAGCTTGTTAGTGAAACTGACAGCGTTTTAGCAACAGGAAATCTTATTTCCAGGAAGAATATAACAAAAAATATATATTTTCTGACAAGCGAGCATTTAGATATGGTAATTTTTACATTTTCATAAATTCAAAGAATGTTTGGGAATGATGTATAGTAAGGCATTTGTGAAAATTCAATAGCAATATAGAGTAGGAAAGCGGCCGTGCGTTTGGACATTTAGTAGGCACTGCAGTAAATACAACCTAATAAAAACATCTGTCTTGTCCAGGACCGGAGTCTACGCGGACCGGTGCGCCATAGCCAATCAGCGCTACAGTAGGCCTGCATGCAAATAAGCCATTTGCCACATGGGCCTGCCATCATTCACTTTGAACTGGACTGTGTGTGTCATGCCCTGATCTGTTTCACCTGTTCCTGTGATTGTCTCCACCCCCTCCAGGTGTCGCTTATTTTCCCCAGTGTATTTATCCCTGTGTTTCCTGTCTCTCTGTGCCAGTTTGTCTTGTATGTTAGTCAAGTCAACCAGTGTGTTTTTCCTGTACTCCTTTTGCCCTTCTCTTTTTGATAGTCTTCCTGGTTTTGACCCCTGCCTGACTCTGGACTACATTTCTGCCTGCCTTATCATCCTGCCTGCCCTGACCTTGATTCTGCCTGCCCTTCAGTACCTTTTGGACTCTGAACTGGTTTTGACCTTTTTGCCAGTCCACGACCATTCTCTTGCCTTACCCTATTGGATTAATAAATATTGTAAGACTCAAACCATCTGCCTCCTGTGTCTGCATCTGGGTCTCGCTTTGTGTCATATGTATTTTACATGTAGTAGCAACAGCACAACTTTAGATCATTAAAGCGCATTCGTCAAAAGCCATAAAATAATAGTAGCCTGCTCATCCTTCTGTCCTAACCCACGTTTTGACAACTGAATGGGACCTTGCCTGCCTACCCGCCCATTTGATCGACATCAAGAGATATGCTAACTATGGATAACAGTCGTTCAAGTTCAGCATAGCGATTCACATTTTTTGCTATCTAACCAAATGACACCTACAGTCTAGGCTACCGCTCAATTGTTGCTGTAAAAAGGCCTACATGTTTCTTCTTTGCATGGTGTTTTGATGCAGTTTTAGTTTTTTGGGGTTATTCATGGTCAAGGTTTAAAAACCAAAGCCAGACTGCAACATTTTAGTAGCCTAGCTAGGACTGTGGCATGTCCATACACTTTCCCTTCGCTGCGAGCTGTAAACGGGACACAAAAGCAGCGCAGTTGAAGTTTAATTCACCGATCCCAGCGCATCAGGCTGTAATTTCATAAAGTAGATAACTGTTGACTCATTTATACTCGCTTGTGTGTGTCCTGTTGCCTATTGTCCTTGGTAATTTATACCAGCGTATAAATCCTTTATCTTAACTTTTCGACAACCAAGATTACATTTTCTGTAGGCTACAGCAATGACTCATTGGAACTGAAACTTGGCATGGACACTTTAAACTTTCGGTCCGTGCGATTAGTGATGATATAATACAGCACACTGGCTGGCTCGTGTGTGTGGCTCTGGGAGGAGGGTTGTGTGTGGCAATGCACTGCAGTTTGGCGGGCAGCACGTTGGCAGTGCTTGCTGTGACTTGTAGTGCAGCGCAACGCGGGTGTTATGTTAGGGGGCCAAATGATTTGGGTTGTCAAATCATTTGTACGGGCTGGATAGAAATCTGTCATGCCTTGTGTTTGACACATGCGATACCCTATTACCCATGTTATGATTGACGTGTGATCATTTCCCTGGCTAGTTTGATTGTATTGAAATTCCCAGCCTTAGTTACAATCATCCGTTTTTGTTCAAAATATTGAGTCACTGAAACAGTGCATCAAATTGGTGGAGGTGGCAAACAATGTACCAGGCCAGCTTTGATTTACAACCCGATAGCAATATTCTTTGGACTACCAAGAAGTGTATTGGTGAATTATATTAATCATGCATTGAACTGCATCCATCTATTTTGCCTAAGTGTACGTCATGGATTTTTTTGTCAATAGAACCTATTTTTAAAACCTCAAGTTGGTTTTGAAGCACACACTGGGAATTAATTTGATATCTTTGTCTGTTTTCATATCTGCAAAGTAGTCAAAACACTGTCAGTTCCATTATTATCTATCTGGCTAGCCAGCTCATATAATTACCAGAACATATGTGACAACGTTTTGAGTTTAACTGTAGTTTCTCTCTCTCAGGAGGCTAGAGTTTGGTGCTGAGCTGTGCCAACCACTCCCCAGGAACCACAAGTGCTCCCCTTTCTGGCACTGGCAGTTTTTGTTCTTGTGTCTAGACTACAGGAAATGCAAAATTAAGTTTGTTTACAACCAACAGGAACTTGAACCAGAAGCTATTATGCGATTTAAGAGTGCTACCCAGAGTGTGTGTGGTGGTTCAACCCCAATAGATTTGGCTGTGATCGACAAGAAATAGAATAACCAGATCAGCTTAGTACCAGCAGTATGAGAGGCAAAATACTATATTGTAGGATACATAGAGCATATTGCAGAATATATATTGGTCGTAGAATCATAACTCTAAGCCGGCGAGCAACAAGTAATGTAAAAACTCCCTAATTTGAAGACGGTTCTCGAAAAAAACATCAATTTATTGTATGTTAGTAAGATTATGATACACTGTTATTGACAGACACAATAAATAATCATGACAAAGTCATTGTTTTGATGAACATTTTTAGTGTAAAGACTAGGGTTAAGACTAGGACAGCACATCTGACTAGGACAGCACATCTGTCCTTACCGTAATGAACGCATGACTGTTGTCAGTGAAAGCTTTGTGTGTGTGTGTGTGTGTGTGCGTGTGCGCGTATTTGTTCTGGGTTAGCTCAGACGCCAGCGAGATTCCCTCAGCACCCTCTTAAATCCATACCCAATAAAAATCAGCGCCGTCTCGAAAAACAAAAGCCAGGAAAACATCTGTAAAACATTGATTTTGCAGACTGCAAACCAACTGCATACCTAATGAGAAAATAAATCATTTTTGATTAATTAACCTAAAATTTGAGAATCCAAACTGCCACAAGGGAGATGACAAGCCCAACAGGCGTGATCGGTAGGTAGGCCATAGCTAGTGTTCAGGTGTCCCTGCTGGTTTCGGCTCCACTGACAGAGGAGAGCTTTTATACAAGCTGGTAGTCCTAGTTTACTTCTCCATTCAACAATACTACACAAACATGCTTCTCCTGTACTCATTAGAATAAACATGCATACTGTTCCTGTTATAATGAGTATGACAAAGCATACTCTTGTCATATGTTTTCCACTGATGAGGCCAGGAGCGAGAGCAGGTTGAATTCACAAGCAAGCATCTTTTCCCCCTACATCATGTAATGTCGTCAACAAACATATTTAGCAAATCTGGATGAAATGCCAGTATAACGCTCGTCGTAAGGAGACCAAGGCGCAGCGTGCGTAGAGTTCCACATAGTTTAATAAATTGAAACTCACCAAACAAAACAATAAAGCACAAACGAAACGTGAAGCAAATGGCATGCTCAAAGGCAACTAACCAAAAAACAGGTGGGAAAAGGCTGCCTAAATATGATCCCCAATCAGAGGCAACGAATGACAGCTGCCTCTGATTGGGAACCATATCAGGCCAACATAGAAATACAAAAACATAGATATGCCCACCCCAAGTCACACCCTGACCTAACAAAATAGAGAATAAAAAAGGCTCTCTAAGGTCAGGGCGTGACAGCCAGGGATAAAACTAATGTGAGATTATCCACCAAAACACTGCTTACTCTGTCTCACACACCCCACAGAAGAATACCTCACATATAGAAACAGACACACACACACACACACACACACAGCTCCAGGCTTTTCTCATCGACACACACCAGAGAGAAGTAAGCAAATACACACCAGGACTCCGGGAGGGTGCTGAGATCTGAGTTTAGTTGCATTCACAGCACAGCTGGTTCACCAAGTCCGAAAAAAAAGAAAAGTCGAGTGCTTATTTGTCCAAGTGTTTTTATTTATTTTTTAACACTGCAGAGACAGTGGTCTGACAGATCTGCTCGAACGGAATCATAGCAGGACATGGCTGAAGGAGCATGAGAAATGTCTAATTTTGTATTTTTTCATTTGATTTATCACTGTTTTTGGTCTGTCACGTTTAATTATTATAGCATAATTTAGTTTTTTACATGTATAGATTCAAATCAAATTGTATTGGTCACATGCTGATGTTAATGCGAGTGTAGCGAAATGCTTGCGCTTCTAGTTCCGACCATGCAGTAATATCTAACAAGTAATCTAATAATGTCCCTTTAGCAAAAGCATAATCACTGTACATTAAGAGAGAACCGGGATGCTAGGCAGACGACCTCCTAACTTGTGATGGTCAGACAGTGGGTCATTGTAATGCTGTTCAGAATCACAACAGAGGTTTATGGTCACAGTTCCCAGAATGCAATGTCACTCTGTCACCCCCTCATCAATCTTCTCTCTCCTTCTCTCAGGATATTACCCTGGGCATGAGACTGAATAATTTTTGATGCCCATCTTTCTGAATGATCAATAATATGAAATGTTTACTATAAATAACTCAGTTTAAACTTTCCCAAATGCTCAGACATTTTTCATAGATTTTTACAATTGTATGAGTCAAACGTCACAACTCCGTTTGTGCACCCTCCCAGAAAGATCCTTGGGCACATTTCTTTTCATCATAAGTACCTTCATTTATAGTCATGCAGAGACATGAATGTCTTACCTAAATTCAATAAAGTCCTTTTTATATGCCCAACATTTTATATCAAGGCAATTTTATGATGGGTCAAGGAAGCTGTTCTTGGATTGGACATCTCTGTAAACCCTTGCTTGTCAAAACCAAAAATCTAAAAGAGATAGAGGATGCTGAGCTACTAGGATGTTCTGGCACCTTAAGGTAACAAAACTAAATTCAAATCATGGAGAGAGATACTTGGAGGTCCCTGTGTCTGCAAAAGACAGAAAACCAAGCTGTACCTAAATCTATTTTTGTGTGCCAAGGGAAACTAATTGTTCTACAAGTCATGGACATGTCTTCTGCTCTTCTCTCAACCTCCTACAACTGGAGACACCGTGTAATTGTTTTTGGCACGACAGTGTTTAAAATACCTAGCAAAATACAGAAATGATTTCTTTAATCAACGTTGTTTCCAAGTCATATCAACAAAAACATTTAATGCGATGACGTTGAATCAATGTGGGAAACTGATTGAATTTGTAAAAAGTCATTCCAATGACATGGTGAAAACTCAACTAACTGTAAATCAAAACTAGACATTGAACTGACATCTGTGCCTAGTGGGTAGTGTAGGAAACATAACGCTGCCTCAAACATTTACGTTTTGACATTGTGTGACGTCTCCACTTTACAAGCATATTGAACGAGTTGCTTTATGGTCAGATGCACTCTATTGTGTTACTGTCCTCTTACAGTCGACACAACGTTGCTTCAGACTGACCGTGTGTCTAATTTGTTACCGAACACAAATAAGTACACAATACACATCAAATCAAACCAACACAGCATTCCTCTTTCTCCTCACTCGTAAACTGTTATCTTAACGAGACATGTCCCATGATCTGCGCACTGAGATATTGAACGTCATTAATTGGCTTCCTCTCCTAATTTACAAGGGGTGACGTGTCCTTTTGAAAATGTAAAGAAGAAAGAAAGAGAAACGTAAATCCCTTTGATGAATGTGCCTTCTGAATCACACATTCCCATGACAACCGGGGCAGCTTGCCATGCCATTGAGAGGCTGTGAGGGGTGACATAAGTGGCATTCTCACAGTCTAGATCACACCAATGCATAATTTCCTGGAGCTGGGCCTGAAACTCATACATACAACCAACTGTTTTAACTGTCTTTTAACCTCTTTTCCTCTCTCTGTGTGTCATTCCTTCTCCCTCTCTTTGTTTCTCTCTCTCTCTTCCTCTCTTTTTTTGGGGGGACAATAGTTCATTGAGAGCGGACCTACACAAACAAATGGAGAGCAAAGGGAGAATCTAGTGAAAGAAGACTGATGTTAGGATATAAAATTATATAGGGAAGGTAGACATATTTATATACATACTGTAAGTTTGATATCTCCATGTCGGAACCATTCTACCTTCCTCTATTACTCCATGTCCCCATATAACCTTGAACGCCTGCATGACAGTCACACCCTTTTACCATTTCATCACGGTAAATGGAACAAACAAAGTATAATATATATATATATATATATATATCCTTTCAAACTGCATCAGAGTGTAGCATCAGAGTGTATGAATCATAATCTGCCCGAAAATGAACATCAATATCACATTTTAAACCTGTAATTTCCCATAATGACCAAGCAAACGGAAGCTCAGAAACATATCAGATGCTTTCACATGACATTCCACAGCTGGATCTAGTGGACATAGCTACCGGCTAGAAAAAGAGCCTGTATTCAACCAGAAATGTTTTTGATGTGGATACTGGACCAGTGTGTTGTTTTTTTCTGGAGTTTTTGGTGTCTTTTTAAAGGGTTGGGGCAAAGCAGAAGGCACATTTTTGTTCTACGTTCATGGACATTGGACAAAAAAATGAATCTTCCAATGTTCTTCATGGATATTTCAAATTTGAATGTATTTATTTACCATGAACATGTACACTCTTAAGTAATGAAAAGGAGGTCAAGAACAATACCTTGTTAATTTCTCCTAATACAATATGTATAAGTTGTAACAATTATACATCACAAGCTAGCACATTTTTTTTATAACTTATTTTGCAAATATAACTTATTAGGTGTTCACATCAAAGCTGTGAAACCTATTGGTATTCTTAGATACATTTTGCTCAAATAACCTCAAGCATAGATTGGTAACAAAAAATAAATACATTGGCACTGATGGAGAGGCTATGCCTGGTGCCCAAATTGATGACGTACTGTACATCATCAATTTTGGGCACCAGCCTCTCCCTACACAGAATTTAGAGGCCATGAGTAAATTGGTCCAAAATAATGGCACCGATTGGCCTATAGGGGCGTTACTATAAGCAGTCTTACTTAAACACTCATATCTGTCACTCCATTTGACCTAGAGACTTGAAATTTTGCATGTAGGTGTCTTTCATCATGCTGAATAAATGTGCTTCAATGGCCCATAAGGTCCATCAGAATAGATTTTCCTCCACCTTGGACATTTTAGAAAACCAAATAACACACATTCTGTATGTAGGCCCATGGTACATCTCTTAACTTAGTTTGAGAAGGCTAAGGGATTGGTTAAGAGATGGCTGATTTTACATGTCCATTTAAATCCTTTGTAAATCAACTTGAAACGTTTTAGGGTCATTAAAGACATTACTATAATGACCCATTTTAAGATTGGTTTAGTTTTTGTTGTTTTTGTTGTTGTTGAGGAAACAATTAACAATTCACTCTTTTGACTATGTAATGCTAATGCTAAAAATAATTTTTTGAATCTTCTCATGGACTAAAAGTCAGATTCACTCCATAATAGTCCCTAAAGAGTTTGATAAAATAACATTGATGCATTCAAAGATGGCCACAATATACACGTAGATGCATATTATCACCTATGCTAAAATATGCAAACAAATACCTCTTCTTTCCATAAACCATAGGACCAAATGACACCAACTTTGGAATGTAGGCCCATGGTACATGTCTTAACTTAGTTTGAGAGACGCTAAGGGATTGGTCAAAAGATCAAAGAACATTTTAGATTTTATGTGTCCATTTAAACCACTTCACACGGGCCTATCCTCTTGAAACGTGTAATCGCTATCATGGATGTCCCTAAGATGAACCACACTTAATTTGGTATTGATATCTCAAAAACAAGGTTAACTATTAACTAAATCTTTGCATATGTAATGCTAATGCTCAAAATCATCTGCAATCATCTTCTCCTCATGAACAATATGTCAGATTCACTACATCACTCTTGAATGGTTTTGAAAAGATTCAAAGATGCCAGCACTGTACCTATAGATGCACGATAGCAGATATTCTAATTAAAAAAATACTTAAAAAATCTTCTCATGAACAATAAATCTGATTTAATCCAGATTTGGTATACAGACTCAATGAATTAGCATCTAATGAATATGATAATGATTATTTGCTGCATTTAAAGTCAGCCACACTGCACCATTAGATGGCATCATATTACTCCAGGGCTATAAGAACTGAACCGATGGACATGGGGCCATGAAATTTGGTATGTAAACTTTATGTATGTCCTTACAAGCTGTGTGAATATAAAGTCACTGCAACCTTAGATGACTGCACCAGACCAATTGGTGGCACTATAGATGTCATTGGCACCAGCGGCACCATGTGATACTAGAGAATTAACTATTTATCAAGAGGACCTTGTCTCATGCAAAGTAATGCTAGATTGAAATTATGTAGATGAACAATGTCAAATATCGTGAAATTATGCTGAAAATAGTTCACAGATCTCAACATTAGTCAAATTGACCCCAGAATTAGGATATAACATCAATACATTAAGTGCTGACTTTAAGACTGTTGCATTCAAAGATCACCAACATATAGCACTCAACTTAGCTTGCGTCATCCTTGTGGTATTAAGTGATAAACATGGCAATGTTTTCCCTAATTGCACATAAAGGAAGATAGTTCCAACACGAGAGTGCTCGCTTTGTTATACAACTGATCTTGTGTGTTTTCTGTCATCCTTTTAATTCCACCCATCACTGCTCGCAGCTATGTTTTGAATTCTTATCTATAATAATGTGCGTTGACATACTCGGGGACAGACTGTACGTCAATAATAGTGCTGATGAAACTGTGGGGACAACGCCTAGCATTCCCTTTTTCTCTGAAATACTGTTGTGACGATCAAACATTGGGATAATAACATATTATAATGTTGTTCTAGTTATATTAGATCGTAAACATCTCACTTTGCACAACATGTTATACATTATTCTATCATCCCTGTCATAGACAGGCCTTGTAAATAAGAATTTGTTCTGAACTGACTTGCCTAGTTAAATAAAGGTTCAATTAAAAAAAAGAGGAAATGGAAGAATGTCAATCTTATTAAATAAAGGCAATCAGGTATGGTCTAAGACAAACATCTTTAAAAAATCTGATTACTGTAGGTCGTAAGGCGTTTGAGACACTTACTTAAAAATAATGAAATACATAAAATAAATTTGTGGACCTCATTGAAATTGTATTTTCATAGATTTCAGCAAACAGCCAATAAAATCTACTTTTATGTATACATAAAAGAAAAATGGAAGAAGAAAATACAAACTGCTGTGGTAGCTGACAATGAAAGGTTATGGTTGGAAAGAACTCACTTCGTACGATACAGCTGTAATTATATGTTTGCTGTCTGTGTCCCATATCCTTCAGGTTGTGTGATGTCTGCCTCTTCTTATTTACAATCTCAATAACATCACCTTGGAAACACAGTTGTCGTGATGGATGGGGACGCTCTGCATGAACCTCTCTCCAATTCAGGTGCCAATTCTCCCGAAAAGCGAAGAAAAATTAAACAAGAAATTAAAAAAATATATATTGAAAATAAATAAAGACAGACAGAGCAGATGGATGGAACCCAAATAAGCTGCTGAGTTATATATATCAGTTAAGAAAACGTGTTTAACGGCCAAGTTCCCTTACCACCATCACCAGTCCGTAAGAAAGATACCCAGATGAGCATGAAGAACATGTCTGTTGGCATGTGCTAAATGGTTAAAAATCACCTCAGGTACAGTAGATGTTTCTCTTCTGTGAAGAACAAGACTCCTTCTCATTGCACTGTCAACACACTGCCAACTGCTTCTTTCCCTGCTTTTAGGTTTCCTCTCTGACACGGGTACCTTTATGTTTCCAATTAGAATACTTCAACATAATGCCTGAGTAATTAGTCACCACAGTGACGCAGAGATGTTGATGTTCCTGTAGGTTCCGTGTCCTTAGAATACTGCTGTTCGGTTCAAGCAACACACAAACCTGCCCGTAAGTTTAAAGATCTTTCTTTGGATATTATTTTGTATCGTTATCAAATAAAGAATGCTCATGATGAAATAACCAATGGGCCAGTCTAATGTCACAGGGACAGGGGACCGCTGGGTGACACTGCATTTGAAACGGGCTCCAGCATGAGTCGAACTGCAGGATGTGAAAGGAGGAAACAAAGTTTGACTGATTGATCTGGTCTGGCTTTTACAGTGAGGACAAGGAGACATGTTTTCCAGAAGAAAGGTCTTGGCAAAAGGAAACAAAGTTCAATTAAAATAGAGGAGGAAGAAAGCATTGACTGATAAGAGGATATATTTAAACTGGTACCCAGAGTGCCGAGAAAATCTCTCACACTGATGACACAAATTCTTGAGGGAAATTGATGTTAATTGGTGTCTAGACGTTTTATTACTGGGCTAAAACACCAAAGGATGGCTATCTCACTATCTCTTAGTCTATATATTATCCTCCCTCCTTAAATGTATAAAAGTTCAGTAAAATACAGGACTTATTCATTGGTCTATGGAGGGAGGAGACTGAGCAACGTGACACCAGTATATTTGTCAGGCGTCATCTTTCCCTAAGTGTTTCAGTAAGGTCATTTGAGGTCTTTGGGCATTTGTTCTACACTCCTCTTTCCATCCCCTGTTCCATTTTTTTGTGTGTCAACGCAAGCACAATCTGAAGGGGGTAAAACAGGAGCATAACCTATACCGAACGGCATATCTGTGAAATGTTACGACCCTTAAAAGGTGTTTCTAGGTGAGCGGCACTATTATCAGATTGCAGTAATGTGGAACAGACGTCTCTGTGCAAAAAATCATGAATTGAAAACAGAGATATCACGTTTCGAGAGGACATTTGCATTTGTACCTTTCATGGAATAGAAAGAACAGGTGCTGTGTGAACGGGTTATATTCATGTTAATGCAATTTAGGAGTTGCTTTAGGAAGACATTACCCCTCTATCTGCCTCTACAAAACCTGTTTTGAGTTTATCAAGAACCATGGCTATAATGGTCTATGAGACTACCATATAAACAGTTGGTTAATGTTAAGAAAAGCTTGCCTTTTCTACAAGAAATATGGTACATTTTGGTATATGAACCACCATAGCCAGCTATAAAACACCACATATCAACAGGTTCTGTATGTATTTGGGTGGATAAGACGAACGGAGTACAATATCAATCTAACGAATTCAGTGTTGTACTACAACTGAAAAATATATTTTAAATGGACACACAGAAACACTTTGTGTGGATGAGCCAGGGAGCCTGTGAGCATGTGTCACATTTTAGTGGAAAATTACAGCTCTCGGAACAATTCCTCAGCAGGATCCCCATTCTGAAGTGTATTTTCCCTGCAAATCACAATTATTTTCCTCATGCTCACTTGTAATGGGCATCCCTACTGTGCTGAAGAAGGCACTTTTATTCATAAATATTTTACTGGCACAGAATCACTAGCTTATTTCTTATGGTAGGACCGGGGGGTTATTGACATAATAACATTCTTCCATCATTTAAAAAATGCCTCTCTATCACTAAAAACAATGCAATTTACTCTCTTTTCAGTATTCACTAGGTGGAAGCTTTTGTATGATTGAAACCCACAACACATAAGTGTAGGGAGGCATTCCGGAGGAAGAAAGAGGTCAGATTTATGACACCAAACAAGTAAAACAAAAGGACCAGATGTCATAGTAAATACTGGATAGGGAAAAGGCAATTATTTTAAAAACATGATCAATAGCAAATAGGCCTAAATGTTTTTGTCAAAGCGAGAAAAAAAAGAGACAGCTGAAGTTGGAAGTTTACATACTCTTAGGTTGGAGTCATAAAAGCTCCACAAATGTCTTGTTAACAAACTATAGCTTTGGCAAGTCGGTTAGGACATCTACTTTGTGCATGACACAAGTAGGTTTTTCAATAATTGTTTACAGACAGATTATTTCACTTATAATTCACTGTATCCCAATTCCAGTGGGTCAGAAGTTTACATACACTAAGTTGACTGTGCCTTTAAACAGCTTGGAAAATTCCAGAAAATAATGTCATGGCTTTAGAAGCTTCTGATGGGCTAATTGACATCATTTGAGTCAATTGGAGGTGTACCTGTGGATGTATTTTAAGGCCTACCTTCAAACTCAGTGCCTCTTTGCTTGACATCATGGGAAAATCAAAAGAAATCTGCCAAGACCTCATAAACAAATTGTAGACCTCCACTAGTCTTGTTCAACCTTGGGAGCAATTTCCAAACACCTGAAGGTACCACGTTCATCTCTACAAACATGGTACTCAAATCAATCCCAGAACAACAGCAAAGGACCTTGTGAAGATGCTGGAGGAAACAGGTACAAAAGTATCTATATCCACAGTAAAATGAGTCCTGTATCGACATAACCTGAAAGGCCGCTCAGCAAGGAAGAAGCCACTGCTCCAAAACCGCCATAAAAAAGCCAGACTACGGTTTGCAACTGCACATGGGGACAAAGATCGTACTTTTTGGAGAAATGTCCTCTGGTCTGATAAAACAAAAATAGAACTGTTTGGCCATAATGACCATCGTTATGTTTGGAGGAAAAAGGGGGAGACTTGCAAGCCGAAGAACACCATCCCAACCGTGAAGCACGGGGGTGGCAACATCATGTTGTGGGGGTGCTTTGCTGCAGGAGGGACTGGTGCACTTCACAAAATAGATAGCATCTCATTTCACATTCTTAAAATAAATTGGTGATCCTAACTGACCTAAAACAGGGAATATTTACTAGGATTAAATGTCAGGAATTGTGAAAAACTGAGTTTAAATGTATTTGGCTAAGGTGTATGTAAACTTCCGACTTCAACTGTAAAGAAACAAATAAGGCATAGGGGAAGGAATTCAGTGGGGAAAAAGCAGAAACAATATAAATTATATTCTCTGGATTATCTCAGAAGTGAGGCTTCCTCCAATATTTATGACTTCAGTGTCACACCCTGACCATAGAGAGCTATCGGGGTTCTCTATGGTGTTTTAGGTCAGGGCGTGACTAGGGGGATTTCTACTTAGTTTATTTCTGTGTTGGTGTATGGTTCCCAATTAGAGGCAGCTGATAATCGTTACCTCTAATTGGGGATCATACTTGTGTGTGTGTTCTATTTCCCACCTGTGATGTGGGATATTGCTTTGTGTCAGTGCCTTTGTGTGCTACATTTTGCACAATCGTTATATTTTTGTTGTTTTTTTGAGAAGTTTCACTAGCAATAAAATGTTGAACTCTACTCACGCTGCGCCTTGTTTCAGTTATTTAAGCGACGGTCGTGACCGAATATCCCAAGCATTACAGGACCAAGCAGCATGCCCATTAGATAAAGGAGAGTTGGACATGGGAAGAAATACTGGGTGGATGCAAGACCCTTCCTTGGCGGGAGTCGCCAAGGAGTAAAGGGGGATAGCGACGATGCCGGGGTCTTTGGCCACAAACAGCCCAAGGGCAACCCCAAGATAATTTTTTGGGGGGGGGGGCACAAGGGGAGGTCGGCCGAGCCGAGGAGAGAGCCAGAGACCGTCTGGGAGTCGAAGGAGCAGTTGGAGGAGGAATATCGGAGAGAGATGTTGGTTAGGTGTATTCTGCAGCACAGGCGCCCTGAAGAGTGTGTCGTCAGTCCGGTTCAACCTGTGCCGGCTCCACGCACCAGGCCTCCAGTGCGCCTCACCAGCCTGGTACGTCCTGTGCCGGCTCCCCGCACTCGCCCTGAGGAGCGTGTCATCAGTCCGGTTCAACCTGTGCCGGCTCCACGCACCAGGCCTCCAGTGCGCCTTCCCAGCCCGGTACGTCCTGTGCGGGCTCCCCGCACTTGCCCTGAGGAGCGTGTCATCAGTCCAGTGCAACCTGTGCCGGCTCCCCGCACTCGTCCAGCAGTGCGTGTATACAGTCCGGAGTCTCCTGTGGCGGTCTACAGCCTGGAACCTCCAGCGATGGTTCACAGTCCAGAGCTTCCAGCGACGGTTCACAGTTCAGAGCCTCCAGTGACGGTCCACAGTCCGGAGCCTCCAGTGATGGTCCACGGTTCGGAGCTTCCAGTGACGGTCCACAGTCCGGAGCCTCCAGTGACGGTCCACGGTCCGGAGCTTCCAGCGACGGTTCACAGTTCAGAGCCTCCAGTGACGGTCCACGGTCCGGAGCCTCCAGTGATGGTCCACGGTCCGGAGCTTCCAGTGACGGTCCACAGTCCGGAGCCTCCAGTGACGGTCCACGGTCCGGAGCTTCCTGTGCCGGTGCCATGGCCGGAGCCTTCCACTGTGCCGATGCCCAGTCCAGGCACGGCCTTCAGCCCGGCTCCATGGCTGGATCCGCGGTCTGAGCGGGTGCTACGTCCCGCACCGGAGCCGCCACCAATGCTAGTTGCCCACCCTAACCCTCCCCATCTAGTTTCAGGTTTCGCGGTCAGAGTCCGCACCTTTGGGGGGGGGGGGGGGGGGGTACTGTCACGCCCTGACCTAAAGCCTAGGGATTTGTAGAGGAAATCCCTAGGAAAAACTACAGGGATTTCTAGTTAGTTTATTTCTATGTTGGTGTATGGTTCCCAATTAGAGGCAGCTGGTAATCGTTACCTCTAATTGGGGATCATACTTAGTGTTCTATTTCCCACCTGCGATGTGGGATATTGTTTTGTGTGAGTACCTTTGTGCGCTACGTTTAGCATGATCGTTATATCGTTGTTTTTTTTAGAAGTTTCACGAGCAATAAAATGTGGAACTCTACACACGCTGCGCCTTGGACCAGTTATTTAAGCGACGGTCGTGACATTCAGATGTAAAGACGCCACAGGGAGAGAGTAGAGGAATTGGACAGTTTGCACAGATGGTGACCATCCTCAATCAACATTCAAATAAAAACAGAATGAGAGTCTCTTTCTCTCCATCCCTAAATTTCTCTCTCAATGCATGCAGACACAGATAAAAGGTTGGGGTGTAAAAATGTTTAAGAAGGCAGAAGTTGTAAAGAAAAAAGCAGAATTGCTTTTCACTTCTTGTGCAATCCTTTCTGCCTTGTTGAACTTTATTAAATTCTGTCCTTCCCGTCTGGCCCCCTTTCTCAGCTCCTTCTCATGCGTAACTCACAGATTTTTAGAGGGAAGGGGGGGTGATAAGATGAAAAGAATGTGATGGTGGTGGTCATACCACTGTGTGCCAGCTAGACCCTCTCACTTAGAAGAATCCAGGGTGGAAGCATTGACCAACATTTACTCTGAATTTACAGTTTAGAAAAGTTTAAAAAAAAAGCCATAGCATTATATGAAATTACCTGTTTAATCAATGTACAATATTTCAATTTCTACAATAAATAATGGCTGTTAGTTTTTACTAACTCAATACCTATGTTTTACTGGAAACAGCAGAAGGTGAAAGATGCATATTTCCTCAAAGTCTGAGACTAATGCCACAGCAGATTGATTGAAAGTGGAGATTCAAATTAAATTCTCTCATGATGGAAATGCATGTATTGCTCACACATTTAAACTCTGTTACACAATTCATAGCAATGTTTTTCTTTAATTAGTTTTTTTCTGAGAAATGAGTCAGGTCTTGAATCACATCGATAGACTGGCCATTCGTTAGATGGGCTCTGAAAGCAGGACTAATGGTTATGAAAGACCAATCAATGGAAGGGTAGGGGAGTGAGTCGCTGCACTTCCACTCTCTCCTTGACAACCATGTCATGTCTTTGAGAGTCTCCAGGGACCTTTTGATTGATGCTCATCTTTCATCAGTCCAGCTTTAATCTGCCATTTGACTTGTCTTATAACTCATATTAACTGAATCTATTTGACATAAATGTGTATAAATACAGGATATTTTTACTGAATATAGAATAACCACGACAAAACTGTTCCGAGAGACAAGCAACGGTCTTTATCTATCGATCACATTCGAGGAAAGAGGGGAGAAAGTAGACGATGAAGACAAGATGGAGAGGAGAAAAAGGTTTTTCCAAAACAAACACCCATTCTGAAGTGACATTCGGTCGAGGAAGTCGCAGACACTCTACTCAAATAAACAAACAGAGGAACGAGCCGAGACGCAATAGCTGACCTTTGTTCAAAGAGGCGATCTAATCTGTTTCCACTTTACTTAATTAGAAAAGCAGAGAGATTTTTAATGTGCACAGTGTTAATGGGAAACAGCTCACAGGTGCTAATTAAAAATAAAACATTTATGTAACTTCTATTTATTTATATTTTTCTGACTCGGGTGACTTGTCATTAGTATTTTTTATGGCAGATAAATGGATGAAATCATTTGTTATTTGTATAAAATATGAAATCAATGTTAAAATCCCCATTATCTCCACTGGTAGTAGAGGTGTGATGCAGTGAATATATTAACAAGTCTAGAAAATGGTTCTACAGTTGCACACCTATCGGACATTTCTCGTGCTTAGGTGCTGTACTTGCCAAAGTAAATGTGCTCACAAATGGTTAATTTAAATTTCCTAAACAAGTGTCGTCAACTATTGCAATGTACAGTGAATTATAGGATCTGGTCTTTGTCAAACCTGAGGGGTTGGCAATTTAAATGTCTCTCCTAAATATAATGCTTTTTTCCCTACTTTAGGCGATACAGTAATGTACGGGCTTTGATTTATCCACTGCTTTGCTGCTTGTGCTGGGGTGCCATGTGTACCCTGAAGGTGGCAACCATAAGGAATAACTTCCTCTTTGTCTTCAACTGTTTTATTTTATTGAACTACCAATGACTTTCTCACGCTACCACATACAGTATGATCCTAGATATGAGGTATTAAAAACAATCCCTTCAAGCAGGCAGTGTCTTATGGGAATGTGATTGGTCATGGAGGAAATGATGTCTTAGGAAGTTCTGTCTGGAACGTCAGTCAGATTCTGAGCAGCCAAAGTAAGGGAACTGGCCTGTAATTGCATAATAATTTTCCAATCTACTGGATCTTTTACATAGACTGTCTGACCTACGGTTACTGAGGTTTGCAGATTGTTTTTTGACTGGTTAGGCATCCATCTGTACATTAGCAAATGTATTGTGTTTCAGTGCACTGACAAACATAACTAGTCAGGAAAGACGTTGACAAATTCTTAATACGGTATTAACGTGTTAGTGATCAGTCCTCTATTTCGATTAGATAAAAGTATATTTACTATGCATAATCTAAAGATGCACTAGCTAATGACGCCACCCTCATGCCATGCTTTTTTTCTAACAATAAAGACACACTTGTATGGGCAGCGTGTGGTCTGTCTCTTAGGGACTGCAAGGGACAGAGGAAACAAATTAGTTTTCTTGACCTTGGCCCAAGTTTTCCTTCCACCCCCTCTCCCTCCCCTTCCTTCTCGTCCTTCATGTGTACTTCAAAGGTCAGCTGGTTGACAAAACCCCTCTGTTGTCTCTCACTCCCAGACCTATTCAAATGAACAACTCATACTGGCCAATGGAGGATAATGCATGCTTGTAATATGAGTCTGAAAATAGGATCCGAAATTTAGTTATTCTATTCTAACAACTCATTCAAGAGGGTCTTGAGTCCTTGAACTGTTGTTTGATGGAAGATTTTTACTATACTGAACAAAAATATAAATGCAACATGCATCAATTTCCAAGATTTTACTGAGTTACAGTTCATATAAGGAAAATCAGTCAATTGAAATAAATGAATTAGGCCCTAATCTATGGATTTCACATGACTGGGAATATATATGCAGGTTATTCACTCTCTCTCCCCTTAAAAAAAGGTAGGGGCATGGATCAGAAAAACAGTCAGTATTTTGTGTGACCACCATTTGCCTCATGCAGTACGACACATCTCCTTTGGATAGAGTCGATCAGGCTGTTGATTGTGGCCTGTGGAATGTTGTCACACTCCTCAAGGTACATGTAGATCCAGAGCATCCCAAAGATACTCAATTGGTGACATGTCTGGTGAGTATGCAGGCCATGGAAGTACTGGGAAATGTTCAGCTTCCAGGAATTGTATACAGATACTTGCGACATGGGGCCATGCATCATAATGCTGAAACGTGGTGATGGTGACGGATGAATGGCACAACAATGGGCCATCACGGTATCTCTGTGCATTCAAATTTCCATAGATAAAATGCAATTGCTTATACCTGCCCATACCATAACCCCACCACCACCATGGGGCACTCTGTTCACAACATTGACATCGGCAAACCGCTCGCCCACACTACGCCATACACGTGGTCTGCGGTTCTGAGGCCTGCCAAATTTTCTAAAATGACGTTGGAGACGGATTATGGTAGAGAAATTAACATTCAAATTTCTGGCAACAGCTCTGGTGGACATTCCTGCAGTCACCATTTCAATTACATGCTCCCTCAAAACTTGAGACGTCTTGTTGCATTGTGTGCCAAAACATTTTAGAGTGGCCCTGTATTGCCCCCAGCACACGGGGCACCTGTTTAATGTCAAAGAACTTCACTATGACTATGTGCAAGTAAGTGTCACTGTACTATACTGTAATACAGTAATGGTAGTAGATTGAATGTATCTTTGCAGTGCCAATAAGACACAGACAAAGCAGTATATGGCCTAGGCAGGTGCCCCCATTCTGGGGGTGGTGGTGGTGGGGGGGGGGGGGGGGTCTCTGTGGGTGCACCTGCCTTGCCTGTAGCTTGTAGTTTTGACTGAATGTGTCTGACCAAACCCACCCCCCACCCTCATCCATGTGTGAAAATGTAAACATTGTAGTCCTGTGTTTTGAGTTATACCATATTCACGGTACAGTGAATGCATTTTCTGTTACAGAGAGTCCTGGACTTTGATGCAGCTGCACAGATTCATGAGTTCATTTTCATTGATGAAGCTGGATTAAATCTAGCTAAAACCAGGCGCCAGGGCCGAAATGTTATAGGACAAAGAGCCGTTGTGAATGTCTTGGGGCAGCGTGGGGGAAATATCACCTTGTGTGCCGCCATTAGTCTGCAAGTTCTCCATCACCATGCCACCCTAGGTCCCTATAATACTGCACGCAATCCTATTTCTGGATGCACTACATAATGCAGTTGTACAGAACGAACCAGAAAAGCCCCGGTTTGTCGTCATCTGGGATAATGTTAGTTTCCACCGGGCTACTCTGGCCAGGGACTGGTTCACCAACCACAATAACTTCACAGTTGTATACTTGCCCCCTTACTCCCCATTTCTCAATCCGATTGAGGAATTATTTTCAGCCTGGCGTTGGAAAGTGTATGATCACCAACCACCTGCCTCTTCTGCAAGCAATGGAAGAGGCATGCGGAGACATTGAGGTGAGGTCAGTCAAGGGTTGGATACAGCACGCAAGGCGATATTTTCCCGGTTGCCTAGCCAGGGATGACATTGCTTGTGACGTGGATAAGGTGATGTGGCCAGACCCTAACAGAAGGCGGGATCCATAAACCATCCACCCCATCCCTTACAATATAATTTTTTTGTTTACCGTTGTACTGTAATTCTTTTTGAGTTTACAGTAACATGTATTGATTACTGTACTGTAATTCTACTTTTGTGTTTTTTTTGTTGTAAAAACCTGCAATGGCTAAAAAATAGGCTGTATATATTTCTTTCTGAAGCCTTTCTATTTTTGTGTTCATTGAAATGTCAGTAGATGTACTGTACTGGAAAAATCTTTCACAGAAGCCTGTATGAGAAAATTAAAAAGGTATACAAAGTACTAAAGACAGCAGTGTTTTGTATAAAGTGTGTGTTGTTGCTGCTTTGAAATAGTAATTCAAATGGTGCATGTGTTTATCATTTTGAAAAAGGATTGTTAGGTTTTGATTGCAGAGTTTCATTTTGACATAGAAGTGAGATGTTTATCTCCAAGTTGTGTCTTATTTGGCTTGTGTGTAGAGTTTTGACACAATGAGCCAAATTCCGCAAGTGTGTAAGCAATCGCAAAAAACTGTAATACATTTAAAAAAGACTGTATATTCATCCATATGAAGGGCTTGTGCTAAAATGACCACCATCAAATACAGTATGTCACATTACTGACCACAGCTTTCCGTGAGAACATGCAGTTCACAAAGTTCACTCAGGTACAAACTAAAGGACATTTTTTAAGCAGATAGACCTAATTGGTTTAAAAACACACAAGAAATGTGATTTTCCGTACCAATGTGGCCCTTCGCTGATGCTAAAATGGGAGACCTTTGGCCATTGCTGTGAAAAGAACCCATTCAATGATATTGGATTGTAACACCAACAGACAAATCTAATTCGCACAGTGCGCACTGAGGCACGTCCTTGTGTGAATATGTTGAGCGTAAGTGCAGAAATAACCTGGGGTGTTCAAGGGGTGAAGATGCACTGTGTTAATGCTCATGCTACTTCATTGATCTATGAGCACTCCTCAATCTTTTAGACACCACACATACAGCCTATATTTCATCATGTGAGATACAGTACATCAATAACACAGCCAAGCACCTATATTTCCACACTGGCATTGTCCTCTGTCTACGCATCGATTTCAGACGGAAGAAACCGTGTTTTGTAGGACATGGCACTGTCACAGCTCCTGGACTTGGCAAAATTGGCAACATATGTCCTTGTTAGACATATTAATGATAACAATAATCAATGGAGGATGGAGGAAGAGGTGGTTATTTTCCTCTCCTGAGGAGCTAGGAGCGCTAATCATTAGCATCACGATGCTTCTGTGAATCAGGTAGTAACTGAGGACTATGACAATAACAGGAAAACATTTGGCATTGCTATTAATAATGTATCAAAATCCTCAGGGGGAACTGAGAATAAACATGGAATTTAAGTCGATTAGTCACTCAAGTATTCTCTAAAAAAGCTCCTCCTTCATGCACAAAGTGGTATGCCCTACAGAGTGATTATGTTGTTAGTCATATGATTTGTCTTTCTTTCTGGGAAAGGTTGCTGAGAAATACATACAGTAAAATGAGTCAGGGGCATGGCTTAACCCAAATGGACAACATATCAACACAAAGCGGCCATGTCTTCATGACTAAACTATAATTGAAACCAGCCATATACAGTGAAGAGGTTGTGGTCTCTTCTACCTCATTACAAGTGAGATACACAAGCTAAAATAGCTTGAAGAAAATATTGGAAAAATCATATTTCTTGTGAAGCGTATGTGCTTTAATAAAGGAAGCCGGTGGCTGCATGGTGTTTTGACTCCGGTCTCGGAGACAGCTGTGTAAATTCCTGTGAAGTGAGATCACATGGGCACATAGCTGGGTCTCCTAACCCAGACAACAGGAAGTGAAAGTGCTGCTGCTGCCACAACACAGCCTCTGGTGCACTCCAACCCCCAGTTAAAGGGGAAGTGATGCGTTTTAACCTGGGATAGTGAGCTAGTGAAAGGAAATCTGGTTATTATTATATGTGAAGAAGTTGTCTGGGGAGGAGATCACTTTTATCCATCATTTTCTTGCTTATTTGTAATATTTAGCACACATCTCTCAACTATTATCCCATACATTTTTCTGTTTTCTGTTAATTTATCTGTACTAAAATAAATGCACAATACTGAGCAATAGAATGCATACCGCTGTAGACACGTTGCACTCTGCTCTCCTCAGATCATCCACTTTGAAAAGTTGTAATGGCTAAAGATGGTTGGGAAAAATATCAAAATAGTAGCAGTAATCATGTGCAAGAGTTTATGGCCTACAGTCCTCATTTTGGTTTAGTGTGTGTGTAACCAGACAGCCCATACTTACTTATTTTCTCTCTTAAACCTCATGTTTAAGAAAGAAAAGTATACAATTACAAAATTAGATGAGTAAGGTCAGGATATCCTCACACCAAAACACTCCTTCCTCCAGTTCCCCTAATGCCTAGGTTGGACTACGGGAGTTGGACTGATAGGCTAGCAACTTCACGGGGGTTACAGAAAGTTTGTTATTTCCCAGGACATGACTGGACTGATCTAAACCAATTGTAGAGCTTCCCATGACGAGAGAGAAACACTTTGATAGAATCAGCCAATCATTAATGCATCAATTAGGGACATTTATTGGGCCTATTTCTACCTAGAACATCCAAAATATTTATGCACCAACTTACCAAATCTTTATTTACACAGTTCATACTGAATTCACATCACAGGTGGTTGGTGGCACCTTAATTGGGAAGGACGGGCTTGTGGTAATGGCTGGAGCAGAATGAGTGGAATGGTATCAAATCAAATACATGGTTTCCATTTGTTTAATGTCATTCTATTTGCTCCGTTCCAGCCATTCTTATGAGCCGTCCTCCTCTCAGCAGCCTCCACTGATTCCCATTATATTCATATGATTATTGTCCTGTTTTGTAAATAGTATTGACATAATTGCAGGTGTATAGTCTGGTTCACAAGATGTATCATGTATGTTACTCTAAACATGATAGAATTTACAAAGAATCGCCTTACGAGGATGCTAAAGTGGACCGTCTCCTACAGTAGTACGTGACTAAATCATGCAAATGCTCTCGCGTGCGAAGGCACACCACACTGTACAATCAACCTCTTTACTTCACGATCCTCCGCTTTGAAAGAGATAAATGATGCCCATTCAAATCTTGACAATGTAAACATTAGTTAAGTCATGCATTCCTCCACCGAAGACATCCAGTTTGGATCCAGCTGTAATGGCATCTTGATTTTGACTTTCGAGTTAGTTACATTAGAGAGTGTGTTTTTTTTGGTTTGTTTTTGTTTAATGAACTGAGCCTCGGAAGTGTTTTGGAAAAAGGACCCACTGTGGGTTATTTGGTTTGATTTTATTTTCCCTTCGTGGGTGACATCAAGGGCAGCGTAGAAAGGAGAGCTCCTAAGAGGATTGAGAGAGCCAGCGGCAGATAATAAATTGTGGGAAATTAAATAAAAGGGATAGGTATTTTTTTTTAGCAATAAAGAACCAGTGATAAAAAAAATAAAGCTTCACACTGAGATAGTTGCTCTAAATGAATTACCTGGAGATTGCATGTTGCGTTGATTTGCAGGGGTATTCAATTTTAATTAGTGTTTTGGAGACATCTTTTATCAGACTGTCACTAACCTCTCTTTCAGCTGAGATTTGCTCTCACTCTCTCTCCTCCTCGCTAGCTCTCGCTCTTTCTTTCGCTCTCTTCCTCTGTCTCTCCCTCCATTTCTTGCTTTCACTCTCTCCCTATCCTTGTGCTCCTCTCACCCTATCGCTGTCTCTCTCTCTCTCTTGCTCTTCCATTCTCTAACGTACACTCAAGAATTGGCATTCTATAGAAATGTACAACAATTTTAATATCAAAGTTCTCAATAAGCTGTGAATTGGGGAAAGAAACAAAAGTCTCATTTCAGTTTGGGGAAAAAATCATTATTTCCGCTATTAATTGTATTTTCTGTGGGGCAAAGGTGATAATTAATTTTGCTCAAGGAAACACACAAAGAGGCACACCAACATTCGTACACACATAAAACGTCAATAGTCTTTTTGCCTTCAGTCCTAAAATCATTTAATTCTAACATGGAAACTCCATTATAGTACCTTGGGAAACTTCTTCCTGGAAAATAAATAATTTCCATTATCCTGCCTCTTCCATTTTGTATATAAAAAACAACTCATTTGTTAAATGAGTGTCACTTTGATATTCCTAAGAATCTAAAGAAAACAATACATTTTTCTATGACCCCAAAATATTTGTTTAAAGCAATCTAAAATCATCTCATGGCCAGATCAAAATGGTATACACAGAACTACACGACATGTTAGTCATTCAAAAATAGACTATAGATGCATAAAACCATTTGTATTTGATACACGTTACTCTCTCCCCCCCCCCCCCTTTTCTCCCTGCTGAGTGTTGTGAGGTTATACCCTGTCTCCTTCTCTTCATTCCTGGCCCACTTCCATTGTTAGTCACCTTGTTTATTGGCTGGGGCAGCCGTGGCGTACTGGACATCATCTGAAACTACAAACGACAGGATGCAATAAGCTGGAGAATAGCAGCAATCTGAGGAAAGTTCTCCATCCACTAGAGCTCCCTAACTCTGTCTTCTTATCCTGAGCAGAAAATAAAAAAATCAATACCAGCTCACCAGGCTTGATAAAAGTGCTGGACAGGGAGAATGGCTGCGCTGGATATAGTAAATTAAAGTGATCAAAATTTTCCAGTCGACTCAGCCCACAGCCTACATAAACTAACAACCCTGTCTCCACAGCTGTCTGTCACCCAACCTCTCCCCACTATCTTTTCTCTCTCCCCCCTCACCTTTATTTCTGTATTTTCTTACTTTCACTATCCTTTTTTCCCCTCTCTTTCCTTCCACCCCTTACTGTATTTCAATTTTAGCAGTGTCTTAGCCTTTTGGCTCTTGAGTATTCATGGTGGCAGGTGTCTTTACACATGTCCACACGCAGACACACAGATACACAAACCACAAACAGGTATTAGTTTCATGAGAGTGCTGGTTGGGTGTGATTTCCCTTTAACCCTTGTGTTGTCTTAAGGATCAAAAATGACCTGCCACTATGTTCAACAGCAGAGAAAACCCCCTAAATTATATTTTTTAAACTTGAAATTTGACTTTTCCTAGAGTGACCACAAAAGAAAAAGTGAAACATCGCCTTTGTTCATATTTCCATGAAAGCTGTACACCACCAGCGTACAAAGATTGTCTTAGGGTTATTTTTGACCTGGCAGTTATAAAATAATTTACACACCACAAAAACCACAAAGACACACACACACAATGAGAAATTGAGATTGTGTACTAGTGATTGAACTCAGCCATCAGCTCCTGAAGAGGAAGATCACCATGGTTGGCACAGTTAGAAAGAACAAGCCTGAGCTCCCCCTGCACTCCTCGCAACAAGGGGGAGAGAGGCCTTCTTATCAAAGTTTGCCTTCACCTCCACCACCACTCTAGTTTCTTACCTCCCAAAGAGGAACAAGAATGTGGTCCTCCTGAGCACACTGCACAAAATGGCTGAGATCAGTGATCGTGAAGACAGGAAGCCAGCCATCATCCTGGACTACAACCACAACAAAGGAGGCGTGGACAACCTGGACAAGGGGATTGGAACTTACAGCTGCAGGAGGATGACTAGCCCCTGGTCATCTTCCATAACATCATTGATGTGTCCCCATACATGCCTTTGTGATATGGAACAAGATCAACCCTACCTGGATGCATGATAAGTGGACCAAGAGGAGGGTGTTCCTGGAGCAGCTGGGAAAGGCACTTGTAACCCCACACAATCAAAGAAGGTAGTGCCTCCCCTGCACAGCAGCCTCTGCAGCGCTTGTGAAATCTCTTCAGGGGGCTGAATCTTGTCCTGATCCACCTGAGGCTGCAGCTGGGGCAGGCAAGAAGAGGAGATACCAATTCTGCCCCCCAAAGAAGGACTGTAAAAGAAATACTTTGTACTGCACATGTGAGAAATACATCTGCAAAGTCCATGCACACACACTTGTATACTGTCCTACATGTGCTAATTGGAGTTGATTGATTTATTTTCTTCACATTTTTATTTTCTTATTTATTGTTGTTGTTTATACACCTTTTGGGTGGGGGCAATGGTTCAAAAAATGGGAGAAGACTAGTATTTTGTAGTTGAATTTCTCATTGTACAGTATATAGGAATGTATACTGCTCAAAAAATAAAGGGAACACTTAAACAACACATCCTAGATCTGAATGAAAGAAATAATCTTATTAAATACTTTTTTCTTTACATAGTTGAATGTGCTGACAACAAAATCACAAAAAAATAATCAATGGAAATGCAATTTATCAACCCATGGAGGTCTGGATTTGGAGTCACACTCAAAATTAAAGTGGAAAACCACACTACAGGCTGATCCAACTTTGATGTAATGTCCTTAAAACAAGTACAAATGAGGCTCAGTAGTGTGTGTGGCCTCCACGTGCCTGTATGACCTCCCTACAACGCCTGGGCATGCTCCTGATGAGGTGGCGGCTGGTCTCCTGGGGGATCTCCTCCCAGACCTGGACTAAAGCATCCGCCAACTCCTGGACAGTCTGTGGAGCAACGTGGCATTGGTGGATGGAGCGAGACATGATGTCCCAGATGTGCTCAATTGGATTCAGGTCTGGGGAATGGGCGGGCCAGTCCACAGCATCAATACCTTCCTCTTGCAGGAACTGCTGACACACTCCAGCCACATGAGGTCTAGCATTGTCTTGCATTAGGAGGAACTCAGGGCCAACCGCACCAGCATATGGTCTCACAAGGGGTCTGAGGATCTCATCTCGGTACCTAATGGCAGTCAGGCTACCTCTGGCGAGCACATGGAGGGCTGTGCGGCCCCCCAAAGAAATGCCACCCCACACCATGACTGACCCACCGCCAAACCGGTCATGCTGGAGGATGTTGCAGGCAGCAGAACGTTTTCCACGGCGTCTCCAGATTCTGTCACGTCTGTCACGTGCTCAGTGTGAACCTGCTTTCATCTGTGAAGAGCACAGGGCGCCAGTGGCGAATTTGCCAATCTTGGTGTTCTCTGGCAAATGCCAAACATCCTGCACGGTGTTGGGCTGTAAGCACAACCCCCACCTGTGGACGTCGGGCCCTCATACCACCCTCATGGAGTCTGTTTCTGACCATTTGAGGCCTGCTGGAGGTCATTTTGCAGGGCTCTGGCAGTGCTCCTCCTGCTCCTCCTTGCACAAAGGCGGAGGTAGCGGTCCTGCTGCTGGGTTGTTGCCCTCCTACGGCCTCCTCCACATCTCCTGATGTACTGGCCTGTCTCCTGGTAGCGCCTCCATGCTCTGGATACTACGCTGACAGACATAGCAAACCTTCTTGCCACAGCTCGCATTGATGTGCCATCCTGGATGAGCTGCACTACCTGAGCCACTTGTGTGGGTTGTAGACTCCGTCTCATGCTACCACTAGAGTGAAAGCACCGCCAGCATTCAAAAGTGACCAAAACATCAGCCAGGAGGAATAGGAACTGAGAAGTGGTCTGTGGTCCCCACCTGCAGAACCACTCCTTTATTGGGGGTGTCTTGCTAATTGCCTATAATTTCCACCTGTTGTCTATTCCATTTGCACAACAGCATGTGAAATTTATTGTCAATCAGTGTTGCTTCCTAACTGGACAGTTTGATTTCACAGAAGTGTGATTGACTTGGAGTTACATTGTGTTGTTTAAGTGTTCCCTTTATTTTTTTGAGCAGTGTATATCACTATGTCACTTAGACTATACAAGTGCTCTCTCTTGCAAAAAAAAAAACATGTTTACACCTATGCAGTACGTTTAGCAATAATAATAATAAACCTCCACTTTAGTAAAGAAAACAATTATGACAGGTGTGTTGTCATAGAAACGAGTGGTGTCCACTGATTAAATGCAGTCTTTCTGCATTGTGAAGTGGGAAAACCCAGATATTCACAAAGTTTGTGATGAATGACAGGTTGTTTCTTCATGCAAAATAGATTTGGGGTTGAAAATTCAATGAAGCTGCTTTATTTTGGGGCTTTAGTGAAGGCGGGTCATTTTTTACCCTTAAGACAAGGGGAGTATACAGAATGTTAAGACTACACAAATGTTAAGAGCTATGGGATTGGAAGTGAGGTGTTACCTGGCCTTTTCCTTGAATGTGTTTGATTTCTTTGACCTACAGTACTGACATGGACAGTGTCCAAAGCCAGTGCCATGTTCTCGGAGAAGAGCTAGGCTTGGATCATATGATAGTATTTAACCTTCACAAAACAACAGATTTACCATAGTGTTTGGGAAAAGATGACACACCCACTGTAAAAGCACTTATTTGAAAAACTTAATAGTAAATAATATAGATTTTTTAAAGCCCAACACTTACTAAGAACATGTACCATATTGGTTCACGAACAAAGTTCGTAGAAAAAAGTCCAAAAATGTTTCAGCAACCAGGGCTGCATTCCCCTCCCAATATGGACGTGAAAGCAAAAGTATAACATTCCTAGCCAATCATTTTTTGTCCAGGTGACTAACTTGACCTAAGTAAATGTTATTTACGTACAAACAGATGTAAAATCCTCTGACAGAGGCATGACCCTAACCCTGACCCATTTACAGTATCAGTCAAAAGTTTGTCCACACCTACTCATTCAAGGATTTTCCTTGTTTTCTACATTGTAGAATCATGTAGTAACCAAAAAAGTGTTAAACAAATACAAATATATTTTATATTTCATATTCTTAAAAATAGCCACCCTTTGCCTTTATGAAAGCTTTGCACACTCTTGGCATTCTCTCAACCAGCTTCACCTGGAATGCTTTTCCAACAGTCTTAAATGAGTTCCCACATATGCTGAGCGCTTGCTGGCTGTTTTTCCTTCACTCTGCGGGCCAAGTCATCCCAAATCATCTCAATTGGGTTGAGGTCGGGTGATTGTGGAGGCCAGGTCATCGTCCTGTTGAAAAACAAATTATAGTTCCACTAAGCGCAAACCAGATGGGATGGCGTATCGCTGCAGAATGTTGTGGTAGCCATGCTGGTTAGGTGTGCCTTCAATTCAAAATGTTTCACCGAGTCGTGGCTGATCGACGACATGGATGAAATACAGCTGGTGGACTTTTACGCTGCATCGGCAAGATTGAACAGCTGCCTCCGGTAAGAGAAGAGGTGGCGGTCTTTGTATATTTGTAAACAACAGCTGATGCACAAAATCTAGTGTTAAGGAAGTGTCGAGGTTTTGCTCACCTGAGGTAGAGTATTTCATGATAAGCTGGAGACCATACTATTTACCAAGGGAGTTTTAATCTATATTTTTCATAGCTGTCTATTTATACCACCACAAACCGATGCTGGCACAAAGTCCTCACTCAATGAGCTGTATAAGGCCATAAGCAAACAGGAAATTGCTCATCCAGAGTTGACGCTTCTAGTCGCTGGGGACTTTAAAGCAGGGAAACTTAAATCTGTTTTAACAAATTTCTACCAGCATGTGAAATGTGCAACCAGAGGGGAAAAAAACTCTAGACCACCTTTACTCCACACACAGAGACGCATACAAAGCTCTCCCTCGCCCTCCATTTGACAAATCTGACCATAATTCAATCCTCCTGTTTCGTGCTTACAAGCAACAACTAAAGCAGGAAGCACCAGTGACTCATCAATAACGAAGTGGTCAGATGACGCAGATTCTAAGCTATAGGACTGTTTTGCTAGCAGACTGAAATATATTTTTATTTTATTTCACCTTTATTTAACCAGGTAAGCCAGTTGAGAACAAGTTCTCATTTACAACTCCGACCTGGCCAAGATAAAGCAAAGCAGTGTGACAAAAACAACAGAGTTACACATAAACAAACAGTCAATAACACAGTAGAAAAATCGATGTACTGTGTGTGCAAATGTAGAAGAGTAGGGAGGTAGGCAATAAATAGGCCATAGAGGCAAAATAAATACAATTTTGCATTAATACTGTAGTGATAGATGTGCAAGTAGAGATACTGGGGTGCAAAAGAGCAAAAGGGTAAGTAATAATATGGGGATGAGGGAGTTGAGTGCTATTTACAGATTGGCTGTGTACAGGTACAGTGATCGGTAAGCTGCTCTGACAGCTGATGCTTAATAAAGTTAGAGAGGGCGATATAAGACTCCAGTTTCAGAGATTTTTGCAATTCGTTCCAGTTATTGGCAGCAGAGAACTGGAAGGAAAGGCAGCCAAATGAAGTGTTGGCTTAGGGAATGACCAGTGCAATATACCTGCTGGAGCGCGTGCTACGGGTGGGTGTTGCTATGGTGACCAGTGAGCTGAGATAAGGCAGGGCTTTACCTAGCAAATACTTATAGATGACCTGGAGCCAGTGGGTTTGGCGACGGATATGTATTGAGGGCAAGCCAACGAGAGCATACAGGTCGCAATATGTTCCAAGATTCTTCTAATGTCATTGAGGAGTACACCACATCAGTTACTGGCTTCATCAATAAATGCATCGGTGATGTCGTCCCCACAATGACCGTACGTACATACCCCAAAGAGAAGACATGGATTACAGGCAGTGTCCACACTGAGCTAAAGGGTAGAGCTGCCGCTTTCAAGGAGCTGACACTTATAAGAAATCCCGCTATGCCCTCAAATGAACTATCAAACAGGCAAAGCGTCAGTACAGGACTAACATTGAATCGTACTACACCGGCTCTGACACTCGTTGGATGTGCAGGGCTTGCAAACTATTACAGACTACAAAAGGGAAGTACAGCCGCGAGCTGCCCAGTGACACGAGCGTACCAGACAAGCTAAATGACTTCTATGCTTGCTTTGAGGCAAGCAACACTGAAGAATGCACAAGAGCACCAGCTGTTCTGGATGACTGTGTGATAACGCTCTCGGTAGCTGATGTGAACAAAAGCTTTAAACAGGTCAACATTCACAAAGCCGCTGGGCCTGACGGATTACCAGGACGTGTACTCAAAGCATGCACGGACCAACTGTCAAGTGTCTTCACTGACATTTTCAACCTCTCCCTGACCGAGTCTGTAATACCTACATGTTTCAAGCAGAGCACCATAGTCCTTGTGCCCAAGGAAGTGAAGGTAACCTGCCTAAATGATTACCGCCCCGTGTCACTCACGTCGGTAGCCATGAAGTGCTTTGAATGGCTTGTCATGGCTCACATCAACAGCATCCTCCCGGACACCCTAGTCCAGCCCCCCCCAGGTGGTAAGAGTAGGCAACAATACGTCTTCCACGCTGATCCTTAACACTGGGGCCCCTCAGGGGTGTGTACATAGTCCCCTCCTGTATTCCCTGCTCACCCACGACTGCGTGGCCAAACACGACTCCAACACCCTCATTAAGTTTGTTGATGACACAACAGTGGTAGGCATGATCACCGGCAACAATGAAACGGCCTATAGGGAGGTGGTCAGAGATCTGGCAGTGTGGTGCCAGGACAACAACCTCTCCCTCAATGTGAGCAAGACAAAGGAGCTGATCCTGGACTACAGGAAAAGGCGGGCCGAACAGGCCCCCATAAACGTCGACGGGGCTGTAGTGGAGCAGGTCGAGAGTTTCAAGTTCCTTGGTGTCCACATCACCAACAAACTATCATGGTCCAAACATACCAAGACAGTCGTGAAGAGGGCACGACAAAACCTTTTCCCCCTCAGGAGACTGAAAAGTATCTTTTCAGAAGACTGAAAAGATACTCTTCTACAATGTAGAAAATAGTTTAAAAAATGGAATGGAATGAGTAGGTGTGTCCAAACCTTTGAAAGGTACTGTATATAGACAGATTTGGACAAATGTGGCCTTCAGTAGCTCTTACAGTGCTTTCAGAAAGTATTCAGATCCTTTAACTTTTTCAACATTTTGTTATGTTACAGCCTTATTCTAAAATTGATTAAATCTTTTTTTATTTTTTTATAACTGAATAGTGGGCTTGGCTTTCATGAATCAATTACAGTATTGCAGTAGACAGCTGACTCATAAGGCTAAGGAGGCCCTGCCAACCCCTTGCAGCGACCCTTGGCATTCTGTTCTGAGAACAGTGAGTAGGGATTGACCAATCAGCTCTAGTCTCTAGGTGAGCGAGCTTTACAAGAAAACACAGTTGATGTCCTTCTTTGTCTCTAAACACCAACAACCCATATTATTCCAAGTATTTTTTAGGAGATGGCGCATCATGTGTGGCACCATGTTCAGGCTATAGGATTCCATATAACATGTTGTGTACTTTTGATCGCCTTTTATCTATGTTTTGGTGATTGTGAGCTGTGATGTGGAGGCATGCCTGTAGATTACACTTTACTACCCCTACTTGGGTGGTAAGACAGTGGGGAATGGGGAGGGAGAGAGAGAGGGTGTGTATGTGTGTGTGTGCGTGCTATGGTGGTGTGTGTGTGTGCAGCCTGCACTAGTCATGGCCTAATAGCCAGCTGACCTACAAAAAGGTCAGACAGCAGACAGCCTTGAGACGCTTAAATTCAGCGGTAACCCCAAGCGCCCTGCAGTCTTTCCGCTTAGCCCAGATCAACCTCCCTACTTCCCAGGGAGAGGGGTCATGTCCTGGCCAAGCTGCCCATCCTACAGCACCTAGCTCCAGTCTCCACACACAGACACCCAGCCATCTACCCTGCTCCTCTGTCCACATCTGAGCACCTTTAACTCACACCTCTGCTGTGATCTCTCAATGCACATCATTCAATATGTACAATAGGTAATAACACTTAATTTGGATAGTCCATCTGTGGTCTACAGACTATCAGTAACATTGAAATTAACTAACTTTAACCCCTACCCTAACCCTTATTCTAAACCTAACCCTAACCATAATCTTAGAAAGAAGTTGCTTATCAAAAGATAGTATGACCATCTGATGGACTATCCAAATAAAGTGTGACTGTACAATATGCTATTTTACTTGATAATGTTGTTTAAAAAAAGAAGCAAGGAAGTGAAAATAAAAGAATGTATATGTTTTTTCTTTACGTCAATTGTTTAACGTTTGCTACCACAAATTCCCTGGCATGTTGGAGTTTTTTTCATTTAAATTGTATAAATAGTTTATCATATTTAGCCCAATTTTTTTTTTAAATCCAAGATGGCATAGCAGTCAGACGTCTTTTGTCCTCGTCTTGTCGTGTCCCGTGTATAAATTGTGTATATATCTTTTTAATCTGTTTTTCTTCGCCTTCAACATACTCTCCTGCAATCCGCCTCACCCAATTTGGTATGGATCTGCTATTTTCTTTACTTTGAACCGGAACCCCCAACATCACGACTGGACTACCGACGTAATTCGACCGAGGGTTTTTTTTTCAACTGGCTCCTCCGTTGCAATGTCCCCTGAATGCCCATCTGCTAGCCTGCTAGCCGTGGCCCGCTAGTTGTCTAGAGCATATCGGACTGTTGGCTTAAGAGACCCATCGGACAAATTCTTTGGCCACTAAACCTATTTTGCCTGGTTATTCTTTAAAAGTGCTTTCCTCACCATCTTAAATAAGCATGCCACATTCAAAAAATGTTGAACCAGGAACAGATATAGCCCTTGGTTCACTCCAGACCTGACTGCCCTTGACCAGTACAAAAACATCCTGTGGCGTACTGCATTAACATAAAATATCTCCCGCGGTATGCAACTTTTCAGGGAAGTTAGGAACCAATATACACAGGCAATTAGGAAAGCAAAGGCTAGCTTTTTCAATAAGAAATGTGTATCCTGTAGCACAAACTCCAAAAAGTTCTGGGACACTGTAAAGTCCATGGAGAATAAGAGCACCTCCTCCCAGCTGCCCACTGCACTGAGGCCCGGAAACACTGTCACCACTGATAAATCTGCGATAATTGAAAATTTCAACAAGCATTTTTCTACGGCTGGCCATGCTTCCACCTGGCTACCCCTACCGCCGGTCAACAGCCCTACGCCCCCACAGCAACTTGCAACAAATACCCCCTGCCACGTCCTGACCAAACTACAATAACAAATAACCCCTATTACTGGTCAGGACGTGACACTGATTTACATTTCATTTAGTGTAAAATATGAATTGCTGCTATACAATAAAAAAGTTAAATATTGGTCCGCTTTTGTGCATACAATTGAGAATTTCAACAAGCATTTTTCTACAGCTGGCCATGCTTCCACCTGGCTACCCCTACCCCGGTCAACAGCCCTACGCCCCCACAGCAACTTGCCCAAGCCTCCCCGCTTCTCCTTCACCCAAATCCAGATAGCTGATGTTCTGAAAGAAATGCAAAATCTGGACCCCTACAAATCAGCTAGGCTAGACAATCTGGACCCTCTTTCTAAAATTATCCGCCAAAATCCCCAAAGATTGGAAAGCTGCCACAGTCATCCCCCTCTTCAAAGGGGGAGACACTCTAGACCCAAACTGCAACAGACCTATATCTATCCTACCCTGCCTTTCTAAGGTCATCGAAAGCCAAGTTAACAAACAGATCACCGACCATTCAGAATCCCACCGTACCTTCTCCGCTATGCAATCTGGTTTCCGAGCTGGTCATGGGTGCTCCTCAGCCACACTCACGGTCCTAAATGATATCATAACCGCCATCGATAAGAGACAATACTGTGCAGCTGTATTCATCGACCTGGCCAAGGCTTTCGACTCTGTCAATCACCACATTCTCATCGGCAGACTCAACAGCCTTGGCTTCTCAATTGACTGCCTCACCTGGTTCACCAACTACTTCTCAGACAGAGTTCAGTGTGTCAAATCAGAGGGCCTGTTGTCCGAACCTCTGGCAGTCTCTATGGGGGTGCCACAGGGTTCAATCCTCGGGCCGACTCTTTTCTCTGTATACATCAATGATGTCGCTCTTGCTGCTGGTGATTCTCTGATCCACCTATACGCAGATGACACCATTCTATGTACTTCTGGCCCTTCTTTGGACACTGTGTTAACTAACCTCCAGAGGAGCTTCAATGCCATACAACTCTCTTTCCGTGGCCTTCAACTGCTCTTAAATGCAAGTGAAACTAAATGCATGCTCTTCAACCAATCTCTGCCCACACCTGCCCGCCCGTCCAGCATCACTATTCTGGACGGTTCTGACTTAGAATATGTGGACAACTACAAATACCTAGGTGTCTGGTTAGACTGTAAACTCTCCTTCCAGACTCACATTAAGCAACTCCAATCCAAAATTAAATCTTGAATCGGCTTCCTATCCTTCACTCATGCTGCCAAACATACCCTCGTAAAACTGACTATCCTGCTGATCCTTGACTTTGGCGATGTCATTTACAAAATAGCCTCCAACACTCTACTCAGTTAATTAGATGCAGTCTATCACAGTGCCATCCGTTTTGTCACCAAAGCCCCATATAGTTCCAACCACTGCGACCTGTATGCTCTCGTTGGCTGGCCCTCGCTTCATATTCGTCGCCAAACCCATTGGCTCCAGGTCACCTATAAGTCTTTGCTAGGTAAAGCCCCACCTTATCTCAGCTCACTGGTCACCAGCACGCGCTCCAGAAGGTATATTTCACTGGTCACCCCCAAAGCCAATTTCTCCTTCGGCCGCCTTTCCATCCAGTTCTCTGCTGCCAATGACTGGAACGAACTGCAAAAATCACTGAAACTGAAGACTCATATCTCCCTCACTAGCTTTAAGCACCAGCTGTCAGAGCAGCTCACAGATCACTGCACATAGCTCATCTGTAAATAGCCCATCCCCATACTGTTATTTATTTTGTGCCTTTGCACCCCAGTATCTCTACTTGCACACTCATCTTCTGCACATCTATCACTCCAGTTTTTAATTGCTATATTTGTAATTATTTCGCCACTATGGCCTATTTATTGCCTTACCTCCCTTATCCTACCTCATTTGCACACATTGTATATAGACTTTTTCTATTGTATTATTGACTGTATGTTTGTTGTTTTTTTGTGTCGCACTGCTTTGCTTTATCTTGGCCAGGTGGCAGTTGTAAATGAGAACTTGTTCTCAACTAGCCTACCTGGTAAAATTTTGATGAAATATTATTATTTTTTTTAAATGTGCGCACTGATTGTCGTAGGTTAAACCGGACCAAGACGCAGCGGGGAAATGTGCACTCATCTTCTTTATTAAATGGACAAGAAGGTGAACCAAAACAACACATACACAAAAAAAACACAACGACTAATAACAGGCCGGTAAGGCAACAAAGCTATACCCAGCACAATCTCCCACAAAACATTAAAACAAACACATACCTATATATAGGACCCTCAATCAGAGGCAACTAGAAAACACCTGCCTCCAATTGAGAGTCCAATCCCCAATTAACTAAACATAGAAATACAAAGAACTAGACTAAACATTGAAACACATTAACATAGACCAGTGCCCAAAACCCGGAATAATAAATCAAACACACCACTAAACACACAACCACCCTGAACCACATAAAACAAATACCCCCTGCCACGTCCTGACCAAACTACAATAACAAATAACCCTTATTACTGGTCAGGACGTGACACTGATTTACATTTCATTTAGTGTAAAATATGAATTGCTGCTATACAATAAAAAAGTAAAATATTTACTTAACAAAAATTTAAACGCAACATATAAAGTGTTGGCCCCATATTTCATGAGCTACAATAAAAGATCCAAAGAAAATGTTCATATGGACATGAAGCTTATTTCCTTCAAATTGTATGCACAAATGTGTTTATATCCTGTTTGTGAGCATTTCTCCCCTGCCAAGATAATCCATCCACCTGACAGTTATGAAATCAAGAAGCTAACTAAACATCATGATCACTACACAGGTGCACCATGAGCTGGGGACAATATAAGGCCACTATAAAATGTGTAGTTTTGTCACACAACACAATGCCACAGATGTCTCAAGTTTTAAGGAGCGTACAATTGGAATGTTGACTGCAGGAATGCCCACCAGAGCTGTTGCTAGAGAATTTACTGTTCAATTCTCCACCATAAGTGCCTCCAACGTTGTTTTAGAGAATTTGTCTGTACGTCCAACCGCATACCAAATGTATGGTGTTGTGTGGGCAAGCGTTTTGATGATGTCAAGGTTGTGACCAGAGTTCCCCATGGTGGCGGTGGGGTTATGGTATGGGCAGGAATAAGCAATTGCATTTTATCTATGGCAATTGGAATGCACAGAGATACTGTGACGAAATCCTGAGGCCCATTCATCCGCCTCATGTTTCAGCATGGCAATGCAATGTTGCAAGGATCTGTACACAATTCCTGGAAGTTGAAAACGTCCCAGTTCATCCATGGCCTCCATACTCACCAGACATGTCACCCATTGAGCATGTTTGGGATGCGCTGCATCTAAACGTAAGACAGCTTGGTAAACAATGAATCCCAACGCATGACATAACGTTAGTTAGCAAGCCAGCTAGCTAACAGCACCCTAACTTGAAATGAAAATACTTTATAAAAATTAGAATGGAGTTTTTTGTTAAGACATATAGCTAGCTAGCTAAACAATGGACCATAATCACAACTCATGTAGTTACTACCCTGCATGAATTTGCAGGTAGCTTACCAACCAGGTTCTATGGCTATAAGTAGTCAAGCAAATGTATCAGATATGAATAATAAGATCATACACATAATGTTATCTAGCTAACAGCACACTTGAAATGAAAACACTAACGTGTAATATCTTAAAATGTAGCTAGCTAGACTGTCTTACCAGTAAACATCATGGTTGGACACGCCTCCTGTCTGATGCCATGCATGGTTGCCCTTAGTTTGATGATGTAATCCAGACTGGTGTTTTCTCCATCTCCTTAGCTATCATACTCAAATTCCACTGATTTCAAAACTCGGTCCTCCAGAAAGTGGAGAGCATACACATAACGTTAGCTAGCGAGCCAGCCAGCTAGTGTTAGCTAGCTAACAGTACACTTCAACTTGACATTAGGTTTATGCAGTTTTACTACGCAATACATATTTTTTAAAGCCACGTTTGACCTGTTTACCTAGACATACTGACCAGCTCCAATAGACAGAAGCATGCTGTAAAACACCAGTCTCAACGTCAACAGTGAAGAGGCGACTCCGGGATGCTGGCCTTCTAGGCAGAGTTGCAAAGAAAAAGCCATATCTCAGACTGGCCAATAAAAAGAAAAGATTAAGATGGGCAAAAGAACACAAACACCGGACAGATGAACTCTGCCTAGAAGGCCAGCATCCTGGAGTTGCCTCTTCACTGTTGACGTTGAGACTGGTGTTTTGTGGATACTATTTAATGAAGCTGCCAGATGATGACTTGTGACGTGTTTGTTTCTCAAACTAGACACTCTAATGTACTTGTCCTCTTGCTCAGTTGTGCACCGGGGCCTCCCACTCCTCTTTCTATTCTGCTTAGAGCCAGTTTGCACTGTTCTGTGAAGGGAGTAGTACCCAGCGTTGTACGAGATCTTCAGTTTCTTGGCAATTTCTCGCATGGAATAGCCTTCATTTCTCATAAAAAGAATAGACTGATGAATTTCAGAAGAAAGTTCTTTGTTTCTGGCCATTTTGAGCCTGTAATCAAACCCACAAATGCTGATGCTCCAGATACTCAACTAGTGTAAAGATGGTCAGTTTTATTGCTTCTATAATCAGACAACAGTTTTCAGCTGTGCTAAAATAATCGCAAAAGGGTTTTCTAATGATCAATTAGCCTTTTAAAAAATGATAAACTTGGATTAGCTAACACAACGTGCCATTGGAACACCGGAGTGATGGTTGCTGATAATGGGCCTCTTTACGCCTATGTATCTACCATTCCAGTGTTTTACTTGCTATATTGTATTTACTTCGCCACCATGGCCTTTACCTCCCTTAACTCACCTCATTTGCTCACATTGTATAGACTTATTTTTCTACTGTATTATTGACTGTATGTTTGTTTTACTCCTTGTGTAACTCTGTGTTGTTGTATGTGTCGAACTGCTTTGCTTTATCTTGGCCAGGTCGCAATTGTAAATGAGAACTTGTTCTCAACTTGCCTACCTGGTTAAATAAAGGTTAAATAAAATGTAGATATTCCATTAAAAATAATTTCAATCAATAGTCATTTCCAACATTAACAATGTCTACACTGTATTTCTGATTGTTACTTTAAATGGACAAAAATGTCATTTCCTTTCAAAAACAAGGACATTTCTAAGTGACCCCAAACCTTTGAATGGTAATGTATGTAAATAAGGTTTCTGTTTTTTTATACAGTTGAAGTCGGAAGTTTACATACACCTCAGCCAAATACATTTAAACTCAGTTTTTCACAATTCCTGACATTTAATCCTAGTAATAATTCCCTGTCTTAGATCAGTTAGGATCACCACTTTATTTTAAGAATGTGAAATGTCAGAAAAATAGTAGAGAGAATGATTTATTTCAGCTTTTATTTCTTTCATCACATTCCCAGTGGGTCAGAAGTTTACATACACTGAATTAGTATTTGGTAGCATTTCCTTAATAACTTGGGTCAAACGTTTCAGGTAGCCTTCCACAAGCTTCCCACAATAAGTTGGGTGAATTTTGGCCCATTCCTCCTGACGGAGCTGGTGTAACTGAGTTAGGTTTATAGGCCTCCTCCCTCACACAAGCTTTTTCAGTTCTGCCCACAAATTTACTATGGGATTGAGGTCAAGGCTTTGTGATGGCCACTCCAAAACATTAACTTTGTTGTCCTTAAGCCATTGTGCCACAACTTTGGAAGTATGCTTGGGGTCATTGTCCATTTGGAAGACCCATTTGCAACCAAGCTTTACCTTCCTGACTGATGTCTTGAAATGTTGCTTCAATATATCCACATAATTTGCCATCTATTTTGTTAAGTGCACAAGTCCCTCCTGCAGCAAAGCACCCCCACAACATGATGCTGCCACCCCCATGCTTCACGGTTGAGATGGTGTTCTTCAGCTTGCAAGCCTCCCCCTTTTTCCTCCAAATATAACGATGGTCATTATGGCCAAACAGATCTATTTTTGTTTCATTCAAAGAGGACATTTCTCCCATAAGTACAATCTTTGTCCCCATGTGCAGTTGCAAACCGTAGTCTGGCTTTTTTATGGCGGTTTTGGGGCAGTGGCTTCTTCCTTGCTGAGCACCCTTTCAATTTAAGTCGATATAGGACTAGTTTTACTGTGGATATAGATAGTTTTGTACCTGTTTCCTCCAGCATCTTCACAAGGTCCTTTGCTGTTGTTCGGGTTTGATTTGCACTTTTCGCACCAAAGTACGTTCATCTCGAGACAGAACGCGTCTCCTTCCTGAGCGGTATAACGGCTGCGTGGTCCCATGGTGTTTATACTTGCATACTATTGTTTGTACAGATGAACGTGGTACCTTCAGGCATTTGGAAATTGCTCCCAAGGATGAACCAGACTTGTGGAGGTCTACAATTTTTTTCTGAAGTCTTGGCTGATTTATTTTGATTTTCCCATGATTTCAAGCAAAGAGGCACTGAGTTTGAAGGTAGGCCTGGAAATACATCCACAGGTACACTTCCAATTGACTCAAATGATGCCAATTAGCCTATCAAAAGCTTCTAAAGCCCAGACATTATTTTCTGGATTTTTCCAAACTGTTTAAAAGGCACAATCAACTTCTGACCCACTGGAATTGTGATAAAGTGAATTATATGGGAAATAATCTATCTGTAAACAATTTTTGGAAAAATTACTTGTGTCATGCACAAAGTACATGTCCTAACCGACTTGCCAAAACTATAGTTTGTTAACAAGAAATTTTTGGGGTGGTTGAAAAACGAGTTTTAATGACTCGTTTAATGGCCTAAGTGTATGTAAACTTCCGACTTGAACTGTATATAAAAACCTGTTTTCTCTTTGTCGTTATAGTGCATTGTCTGTAGATTAATGATGATTTTCTTTATTTAATCCATTTTAGAAAAAGACTACCGTAACAAAATGTAGAAAAAGGGAAGGGTTCTGAATACTTTCTGAATGCACTGCATATTCAGCCTGTGGCAACCATACATATTGTACAGCACTGAGCTGTTCGGTTGTATCTATTTGAATCTCTTTATCAAGAAAAATTATTGCAAATATCTGTGGTGGCCATCCAATTGAAAACAGTTGGCAGTCCTGTTTAAGCAGTGATTTACCAGTTAAAACCAAGGAAAGATTACCACGTACACCCCTTCTTTAAAGTGTGCGTGCAACATACTCAGGATGTAATGACTAAATGCTCTGAAACTACTTCGTTAAGTGTTTCTGTAGAGTCATGCGATGGCAAATTAATTGTGGTTTTTACTGTACAGTGCAAAATAGTTCAGGAAATGAACTTCAATTAATGCTAAGCCTTAGGTCTGTGTGATTTAGACTGTGGAATATACTGTAAATTAAGTATAGCTTTGTTCAGTTGATCTATAATGAACTCAATTGAATGGCTCAGCAGTATATGAGGTACGTTAATTATGTGAATGACAAGACTCAAGAACTGAAATACAGTGTGATCCATGATCTTACTGGATGCTTTAAGTTAATGTGTTAATACAAATGACAGGTTTTACATGTGTGCATTGGATTATAGTAATCCTATCAATAATAAGGATGTTTTAGAATATGTGTGTGTGTGTGTGTGTGTGTGTGTGTGTGTGTGTGTGTGTGTGTGTGTGTGTGTGTGTGTGTGTGTGTGTGTTCAGGGATGTTTTTGTATCCTGGCTGCAGGTGCTTAGTGATGCTTTTCCCGCCTCAATACCCAGCATGCTCTGGAGACATGGCCATCTGTAGATGCTGACATTGCTTGTCCCCTCCCACCACACACACACACACACACACACACACTACCCCTCTTTTAAATAATTTCCTAGCACCTTAATCACAGCTAAACAACTAACTAATCGATGACAGATATGAGGAACAACTTGAGCATGCTAACAGGGATCTATTCTTTTCATCTATTTATTTATTGTCTCTCGGTTTAGAGATAATATTTTCTCTCTTAACAGGCCTCTAGACGCTGGTCGGGTATTAATTAAAATCGAAATACTAAATATTGATTGATACGTTATCAGTGCATAGCAGTTGTTCTTCCGGCTATTGATCTGCCCTGTGATTTATTATCATATTTTTAAAAAAATGTGTGATTATAAGAGGTAATGGACTTTTAGTGTGGGTTGTAATTATTTTTTGTATCACGTTTGTTGTGTGGGAGGTGGGAGCCGATTTCTCAATCGCAGTCGGAGATCACCGATATCCTTGGAGCTGCTCTCCCTTGCGTAAGAGAAAGATCCTGGCCGTGTCATTGGGAATAATGGGTATTGGGATTACCTCTTTAATCACAACAAAGATTAACAGATGGTATGAGAGCAGTTATTAGCAAACATCTTGCACTCATCAAATCAATAAGTTGATTTGTAATCAGGTTGTTGGTGGGTGTAGGTGGAAAGGGGAGCCGGGGCTGTTCCCAGTGAAAGATCCTGGCAATCAAAGGCTTCTATGTAGCAATTACCTCCCAGCAAAATAGGTACTCTTCCTCTTCAATCTGGCAGGCCTCCAAAACACAAGGCAGACAGATAGAAACATGGAACATTAACACACCGACACATACACTGCATGAGTAACCGTGTCTCTGAAACACCTCAGATGCTATATGTGATTTATACGTCTCCATGTCAGTGTTACGATTTTCAAAATACCTCACGACATTGAGAAGTGCCCTGTGAAATACGAGACTTGGAAAACATCAAAAAACTAAAAAGGCAAACGCTGTATGCTTCTGTGAGGAGTTAACGTTTTAGGTAACGTTACTATAGATTTGAAAGACGAGGATTGCACAGCCAAGTGTAAGAAGTGATACTGGATTACACTCTCCAGGGAGCGAGAGAGAGAGAGAGAGAGTAGAGAGAGAGGTAGCAGACGGGACCTGGCAAACCCAGACCTGAATTCAACAAGTCAAGAACACTTACACAAAGCTGTTTCCAGCCGCAGCTACAGTGACCTGGGCTTTTTTAATAAGCCTTTTGATTCCTATACACCATGTTGTTCTAATTGATGCTGTCACTTTATCACAGTAATGCTCTGCTCTGCCTTTCCACAGTCCTGTCTGCAGCTCGTTTTTGTGGTATTGCAATCTGCATATGTGAATTTCAGACACAAAAATGTACTTGTAAGGGGGGGGAAACGCTTTTGAATAGAGACAGTTTTGTTCTCTCTGTGAAAGTTCTGAATACAGCTCGCTTTCTTTTTTGTATTATATTATTCTCGATAATCTTGATAAATTGTGTCGTTCTGCCCCTGAACAAGACAGTTAACCAACTGTTCCCCGGTAGGCCATCATTGTAAATAAGAAGACTTGCCTAGTTAAATAATGGTTAAATGTAAAAAAAAAAAAAAAAAAAATGTAAATCCTCCATCTAAGATGAGTGCAGTGTTCTATGATTTATGTGGATTGGTCCCATGGGCTTTGGTAAGCAACACAGTTTTTTTCTCTATTCACCAGCTTCCAGACAACCCATTTGTTCACATTGAGTAGTATCAGCTTCAGTTACTTTTTGCTTCTGCTTTTAGGGCACCCAAGGGCTGCCGAGCCTTTCAATAGACCCTACTTGTTTGTATTGAAACCCACCTCCGTGGTAGAGACCAAGGGAGTTCAATAAAATATGGCTGATGCCAGATAAGGTAATGTGGATTGAAAGGAAACAGTCATTGGAGGAGAGCTCGCAGGAACACACATTTTCCACCTTAGCAGATTGGTGCATTCATTACAACAAGATCTAACTACTCGTGTTTAAAGAATCTGTGTGGGCAATCGCTCTCTTTCGCACTCTTTCTCAAACACCACACACACACACACATACACATGCACGCACACACGCACACACACAAGCGTGTGTAAACACATACACGTTGTTAACCCATACCCTCTATAAACAATGACTGAATGTTGCGATGTTCATTTCTAATAAAAACACATGGCTAGTTAAGTCACCTGAACACTATCCATCCCTCCCTACACTGTCAGATATGCACTTACCAGGATTAAGCAAGGCCAATGGTGACCAAACAATGACAGTTTGAGGTAACTGATGCTGTTTAAAAATTCAAAGGCCTCTATTGAACAGACAATGTGGCACACATATCACTAGTCTAGAGACCCCAGATCCCTGCCCCCAATGGTCTGCCTCCTGTCCAACACAGACAGTCTCTCAGCCTCACTATATTCGACCACCATAAGTACATCTCCTATGCTAACGTGCCTCTCTTATGCTACACTTCTCAGATTTAAGTTGGGTACGTTTAGCATCACTCACTGTACAGTATATGAACTTACGTTACAATTATGAACAGGGAATTGTCACTATACTGAATGTTGGTGTAGAAAACATCAACTGAGATTTTCCATAAGTCCCTCTTTGTTATTTCATATCTCTTAATATCGATCAATTCATCGTTTATTAAACAAGCAATTGTAAAATGATTCCTAATGTCCTCGTCAATTTTTTTTCTAAAATACACTTACATATTAAAGACTGAACTCACAAAAACTACTTTAGATGTCTGTGCATGCACACAAGGACACACAGAAAAACACACACAGACGAAAATTCAGGGAGACACACATAAGCACATATGCACCCGGTGTCACCTGTCGAGTGGTTAATATCTTTCCAAGGTCAGGCCTGGCAAGGAATTCCAATGCGATTAAGTGTCATCATTGAGGCTTTTAGCCCTTTTCTGCTCATTGTTCTTGGAAATGGCATTAGAGCCACAGCTGACCAGACCAAGGCCTCGGAACTAGCTCCTGTACAACCTCTCCTCCACACTGGCTATGTTCCTTCAACACTGGATATATCTAACGGCCACCTCTACCACATACATATACTCCATACACACGTAAGCATGCACACACGCACAGATGTGTACACACATATGCAAGCACCCACTTGCGCACACACACACCTAAGATCTCACGGTCTGACTTCATCTCCCGGCGTTCTGGGACAAATGTCGAGTTTTGACGTGGTTAAGTTTAGGTATTAATTCTGACTGGTTAAGTTAAGGGGAAAGGTTTGGGATAGGGTTAAAACAGAAACAACTCGATGGTTAAGTTTAAACATTATTTCTGAATGCTTAAAGGAGACAGGCAAAGGTCTCTACAAAAAACATAACACTAAATAATAAGGCTCATTTAGGCTTCATTAAATAAGCCTCAACAACATTTGTCTATGACTACTTTTTGGTGAAGATGTCATTTTCTGGCCATAGAATGCAAGGATTACATAATTTGAGGGCAAAAATAAAATAACTATGGCTTACTGCAAGGAACACAAGATAGAAACAAGGCTTTTATGAGTCTTTTTCTGTATCAGAAATGAAACAAGCGATACTGAGATGATGTGAGAAGACACTTCTATATCTGGGAAATAACATACACGTCAATAATAATTAATCAAATGCAAATAATGAGATATGATCTAGCTAGTTAGCTAGCTATAGCCAGACAGTGTATTTTAATTGATAAGACTTGATACATGTACACTGAATTAAAATATAAACGTAACATGTAAAGTATTGGTCGCATGTTTCATGAGTTGAAATAAAAGATCCCAGAAATGTTCCATATGTATGAAAAGTTTATTTCTCTCAACTTTCATGCACAAATTTGATTGTGGACTACAGGAAAAGGAGGACCGAGCACGCCCCCATTCTCATAGACGGGGCTGTAGTGGAGTAGGTGGAGAGCTTCAAGTTCCTTGGTGTCCACATCACCAACAAACTATCATGGTCCAAGCACACCAAGACAGTCATGAAGAGGACATGGCAAAACCTAAATCTATTCCCCTTCAGGATATTTGGCATGGGTCCTCAGATCCTCAAAAAGTTATACAGCTGCACCATCGAGAGCATCCTGACTGGTTGCATCACTGCCTGGTATGGCAACTGCTCAGCCTCCGACTGCAAGGCATTACAGAGGGTAGTGCGTACGGCCCAGTACATCACTGGGGCCAAGCTTCCTGCCATCCAGAACATCTATACCAGGCGGAATCAGAAGAAGGCCATAAAAATTGTCAAAGACTCCAGCCACCCTAGCCATAGACTGTTCTCTCTGCGACCGCACGGCAAGCGGTACCAGAGCACAAAGTCTAGGACCAAAAAGCTTCTCAACAGCTTCTACCTCCTTCTACTCCTGAACAGCTAATCAAATGGCTACCCAGACTATTTACATAGCCCCCCCCCTTTTTACTCTGCTGCTATTCTCTGTTTATTATTTGCATAGCCACTTTGACTCTACCTACATGTACATATTACCTCGACTAACCGGTGCCACCGCACATTGACTCTGTACCGGTACCTCTTGTATATACTCTCGCTATTGTTATTTTACTGCTGCTCTTTAATTATTTGTTACTTTTATTTCATACTTATCTATTTTTTACTTGACACATATTTTTCTTAAAACTGCATTGTTGGTTAAGGGCTTGTAAGTAAGCATTTCACTGTAAGATCTACACCTGTTGTATTCAGCGAATGTGACAAATAACATTTGATTAGGTTTGATTTGATTTATTTGTGAGCATTTCTCCTTTGCCAAGATAATCGAACCTGATTAAACAGCATGATCATTACACAGGTGCCCCTTGTGCTGGCGACAATAAAAGGCCCCTCTAAAATGTGCAGTTTTGTCACACAACACAATGCAACAGATGTCTCAAGTTTTGAGGGAGCATGCAATTGTCATGCTGACTGCAGACATGTCCACCAGAGCTGTTGCCAGGTCATTGAATGTTAATTTCTCTAACATAAGCCACCTCCAAAATTGTTTTAGAGAATTTGGCAGCACGTCCAACTGGCCTCACAACCGCAGACCGTGTAATCACGCCAGCCCAGGACCTCCACATCCAGCTTCTTCACCTTCGGGATCTTCTGAGACCAGCCACCCAGACAGCTGATGAAACTGTGGGTTTGCACAGCTGAATAATTACTGGACAAACTGTCAAACACCGTCTCAGTAGAGCTCATATGCATGCTCGTCGTCCTCACCAGGGTCTTGAACTGACTGCAGTTTGGCGTCGTAACTGACTTCAGTGGGCAAATGCTCACCTTTGGCTGACCACTGGCACGCTGGAGAAGTGTGCTCTTCACAGATGAATCCCAGTTTCAACTTCACCGGGCAGATGGCAGACATGCGTCGTGTGGGCGAGCGGTTTACTGATGTCAACGTTGTGAACAGAGTGCCCATGGTAGTGGTGGGGTGATGGTATGGGCAGGCATAAGCAATGGACAATTAACACAATTGCATTTTATCGATGGCAATTTGAATGCATAGAGATACTGTGATGAGATCCTGAGGCCCATTGTCGTGCTATTCATCCACTGCCATCACCTCATGTTTCAGCATGATCATGACCTGCCCCATGTCACAAGGATCTGTACACAATTCCTGGAAGCTGAAAAAGTCCCAGTTCTTCCTTGGCCTGCATTCTCACCGGACATGTCACCCATAGAGCCTGTTTGGAATGCTCTGGATCGACATGTACAACAGCATGTTCCAGTTCCCACCAATATCCAGCAACTTCGCACAGCCATTCAAGATGAGTGGGGACAACATTCCACAAGCCACAATAAACAACCTGATCAACTCTATGCGAAGTAAATGTGTCGCGCTACATGAGGCAAATGGTGGTTACACCAGATACTGACTGGTTTTCTGAAACCCTCCCCTACATTTTTTTAAGGTTTCTGTGATCAACAGCTGCATATCTGTATTAACAGTCACGTGAAATCCATAGATTCAGGCTTAATGTATTTTAATTGACTTATTTCCATATATGAACTGTAACTTTGTAAAATCCTTGAAATTGTTGCATGTTGGATTTATATATTTTTTCAGTGTACAATGAATGTTATCTAGCTAGTTACCTAGCTAATAAACTTAGTTTACTTCTTGGGAAACAATATTTATGCTATCTTGCTAGCTAGCTACACTGGCTGCAGCCAGCAAGCTAACTAGCTAACCAAAACGTGGCTGATTACCACGTGAAAATAATTCAGCAATTTCTGCTCAAATTTGACCATATATAGCTAGCTAGTCCCTTTCTGACAATTGTACTGTGGACACAAGTTGAGCTAGCTAATAAACATTAGCTAGCCCAAGTGTGGTTAAGCTAACCAAGAACATCCATGATCAAGATCTCCCCTGGTGAATTTACATAAATCTGACTGACCACGAATGTCTCAGTACAGCACTAGTGAAAATTGAAAATCTACTTTGAAATTCCTGACTGGAATAGCTGGATCAAAAGTAAAACGTGAAATAGAGTTCCGATTTTTTTCTCAACAGTACAATATCGAGCAGGTGAGCAGATTGTGCAATAAAATCTGATAACTGTGAACCATCATTTCCAAGCACTACAAAGGAGCATGTTGACAGCTAGCTGTGCCTCTGGGTGTTATGTCAAGTATACAAAATCTACCTTGACCATTATATTATTGCAGATCATTTTATGATGTATTTAGCTTTTGTATAAAGAAATGTTTTGATAAACAGGGAAACCTCTGCTTGTGACCTGTAAGTTAAGGGCTAAGGTTTGGAATAGGTTTTACAACAAGAAAACTAAAAACGAGAACCTAGCAATGTATGCTCGCTGCTTGCCAGAGTGTTTTTATATATGTTTTGCCCCTAGTGGCCATTATTCACGTCATCTCCCGATGTTCTGGGGACCTGGATGAACGTCAAATTCTACGTGGATCTGGGGTAACCAGACCAATTTTATTCATACCTACAGTATCTCCCCAGGCTGTCAACGCAACATCACCCCACTTTTCACACTGTATAAAAGTGCCTATTTTCAAATAACTTATTCTGGTGTGTGTGTGTGTCTGCATGTGCGTTGATACACGGTTATCTCTTTACATCACGAGCACAGATCGTAGCTGGCCCCACACACGCTCTCACATACACACTTTCTCACATACACAAACTGCTTTATCTTAAAAGAGATGCTCCTGATTTCTTGCCTGTGAAACTCACAGCATTATTTCATATTCAGTCACTCGTCACTGACATCCCAGACCACACTTTTTAGAAAGAATCAAGAAAACTATTTCTGACATCTTGTACTATATCTTTCAATCTGATTTTCTGTAGTATTGCCAGAATTTGACATGGTTTCTAAGCACATTGTAAAAAGATAAAAACATAACTATGACACTTCTCTAAATGTGGTGAAAATATACAGGATATAGTATGTTAGTGCAATGATTGAACCAGGGCCTAAGTGATCCAGACTACAGTAGCAGGGAGCAGCATTCACTAGGATGGTGAAATGTCCTGGAGTGTGAGAGATTAAAGTATGGTATAGGCTCTGTATTAGTTCATCCTTGAGGATTTGAGATTAAAGTTGGTCTAAGAGAGTCAAGTACGGCCCATCATTTTAGAGGAGGATTTATTAAAGTTTAGAACTGACTTAGGAAACCTTGATTACTCACATTTCAATTGGATGAGTTCAACTTTCTCAGTCAAAAGTATAATCCGAGTCAGTGTTGTGGTCAATTCCATTTAAAGTCCAGTCAATTCAGAAAGTAAACCAAATGCAAATTCGAAATGTTCCTCATTGAAGAGAATTGGAATTTCTGTGGACTTTTGAATTGACTGGAAATTAAATGGAATAGATCCCAACCCTGGTCTGAGTATAATCTGCCATAGCACTGACCCATGGGACAAGGATCAGAATCACACTATGATGAAACTGACACATTGCATCACGTGACATTACACACCACAGGAAGAACACAGTCAAGTGTCCGGTATAACCTTTTCACACTAGACCCTCCTCTTTCCACTTTCCTTCTAAAAACTGCTCTTCTTTCTACCTCTGTGTCAGTAACTCTGATCATCCCTGAATCTTCTCTGCCATCCTCTTTTGACCTCCCCCCCCAGAAAATATATCTATATATTGCCATCTCATTCATCACTCTGTCTTCAGGGCGCTTCATCTCGTTTCCCAACACGTGCCACAATATTCTGACACTGACAGATCCACCAAATATGTTTTGTTTGTGTGCTGAGCTGGTAACACAGGGGTCCTGTCAATGCGTCAGGTTGCCTTTCACACCAATTTGACATGTTCTTTCTTGGAAACGATGAACATTTCACTGTGTCTACCGTGCCAACTCAAAGTCCAATTACACCCAAGCTACAAATGTAATTACAGTAGCAGATTAAATTGGTCAATTCAATTCATTTTAATTAGGCTTGTCGGGCCAGTCAGATCAAATTTGACTCATCTCTAGTTAATCTCGCCTAATTTGAAACAGGGTAAACATGTCATGATCACCATGCAGTTTTGGGTCAAATCACTTAATACTGATTATGCTATAACATCTGATACGTAAATCAGACAGTATTGTTCATATAAATAGTCAAATACCTAGCAAGCTAGCACACGGTGTCATTGCTGTGCTAGAGGGCGGCGGGGGCGACCGGTACACAATGTCCTTCAGCCCCGTCTGTTGTGCACATTCATAAGTGTCATACAAGCATGAAGATGTTGTGCTCGAGGGAGTTCATGCCGGAACCAATGGGATGCTGGGGGGAGGGGGTGAAGGACACAGGAACGCCCCAAACTGCGGGCTGCAGTTTCACACTATTGCAAGCATCTGGCAACGGGTGTGTGTGTGTGTGAGATATATATACACACACACACAGTACCAGTCAAAAGTTTGGACACACCTACTCATTCCAGGGATTTTCTATATTTTTACAATTTTCTACTTTTCAGAATAATAGTGAAGACATCAAAACTATGAATTAACATATGGAATCATGTAGTAACCAAAAACGTGTTAAACAAATCAAAATATATTTTATATTTGAGATTCTTCAAAGTAGCCACCCTTTGCCTTGATGACAGCTTTGCATACTCTTGGCATTCTCTCAAACAGCTTCATGAGGTAGCCACCTGGAATGCATATAAATTAGCAGGTGTAATTTCTGGAAATCCTTTCCTTCTTAATGCGTTTGAGCCAATCAGTTGTGTTGTGACAAGGTAGCGGTGGGATACAGAAGACAGCCCTATTTGGTAAAAGACCAAGACCATATTATGGAAAAAACAGCTCGAAAAAGCAAAGGGAAACAAATCAAATCAAACTTCATTTGTCACATGCGCCGAATACAACAAGCGTAGACTTTACCGTGAAATACTTACTTACAAGCACTTAACCAATAGTGCAGTTCAAGAAGAGTTAAGAAAATATTTACCAAGTAGGCTAAAATAAAAAGTAATAACAAAAAGTAACACAATAAGAATAACAATAACGAGGCTATATACAGGGGGCACCGGTACCGAGTCAGTGTGCGGGGGTACAAGCTAGTTGAGGTAATCTGTACATGTAGGTGGGGGCGAAGTGACTATGCATAGATAACAAACAAACAGTGAGTAGCAGCAGTGTACAAAAGGGAGGGGGGGGGGCTCAATGTAAATTGTCCGGTGTCAATTTGATGAATTCTTCAGCAGTCTTATGGCTTGGGGGTAGAAGCTGTTGAGGAGCCTTTGGGTCCTAGACCTGGCGCTCCGGTATCGCTTGCTGTGCGGTAGCAGAGAAAACAGTCTATGACTTGGTGACTGGAGTCTATGACAGTTTTATGGGCTTTCCTCTGAGGTCGCCTATTATATAGGTCTTGGATGGCAGGAAGCTTGGCCCCAGTGATGTACTGGGCTGTTCGCACTACCCTCTGTAGCGGCTTATGGTCAGATGCCGAGCAGTTGCCATACCAGGCGGTGATGCAACCGATCAGGATGCTCTCGATGGTGCAGCTGTAGACCCTTTTGAGGATCTGGGGACCTATGCCAAATCTTTTCAGTCTCCTGAGGGGGAAAAGGTTTTGTCGTGCCCTCTTCACGACTGTCTTGGTATGTTTGGACCATGATAGTTTGTTGGTGATAAGGACACCAAGGAACTTGAAACTCTCAACCTGCTCCACTACAGCCACATCGATGTTAATGGGGGCCTGTTCGGCTCGCCTTTTCCTGTAGTCCACGATCAGCTCCTTTGTCTTGCTCACATTGAGGGAGAGGTTATTGTCCTGGCACCACACTGCCAGTTCTCAGTTCTCCTCCCTATAGGCCGTCTCATCGTTGACGGTGATCAGGCCTACCACTGTTGTGTCGTCAGCAAACTTAATGATGGTGTTGCAGCCGTGTTTGGCCATGCAGTCATGGGTGAACAGGGAATACAGGAGGGGACTTAGTACACACCCCTGAGGGGCCCTAGTGTTAAGGATCAGCGTGGCAGACGTGTTGGTGCCTACTCTTACCACCTGGGGGCGGCCGGTCAGGAAGTCCAGGATCTAGTTGCAGAGGGAGGTGTTTAGTCCCAGAGTTCTTAGCTTAGTGATAAGCCTTGAGGGCACTATGGTGTTGAACGCTGAGCTGTAGTCAATGAACAGCATTCTCACATAGGTGTTCCTTTTGTCCAGGTGAAAGGGCAGTGAGGAGTGTGATTGACATTGCGTCATCTGTGGATCTGTTGGGGCAGTACGCGAATTGGAGTGGGTCTAGGGTGTCCGGCAGGATGCTGTTGATGTGAGCCATGACCAGCCTTTCAAAGCACTTCATGGCCTACGACGTGAGTGCCACGGGGCGGTAATCATTTAGGCAGGTTACCTTCGCTTCCTTGGGCACAGGGACTATGGTGGTCTGCTTGAAACATGTAGGTATTACAGACTCGGTCAGGGAGAAGTTGAAAATGTCAGTGAAGACACTTGAAAGTTGGTCCACGCATGCTTTGAGTACATGTCCTGGTAATCTGTCTGGCCCAGCGGCTTTGTGAATGTTGACCTGTTTAAAGGTTTTGTTCACATCGGCTACCGAGAGCGTTATCACAGTCATCCAGAACAGCTGGTGCTCTTGTACATGCTTCAGTGTTGCTTTCCTCGAAGTGAGCATAAGGCATTTAGCTCATCTGGTAGGCTCGCGTCACTGGGCAGCACGGGTCTGGGTTTCCCTTTGTAGACGGTAATAGTTTTCAAGCCCTGCGACATCCAACGAGTGTCAGATTCAATCTTAATCCTGTATTTTGCTTGTTTGATGGTTCGAGGGCATAGCGGGATTTATTATAAGCGTCCGGATTAGTCTCCCGCTCCTTGGAAGTGGCAGCTCTAGCCTATAGCTTGATGCGAATGTTGCCTGAAATCCATGGATTCTGGTTGGGATATGTACGTACAGTCACTGTGGGGACAACATCATCGATGCACTTATTGATGAAGCCGATGACTGAGGTGGTGTACTCCTCAATGCCATTGGATGAATCCCGGAACATATTCCAGTCTGTGCTAGCAAAATAGTCCTGTAGTGTAGCATTCGCATCATCTGACCACTTCCGTATTGAGCGAGTCACTGGTACTTCCTGCTTCAGTTTTTGCTTGTAAGCAGGAATCGGGAGGATAGAATTATGGTCAGATTTGCCAAATGGAGGGCGGGGGAGTGTAACGCCCTGGCCATAGAAAGGTTTTTTTTGTTCGTTATTTTGGTTAGGCCAGGGTGTTACATTGGGTGGGCGTTCTATGTTCTTTTTTCTAGGTTGGTTTGTTTCGTTGATTTTGGCCGTGTGGCTTCCAATCATGCACAGCTGTAGTTTGTTGTTGCTGATTGGGAGTCACACATAAGTAGCCTGTTTTTTTCCTTTGGGGTTTGTGGGTGATTGTTTTCTGTTTCGTTCATTTTTGACCAGACAGGACTGTTTGCTGTCGTTGCTGTTTAGTGTTTTGTTTATAGTGGTTCATTTTATTAAATATTCAAAATGAATACACATCCTCCGCTGCACCTTGGTTTTATTACGACGACAGCCCTTACAGGGAGATCTTTATATGCATCTCCGTGTGTGGAGTAAATGTGGTCTAAGATTTTTTTCCCCTGGTTGCATATGTGACATGCGGGTAAAAATGTTGCAAAACTGATTTACGTTTGCCTGCATTAAATTCCCCAGCCACTAGGAGCACTGCTTCTGGGTGAGCATTTTCTTCTTTGCTTATGGCCTTATAGAGTTGGTTGAGAGCGGTCTAAGTGCCAGCTTTGTTCTGTGGTGGTAAATAAATGACTACAAATAATACAGATGAGAACTCTTGGTAGATAGTGTGGTCCACAGCTTATCATCAGGTACTTTACCTCAGGCAAGCCATACCTCTCGACTTCTTTAATATTAGACATTGCGCACCAGCTGTTATCGACAAATAGACACACACCCCCACCCCTCATCTTACTAGAGGTAGTGTCTCTGTTCTGCCGGTGCATGAAAAATCCCATAAGATGTTACAGTTTTTAATGTCCCGTTGGTAGGATAATCTTAAACGTAGGTCATCAATTTTATTTTCCAATGATTGCACGTTAGCAAGAAGAACGGATGGCAGTGGGAGTTTACTCACTCGCCTCCAGATTCTCAGAAGGCTGCCCGATCTGAGGCCCCTTTTCCGGCGTCTTTTCTTCACGCAAAAGGTGTGGATCTGGGCCCGTTCCAGTGAAAGCAGGACATACTTCTCGTCGGACACGTTAAAGGAAAATGTTTCTTCCAGTCCGCGGTGAGTAATCGCTTTTCTAATGTCCAGAAGTTATTTTCAGTCATAAGAGACGGTACCAGCAACATTATGTACACTATAAGTTAAAAAAATAAGTTTCACAACAAAAAAAAGAAATAGCACAATTGGTTGGGAGAATGTAAAACGTCAACAATGTTCTTCGGCGCAATCAAACAAACAACAGTCCATCATTACTTTAAGACATGAAGGTCAGTCAATCTGGAACATTTCAAGAACTTTGAAAGTTTCTTCAAGTGCAGTTGCAAAAACCATCAAGCACTACGATGAAACTGGCTTTCATGAGGACCACCACAGGAAGTTACCTCTGCTGCAGAGGATAAGTTTATAGTTGCCAGCCTCAGAAACTGCAGCCCAAATAAATGCTTCAGAGTTCAAGTAAAAGACACATCAACTGTTCAGATAAAACTGCGCGAATCAGACCTTCATGGTCAAAATGCTGCAAAGAAACCACTACTAATTCCCTGACTACACCGCTTGCGTCGCGTGCACTTGCGTTGCAAAATAAATTTAGAAATCTATATTATTCTATTATTGTACCCACACTGCTCGTACGCGCCAACGAATGTCTGCTTTGCCAAGGGCTAAAATAAAAGTCAGTTCTATTTGTGACAAAGATGGCGCAGCAAGTCCTGCCTCTCCTATCTCCTCATTGGTTTATAGAAGCAGATACCCACGTGCCATGTCCTCATTGGTTATACCCACGTGCCATGTCCTCATTGGTTATACCCACGTGGGTGATTGAAAGATGAACTGAGCTGTCGGTCGTTGTGGTAATACTATGAAAGTTTAGATGCCAGTCGCCATATAAGTTCAAAGAAGAAAAAGCCTGGAAGGAGGAGAGATGACTACAAACGATTCGGTTGACCATTTTATGTGTGGATTAATTTTCGCAGTAGAGGACCTTGTGCATGTCAGGTAAAATAACTCAATGTTTATATCCCAGGACAAATTAGCTAGCAAGTGCAAGCGAGCTAGCAAAATTGCCATAAATGTTTCATTCTTTTCAACCTGTCCCCAAATTAATGTAATTGGTTCAGAGTTTGTTTTGATATTTTAACCTGTGTGTCGTGATCGCGTTTGGTGTGGGGGGACAAAATACATTTATGCACAATGGCGCAAGCGCGCAGCTGGTTTGGGTTCCATGTAAAGGACACCAATAAGAAGAAGAGACTTGCTTGGGCCAAGAAACACAAGCAATGGACATTAGACCGGTGGAAATCTGTCCTTTGGTCTGATGAGTCCACATTTTTTATTTTTGTTTCCAACCGCAGTGTCTTTGTGAGACGCAGAGTAGGTGAACGGATCATCTCTGCATGTGTGGTTCCCACCGTGAAGCATGGAGGTGGTGTGATGGTGTTCTGCTGGTGACACTGTCTGTGATTTATTTAGAATTCAAGGCACACTTAACCAGCATGGCTACCACAACATTCTGCAGTGATACGCCATCCCATCTGGTTTGCGCTTAGTGGGACTATCATTTGTTTTTCAACAGGACAATGACCCAACACACCTCCAGGCTGTGTAAGGGCTATTTGACCAACAAGTGGAGTGATGGAGTGCTGCATCAGCTGACCTGGCCTCCACAATCACCCGACCTCAACCCAATTGAGATGATTTGGGATGAGTTGGACCGCAGAGTGAATGAAATGCAGCCAATAAGTGCTCAGTATATGTGGGAACTCCTTCAAGACTGTTGGAAAATCATTCCAGGTGAAGCTGGTTGAGAGAATGCCAAGAGTGTGCAAAGCTGTCATCAAGGCAAAGGGTGGCTACTTTGAATAATATATTTTGATTTGTTTAAAACTCCATATGTGTTATTTAATAGTTTTGATGTCTTCACTTTTCTTCTACAATGTAGAAAATAGTCAAAATAAAGAAAAACCCTTGAATGAGTTGGTGTGTCCAAACTTTTGACTGGTAATGTATATATACAGATGTGCTCAAATTTGCTACAGCTCATTGAAATAATGCTTAATTCCTCCTGAAAAGTGATGAAATTAAAAGCTATTTTATCATGTATACTTGCATGCCTTTTGGTATATCATAGAATAAAGCAAAGAAGCTGTGAAAAGAGATGTATTATTGATTATTCTACAAAGACATTCTAAAATGGCCTGGACACATTTGTTGATGCCTCTTAGAAAAGATAATAAATAACTGGATTATAGTGATATTTCACACTAATTTGTTCATTTAACTAGTATCACACGTCTCCAATCTTGTAATTAGTCATTCAGCCTATTTAGATAGAGAAAAGTAGTCACTGTGCTGTTTGGTATCATTGTGTGCACCACACTTACCATGGACCAGAGAAAGCAAAGGAGAGATTTGTCTGAGGAGATCAGAAAGAAAATAGACAAGCATGGTAAAGGCTACAAGACCATCTCCAAGCAGCTTGATGTTCCTGTGACAACAGTTGCAAACATTATTAAGAAGTTTAAGGTCCATGGAACTGTAGCCAACCTCCCTGGGCATTGCCGCAAGAGGAACATCTTCCCCAGATTGAACAGAAGGATAGTGTGAATGGTAGAAAAAGAACCAAGGATAACTGCCAAAGAGATACAAGCTGAACTCCAAGGTGAAGGCACGTCAGTTTCTGATCGCACCATCCATCGCTTTTTGAGCGAAAGTTGGCTCCGTGGAAGAAGACCCAGTAGGACTCCTCTTTTGAAAGAAAAACAAAAAAAGCCAGACTGGAATTTGCTTTAATGCATATTGACAAGCCACAATCCTTCTGGGAGAATGTCCTTTGGACAGATGACTCAAAACTGGAGCTTTTTGGCAAGTCACATCAGCTCTATGTTCACAGATGAAAAAATTAAGCTTTCAAAGAAAAGAACACCATACCTACAGTGTAACATGGAGAAGGCTCGGTTATGTTTAGGGGCTGCTTTGCTGCCCCTGCCACAGGGTGCCATGAATCTGTGCAGGGCACAATGAAATCTCAAGACTATCAAGGCATTCTGGAGCGAAACGTACTGCCCAGTGTCAGAAAGCTCTGTCTGAGTCGCAGGTCATGGGTCCTCCAAAAGGATAATGACCCCAAACACACAGCTAAAAGCACCCAAGAATGGATAAGAACTAAATATTGGACTATTCTGAAGTGGCCTTCTATGAGTCCTGATCTGAATCCTATCGAACATCTATGGAAAGAGCTGAAACTTGCAGTCTGGAGAAGGCACCCATCAAACCTGAGACAGCTGGAGCAGTTTGCTCAGGAAGAGTGGGCCAAACTACCTGTTGTCATGACGTTGCCCTCTTTGGGTTTTCTATGCACCATCCCCCTACCTCTGTCTCCCATACCCAGGCTCTGTGAGAGCGGTCATAAATTTCTAAAGAGAATGTCCTGCCTCATGGCCACAGTATGGAGACAGAGTGGGTTTCATAGAAAGAACCAAGGAGTTCTTCCACCTCACAGGACTGGAGAACCGAACAACATTTATGTTCTGGAGAAGGTATAAAAGATCGGTGAAGAATCCAGCTACGAACTGGTCCGTTTGGTACAATTTTGTGAAGCTCATGAGAGACAATACGGCCACATTACCATGGCGCTGTTTATATAATAGCCTCAGTTGTGAGACTTACATCTAATGGTTGTATAAAATGAATTAATAAGGATAAAGCTATTTGGAATATGTTGGGATGCTTGTAAGATGTTAATGTGAGAGAATTGTATTTCTGTTTTGAAGTTTCACCAAGTCATCGGCACGCCCCCATGAACAGACGGGACCTGGCGTCATGAGACAGCCTTTTTCTGTTATTCCGAATATAACCCCCACCCAGGGTTTCTATCACCAGACCAGCTTACCTCGATAACGAGAGGGCCAAGGTTTGACAATGCACTCCTCTTTCTGAACTTTAACCATACCACGTGGTTAAACTCTTAGACTATTGATACCGACAGAATAAGAACAAGTCTTTGATATTAACCTCTCTAGGGTAGGGGGCAGTATTTTCACATCCGGATAAAAAACGTACCCGATTTAATCTGGTTATTACTACTGCCCAGAAACTAGAATATGCATATAATTATTTGATTTGGATAGAAAACACTCTAAAGTTTATAAAACTGTTTGAATGGTGTCTGTGAGTATAACAGAACTCATATGGCAGGCAAAAACCTGAGAAGATTCTGTACAGGAAGTGCCCTCTCTGACCATTTCTTGGCCTTCTACACTCTCTTTATTGAAAACAAAGGATCTCTGCTGTAACGTGACACTTCGTAAGGCTCCCATAGGCTCTCAGAAGGCGCCAGAACGTTGAATGATGACTTTGCAGTCTCTGGCTGAAAAACAGTAGCGCATTTGGATAGTGGTCGATCTGAGAACAATGAGACCGGTGCGCGCGTGCATGTGAAGAGTCCATTTTAGATTTTGAGTCTTTGAACGAAAACAGGGTTTCCCGGTCGGAATATTATCGCTTTTTTACGAGAAAAATCGCATAAAAAAATATTTTAAACAGCGTTTGACATGCTTCGAAGTACGGTAATGGAATATTTAGAATTTTTTTGTCACGATACGCATCCGCGCGTCACCGTTCGGATAGTGTCTTGAACGCAAGAACAAAACAGAGGATATTTGAACATAACCTCTACGGGCCACGGGGGCAGTATTGAGAATTTTGAAAAAAATATGTGCCCATTTTTAACTGCCTCCTACACCAACTCAGAAGCTAGGATATGCATATTATTAACACATTCGGATAGAAAACACTCTGAATTTTCTAAAACAGTTTGAATGGTGTCTGTAAGTATAACAAAACTCATATTGCAGGCAAAAACCTGTGAAAAATAGATTTAAAAAAATGAGAATTTTGTGACTGTACTATTTAGTGTCATTGTTTTAAAGATACCACAGTGAGAAAGGATTCAGTTCGCAACTCCTACTGCTTCCACTAGATGTCAACGATCTTTAAAAAGTTGTTGGAAGCATCTGTCATGAATACAGACCGAATTAGAATGCTTACAAATTGACACGTCATCACTTCATTTTTTGCGCCTGCGCATGAATCTGAGAAGAGTGTCTTTGTCATAATCGTTTATTCTAGACACTTGATAGGTTGTGTGAAAATATTACTGATGTTTACTGATGTTTCACGTTAAAAATGGACCAAAAGATTAATGCTAAACAACGTTTGACATGTTTGAACAAACATAAATAGATTATTTACTAGGTTTTTTTTAGCTTTTCGGCGTGACTTTACACTGCCCACCTCATTTTGTGGGAGCCTACTGAACGCTAACTATTTGGACATAAATTATGAACTTTATCAAAAGAAACCACATTTGTTCTGGACCTGGGATCGCTGGCAGCGCCTTCTGATGGAGATAATCAAAGGTAAGGGGATATTTAGAATGTTATTATCGATATTAGATGATGCTAATGCTAACGGCATAGCTTAGCTTAGCTTATAGCTTAGCTTATGTTGTTAGCATAGTACCCAGTTTATAGCAAAATGTGATTTCCCAGTAAAGTTATTTTGAGATCTGGCCATTCGGTAGCAATTACGAGATGACAATATATTATTCTTTGAATGACAATATTATAATTTACCAATGTTTTCGAATAGTAATTCCGTGATTTGTAATGCTGGATTCACTGGGAGCATTCGAGCCGAAAAAAATTCTGAATTTCACCGTGACTGTAAATGCTGTTTTTGGATATAAATATGAACTTGATGGAACTAAAAATGCATGTATTGTCTAACATAATGTCCTATGAGTGTCATCTGATGCAGATTGTCAAAGGTAAGTGCATAATTCTAGCTAGTTTTCTGTCTGTTGATGCCCTTCTTTGAATTGGCTAAACATTACACGCAGCTATTGTCAATGTACTCTCCTCACATAACCTAACTTTATGCATTCTCCGTAAAGCCTCTGAAAATCGGACAGCGTGGTTAGATTTAGGAGATATATCTTTCAAATGGAGGAAAATAGTTGATTATTTGATTATTTGAAATGATTACTCTTGCAGTTTTGAATTCCCCGCCATGGTCACATGACAATGAATCCCAATACCGGGATAAGATCCTGCCCCCTGGCCTCAACAGGATAACTATGGATTATTTTGAACCAAAACAACTGTGGATGAAGTAGAAGTCCTGGGAGTGCATTCTGACGAAGAACAGCAAAGGTAATCCAATTTTTCTTATAGTAAATCTGAGTTTGGTGAGTGCCAAACTTGGTGGGTGTCAAAATAGCTAGCCCGTGATGGCGAGCTATCTACTCAGAATATTGCAAAATGTGCTTTTGCCGAAAAGCTATTTTAAAATCGGACACCGCGATTGCATAAAGGAGTTCTGTATCTATAATTCTTAAAATAATTGTTATGTTTTTGGTGAACGTTTATCGTGAGAAATGTAGTAAATTCACCGGAAGTTTGCGGTGGGTATGCTAGTTCTGAACGTCACATGCTAATGTAAAAAGCTGTTTTTTTAATATAAATATGAACTTGATTGAACAAAACATGCATGTATTGTATAACATAATGTCCTAGGAGTGTCATCTGATGAAGATCATCAAAGGTTAGTGCTGCATTTAGCTGTGGTTTTGGTTTTTGTGACATTATATGCTAGCTTGAAAAATGGGTGTCTGATTATTTCTGGCTGGGTACTCTGCTGACATAATCTAATGTTTTGCTTTCGTTGTAAAGCCTTTTTGAAATCGGACAGTGTGGTTAGATTAACGAGAGTCTTGTCTTTAAAATGGTGTAAAATAGTCATATGTTTGAGAAATTGAAGTAATAGCATTTCTAAGGTATTTGAATATCGCGCCACGGGATTCCACTGGCTGTTGAGTAGGTGGGACGAGCAAGTTTAGCATTCACCAAAGTCAGATTTACTATAAGAAAAATGTTATTACCTTTGCTGTCTTCGTCAGAATACACTCCCAGGACTTCTACTTCAATAACAAATGTTGGTTTGGTCCCAAATAATCCATTGTTATATCCAACTAGCGGCGTTTTGTTTGTGCGTTCAAGACACTATCCGAAAGGGTAAATAAGGGTTACGAGCACGGCGCATTTCGTGACAAAAAAATTCTAAATATTCCATTACCGTACTTCGAAGCATGTCAACCGCTGTTTAAAATCAATTTTTATGCCATTTTTCTCGTAAAAAAACGATAGACACCATTCAAACAGTTTTAGAAACTTTAGGGTGTTTTCTATCCAAAGCCAATAATTATATGCATATTCTAGTTACTGGGCAGGAGTAGTAACCAGATTAAATCGGGTACGTTTTTTATCCAGCCGTGTAAATACTGCCCCCTAGCCCTAACAGGTTAATGAATGTCACTTTGAAATATCCATTCTAACCGAGAGAGAGAGAGAGAGAGAATTCGAGGACAAACTCTCCAACAGAACGAACTTTTCAACAAAGATCCCGACGACACACTGAGCGTAAATATATATATTGATTGCAATTGTTCTCGAATGAGTGAGCGATCATGTGCAAAGGATTAGCATTTAAATTGTTATAATTATCAACCCTTTTGTCTAACAAGCCGCCATGCCGGTTTAGCCCACTAGGGCACATTCTCCTATCATTTCCTTGTAACCATATCTACTGTTTTATGCATTTCTGTGAATTACTTAGTTAGTAAATAAATGATTTTAAGACAATTGATGTATGAATGACTCATAGTGAAGACTGGGTTCGTGCAGATAACTAACAATTTACAACGTTTGGAATGAGACTGACGAGGTAAACGAATACATCATTAATCAGAGGACTCATGGATCAGATATTATGATATCTGAAAGTTATATTAGGAAAATGATAACTTTGTAATCTGAAAATGTTCCTTGGTGCCCCGACTTCCTAGTTAATTACAGTTACACGATTAATCAGTTTAATCGCGTAATTATAATTACAGAGAGTTATTTGATAAAGATGTCTTCAGTTTTAATGATGCCAAAGACACGACACTGTTAACAGGTGTAGAAGTCTCATTGAGAGCTACAGAAAATGTGTGATTGCATCTAAGGGTTGTGCAACAAAATATTAGGTTAAGGGTCCCATCATTTTTGTCCATGCAATTTTCATTTTGTTTTATTATTTACAATATGTTGAATAAAAAAAATCTAAAGCAAAGTCTGATTTCTGTTAAATACACAATGGTGGATGGCAATTACTTTTGTCAGTTTCAATTTATTTCAGAGAAAATTGTGCATCCTTTGTTTTTTGTGGAAGGGGTAACAACAAATGTGAGCAGTCTGTATATATATATGCTTGTGTGTGTCTGTGTACCTTGCATGCACAGCCAGGTCACCCATGATACAAGTCAGTATTCGACTTCCATCCATGTCAGGAGAGGACGTGGAAGCCTGCCACTAGGGGCATCAGTGAGTGCTGTTACCTTCAAGTAGGTTTCGGTTTTGCTAGGGCTTTGTGGATGGGGATGGCAGATGACTAAGCATCTGACTCTGATTAGAAAGTTGTTTTTGATATTTTAGTTTTAAGCCCTATCCCAAACTTTAATTAACCATTCGGAGTTAATGCCTAACCTTTGAGGTAATTCCTGAACTTAACCTTAAACACTTCGAAATTTGACTTTTAGAACAACTTCGAAATTTCACGTTTGGGGATGAACGTCTAATTCTGATGTGAGCCTGTGAGAGCTGGTGTTGTGGTGTGGTGTCCTCAAAATGAAACATTAACCACAGATTTAAACATAAACAAATACATTTGGAGTACAATGACATGAACTGGTATGGGTCTGTAATATAATACATCCACAAAAGAGGATGGCAAAGAACAAATACAAAAGCATTTAATAAAAAGGACCACTGTAATCTATGTATTGGATATTGTAATCTATTTCATCTACATATCAGAAACAAAGACCAGCAAGACAACTTACTTCACAGCTGTGGCCTAAGATGAAATGTTTAGCCCCAGACAAAACTATGCGCATTGGTGCTGGAGGTGTCTTGTAAAACGATTCCTATCAGATTAGAAGTCACAATAACACAAGTCGCAGCAATGGGAAATCTTTCTGTGCTTTAGCAAATATGCTCAAGAGACATGAACGACTACGCATGGTGTCATTCACAGAAATAAAGAAACATTGACTACTTCGGATATTTGCCTCAAAATACCGTGATTAATTATGATGTATTACCTCCAACAGATAAATGACCTCCCTATACAAACACGTTTCTGTTAACACACCTCTATATAGGATAAATGACGAAGATTACTTTATTTTTCTTATTCATCACTATGCATGCAATAGGCTACCTCCCCTTTACAACTACGACTGTAAAGCAACACTTTACCTTCAAGTCCCATTGTAACAGTCTCGTGGCCTCCCGAGTATCCTTTGAAGTATATACTGTAGGCTATCTGTTCAGCGCAGGGTGTTTGGAAAGAGTATGGAATAAAACTCAGCCGGTACATTTTATGTTAACAATACAGTACCAGCAGTAGAAGTGCCCTGTTCTTACCTTAAGACACAAATCCAGGGGGAAAGGACTAAAACGGTTATTTGGGTGATTACGTGTTTCTTGTTTCCCTCGTTCTCTCCCTCCCTTTTACCAGTGCACTCGCCCTCAAGGAGCGGATACAGACAGAGTGCACCGTTAATAGCTTATATGCAACAAACATTTTATTGTTGGCCTAATACAGTCATCATTATGCTAATAGTTTGATTTCCCATATTAGGTTTACAAAATAGTTATACTTATATTTTATGCATGCGTTTGGTAGGCTATTCGCGTTATTGATTAAATCTCCATATGTTTAATCCAATGCAAACTAAGCTACACATTTATCAACCCTGATGCTCCCTTTAATAAATATCCAACTCAATCTCTAAAGAAAACGCCATAACTGGCCATAACTGCGTCCATAAGAATGGTAGCAGGAATGGCGTTTTGGAGTGAAGGATTGGGCGGGAGGCCCAGAGTATTAGTTATTTTAACGTGATGAATCGGTGGACCAAGTCACTTGGCAAGTGCCTCCCACAGTGCTAGTCTCACGCAGGTGAAACTGACAGAAGGTTACGGTAGGTTTGAACTAGAACAGTGTTGTCATCTTTGGAGATTGACGTTTTTGGAGACGGGAGATGAGACGCGCGCGCCAACAGGATACATCAATCAAAAACGCACGTAAAATGAATTAACAATTTCAACATAAGCCTCTCCAGTCCACAATACTACTGATCGAATTGTGTCTTCCTTACACACAAGGTGTGTGTGTACAGGATTAAATAGCATTTTGTCTCTTTTCTTTTCCTTTCATCATCAGCGAAGTAAAGATTAGAGAGGAGATTGTGAGAGCTCCTTTTAGAAGGCACAGGGGATCTTCATTCCTCTGCCTTTGTGATGATATTGATGATGATGGCCAAGTGGACAGTTTGATTTTTGTGTGGCAAGCTAGTTATAAAGAATCGATATTATATCAAGGAGCAACTTTTGTGATAAAGGACTTTAGCCACTCTAGCTATTCATCATAAGTCTGTAGCAAGCAGATAGGTCAAAATAAATGATATTGCTCTAAAGAGTCTGTCTTCTTATCTCTCTATACCAGGGGAATGGAGGACACGCCGATCGATACAGTAGCTGCGGTATACTCCTTGCAATTATCAATAGCTGATTTTGTCTTCCCAGGGCTGCCTCTATTAATACCAGATAATAACATCCTTTTGGACATAACTTCTAAGGGGATGATGGAATTTCTTACAAATTTGCTCATTGGATGACCTTGTTGTCAATGGAAATGTATCTCGCTACATGTTAGACATAGGGGAAAAGACCCAGTCCAATGCAATGAAAAACACTCAGCGGTAGGCCTATCTTGAAAGCAAACCCAGAGGATCCCCTAACAAGGTGCACTACAGGAAATTAAACGATAAACTAAGAATGTCACTTATAATCTTAATTCTTAGGTTAACTGACATATGTTAAGATATTAACCTACATGATCAGATAATTTGCATTTGGCTTATAGGCAGCTGTTTGATTTAGGGACGATAGGAAAACTGCACTTTATTGATGTAATTGTTTTTTTTGGGGGGGGGTATATTTAAAGGGCTATATAGAATTTCACAGTAAGGACATATTCAGGTGTTAGAATGGCATCAATGCACGACGGGGAAATGTTAATTCGTGTTCGTTTCTGCATTAGGGAAGAGAAACAAACTGATAGTCTACTATGATATGAAAAATAACTAAATTAATTATTATTTACTGTTTTCTATGTGATTAAAACAATTTGAATTTTCAAAATCGAATTGAAAAATGTTGGACGTAAACCATACAGAGATTGACAAAATATGGCAACACAGGTGTTTGTCACTCATACAGCCCTTCCTCCGAATGAACCCCTCCCCATCGCCCCAAGTCCCACCCTTGCAAAGTAGGCTACTAGGCTACAATGAAAATCACAATTTGCAAGAAAAATGTAGCCAGGGCATGTTTATTTAATACAGGAGAACACCGAGGAAGAGAGAAAAAAACAGGCAATATTATTTCACAGATGAAAATACATTGGTTGTTTGTTACAGCCTATCTTGAACTGAAACTGAACTAAAACACGTTACACACCAAACATGTAATTGTAGACTGCTGCAAATAAATGCTTTTTGTGGATATATATCTTTTAATTAATACTGTATCAAAAGGAAGTAGGCCTCCAGCACAGCATCACCAGAGTCAAATATACAATGAAATACAAATTAACTCTTGGTGTCAACATTTTTGTTTCCAATGTTTTCTTCCACATTATGTACATTTTATTAAAATAAAACACTAGGCCTATATGATAAAATATAGAGCAAATCGTTCGCAATAAATTCATGTTAAAAGCTACAGGGAAACGAAATCTAATCAGATATGCATAAAGTCAGAACCATTTTTAGATCCATTTTATTTACTACACCTTAGACAAACCGATGATTCCGATGGTTCATATTTGGAAACATATGTCTATATGATATCAAATCGCTCCTTCGTGGAATCCATAGGCTAGTGTGAAGCTTATGACTTGAACTGTAACGGTGTGGTACATCCTAGCGGTCGCTCAACGCAATGGGCTGAACCTAGCCCAAGGTTTAACTCTCTCACACACAGCGCAGTCCCCACACACGGAGCTAAAGGCGAGGGCAACAACGGCTACATCAAACCTCCCGAGCAGTGCTCCTGTTACGGACCGTCAAGTGAAGTCGAAAACGACTTTCATGTCCGACATATGAGAACGTAGATCGATCAGAAAAAAAAATCTAAATCTCTTTGGAAAGGACCGGGGTCTTTGGCGAGCAACTGGCGGAAGAGAGAGGGGACTTTGGAGAGCAGCTCGAGACAAACGCGCAGCCGGGAGCAAAGCACCACGAGGGGGAAGAGCACATCTAGCCACCCAGCGCCAGTTGAGGTGTATTTTCTTTTTTCTTTTTATAAACGCTCATTATACAAACGATTAGGTGCGTATAGAGACAAGGAACTATTTCATACTTCATAACTCCGACAGGGCGCGCCGATTCTGAGGAGACGCACAACAAACTTTGAGTGGCAATTCGAACGAGTATGTTCCTTGCTTATCCACTGGCAATCAAACCGAACTTTTACAATTCCCCTTTACAACGGAATTGCATCATCAAGGCGGACTGGGAACAACTCACAACCATCCTCAAAAACTTTATCCGTCCCATCCGCTTCTAGCGGGTTTCCGCGACTGATGTCCATCGGCAAGGAGTTTTTTTTTTTATGAAGATGCTGTCAATTATATGAAGATAAAAAAGACTGAACCACTTCAGGGACATTAAAAACACTTTCAGATGCACACAGCCACATTCAGGGGACGTACTCAGTCGTGGGCCAAAAGTTATCTAGCCTAAATAAGATGGAAGAAAATATGTATGGAAAGTATGAGCATTGAGGCAAGCTGTTCGAATTCCGTTATCTAAATGATCACAAGTTCACAACCCAAGTGGAACATACTAGTTAAAAGCATGGCTGGAGTATGGGATACACGCAAGAAAAGAATTGCATCAATGAATCTCCAGTAGTAGTGAAACAAAGCTCCGTAGAAAAGGAGAAAAGCTGACCTTCCGCGACGTAGACCCCCCTGAATGCTGGGCGTAACAAGCGAGATTTTGTGTGTTGTTGGAGGAGGTGGATAGCTAGAGAAGAGAGACAGATAGTCTGAGAGTGAAGCAGCTAATTGCTTAGTCTGTCCCTCATTACCATATCCAGTGTGTGTCCGCTGGACTTCAGCCAATCCCCCTCACACAGTACCATTAATCGCAATGCATTATTCACTATCATAATTATATACCGACATGCGCAATCCACGCAACAGCAACACCAGCTAATTCGCGTAATTTTTGCAACCAGACTATTTGTGAACATTTTTTTTCATTCGGTCGCTGCTGATGTATCTGCAAAAAGCAGAAACATCTCGCAGCGTATCAGCAGCATGTCCCGTCGCAAGCAAGCGAAGCCACAGCATCTCAAGTCGGACGAGGATCCCACAATAGCCGGGGTGGTGTCCGAAAATGGTAAGTCATGCGTCTATGCGCGGGTGGGACAATCTTTTTATACGCATGTAAAAGTCTAACAAATGTATTGTTTTCTCCGAATGCAAGCAGGCATCTGTTCATGCTCTTGACCGGGACATAATTTGTGTTGAAAAGGCAATGTTTTTAAAAACTTTATAATTTCGGTCATTTGACTTAAAATAGAATGTGTTCGTACACCTATATGTCGTGGTCCCTGCGAAACTTTGCTTATGGTTTGCTTTGCTTATGCTTATAGCTCTCCTTATCGCTTCCACCGGTTTCATCATGTTGTGAAACCCAACGCAACCTCCAAAAAGGGTTGGGAACTCTTTATTTACTTAATCCAATAACTAGCCTACCTGTTTAACTACAAGATAGTCATTTGGTGACATTTAAATCTTTATTCAGAGCACATTAAGCTACTATCAAAAACACTTTTGAAGACACTTTTAATAGCCTACCGTTGTTGGTTGTGATTTTAGCTAACAAAGCAACATAACACAAGCAAATGCAATGGCCTCAAGTTGGCATTTAACAGTGTTAATTCGATAACACCCACAACACAATTTTATACGTGTCTTAGTTTTTACATGCAAATACATTTCCTCCTGCGTTATACGAGTGCTAGTGAGCTATCAGTTTCAGAGTATGGTTCATAAGAAACTCCGATAGTTTTCGTATCAAGAAACTATACAGTTTGAAACTATTTTAATATGCGTTCAAATATTATATTAATCAAAAATGTGTTTTCTTTAAATGCAACCTCATCAGTTTGTGAGGATCTATGTCTCTCTCTCTCTCTCTCTCTCTCTCTCTCTCTCTCTCTCTCTCTCTCTGAGACATACACACAGACACACACAGTGGCACACACACACACACACACAAGATGTAAACATTTAAAATAGCAAGCAATGTAATTATGTTGAACATACCACGCTCTACGTCATATTTATGCCTTCGGAATTTGAGAAAGTATTTACATCAATACATTGTATAACATTTTCGTCATAAAAGAGGACAATACATAGTCTTTTTTATTCCTTTATGTTGGCAGACGGTAGGTTATTTTCCAGTGTCGATGCCTATCCTGGCATTCAAAGGAGCGGGTTGCATATTCTGCGATAGCTTAAGTGAATAGCATGTTTTGTCATGGAAATGTTTTTGTTTACTCCCTCACATAAATGTATCACACTTGGTTTGTTTCCTATAGTTCCCAATGTCTACACGATCAGTTGACAGGGTTAGCCGTGTGAAAGGGGTCACTTTTCTAGTAATCTGTGCTGCATGCGCTTGAAGAGTGTAAAAGCTTTTAATTAGAAAACTAAAGTGAAATCTTCACCCAAAGCACACACAACGAAAATGCATGTCAGTTTGTTTTTAGAACCTATCCGGACATTTTTTAAATCAAAATAAAAAATGTTCCTCCGTATATTAATGTTGAACAAACCTTTTAAATCGAATACAAATCTTCGATAGCGTTTTACGTCAGGCTCCCGTGATTTGTCTATAATGTAGTCTAATGCACATGTAAATTCATAAATGGGTAATTGTCTATGATTCGTTATTCAGTAAAGATTCATTCAATATTTTACTTTGTTTGTTTTGTTATTTATTTTACATTTCAGGAATCGTGATCTAGCTACATAATTATTTGTAAAACAATTTAAGTATCTGAAGCTTGCAAAAGTTCCTATATAACTTAAAAATAATATAAATTATTTAAGTTTAATGCAATAGGTCTTATTCATTTTATAATTTATAATACCTCTTTCTTTTTGTTCTTGTGCTGAAATAGTGTTTGTCCACTGTGCCCATGGGTGACGTCCAAAATTTCTAACGCAATCCAAAGGCATTTTCTAGTCATTTTAACAGCATTCTGAAATTACCAACATATTATTTTCCCTCTTTCTATTAGATCGAGGAAGAGTGTAATGTGTTAGTCAGCATTCCTTATTGACTATCCATACAGCTTACGTGGTATTCTCGACAAATAACTGTCATTATCTTGAACCATCGCTGACCAGCACATACAGCATCCATTGTACTGATCCTGTAAAATAGAAAAAGTGTGATGTCATCCCTAGGGACAAATGACAGTCTTATTTCCATATGAACATTTTAGGGTGATCGAGTCACAATGCTGAGCTCATGGGTTGTGATTCATTTATTTATGCATTGTCTTATCATACCATGCCATGTGTTACACATGAATAGGGCAGTCAGTGTCACAAAATGTAATGTAGCTAGCTAAGCTGATTGGACAATACATCACACTTGCCTCACTTGTTGGTTTATTATAGCAATGAATTGCAAGAGTAAAGCCAGCATTAAAGTATAATCTGTATATCAGGTTAGTAATACATTCTCTTGTATATGTCAAGAACCAGGGATAGTAAAATAGTAAAATGGCATCTATTGATTACAGGCATATATGCTGAGAACAGCGTGGTTCTGATTGTCATATGTCATCTATTGTGTTTTAGAGGGTAATAATAACCTTATAAAGGAAAAAAATCATTTGAAGATGATCCTCGTTAACTATAAGGGAGGTTTATGTGAGTAGGAGGAAGGAAGGAAATCAGTATTTTCCAACAAATTCAATAGGAAGAGAAAAGAAGTACTCGATGTGACGCATACTTAAGAGACTACTGTCATGGGCCTGTTCAAGAAGAAGTCACATATCCTCTCATATCAAACAGCTGTGTCAATGAGAAAGCCCTCTTCAGTTATGTTGGTTTGGATGTTTTCCTCTTAGGGCAAATAGATTTGAGTGGAATGCCTCTCTCCTTCTGTCTTATAAGTCTTTACTTTTGAAAAGAGATGACGATGAACATAGTCTGTGGATCAAGCTGCTACCAGCTCAGAGTCTCACGTCAGAATTAGACCTTCATCCATGTTTCTCAAACGGCAGATTTCAATACTGACTTGTATCATGGGTGACCTGGCTGCAGACACGGCTACACTCGCTCATAGACATGTGTATGTAGAGATGCACACACACACGTACACACTTACACACATGTAGACACACAGACCACACGCCATACATGATTGCTGTGTGAGAACTACCGACGCCATACTGCTTAACATTTGAAGTTGATGTCGATTGCTATGGATGATCCTTTCTAATGTTGGAAGAACGCACTGACTTGCTTGTTGTCAGGACGGACTGTGCTTCACTGAGAGAAGTCTTCTCAAGCTTCGGACAAAAGGCAGTGATAGACCATTCGATAAGATACCCTACAATGCAGTATTTCCAACGATACGACCTAAAGTAGCGATACCACTTTATGTCAGACAAAACTTATGATGTGACTGTGATCAGTTCACGTATTGCCGCTGTACAGCTACAGACAACACTATTGCTTACCGTGCCTGAAGGAAAAATTGTGTATTTTGTACAAAAGGAATTCAGAGGGTCCAATCCTCTTTCAGTACACTGTTAGGACTTAACATCCATTCTGTTAGTCGCTGACCTGGCTGATTGTGTGTAACCTCTGTCACAACACAGCAAGTGGACATAGGCCTACTGCAACGAGATGCTATACCTATAGCATCAAGTATTCATAGAATAAAAAAAAACACCATAGTAGATGTTTTTCTAAAGGTTATTGGATGAATCCAGTCTTCTATTTTTATGTAACGTCTTTTTGGGTTCCTGGTTCTGCAATTCAGATATGATGCTGTTGCTCTCGCCTGCGTCTAATTGGGATTTATCAGATATTTAAATCCCACCTTGATTTGACCTTTTTTGTGCTTAGGGCTTTTGTGGGGAGTTTACATGGTTGTCCAATGTAACACTTTAGGGCCCTATTGTGTGGTGGCCCTGAAAAGGTAGAATCGCATGCAGTGCCAACAAGCCTCTGTCTGGCCTGGTCTGGCCTGGCCTCCCCCCCACTCCCCCCACTCTCACCCCCCAGGCCTCCCAGCCACTTGCCCTGAAGTTGGCTGGTTAGAAGTGCTTTGATAGAGCTGGCTGACTTAACCTTTGCCCACCTCGCCCTGCCAGGGGGCTGCGGCTCGATGTCAAGCTCATAATGCAATTAGAACATCTGTCCCATTGACCTTGGCAGCGCAGCTTACCCCTGTCCTAGACAGTGTTAACAGTGACAGGCTTTCATCTCAATGCTGTTACCTCTGCATCTAGTCCCTTTAGAGCTCTTTCCCCAGGGGTGAGGGAGCACACACACACACACACACACACACACACACACACACACACACACACACACACACACACACACACACACACACACACACACACACACACACACACAATTTAACTAAAAATACAACTATTTAAAGTGAATCCTCTCCAACCATTCATAATGTCAAACCTCTCTAAGTGACGCAGTGTTAGGGTGTCTGCTAACACTTAAACATTTGCAAATGAACGAGCGAAACGAGAGAGGGAAAACATATTGAAGTGGATGGATGGAATTAAGAAAGGGATAAAGGAAAGATGATATATAGCGAGGGAACATCCTGATAGCAGTGACAACATGGGCTGTATCCCCACTTCCCCTTCAGTGAGGCTTTGTTTGGCTTTTGTTTTAATCCTCTCTCACCATTTCGGTGGAAGCTTCTGGACCACCCACACTGCCATGCCAAATATGTTTCCAAGAAGATGGAACCCCAATATGACTGTCTTTTAATTACAACCCCTAGCACTTAAAAAACACACAATAAATATAATTCCCCTTGATGAAGAGGAACTCACCAACTTCATGTGACAAACAATCATCCAGAGAGAGCGCCGTCATTGAATAATGTATTGCATACGCTTACACAAACAAATCGTTAATGTTTGGGCTAGGGCCACATCTGCATGCAGTGACAAAGGCCCCTCTGTTAGAGAGGATAGGATATTACTGTACCACTCTGCGTGAGGGCCAGGCCTGTGAAATAGAGAGCTCTGCTTGGTGGGGGACTGCTCTGCAGGTGCGGATGGGGATGTGTGTGACGGTGCTGGTGGGAATATCCGAGAGAGGAGCTGTTTGAGATGTGGCATACCGGTACATACATCATCACCACCGGCTCTGTCTTGGAAGGAGGCAGCAGGGATAGTCACAGCTGTGTGTGTTATGGAGGGCTGGCATTTTGCTCCCTAGCCACTTTGACGGGACAGTTGTAGTATAAAATAAAAAGGGTAGACGGAATGTAAAAGTAACACAGGGAAATGGGGGGGAGATCATGAGAAAAATAATGCAAAATAATGCAATGGAAAAAAGTAATTCGTACAGGAATTCCAACATTCTTAAAACCAGCAGGCATCCTTATTTGCCCTCCTCCTCACCCCCCTCTCTCACAGCTTGGGCTGGACCTATAGGGATTCATCTCTCTTTTAAAGATCCTAAGCTCTCCTAAATGGTTTGAGAAAAATGCTTTTTAAAGGGGAAGAGGAGTTGGCGAGTCCGGGGATGTGAGATTAAGGCTAAACTCGGACCTAAGTGGAAGTGCTTGGTAGAGGGTTCAGGCGATGCTATCATGTCATCAAGCATGTGATATCATAAGAAACAGTGTTTGTTTAGGCGAAGGAGAAGCATTTAAATTAGATAATGTAATTTCCTGAGTAAAAAGCTTTTGTGACTTGTATAATAAACAAATATTTTCAAAGCTTTTAGGTGCTTTTTATTTATTTTGCATGATTATGGAGTTTATATGAATTGCAAGTGTGTGTGCGTGCGTGCGGGTGTTTGCATGTATGACTGTACCTCACACATCTGTGTGGGTGGGTGTGTGTTTGAGGTGAAGGGGTGGCATGTGCGTTTTCCCCGCTGTTCGTGAATCTGGAAATTGTTAAAGGCCCAGTGCAGTCAAAACCATGATTTTATTTATATTTCCACACTATCAGGTTGGAATAATACTGTGACATTTTGAAAATTATGATAATGCTATTTTAGTGTAAGAGCTGTTTTGAAAAGACCACCTGAACTTTCAGGCTGTTTTGGTGGGATGGAGATTTGGAGATTAAGACCAATAAGAAAGAGAGTTCCTAACCTCTCTGCCAATAACAGTTCGTTTTCAGTTTTCCCCTCCCCACTCAGGCCACTCACAGAGTCCTAGAACAATTCTTGCTTGGAAAATTGCTCTTTGCTATTAATCTATTTTAGTTTATTTTTGACAATTTTAATTGAAAACAATCACAGTAAGGTACTTAATTGTTACCCAGAAAAGATTTGATATTAAGATAAAAACGGCTGCATTGGACCTTTAAGAACGGAGAGTTTGTAATTGCTCAATAATTTGCTGAATACATTGCTCAGTGGCTTTCACAGAATCAGTAGAGAGCATGAATACCTCGTTTGATATTAGCGATCAGATTAGCAGTTTCAGTTAGCATGCCGAAGATTGCTGAGCAAGATAGTGGATACAATGATTCAAAGTCTCACAATCCCCCTATTGATTGTGTTGAGCTTCATATTTGCATTTGAGTAAAGGAACTCTTAAAGAAATGAAAACCGCATTGGATTTTCTAATGCCTTCCTTTCTCATGCTATAAGAAAATCAATACACCCCCCCACACACACACACACACACACTAAACAAGATCTAGCCTCAGCCGCATAGAGCCTAAAGAACAACCTACGTCTTGTGTATTATACTTCCTCTAGAAAAGTACAGTTCATTTGTATCTCTAAAAATAATGTTTCATTTACCACATATTTGTAACGGAATGAGAAAATCAACCCCAAAATCAAATGCTTATCTTCCCAGAAAGAAGTCTCTAGTTACCTCAGTAAGACAGCGATACCCTTCACAATGTTAGTCATGAAATGATATTCCTATGTAACAAACTGTACATTCCAGACTGTAGGCCTACTAAACCAAAATAAATATATATATTGAATATTGGCATTATACTACTGTCATTTGCTTTTATTTTAGCAATAGGGATATGGATGATACACATATGATTTCAATCAGTTCACAAAGTAAAATAAATAAATAAATGAATGTGGTGATATGTTTCTATGACAAATCTATGTAGACCAACACATTGTGGCAAAGAAAGGGATTGTTGAAAAGTAGTGACACCTCAATTTCTAATTCTTGTTCATATAATTGTTCTGAACAGAAGGACATGGCCAGAATTGGGGCTACAACTTAACGCTGTTGGAATGCAATGAAATGTACAGTATGTGATATCCACATCCTCAAATAATTTCCCTTCAAATTCAATCACTTACAGTAATCTCACTATAAGGATAATTCTCAATAGATTAGTTTGTATTCATCTTGAACATGCAAAAAAAAATCACCGAAATTCTTAGATCTAGATAACAGATATTAAAATACTCAAATCACTATTCATCAACGTTTATGTTGTGTGTTTGGGCATAGGCCAACAAAGGCACTCGCTTACAAAGCAAATTGTATGAATGAAATGAGAGACTGACATTAATAACTGCTATAATAAATACTAATAACTAAAATCGGTTTATAACAATGGCTACTCATTGAGAACACTGACCTTTCACCCTAAATTATGGAAATGAGCCTGTGTGTCCGTTGATCGGCTAAGGGGATTTCGGCCTTCAATCACGTGGCATTGCTATTTCCAATAACTTGCTCTTTTCATAGTTTTGTATTGGTGTCGTGTGAAGTTAATAACTATTTCACATAATGTATACGTAGGTACATTTGTGCAAATGGAAGCTGTGTAGCCTATACTACTAAAAATAATGTATGTAGACCACTAAAGGCACAATTTCAGAAAAATACTGTATGAACTTTGCGCAATTCTTTCATGCCTGGCTTCCACTGCACGTTATGTTTGTTGTCATATCGTTAACTTAATTTTCTATATCTTAATTTATGCCATTGTGTCACACCATACAGGAAGAAATCAAATAATGCCTGCCACTGGCGTCACTCTGCCCCCAGCGTGTTCCTGGGGACGAGCTAATAGCCTTTCCAAAAGCCTTTCTGTTGATTATTAATTAAGTTAAAGACACCGGACCCTGATGGTGTAGTGTAGTCATCCCGTTGGCCAGAAATTACAGGAAGAGTGCTGAATTATTTCACTAATGACTCATTAAACTGACACGTAGGCGTCACGAAGGCCGTGATACAGGTCGGCGATGTTGTGCCCTTCGAAATGAACTGAAGCATAGAGCAACATTGAGAGAACCTATGTTTTCTGCATGTTGAACGTACCACTGTAGACTGTAAAATGTAAAACGTTTGGATTGATTTGGAGAGAAAAGAGGGATAATTTATGGAAATGAAAAGGTACGTAGTTTATATTCATGTTGTTGGTGTGTGTGACCCAGTAACACCTGTATAGTACACCCTCATCAACAGCCTATTTTGGCCATGGCCACAACTTTTGTCTAAATAGTAAAAAGGAGGACACATTTTTTGGGGGGGGTGGAAGACAGTCATATGTATGTTCTGACATTTGGGAAAAAAAATTGAAAAAAAAAAAATGCCACCTGAACCAGACCCCATACTAGTCCAAATGTAACCCTTAACTGCAAGCATCAACACCGCATGTGTCCTAGTATGTCCTCCCATTTGTTGACTTGTGGCTGAGTGATTCCCTGGAGAAGTGCCATGTATGGTTTTGCTTTGATTTTCATTTCACCTGTGTTTGTTCCTTTGCCCTCACAAGCAAACATGCTCATACATAAGCACCTAAAATAACCTATTATCTCTCTCTCACGCACACACACACACACACACACACACAATATTAACATGACTCCCTGGGATGGCATTTTGAATTATGTTTTAAAACACTCTTTAACTAAGGTTAGGGTTAGTGTGGGAATATTACTTTAATATCTTCACTCCCTGTTACTGGGTGAAAAAGTATTTGAAGTGGATCTGTTTGATTTATTTTCTTTAGCAAATTATCATACAATTAACTATCTTAGTTAAATTTGATGCTAATATTTAAAGTTGTATTATTATTTTCACTTACATATACATATATACACACACACACATTAAATTACATAATTCACTGATTGTGATAATATACTAATTGAAAATAAATAGTCTTGAAATGCATTTTCAGGTTGAAAGAAACCACTGAACCATAGCAACCTAAAAGGTGGTCCATGTCATTACATTTGACCATTTTATGTTTTCAAAGGTTTCACTCACATCCACACCCACTATTTCTCTCCTTGTGATTTTTTTTTATACACATGTTAAGCACTTCAAAACAAGCAAATTATGTTTCCGAGTAGAAGGAGCAAGAAAACCTCTGTACATTTCCTTGCTGTTCTAATTACGTGTCTATGGGTGTCAAGTCATAGTGGCTGGGGTCTCTGAAGTAAAGCAGTCATGGCAGTTTTCCATGTAGGAGAGTAGCAAGCTCCCACTATGGGAATAATTAAGACACTGCCCCCCCCCCCCCCCCCCCCCCACACACACACACACACAGCCATGCATCCACTTGAACATGAGATAAAATAAACAGATAAGGCGGCATGTATTCATGGTTTGATCAGGTGTGAATTAGGACCATGATCGGGTGAACATACTTGCTTTCTTGGCACTTGGCAGCAGTATGCGGAAGAGGAAGTGGCTCCTTACAACTGTGATTAAACATGTGTAACTAATCAGAGACTGCTGCCATGGCACTAGCATGTAATTTGTTGAGTCTCATTTCAAAAAGGGAGAGAGTGGAAGAAAGATGAACAAACCTAACTGAGTAACAAAAGCTGCATGTTTCTTCTTTCAAAAGAGAATGTTTCTCATTTCAAAAGATGTCATAAGGGCACAATTTTCGGTAATTAAAATATTTTGGGCTCGCATCCTCATTTACATTATGGGTAAAATTTCCCAGTACATTCTGTGAGAAATAAACAACAATAGCAACAACAATTCTCAACCATTTTAATTTGAAACATATTCTATAAATGTCTCTCAAAGTAGAATACACTAGGCCTCCACATTGCATTGCAGCTAGTCACAAGCAGTTGCTGAAGGTTGCATTTATTTATTCACTTTAGATGCAGGGCTTATGCATGACCTTAGCAATGCTAAATTAAGAGGCTCAGGCATTTGAAATTCAGGTGGAAATGACGAGGCTTGATAGCATAGGAGAATCCTAATGGGCCCATCAAAGACCTGATTTGTACCCAACAGACGAGGCAGCTGTGAATTGTATGAAATATTGGAAATCAATAGCTTCTATGGAATTTCATTAAGCGGCAGTATCCACAATTGATAGGCCCTCATAATTTGATGGATTGCACAAAGAAAATTATTAGCTGGGCTCTATTGAGAGGGCTCGAATGTGCAAAACTGGGTCTTGAGAATTGGTGAACTAGGGCAATTTGTTCAGAGTAAAAGAAAAGAAAATAATATTGATTTTGGTCACGTTAAAGAAATAAAAAAAATGTATTAAAGGTTAAATCTTTGCAGAACTGCTCTGCAGAATATGTGTTGAAATTCTATTGATTATTTATTCATTAATTCTCCTTTTTTGTCTCCCTCCCATCACTCTGACTTTCTCCCTCCCCCTTCTATCCTCAGCCACAGGAGAAGTGCTGGATGACTCAGACAGTGGGAATGAGAGCCGTAGTGGGAGCGAGGAGACCCACGTGTGTGAGAAGTGTTGCGCCGAGTTCTTCAAGTGGTCCGATTTCTGCGAACACTTGACGAGCTGCATCAAGAACCCCCTGGTGCTCATAGTAAATGAAAACGAAACAGAACCCTCCCAGGAGTATCCTGCAGAGCCATCGCCCTCACCAAGCTGCCATAGTGACCAGGCAGACAGTGAGGACGCTGGAGAGGGCAGCAGCCACAGCCCCGGTGAGGACGATGAGGGCGCAGAGTTAGCCCTGGAGGGGGGCAGTGTCCTGGACAAGGAGGACGAGCCCATGGAGCTGTCTCTTGAGAAACTGGTGGACCTCGAAGTGAGTGACGCCTCCCCAGAGCCAGATGGTGCTCTACCTCAGCTTAGCGATCCTGCCCCATCCTCTGTGAAGAGCTACAGCATGCCGAGCACCAACGTCACTCTGGAGACACTACACAGCACCAGCGTGGCAGTGGCTCAGTTCTCCCAGAGTGTTTGTGCCGCGGTGGCCGGCAGCGGGGTCTCCCCCTTGGCCATCCCCATGATCCTGGACCAGCTGATGGCGCTGCAACAGCAACAGATCCACCAACTCCAACTGATCGAACAGATCCGCAGTCAGGTGGCGTTGATGCAAAGGCAGCCCTCCGTCGCCCAGCTGGCCCAGAACCACCACCACCACCACCACAACACAGTTGCTGGCTCCCAGGGGCCGTCATCCTCCAACCAACTCCAGCAGTTACACAACTTCATCACTCCCCCTGTCCACCAGTTGCCCATCAGGTTGCCCTCACCGCTAAACAGCCTGAGCTCCTCCTCCTCCTCCCTCACCTCTGCTATAGATGGGCCCCTCTTCTCCCATGCCCAGCAAAGTAGTAATCAGCAGTCAAATTTTTCGATGCCCAACACCACCTCAGCAAACTCCTCTTTCCCTCCATCCAGTGGTAATGTGCTGTCATCTCTACTGCCTTCCTGCATGACTTCAATCACACACAGCAGCAGCGGAGCTGGATCCGCTGCTGGAGGAGGCATGAGCAGCAGCATTACAGCTCTGCCAAGGAATTCCAGCAGCCCCCCTTCACTAGGCCACAACAGCCTCCTGAGCACCAGTCCCTCCAATCTACCACTGATACCTCACAGTTCATCTAGCAGTGTCATCTTCCCAAACCCGCTAGCCAGTATAGCTGCCACTGCCAATGCACTTGACCCACTCTCCGCAATGATGAGGCACCGCAAGGGAAAGCCCCCCAACGTGTCCGTCTTCGACACCAAGCCCAGCTCCGAGGACCCCTTTTTCAAGCATAAGTGTAGGTTCTGTGCCAAGGTGTTTGGCAGTGACAGTGCCCTGCAGATCCACCTGCGCTCTCACACCGGCGAACGGCCCTTCAAGTGCAACATCTGCGGAAACCGGTTCTCCACCAAGGGCAATCTGAAGGTCCACTTCCAGAGGCACAAGGAGAAGTACCCGCATGTCCAGATGAACCCTTATCCCGTGCCAGAATACCTGGATAACGTGCCGACCAGCTCAGGCATTCCGTATGGTATGTCCTTCCCCCCAGAGAAGCCGGTGACCACCTGGCTGGACAGCAAACCTGTTCTCCCCACAGTCCCCACCTCAGCCGGGCTCCAGTTCCCCCCAACTCTCCCCAGCATGATGGGAGGCTACGGTGATTCCCCGAGCATCACTCCCCTTAGCAGATCACCCCAGAGGCCCTCCCCACCCTCCAGCGAATGTGCCTCACTGTCACCTAACCTCTTCACAGAAGCAGGCATGATCACCACCTCACGGTCTCCGCAGCCCAACTTAGGGGGCGACATGCCTCCCATTCTGAAACCAGAGGGCATCCACCTACCCCCAAACCTCCCCACTTCCAGGCCTGGTGAGAACAAGACCCCCACCGTTACTCAAGTGGTCCTCGCCACCACAGTCACCGCGACCACATCCACTAGCAGCTGTACTGAACCCATCATTGCCCCCTCTGTCTCCCATCCAATCCTCCCCATGATCTCTGATCAGTTCAAGGCCAAGTTTCCGTTCGGCGGCCTTCTGGACTCTATGCAAACGTCCGAGACCTCAAAGCTGCAGCAGCTGGTGGAGAACATCGACAAGAAGATGACCGACCCCAACCAGTGTGTCATCTGTCACCGTGTGCTCAGCTGCCAGAGTGCCCTTAAGATGCACTACCGCATTCACACGGGAGAAAGGCCTTTCAAATGTAAGGTCTGCGGCCGAGCGTTCACCACCAAGGGCAATCTGAAAACGCACTTTGGGGTCCATCGTTCCAAGCCCCCTCTCCGGGTCCAACACTCCTGCCCCATCTGCCAGAAGAAGTTCACGAACGCTGTGGTCCTGCAGCAGCACATCCGCATGCACATGGGAGGCCAGATCCCCAACACCCCGCTGCCTGAGTCTCTCCAGGAGATGGACACCGACCTCTCCTTTGACGAGAAGAGCTTAGACGCCATGAGCAACTATGATGATGAGCTACTAGATGAGATGGAGGCAGCTATGGAGGACGAAGCAGAGCTGAAAGAAGGAGAAGAGATGATGGACCCATCCAAACCTCTCCATCCATATTCAGGAATGTCCCCTGGTCGCTCCCCACCTACCTCTGTCATCTCCAGCATCGCTGCTCTGGAAAACCAGATGAAGATGATCGACTCCTCTGTCAATATGAGCCGCTCGTTCGGGCTGAAGCCCATGCAGAACGGTGGTGGGTTTGGAGGGGAGAACGACTTCTTCAACAATGACTCGCTGTATGCCTCGGGGGACCTGGAAGGCCAGAGTGTGGGAAGCCCAGCACTATCTGAGTCCTCAGGGTCCATGCAGCCCATCTCCCCTGCTCATAGTCACCCTGAGAGTCATCGATCCAAGTCCCCAGCCACACTCAACCATAACAGCAGCACTGCAGCAGAGGGGCAGGAGAACAACGGGATGGCTACAGTGAAATCTGAGAAGTCAGATTCCCCGGCACCTGTGTCTGAAGGTAATGGGGCATTGGACCTGACTGCTAGCATAACCCAGCCTAGCAGGCACTTCATCAAGGAGGAGAACCACTTCAACATGATGTTCCTGAGCAGAGATAGAGGTATATTCAATGATCCTGACTTTGATATAGTTCATTTACAAATCGCAATTTAATTGAATGATACCTGAAATGTCTAAAAACATGGTGTTCCACATGTGTCATTTGAATAACACATGTCTCTGTTCTCCCAACTAAACATATCCTCTTTTTGTTTTCTCTCTCTAGGTCTGAGCAACTCTAGCTTGCTAAACACAGCATCCAACATGATCAAAATGGAGATGAATGGGCACAGGCACAGCAAGCCCATGTCCCTGAATGATGGTCCTTACATGCCTGTGGGCATCCAAGTGCCCGCTTCTGCACCCCAGACCAACATGAGCCCCAGTATCACCCCCATGCTGGCCCCGCCAACTCCCCGTCGCACCCCCAAGCAGCACAACTGCCACAACTGTGGGAAGAACTTCTCCTCAGCTAGTGCCCTGCAGATCCATGAGCGCACACACACAGGAGAAAAACCATTTGGCTGCTCGATCTGTGGAAGGGCCTTCACCACTAAAGGCAACCTGAAGGTATGAGAGAGAATATAATAATAATAATATGCATTTAAAGTATAAGAAAAAGGGTACATTTGTCTGCTACAAAAAGAAAGTTATATAAAGAATATGAAAAAAGACCAGAGGCTCTTGAATAATAATGTCTGTTCCTGTGTTTCCTGTTGACTGAATGCAGGTGCACATGGGCACCCACATGTGGAACAATGCGCCAGCCCGTCGTGGACGCCGTCTCTCCGTGGAGAACCCCATGGCCTTGCTGGGCGGGGACGCCATGAAGTTTAGCGAGATGTTTCAGAAGGACCTGGCGGCGAGGGCCATGAACGTAGACCCTGGCTTCTGGAACCAGTATGCTGCCGCCATCACCAACGGCCTGGCCATGAAGAACAACGAGATCTCCGTCATCCAGAACGGAGGCATCCCCCAGTTGCCTGTCAGCCTGGGTGGAGGAGGTATGACCTCGCTAGGGGCCATGTCAGGAGGTATGGACCGTATGGACCGGGTGAATGCCAGTAGCAGCCCTCCCATGACTGGGCTGGATAAGACAGTTCTGGAGGTTGGGGCTAGACGCCCCTTCGCTCGATTTATGGAGGAAAATAAAGAGATTGGGATCAATTAAGGACTTTATTATTATTAAGGAAAAGACTTTAAGGAAAGACAAGAGTCTTACGAAAAGGAAAGAAACTGCTAATCCAGTTTGAACTCTTATGTACTATATTATGTACAGATTACGTTTTTCTTGGTTTGGTTTTTGAAATATAATATTTAGTATTGGTTAGAGGTCTTTGCCTTTCGCCCATTCACCCCTCATTGATATTTCGCTCGTACGAAGAATACTTTGTCTCTTGTTTGAGAATATGTCGTCTTGCAAGATTTGCATGGTACTTATTGGTTTCTATCAGTATGTTTGACTGCTTTTAAGGATTATTTTTGAAAAGTAATATCTTGACTCAATTGTGATGGGCAAGGACTAAAATGAAGCTGAGCGAGCTCTTATATGTGCATAGACTGACTAGCTGCTGTTTGGCTAATGTTTATGTTTGCTCACAAAGAGCAAGGGACTGAAGTAAATTGGATTTATGGTGTTACTGTGCTCGCCTACAATTTTTTCTCATGAAGTAGAAAACTTGAAAAAATGTTTCAACTATTTTAATCTTTACATTTAGTCTCCCAGCATTGTCTTATAATATTGTCCTGTGTCTTTAGTATTTATGATATTGACAAAAAAAGCGGGTATAAGAAAATATATTTAATGGCCCCAGCATTTTATTGATCCTTTTTTTTCTAAACTGCAGACTTCATTTATAAATATCTCTTTTAATAAAGACAACATGTCATTTCAGTTGTACAACAGAGACACATTGTGAAGTTTTATTTGGATATCCAGCCAAGACTATGTGTAACATGTTTGGTGCACTGGGAAGAAGCTGAGATATCTGAAGCTGCTATTATCACAAACCTGCTTTTAACCTTTTTAAAAAAAAAAGTCATTTGAAAGAAATACGTGTATGGAAATACAGACAACTCTATAACAGGTATGCATATTTTGTATCACATGAAAATAGACATCCTTTGAGAGTATTTGTCATGTTTGTGAATGCACTTTTTAAACGAGACGTTTTGTCTGTGACTTATCGTTAACCTTTGACTGAGTTGTCTATCACAAATGGTTTTAATTGTTTTCAGCGTACCACTCCTACTATTTGCAGAATTGGCCCTCTGGTACGGCCTCTTATGCTACTCATCTGAGTACAACCTCATCCACTCAATCAAATCCTTCTCCAATAAAAAAAAGAGAGAACAGGTCACGTGTTTGACTGGTCTCCTTCTCTACATTTGCTGTTGTTATTATTTATTTATTTTCAGGCTGGATTCCTGGTTTCTTTCAAAAGGGGTTAGAAGGTTGTGATGAGATTAGATGAAGTAAAAAAAAAAAGAAAAAAAGTGTCAAATAGACTATCCTTTTTTATATACCTCTTTCTCATTCTACTGTATATTTACTTAGAAAGACATATTTGAAATAACATTAAAAATAAGCAATTAGTAATGTACTAATTGCTGTTTGGACATTTAATGCCACATGGGGTTCGAGAGAAACCCAAGACCTCAAGTTCAACAATTGATATTTACAGTTTGGTGCTGAATGTTTTTAGAAAACTCAAAAGATGTAGAAAAAGTTCCTAAAATGTTAAAAGTAATACACGTGTAGCATTTGTCCATCAAATTTATAGATGGACAAATCACACCACTCCTTTGCACAACACATGTTGAAATGTCCCATTTGGGATCCTTTACTCTCATTAAAGCAGGCACAACTATTCACTGCCTGATGTTGGCAGTAAGTTAAGTTCCTGTGATTAGTTTTTTGCATAGTCAATTTCACTAATCCTCATTCTAAATATTTCCCTATTTTAAATGTTGAGCTATGGTTAATAATAAAATTTAGGGGGTTATTTGGTACCTGGAACCAAAAAGGATTATTCAAAGGGTTCCCCTAACGGGACAGTCAAATAACCCTTAGGTTAAAGATAACACCTTTTTTTATAAGAGTGTATCCAACAGAACCCTATCTACAAAACAGGCATATATTTCATCTCTATTTGATCACAGCATGATCATTAACATATCAAAACAACCACAGTAGCCATCATAGTAAATGCTTCCAAGTTTAGTTCCTGTAATAATTTTTTTGTGTTTAAAAAATGTTCCTCAGCAGCTATGATTTCTTTCCTTTATACTGCTGACATTGACTTTTGAGAAACAAAAAGACACATTATTGAATTGTAATAACATAGGCAAAATATGTATGTAAGGGTAGTGTGTAGTTAATGTAGCTTTTCCAACATCATTACAAGTATCAAAGGTGTTCTTCCCTTAATGTAGGCTGTCATCCCCAAGGTGTCGGTTGTGAAATCAGTAGGCCCAGTAAAAATACAGAACTTCTGCTTTGAGGTGATGTTAAAAAAAAGACTTCTGTTTTATGTAAAAGCATTTTCCTGATGGTCCCTTTGAAATGGCCCCTTTATTTTGGTAACATAAAATAAATAGTTGTGTCCTTCTGGGGATGAAGAGCAGTTAAGAGCTGGATTCCCAGACATTGATGGTGAATAAAACATATATAAATCCTGATAGAGGCTGAGAGGGAACATGTTCAATTTGCGAACATTTCTTTTTCCCTTGAAGAGTAAAAAAAATAAAAATCTAATGAAAGAATATAATTAGCAAGCATCTGTCCCCCAGCTTCCCTTGACTAGGATGTCTTGTATCTGAAAAAAGGACACTTACACTGCACAGATATGATCTCATCTTAACATAATAGATTGGTGACGTAAAAGTTTGTTTATATCACTTGATAACATTGGCAACATATGTATGATTATTTAGTCACAAATCACAGAGTGTGTGTGTGCACATGTGAATGTGTGTATGCATAAAACACACACTGATTAGTGACTAGATTATTATAAAATGTGTGTGTGCGTGCCTGTGTGTGTGACTATCGGAACAGTTAGAAGAGAGAAGTTATTCAGACCTGAGGAACAGTAAGTACTGCTTGTCCTACTGCTCACTGCATGGAAATGGAAAAATGAATTTTGGTTGTGTGAGTACAATGGAGTTTTACATCTACAGTGTTCCATGCCGATGATATGTAACAGAAAGGTTAATATTTACAAATCCGATCCACTTTATTTCTAACACTGTTGGAAAATATCCTTCAGAGCTTTTAGTGCAGCCAGTTGTGTGTACAAACACATTTTTTAAATTATATTGGTTTATGACCCACTTAGTATAGCTTTAGATTATGGGGTTGCCTTGTTCTTGCTGTACTATTGAAACAAGACATGATAGTGTTCTTTGCAAATAAAGGTACTTTTAAGTTTCAAAGTACTGCAGTGTGTAATAGTAAATGATTTCTGGTACGCATATATGGTCATAATAATATACAATTTTTCCATATTACACTTGTTTTAAATAAAGGATTTTTTGTTGTTGAATAATTTCCATTGGAAATTATTCGATTTGTTTGAGTAAGTTCTGTTGGCAATCAGCATATTGTCTGCTTCCTTAGCAGATGTAGCTGGAGTGGGACACTGATACACGCCCCTTTCGCGATGACATGGCCCCAAACGAGTATTTGTCAGACATATTACACTGCGTCACAGAGAATATACCTTTGTTAGTGTGACATGACAGCAATGACAGGTCACATGATCGACGGCAGATATGAAAAACCTCTGTACCAGAGGGAAAGATTCTGCATGTGAAGCTGATGTTCCTCTATTACCAGCAGTGTAGAGACAAGTTCTCTACTTGATCACATTCAAGATGCATTCCTTCATATTGCTGTGGTGTGTATGTGTGAGAATGATGTCTGTGTGGTATGTGATTGGAGTAGGTAGGGTCTTCACATTGTGTGTGTGTGTGTGTGTGTGTGTGTGTGTGTGTGTGTGTGTGTGTGTGTGTGTGTGTGTGTGTGTGTGTGTGTGTGTGTGTGTGTGTGTGTGTGTGTGTGTGACAGAGAAAGCGAGCCCTGGTGATCGGCCGCCCAGCATCGCCCCCTGGAGTGTCACACAAAACCTCACACATGGGCCGCATGCAGGCACAGACACACGAACGCACACAAACACACGCACACACACACACTGCTGATGTTCACACAGAAAGGCCATCTGGTGAGAATGAACATTGCCTGTGCTGGTGTGAGATTGAATCTCCTTTGTTGAGATACTTTTGTCGTCAACTCATTTTAAATAGCCCTCCTATCCAGTTATGTCTGTGTTGTAGGCAAGGTTGGATGTTATTTTCTTCATGCGCAGTCATGAACACTTTATCATCATGTTTTTCTAATTTGAGATACAATTAAACCCAACATTATCATGCACTTGCAGACAGAGCATTTAGATAAAAAATATTTAATTAAACCTGTAAACAGCAAATTTCATTTGCACTTATTTCAAGAGGAACAAATGTTTCTCTGCCAATAGGACATGCAGATATGACGAACGCTAATGCAGCCTTTGATTTTAATTCCTTAATACAATATTAGGTGAATTGTTAACACTATTTTAAACACATTTTCCATTGCGGTTTATAAAAGAACATCTTTCAGTTACATGAAAATAAATGATGCATTTGACCAAAATAAAACCGCTGAACTAGCTCCAAACGACAAATACGATGATCTGATTTCAGCTTTTTTTATTGTCCCTCATGTATACACCACAGTGTCCATGAAAATGAAGTTAATGTCTTGGCCGTAATTGTTCCCTCCCTCTTACAAGCGTCCTCTCTGTAAGCAGCTGATGGCTATGACTACGGGGCTGCAGACTTGATAATGACTTGATCCAATCAGAGGGCCTCAGGGCAGAAAAATTAATCATATAATCATACGACAAGTAATATGTGAGGACAGGGCACAATAGAACACCTATTGTAAAACAAGTTCACAAATCAGCACATCAGCCTTTGGCGACTGGATGTAATCATTTTCTCTAGCGATGAGTGACAGTATAGGAGCTGAAAGCATGCTTACCCAGAGCCCCCCCGTTAACAAGGAGTTTAACCACATTCAACATGACAATAATTATTACACGTAATAGGATTTCTTCTCAACTTTGATCGACACATGGTCTATTTATTTGTTGTACAGGGGTATTACATAACTGTTTGTGACTGTCAGTTGAGTTTTCCCTGAGGTGCACTTTGGTGCTGATGTGGAAATGTATGCCGCAAAGTATTTCTCAACTGCATTTTGTGTCACCACTGTCAGATAATTTTTTGGCAAATTTTTCAGTACAGCATTCCACACGTTCTTGAGCTCATGTGCTGGCAATTACCAAGTGAAAATTCTTAATTTTCCTGACAGGACATAAAAATATATAGACTTTTGCACAAATCTTGGGTAGTAGCATTTGTATGGCATTTTATAATATAATTCAATAGGCTGTAGCTTAAACGGGCAATCTGCGATTGGTACATGCATTTGTTTTACTAATTAATTATATGTACACCCATTGATTCTTCAAGAATATAACTTAGACATGTCTGATGAGATCAGAACCCAACATATAAGCTTGTTTTAGTCCAGTGTCTGTAAACAACGTAAATGTAAACAAACACTGTATAGCCTCAAAATATAGTTAAACTATCATTTTGATATCATGGATGGTCAGCCCTTGCATCCAGCCAGAGAGAGGTCAAGGAATTTGAGAGTGGTTACATTTCTCCAGCCCCATCCCTCAGCTTTTGACCAAAACAGTGGTGGGGTAATGGCGCAGTTATTGTTTGAACTGCTGATTGCCGCTTTAACCTTCATAAAAGCACTTTGTGAAGGACGGCCATTTTACCTCAAGTGATTTCAATTATGGTGCACCAGCCTGAAGAGCAGGAGGTTATGTGGGGATTCAGGGCAGAGGTTGAAAACACACGACTAGCAATTCAGTATACATTTGATACTTCCATAAACCCAATATCATAACATGATTTACTTTGCAATGACATAGACTGAGATATATTACCAGTGAGTGTTTAATAAACTTGACATTATGGGTGAGGGAATTTTCACTTGGTTGTGCCAAATGTTTACCAGCTACTATGGATGATAACAAACATAAGAGAATTGTTACTGTATAACTGTTTGTATAACCGTTTAGGCAAACGTGTCAGAATGGCACTATTGTCACTCCGTTCATCACACTTTAGGACAAGGTCTCCTCAAACAATCTGCAGTTTTACCAAAACCTGAACAAACTGGAGTGAAACCGTAGCCGCCCAGCGCTACACACGGCTATATCAGTCCGCGGCTATGAGTGAAATGCGCCTACATTATTAGTGAAACGCTCTCTAATTCTTTCAGACTGTCTTTTGTCTCTTGTTGAAATAATAGCTTAGTGCCCTCCCATCTCCGGCCTGCTAGTCTAATACCCGTTTAAGTGAATGTGCGTGGCATTTTGGGCGTGACACAGTGTAGGCAGGCAGACAGTCAGACAGACAGACAATTAGACAGACAGAGCGTCCTGTCATTGGGACGGGGCCTGTCTTGTGTTTGTTTAATGCCCTGCCTACTGTGAAAGTCTCCCTGAAACAGGCGCAGTAAATATCCCCATTGATCCAGAGGCAGGGGGCCCTACGATGATGCAGTGGTCGAGAGCATAGCGAGTAAATCTGCCCGACAGTAATCCAATCCTATTCTCAGGGCCCTTGGATCTTCGATAGGTGCTTTAAATCGAAAAAAAGTATGTTTTTTTTGTTGCACAATTTCCCTTCCTTTTGTGGTTGGTGCACTCTGTTGATGCCAAATCCTAGTCAGGAACACATTTGCCCTCATAGTATGCCTGTTTTTTTATTGATTTTACTGCTGTTATGATATGGGGGCAAAGTTAGTTTTAGAGCATAAACAAACACATTATCTAGGATACACTTCCACACTCCATTCCCCCAGGGGGCAGCAGCAACCTGGTCCAGATGTTGAGCTTGGTTGATAAGCACATCAGGTGCTGCCAATTAACCCCCTAAGGTCTGAACATGAGACAGCCCGAAAATCGGTCTTGTCACAAAATCATCTGTAGCTTCTGAACGGTTTGGCCTACAAACTATTATGGCCCTTTATGGAAAGATGACTCTCATGAACACGATGAGATAAGCGTCTTGGGACTCGGTACAGCCATTCTGCCAACTTCTGTCTGTCACGTCTGAACAATTTCGGCTACACACTAATATGACCCCTCTGTGTAAAGGTGAGACTCTCACGAACACGTACATATCGGTTTTTCTCTAGAATGCCCACAGGCCTCACAAGACTCATCTGAAGGTCTCCCGGTACCAGTCAAAAAAATGTATGGAAGTATCTATGGAGACTGTTAAGTGACACAAATAAGGAGATAAATGCACGTCAAATAAAACAAACAAATGTTTCCTGATCTTTGTTATATCTCTCTGATATAGGACAGACACTTCAAAACAAACTTCCTTTAGATTATTTTTTTTGGCGGGGGGGGGGGATCTGTTCCATTTAGTGAATCTGTTATTCAATGTGTTTGGATGGGTTAATAGCAGATTTTTTTTACACACACACACACACACACACACACACACACACACACACACACACACACACACACACACACACACACACACACACACACACACACACACACACACATTTATTTAATACATTTTTTTGATACTGCAAGAGGTCTTAAAATTCTAAATCAAATAGAAAAATTATCCTTGGTATGACCTTCTTAAAAAATTCAATATAGTTTAGTTGAACCCCACCCCCCACCCCCGCCTCCCCTGACTTAGACAGGGCTTAGACTCTTAGGGGTAAGGTGATCGTCAGCATGCAAGCCGTGAGGCAGCTGGTTTTGTTTGGTGGCCAAGAGCCATTTCGTTTTGTTTTTGAGTCTTTAGTTTGGGCATGCCTTCGGTATTTTTTCCTTTTGTACCTTTTGTACACTTATGTACAAAAGGAGAGACAGAGCTGGCCCTGGACCAAAGTAAGGTTGCCGTCTCCCTGGGTACATTCAACACCTACAGTGTGGGAAAAAAGTATTTGATCCCCTGCTGATTTTGTACGTTTGCCCACTGACAAAGAAATGATCAGTCTATAATTTTAATGGTAGGTTTATTTGAAAAGTGAGAGACAGAATAACAACAAAAAAATCCAGAAAAACGCATGTCAAAAATGTTATAAATTGATTAGCATTTTAATGAGGGAAATAAGTATTTGACCTCCTCTCAATCAGAAAGATTTCTGTCTCCCAGGTGTCTTTTAAACAGTTAACGAGCTGAGATTAGGAGCACACTCTTAAAGGGAGTGCTCCTAATCTCACCTTGTTACCTGTATAAAAGACACCTGTCCACAGAAGCAATCAATCAATCAATAAGATTCCAAACTCTCCACCATGGCCAAGACCAAAGAGCTCTCCAAGGATGTCAGGGACAAGATTGTAGACCTACACAAGGCTGGAATGGGCTACAAGACCATCGCCAAGCAGCTTGGTGAGAAGCTGACAACAGTTGGTGCGATTATTCGCAAAATGGAAGAAACACAAAAGAACTGTGTCCCGTGTGGCTCAGTTGGTAGAGCATGGTGTTTGCAACGCCAGGGTTGTGGGTTCGATTCCCACGGGGGACCAGTACAGGGAAAAATTTTATGAAATGTATGCAATCACTACTGTAAGTTGCTCTGGATAAGAGCGTCTGCTAAATGACTAAAATGTAAATGTAAATGTAAACTGTCAATCTCCCTCAGCCTGGGGCTCCATGCAAGATCTCACATCGTGGAGTTGCAATGATCATGAGAATGGTGAGGAATCAGCCCAGAACGACACGGGAGGATCTTGTCAATGATCTCATGGCAGCTGGGATCATAGTCACCAAGAAAACAATTGGTAACACCGGGACCGGAGCAGGACCGAAATCCTGCAGTGCCCGCAAGGTCCCCCTGCTCAAGAAAGCAAATATACATGCCTGTCTGAAGTTTGCCAATGAACATCTGAATGATTCAGAGGACAACTGGGTGAAAGTGTTGTGGTCAGATGAGAGCAAAATGGAGCTCTTTGGCATCAACTCATCTTGCCATGTTTGGAGGAGGAGGAATGCTGCCTATGACCCAAAGAACACCATCCCCACTGTCAAACATGGAGGTGGAAACATTATGCATTGGGGGTGTTTTTCTGCTAAGGGGACAGGACAACTTCACCGCATCAAAGGGACAATGGACGGGGCCATATACCGTCAAATCTTGGGTGAGAACCTCCTTCCCTCAGCCAGGGCATTGAAAATGGGTCGTGGATGGGTATTCCAGCATGACAATGACCCAAAGCACACGGCCAAGGCAACAAAGGAGTGTCTCAAGAAGAAGCACATTAAGGTCCTGGAGTGGCCTAGCCAGTCTCCAGACCTTAATCCCATAGAAAATCTGTGGAGGGAGCTGAAGGTTCGAGTTGCCAAACGTCAGCCTCGAAACCTTAATGAGTTGGAGAAGATCTGCAAAGAAGAGAGGAACAAAATCCCTCCTGAGATGTGTGCAAACCTGGTGGCCAACTACAAGAAACGTCTGACCTCTGTGATTGCCAACAAGGGTTTTGCCACCAAATACTAAGTCATGTATTGCAGAGGGGTCAAATACTTATTTCCCTCATTAAAATGCAAATCAATTTATAACATTTTTGACATGCGTTTTTCTGGATTTTTTTGTTGTTATTCTGTCTCTCACTGTTCAAATAAACCTACCATTAAAATTATAGACTGATCATTTCTTTGTCAGTGGGCAAACGTACAAAATCAGCAGGGGATCAAATTCTTTTTTTCCTCACTGTAGGTGCATACGTTGATTTCTCACATAGATGCACGTCTTAAATCAGGTTACAGACCAGTTAACTAGGCCTAGGACCCCTAGACTTAACGAGTGGAACAATATTAGTAGGCTAGTTAAAGTTGGTTTCGTAACACTAAACATGTTACACAGCTTTAACAACTGCAAAGACATGGAATGGTCCATAGGGTAATCCTAAATCATATGACAGTCCCTATGGAAAACCTCAGAGTATGCCTCTAGAGCTAGAACAATACACCATTTTTATGTGACCTGCAGTCAGACCTCGATCATCAAATAAATGTAAATGTTACGCCGAATACAACAGGTGTTGACCTTACCGTGAAATGCTTACTTACAAGCCCTTATTAACCAACAATTCCGTTTTAAGAAAATATTTACTAAATAAACTAAAGTAAAAAATAAAAAAGTAACAATAAGTAACAATAACGGGGATATATACAGGGGGTACCAGTACTTAGTCAATGTGCGGGGGAACAGGTTAGTCTAGGTAATTTGTACTTGCAGGTAGGGGTAAAGTGACGATGCATAGATAATAAACAGCAAGTAGCATCAGTGTAATACTTTTTTTGAAAAGTCAATTTAAATTAGCCGGGTGGCCATTTGATTAATTGTTCAGCAGTCTTATGGCTTGGGGGTAAAAGTTGTTAAGGAACCTTTTGGACATAGACTTGTCGCTCTGGCACCGCTTGCCGTGCGGTAGCAAAAAGAACATTCTATGACTTTGGTGACTGGTGTGTTTGACAATTTTTGGGATGGCAGGAAGCTTGGCCCCAGTGATATTCTGCGCCATACACACTACCCTCTGTAGCACCTTACGGTCAAATGCCGAGCAGTTGCCATACTAGGTGGTGATGCAACTGGTCAGGATGCTCTCGATGGTGCAGCTGTAGAACTTTGAGGATCTAAGGACCCATGCCAAATCTTTTCAGTCTCCTGAGGTGGAAAAGGTGTTGTCGTGCCCTCTTCACGACATTCTTGGTGTGTTTGGACTAGAGGTCGACCGATTAATCGGAATGGCCGATTAATTAGGGCCGATTTCAAGTTTTCATAACAATCGGAAATCTGTATTTTTGGACACCGACCTTTATTTAACTAGGCAAGTCAGTTAAGAACACGTTCTTATTTTCAATGACGGCCTAGGAACGGTGGGTTAACTGCCTTGTTCAGGGGCAGAACGACAGATTTTTACCTTGTCAGCTTGGGGATTCAATCTTGCAACCTTCGGGTTAACTAGTCCAACGCTCTAACCACCTGCTTTACATTGCACTCCACGAGGAGCCTGCCTGTTACGCGAATGCAGTAAGAAGCCAAGGTAAGTTGCTAGCTAGCATTAAACTTATCCTATAAAAAACAATCAATCAATCATAATCACTAGTTAACTACACATGGTTGATGATATTACTAGTTTATCTAGCCTGTCCTGCGTTGCATATAATCGCTTAGGTACACGTTGCTCCAACAATAAACATCAATGCCTTTCTTAAAATCAATACACAAGTATATGTTTTTAAACCTGCATATTTAGTTAATATTGCCTGCTAGCATGAATTTCTTTTAACTAGGGAAAATGTGTCACTTCTCTTGCAAACAGAGTCAGGGTATATGCAGCAGTTTGGGCCGCCTGGCTCGTTGCGAACTGTGAAGACTATTTCTTCCTAACAAAGACAGCCGACTTCGCCAAACGGGGGATGATTTAACAAAAGCGCATTTGCGAAAAAAGCACAATCGTTGCACGACTGTACCTAACCATAAACATCAATGCCTTTCTTAAAATCAATACACAGAAGTATATATTTTTAAACCTGCATATTTAGCTAAATTAAATCCAGGTTAGCAGGCAATATTAACCAGGTGAAATTGTGTCATTTTGCATTCATTGCACGCAGTCAGGGTATATGCAACAGTTTGGGCCGCCTGGCTCGTTGTGAACTAATTTGCCTGAATTTTACGTAATTATGACATAACATTGAAGGCGGTTCCGTATTTCACTGACAGGAAAAACGTTTTGTTTTCGAGATGATCATTTCCAGATTCGATCATATTAATGACCTAAGACTCGTATTTCTGTGTGTTATGTTATAATTAAGTCTATGATTTGATAGAGCAGTCTGACTGAGCGGTGGTAGGCAGCAGCAGGCTCGTAAGCGTTCATTCAAACAGCACTTTCGTGTGTTTGCCAGCAGCCCTTCACAATGCATTGCACTGTTTATGACTTCAAGGCTGTCAACTCCGAAGATTAGGCTGGTGTAACCGATGTGAAATGGCTAGCTAGTTAGCCGGGTGCGCGCTAATAGCGTTTCAAACGTCACTCGCTCTGAGACTTGAAGTAGTTTTTCCCCTTGCTCTACATGGGTAACGCTGCTTCGAGGGTGGCTGTTGTCGATGTGTTCCTGGTTCGAGGCCAGGTAGGAGCGAGGAGAGGGACAGAAGCTATACTGTTACACTGGCAATACTAAAGTGCCTATAAGAACATCCAATAGTCAAAGGTATATGAAATACAGATCGTATAGAGAGAAATAGTCCTATAATAACTACAACCTAAAACTTCTTACCTGGGAATATTGAAGACTCATGTTAAAAGGAACCACCAGCTTTCATATGTTCTCATGTTCTGAGCAAGGAACTTAAACGTTAGCTTTTTTACATGGCACATATTGCACTTTTACTTTCTTCTCCAACACTTTGTTTTTGCATTATTTAAACCAAATTGAACATGTTTCATTATTTATTTGAGGCTAAATTGATTTTATTGATGTATTATATTAAGTTAAAATAATTGTTCATTCAGTACTGTTATAATTGTCAGTATTAATTTTTTAAAATAATAAATCGGCCGATTAATCGGTAGCGGCTATTTTTGGGCCTCCAATAATCGGTACCGGGGCGGAAAAATCATAATCGGTCGACCTCTAGTTTAGACCATGATAGTTTTTTGGTGATGTGGGCACCAAGGAACTTGAAATTCTCGACCCGCTCCACTACAGCCCAGTCGATGTGAATGGGGGCGTGTTCAGCCCTCCTTTTCCTGTACTCCACAATCAGCTCCTTTGTCTTGCTCACGTTGAGGGAGAGGTTGATTTCCTGGCACCACACTGTCAGGCCTCATACCTCCTCCCTATAGGCTGTCTCATCATTGTCGGTGAATTGGCCTACCACTGTTGTGTCGTCAGCAAACTTGTTGGAGTCGTAATTGGCCATGCGGTGGTAGGTGAACTGGGAGTACAGGAAGGGACTAAGCACGCACCCCTGAGGGACCCCCGTGTTGAGGATCTGCATTGCAGATGTGTTGTTGCCAACCCTTACCACCTAGGGGCGGCAAGTCAGGAAGTCCAGAATCCAGTTGCAGAGGGAGGTGTTTAATCCTAGGGTCCATAGCTTCGTGATGAGCTTTGTGGGCACTATGGTGTTGAATGCTGAGCTGTAGTCAATGAACGGTTTTCCTTTTGTCCAGGTGGGAAAGGTTAGTGTGGAGTGTGATTGAGATTGCGTCATCTGTGTGGATCTGTTAGGGTGGTATGCAAATTGGAGTGGGTCTAGGGTTTCCGGGATGATGGTGTTGATGTGAGCCATGACCAGCCTTTTAAAGCACTTCATGATTACCGACGTGAGTTCTATGGGGCGGTAGTCATTTAGGCAGGTTACCTTTGCTTTCTTGGGAACATGACTATTGTGGTCTGCTTGAAACATGTAGGTATTACGGACTCGGTCAGGGAGAGTTTGACAATATCAGTGAAGACACTTGACAGTTGGTCTGTGCCTTCTGAGTACACGTCCTTGTAATCCATCTGGCAACACAGCCTTGTGAATGTCGACATATTTAAAGGTCTTTCTCACATCGGTTATGGAGAGCGTGATCACACAGTCATCCTGAACAGCTGGTGCTCTCATGCATGCTTCAGTGTTACTTGCCTCAAAGCGAGCATAAAAAGACAATTACCTGTCTGGTAAGCTCGTGTCAATGGGCAGCTCGCGGCCTGGTTTGAAAGCCCTGCCACATTCGACAAACATCAGAGTCGGTGTAATAGGATTCAATCTTAATCCTGTATTGACACTTTGCCTGTTTGATAGTTCGTCTGACGGCATAGCAGGATTTCTTATAAGAGTCAGGATTAGTGTCCCGCTCCTTGAAAGCGGCAGCTCTAGCCTTTAGCTCGGTACGGATGTTGCTTGTAATCCATGGCTTCTGGTTGGGATATGTACGATATGTCACTGTGGGGACGACGTCGTCGATGCACTTAATGAAGCCGATAACTGAGTTGGTACACTACTAATGCCATTGGATGAATCCCAGAACATATTCCTTTTCTGTGCCAGCAAAACAGTCCTATAGCATAGCATCCGCTTCATCTGACCACTTCTGTATTGAGCGAGTGACTGGTACTTCCTGCTTTAGTTTGAGTTTTGCCTGAATCAGCCTGCATCACCTGTTTTAACAGAAACAGAGACTACCCCCTCTCTCTGGTTGGCATTGTTGCCCAGATAGTTAGCCTTCTCTGACAATACCATTGAATAATATTCTGGAAACTCTGAATCTCCCCCTCAGGCTGGAATTTCCCTCAGAAGGCCAAAGGCTTCCGCTTGATTGGTCGCTTGGCTGCTTCAGTAAATGTTAGTTTTCACAGCGGCCCTCGAGATGACAAAGTTACGCACTCCAGATCCCCTGGTATAGGATTGTGTGATTTACCAATTCAAATTCTTTCCTGTGTGGATTGTTAAGAACCTCTTAGGCATGGTTACACTTTAGCCTCTTGAACAGGTCCAATACATTAGCTGCTCATATTGGGTTCTCTGTCCAAACAGTTGATGGACAACTGCGCTGGAGTTTCACAACACAATTCACTGTTTTGTTTGATACCTGCTCCCACTTGAATGTTTAGGTATTTGAACATATACCATTGTCTACTTACACAGTGGTTAAGGATGTGTTCAGGTAAGGATTACTTCATCACACAAGTGTTAGATTCTCTCCACAGAGTGTGCACATTTACTGTATGTAGCATAATGTGATGGTGTTTTTTCACAAAGTTTTCTCATTTACTTTACCTTCATAAGATGAGTTTGTGGTGGACAAATCAACAGTATTCAACTGCAGCTAGAGTACAAGAGGCCTCAAAGGCTTGAGAACTTGAAAATGTATCAGCAAATAATTGGTGAAAAACACTTTTCAAACATGCGTTTGTAAATGACCTAATTTCAAAAGGGAAATATACTTGGAATTAAAATGGAACAAATTACTTATGGAATTTTTACGTAAATAAAACAGTTCATGTTATTGCCAATCACTGTGGTGAGGTATTCCCCATCTGAAACTGATACTCCACATGGACTGTGTATGTGTGTGTGTACGTACGTACATACGTGTGTGTGTCAAAAACTGATTCTGCGATCCCAGGCCATCACATAGTAAAGGTTATACAGGTTTCAAGGGTTTTTAATTAAACAATCTTTGGTTCACACCATTCACACACACATTCACACCAACCTAGACATACTAGATTCCGACCCTATGCTGGCTTACAGCTGCACTGGGGTCGGACAGACTTCCTGTTTAGATTAAGACACAGTGGAGCCGGTGCGAGATATGGCTCGGGATTGTACCTTTTTTTGTCCTTGTGCTAGATAGCATAAGCCACAGCAGCCCTTTTGGAATGGAGGTATCAGCCATTCAGCTCCTTTGATGTTCAACGCGACGTGTCATTCCATAATGGCTGCTGTGGGTACTGCTAGCTAGCATAAGGACGAAAAAACGACAGTTTACTAAAAAACGTGCAGTCATTTAATCTTCTCGGTGTAACAGTTGGGATAATTTGGGGGGGGAAACGCATTTCTCATCCCTGGATAGAGGGACATTTTACGAGCCATATCTCGTGCCCGGTTCCACGGTGTCTTAATCTAAACAGGAAGCCTGTCCCACCACAGTGCAGCTGTAAGCAATTCTGGTTACAGTGTTGGGGAAGCTACTGTGAAAATATAGTTTTCCAAGCTACCAATTACTTCACACTGGAAGAAGTTAAGCTACACTAAAGCTACCCTTAAGAAAATATAGTTGACTTACTGTATTAACTACTGAAAACACTATCAAGATATTAATTTAGTTCAACTACCACTAAGCTACTGCAAAATGTAGTTAAATTACTAGTTGAACTACATTTAGTTCACTACTCCCCAACACTGTCTGGCTAACACTAGCCATACGTTCAGTCCCAGAGATAATCCATGCTGCTGGAGGGTAGTTAAGATGGCCAAGGAGACCAGCCAAAGGAGATAAGTCTACAATAAATCAATTAGGAAATACAAGAGGGAGAAACACAGCAACATAGACAATCATGTAAAAGTATAAAATAAGGCACTAAATAACTTAAAGATCACTGCAAGCCAAAGGAAAAATATAAGGGAGGGCAACATGTGACATGTGCATGCGTGCGAGTTTACTCTTCAGATTAATCTCAACTCAGCCTTGTGCCCCACCGTCAGTGACTCAGTTATTCGTGTTTCGGGGATAGCGATATGAGAAGAGGAAAAAAAACGTTTTCCTTTTAATCAGTTCTTATAATACTTAAGTCGAAACACCAAGCAGGCCTCCACACTAACAAAGAGGTACATTCATCAGTGGTGCTCAATGATCTAACTGGCTGGTCGTGAGCCTCTTGAAGGATACACCACTTGGTGTGGGGGCTTGTCAAAGTGGGGAGTTTATCTTGTGCAGTTCAGTCATGAAAAAAAGGACAGAAAAGAGGGGGAAAAAGTGTTTTGGAAAATCAATGAATGAGTAGAACATAGCGGTGGTCCACCTCAAAAGGAACATGTCATCAATTAAACAAACTTGGAGAGCAGGCTTCATCCATCAGAGGCAGCGTGGATTAGCTATTGGGTTCAGCTTCGACGTGACGAATGCTGGACCTCCTCTGTGGGGCCAAGGTTGCCGATCAATAGAGATCATCATTCTGATGTGGCCTTTTATCTCCCACCCCGGCTCCCTCCAGCCCTACATTATTCCCTACGCACAGATCTCATGGTTCTCAGGGAGGGGGTTAGGGGGCATCAGAGGGGGTTGAGGACCTTAATTGAATCAGTTATTCCCCCAACCTTTCTGTCTATGGTCCACCTCCATTGGGCATCAAGGTGATATGGGCTTCCCAAACTTTAGAAAAACGGTACTATGCAAAATATGTACTGTACATGAAGAAATTAAATCTCCATTCCATCATTGTTTTTTCATCTCGTGATGATGAAACTGACAACTCCTTGGTGTATAAGTACAAGTGGCTCAAGAGGTCACCTGGATTTGACACTAAAAGGAGGCACTGTTCTTATTTTTTTTCATGATTACAGTCCAGGTCTTTCACCTATACATGACCCATGTCGGTCCATAATTTGTCAACTTCAAGCTGTTTTTGCCCTATCTACAGGCAGGTATAGCATGAAAATCACATCAGATGCTATCGTCTCTTTTCTCACCGACGATGAGCCTCAATACCGCCCCTCATTCTCCCTCTGTGGTAGTTATTCAAATATGTCAAATCGGGGAGTTGGCGTGAAAGCCTCCTCGTGGCTATTGATTGGTGCCATTATGGAATTTTACGCCAATAAACTGTCATGACTTACTGTAACACTCCAATGATTAGGGCCCACTCTAGTCACATGACCTGCTGGAGCTTCCTCATTAGCAGGGGCCATTATGGGAAAATTGAGTTTTACAATCGAGTTAGAGAATGATACATATCGATTCATCTCAGTTTTTAATCGGCCAGTTTAGCCATGTTGTTTGTATTGGACTATAGAGTTCCCAGTAATTGCATGTCTTGATGGCTATAAGCACATTTTTTGTTGTTGATCTATGAGTCCTTACAGTATGTGTGGGAAATCTACTGGTTCTTTGTAATATCAAATTCCAGCTATGTATTCCATATTTTGTATCCAAATCCTTTTTAACTTGTCTTTGTTATTCCTATGCACTGGTTTGATAATGAATGCTTTAGACTATGATATTGGCATATAGCCTCACCACAATTTGACTATCACAGTAGTATCTCCACATGAAACGCCACATTGATTTCACCTCTAATGAACAAATTGGATTTCTCACAGCCAACCATTGTAATGCTTTCCAGTACTTTCCATGTGCTTAGTTTTTAGGGATTAAAAACAGGAATCATTCAAGCAGAATGACTCGTTGATCCCAATTTCCATTATTTAAACATATTTTCATTTGTGCAAATAATCTCTCCCGTGACTCAGGAAGTAGCCAACTTTTGGCACATGGCAGGGGAGTGGGTAGGGAGGCCAATACAAACACCACTTCATGTTTCCCTTTTTTCCCCCTCTTTTTTTCTTTTTTCTCTTTTTTGTATTTATTTTTAAGAGGAAGGGTGTTATTGACCTGTGCTGAGGTTATAAAGACATAATATAAGACTGAGTTCTTCAGATGACTGAATTAAGAAGGAATTGCATTTATATAGTGTTTTTCACTGGGTCTTAAAGCATTTTACAATGTATTGGGATAACACCACATGTACCACCATTGTGTTGCCCCAACCTGACATGGCTTTGTATTTTCCTATTGTTTATCTGTTATGTTTAAATCCACAGTGCTCTAAATGCACTGGCAGAATGATTGCGCATTACTTGCTGATGTCTAGAAATTTGAGAGTCACTGTCAGTGATTGACATGAGGGAATCAATGCAGAAGCCCCCTTTCAGGCAATAATCTATCCAAACTGATCACGCTTAAAATTGCCTCCAGATATTGATCACATGTGCAAGCCAAGAAACATGTAAGCTCTGAGCAATAACAAACCAATGGCATAATGTGCTATTTCAATTCTGAAATATTTTCTTGGCAATTTGAGGAAATTCATTCATTTGCTTCATAATGTATGTATGGGGTGTACTGTGTGGTAAAGAAAAACAAAAGATTCAATTTGTTAGGGTACAGTCAAATACACTGTGTCTGACATAGCAAAACACTTTAGATCTATTTGCCCAGTTGCTTTAGTAATACAACTGACTACCTTGCTGATAATGATCTTTTCCGTTTTCATTTTCTCCATCATAATCTTAGGGTAACATGACATTGGCGCCACCAGGGGAAAACAGCACGGCTCCTTTTAACCGTCTTCTGCTTCAGTGGAAACCACAAACTGAAGAGTAGGTTTACCTGCTACCCACATGCAACAGGTGGAGGTTTCTGAAATGACAGAAGAATTTGGCCAGAGCAGGGCTAGTGGTGGAGGCCTGCAAATTGAGTACTGATCTTACCACAACCGTCTAACTAAAGACATTCCGTTATACAGTGAACGTACGAGCAGCAACAGTTTGCCACAATAGCAGCCTGTGTGTGAGCCAGCACACAGCCATCCATTATTTTTATTTTATTTAACAAGGCAAGTCCGTTAAGAACAAATTCTTATTTACAATGACGGCCTAGGAACAGTGGGTTAACTGCCTTGTTCAGGAGCAGGACGACATATTTTTACCTTGTCAGCTCAGGGATTCAATCTAGCAACCTTTCGGTTACTGGCCAAACGATCTAACCACTAGGCTACCTGCTGCCCCGTGATCACAGCAGGCCATTTCATTACACCTTATAATTTCCTCTAGAGATGAAACTCAAAACTGAAGCTCATCAATAATGCATTCGATGATCTCTCATTCAGAAGATCTCAATGGCAGATCAAGCGCGGTGCACCACCGCATGTTTCTGACTGTTGTTTAAGTGTAGTAATGGTAGTAAAGATTTAGATGCACTATTGTAAAGTGGTTGTTCTACTGGATATTATAGGTGAATGCACCAATTTGTAAGTCGCTCTGGATAAGAGCGTCTGCTAAATGACTTAAATGTAAATGTAAATGTAAATCTCATACATGGAGATTCTGGGAGCTTGTCACGGCTCGCATACTAAAAATCCGAAATGCTCTCTTATGTGCTGGACCCTCATTGGGGTTTTAATTTTCTACATAGATTTTCCCATTAGTCTAATGCTAAGCAAATGCTTGAGGTCCACTTTGTCTTCTTTTATTAAAATGCACTAAAGCGGATGGGTCCGTAATGATAAAAAAAAAAAGGTCTGGTTAAAGCAATAAAATGTCAACCATGTACGTCTTTAGCAAGACGAACATTCTTCACTGTATTGAGTGCAGTGTTGCTTCTCTCCCTCCAACTGAATTATTAAATACACCGAATCTGGTTAAGCAGTGTACATTTTCCTAAAGGTCAGAAAGTTCATTAACTATGGAGTGCCATTGATTGCATCCCCCTGTATGTCTCTGTGCTTGGTGTAGGCTTTCCACACTGATTATAGGGTGTATACCTGCTGCAATAGCAAGACTAGCATTATAATGGGAAAGGGATGGAGGGGAGAAGTGTGCTTATTGCCTTTAAAAAAAAATAAAGTACAAGTCTTATTTTTTCATAAGATTTTTTTCTTGACAAAAAGTCTAATAATAAACAGTGTTCCCTCTCATGGAGTCTCTCTCGTCCCACCTTAGAAATGAAAGCTCTAACAAATATGGTATTTTGACAATATTGATATGTCCATGCATTGTGCTTTGAGAAAGTACAATATTCAAGCGTAATGTGAAAGTATTCTCCTTCAAGTACAATTTTTCCATTTAAAATTTGAGCCAACGTTCATAGTCCATCACATTTCCTCTGGCAGTGACGTCAGTTTTAACTTTTTTCAGATCTTGTTGCTTAAATAGAGAAATCCATAATGACCATGACAGCCTCTGTATCTGTTACACAACAATCCGCTCAAGTCAATCAGTGTGACGCAAGATACAAATCTGTATTTTGATTGAATGTGTGCAAAACTACTCATACATTACACAATTGACTTTGATGTTAACCCATTTGAAATGATATCAGACGCACCGCAATGAAAAATAATACCCCATCAATCCGAGATGATTTCATAAAGAAAGCTCTTAGGTTTCAGTGTCATAAATAACTCATGGTAATTCCATATTTCTCTGACTTCTCTCATTTGGGCTCGGGCTGGAAACAGCGAAGTTGTGACAAACATTGTTAGCCGTGCTGCCATGTAACTACTTGACCTGGCTTACTATGTCTATGCTGCTCTACTTACTTTGTAAAAGGGACTCAAGGATGGCCCAGGTTGTATTTCATGTCCTCGCTATTTCTTAACCCTTTTCCACGTGTGTTTGATATTTTTCTTGAGGCTAAATAAAACTTAATAGGCTATCACTTTTGTTTAAATTGACATTAAACCTATGTAACTACACAGTAATAACTGATGTAACATTGTATTAAGTTACATCAATTGTGTTGTAAAAGCACATTAAGATTACATTTTAATTTAGTTTATTTTAAGAATTACCACCCATAAACTTGACATTGTAGCCTACTGGAATATATTTTACCTATGGGGTCTATCATAAACAAAGCAGGCTTTACTCTCTCATGTGCTTTTCTGTCTCTACTCTGGTGTGCGTGTGTAGTTTAACATTTAAAAAATGCATTGGTACCCTGCTGGGAACCCTTCCTACAAGTGCAATTTTCCGAAGCAAGCGCCAGCCAAGCAATTTTTTTTTTGAGATGTATTTTATTTTATTTAACTAGGCAAGTCAGTTAAGAACAAATTCTTATTTACAATGACGGCCTAGGAACAGTGGGTTAACTCCCTTGTTCAGGGGCAGAACGACAGATTTTTACCTTGTCAGCTCAGGGCTCAGGGATTCGATCTAGCAACCTTTCGATTACTGGCCCAACACTAACATCTAGGCTACCTGCCGCAATAATTATGTTGGCATTTTCAATTATACTCCTTCCATTCCATTAACAAAAAATCTTTGGCTATTGTATAATTAGATATATGAGCTTACCACCTACATATAACATAGCGGCTATACAGCAGCTTGATGGGTAACAGAGATGGGTCTTAACATGTGTTAATTTACTGTGGTTTGGTAATCTGCAATAAACAAAAATCAGTTTCACATTATGCAGCACTTTTCTCTCTGCCTTTTTCCATCAAGTGAGTTTCTCTGTTACTGTAATCTACAAGGAACATATGGACTTCAATTGAAAAAGAATACTTGAAAGGATCTGATGAAACCAGGGCCGGTTCCAGGTTTTAGCAACATAAGCGGTCGCTTAGGGCTCCCAGACGTTTTTTTTTAAGAACTTAGACGGGGTCTCAACTTACTATTGAGAGTGGTATACTACAATTTAAGATGGATCTACTCAGGGTTTTCTGAGTCTAGCCAGCTTCTGTTAGCTTCACATTACATCTCATTACATCTTCATCAGTACTACTATGGTGGATATTTCTCATCCACCTGCCGCTGACTTTAGCAGGCTTGTAACTGCGCGTTCATGTCGCACGTGGCTAGAGGAACGTTGAAGTCTTCATTGAGACAATGCTGAAACATCAATCCATGTGCGAGAAAGTGCCACATTTTAATTTGTGCCGAAATCAAAATGAAAGGAAGGTTATTTAGAAAATTCAGCATTTCTATGGTGTGAAATAGGACATCTTTATTTCATTACTTATCGTTAATGCCGTCTGTGGTGTGCACAAGGAACTTTTATCCCACTACTATAAAATAATTGTTTTTAGTCATACACAAGTTTTACTGTGAGTGACGTTTCAAACGCATTCTGTCTAAATGTGTAATGTGATAGGTATTTTAACATGACTTTTTTTTTTACACCAAAAAAACTTTTTGTCTTCTTCAAATGAAGGGGATGATAACGCAATCTTTGCGAGAGGGAGGATATCTGATATAATTGGTCCTCAACTCACGGCTCAGACACTTCATTTAGGATAAATGGAGTTAGTCCTGAGTTAGCCTGCCCGGATGCAGGTTAGTTCTGAAGGATTATTTACCATATAAATGTAACTGAATAAAATGTGAACCACTTTCGCGTTGCTGGTCTTCCCGAGTTGAACTCAGAGTTGACCCTCTAACTCCTCAAACCACATAGCTAGTACAGGTGCAATTTCAAAATCAGCAGTTTCTCTCTAGTTATGTCAGTCACTGACAGTCACTAAATTAGCCATGTCAGCTAACAATTTTTAGATAGATGGCTAGACTAACTACCAATTTAAACTTGTAGTAATCTTGGCCGAATCCTGACCAGGCAGTAGTCATTCTCACTCAGATATCACATTAACATGGCATAAGTCATTACAAAATGTATAGAAATGAAACGGCAAAACATTTCTCTGCCCCATGGAAAAATAATTGGAATTTCATGACATTTGTTATACAATTGCTACGTTTTCTCTCCGCCCCATGGTAAAATGGGTAGAATTGCAGAAAACTTCCTTTAAAACTGCAACATTTTCTCCACACCCCATTGCAAAAAGTGTAGAATTGTCAAGAGGGTGGGGTGGGGGGCTCCCCAACCAAATCTCGCTTAGAGCCCTTAAAAGGCTAGAGCTGGCCCTGGATGAAACATTTGGTATTATGGTTATAGAAGTTATATTCTTAGACACAAAATGTGTAATGGCTACAGAGCCCTTTCCAGTACAGGACACACTGACGTCACGTACAGATGCGTGTGACTCTTGGCTGCAGTAAGAAAGCCATCACCTACTGCACCCATTCAATGTAGACTTACATTTTTATTACTTCTCTAAACAAAATAACTTTTTGGGGTTCTCATACGCTTTGATGTTTTGATTCTTGCTTGAACAGTGGCTATGATTTGGTTGTGATCTTTGCAAAATAACTATTTTGGATGCAGCAGTTGTTAGCTAGAATGCTAACACTCATTGACATAGGCTGTAGCAAAAGCTAGCCAAACAGACATTTTACTGGTTGAAGATGAAGTGTTTTTTACATATAGTGCAGTTGATTTGCGATGATGACGCAAACATTATATTAAGTAAGACATTCATACGAGCCTTAAAATCCAATTATAATCCAAAATTAATGTGACATGAACATGTAAATAGAGGCTTTTTTGCAGGTGTTCTATAAGAACTCCCATGTTCTGCCACCAACTTGTGCGCATCGCCCTCATGCGGCAATGTTTGCAAACACAGAAAGGAGTCTATATCATTATCTGTGCACCTGGTTTGTGTTACAACGTCAAGGCATGATGTTACGTTCCCCTGCAAGAAAACCAAATAATGTCACTCAAACAGAAGGGGGAAATAAAGCGTCACTGACAACAACCAAAATGGTGGGTTTTTTAGGAGGGGTTCTGAAAGACACTCCAAGAGGTGTTCACTGAAATTTTACTAGCAACAACTACTGAAACCTAAAAGAAGCACAGCATGAGTGCACACAACATTTTCCCACTAAGAGACAAAAGAAAAACCGACACCAAAGTTAAAGACAGGGGAAAAGTTAAAGACAAAGTTAAAGGGGGAGACACTCTAGACCCAAACTGCTACAGACCTATATCTATTCTACCCTGCCTTTCTAAGGTCTTTGAAAGCCAAGTTAACAAACAGATTACCGACCATTTCGAATCTCACCGTACCTTCTCCGCTATGCAATCTGGTTTCAGAGCTGGTCATGGGTGCACCTCAGCCACGCTCAAGGTCCTAAACGATATCATAACCGCCATCGATAAGAGATACTACTGTGCAGCCGTATTCATCGACCTGGCTAAGGCTTTCAACTCTGTCAATCACAACATTCGTATTGGCAGACTCAACAGTCTTGGTTTCTCAAATGATTGCCTCGCCTGGTTCACCAACTACTTCTCCGATAGAGTTCAGTATGTCAAATCGGAGGGCCTGTTGTTTGGACCTCTGGCAGTCTATGGGGGTGCCACAGGGTTCAATTCTTGGGCCGACTCTCTTCTCTGTATACATCAATGATGTCGCTCTCGCTGCTGGTGATTCTTTGATCCACATCTACGCAGACAACACCATTCTGTATACTTCTGGCCCTTCTTTGGACACTGTGTTAACTAACCTCCAGATGAGCTTCAATGCCATACAACTCTCCTTCCGTGGCCTCCAACTGCTCTTAAATGCTAGTAAAGCTAAATGCATGCTCTTCAACCGATCGCTGTCCGCCCGTCCAGCATCACTACTCTGGACGGTTCTGACTTAGAATATGTGGATAACTACAAATACCTAGGTGTCTGGTTAGACTGTAAACTCTCCTTCCAGACTCACATTAAACATCTCCAATCCAAAATTATATCTAGAATCGGCTTCCTATTTCGCAACAAAGCATCCTTCACTCATGCTGCCAAACATACCCTCGTAAACTGACCATCCTACCAATCCTCGACTTCGGCGATGTCATTTACAAAATAGCCTCCAACACTCTACTCAACAAATTGGATGCAGTCTATCACAGTGCCATCCGTTTTGTCACCAAAGCCCCATATACTACCCACCATCTCGTTGGCTGGCCCTCGCTTCATACTCGTCGCCAAACCCACTGGCTCCAAGTCATCTTCAAGTCTCTGCTAGGTAAAGCCCCGCCTTAGCTCACTGGTCACCATAGCAGCACCCACTCGTAGCACGCGCTCCAGCAGGTATATCTCAGTGGTCACCGCCGAAGCCAATTCTTCCTTTGGCTGCCTCTCCTTCCAGTTCTCTGCTGCCAATGACTGGAACGAACTGCAAAAATCTCTGAAGCTGGAGACTCTTACCTCCCTCACTAGCTTTAAGCACCAGCTGTCAGAGCAGCTCACAGATCACTGCACCTGTACATAGCATCCTACCATTCCAGTGTTTAATTGCTTTATTGTAATTACTTCGCCACCATGGCCTATTTATTGCCTTACCTCTCTTATCCTACCTCATTTGCACATGCTGTATATAGATTTTTCTACTGTATTATTGTATGTTTGTTTATTCCATGTGTAACTCTGTGTTGCTGTATGTGTCGAACTGCTTTGCTTTATCTTGGCCAGGTCGCAGTTGCAAATGAGAACTTGTTCTCAACTAGCCTACCTGGTTAAATAAATGTGAAATAAAAAAAAATAATAAACAGGAAGCAAACCAAAATCTGGAGCAAAACAAAAACAGGGAAGATCAGATAAAGGAATGTTTTTCTAGACATCAAATAGAGAGTGCTAACTAAAGGTGTTGACCCTCCACCTCTCTCAAGACAGCTGGAGCACTGTGCCAGCCACTCTTAAATATCACCTGGGCCAGCACAGGTGAAACACCTTCTGACTAGCGAGCTGGACAAGCCAGCACAGGTGTAACACATACTGACTAACGAAGTGACACCAATCGGTGCGCCCAACGTGCTAACATGCTATAACTGCTAAAGTCCAACCTCAAAACAGAAATGGGGAAACCAAAACCGATAACAATGATCAGTTCCACGATCTCATGTCTGACACTGTTACCGACTGTGCCAAACAGTGTTTACCAATGTTGTACTACGGTAGAGATTTTTAATTACCTTAGTCCCTGGCATGTATTCAGTAAGAACAAATCAAATGGATCTTCTAATTCTGTCTCAAACTTTTTTTCAAGAACAAAGTTCTGTTGCCAGTCCTCAGACCTCTGCATCTCCCCTTTCCCCCCTGATGAATGGTATGACCCAAAGATTATATTATATAAAAAATTAAACTGTCCATCATCGTGGCTATCCGGCCATCTTAAGTGGCTGTACCCTGTTACCAAACGGGCTTGTGTTTCAGGGCACTGCAATCCAATACAAGCCACAGAAATGCTCCTCAGTCATGTCATTTCGGCTGTTCTTGTCACAACCCTCGTAATAGGTTTCCAAGGACACTGGTCCCAGGGAAGAGGTTTGTATTACCGCTGTATTTCTGAAACCGTATAATAGTTTACTCAAATATCCTCTCCAGCATACCATAAAAACACGGTTTGGTTCAATATGACTAATTCTATGAGCAATTAAAGGGGCTGTATGAAGGTTTAGTTGCTAATTGTTAACTCAAATGTTGGCATTAGGTATGATCCTTAGTTTTATTAAGATAACAATATATTGTATGCTTTTGCTGATGGGCATGGGGAGGTGTCCACCTTTCTGTCCAATGAGGGCATTTCTGGGCAATATTTCAGTCCATTCAGTGGACCCCTTTTGGCACAAGAGCAATCCCAGAGGCCAAGTTCCCTAGCCTCTTTAAAAAGCGGTCATTGGGTAAAAACAGATGACTCATCCCACTATTACCACTATTATGTTTGGTTCCTACCATGTATTAGGCAAGAGATCACAGGTAGACAGTATCCCTCCTAAAGTGTCCGGCGGTTCGAAAAGTCAAACAGGTTTCTATTGGGGGGAAAAAGTGATCTGACGGCTCAGAGATAAAGTCATCAGTGGGTTTAATGAGTCCAGCAGGAGAGATGGGTCGCTAGCAAGGTCTTCAGCTGGGCTGTAAAGTGAACCCAGTCTGATATTCCCCGGGCCCTGTGACAGAATTATTAAAAGCTCATTCTCTTAATGCAGTCTCCCCAGTGTCGCGTTTCACAGGCCCTCAGACACACACTACAGCCAATGAGATCACCTGCTATTTTTGCCACAGGTAAGGAGACTGCCCGGGCTGATAGGTGTCTATTCAGATAATGCATGCACCTTTCCCTTTGTTGAAATGTACTCTGTTATTTCACAAACATATAATTAGGTCTGGCTTACAGAAGTGATCAAAATAAATGTTGTCTCTTTTTCATAAATTCTTACAGGAATTTAATATATATAGCTATTATTGTGGTTGCCATCTATGGAGGAATTAACATAAAGTCACAGCAGTTTCTTTAGATTATCTGGTTTAGGCTCTTTGTGCACGGAGAGGAACGAGGCCTTGATCGTGCCTGCCTTAACCTTAATTATGCCCATAATCAAATGCATTCTACGTAGCCTCATTAATGACATTGATCTTTTGCAATATCCCGGGCCATATTCGCTAAGATTATTGGATAAAGTGCAGGGCGAATCCACCCGACTGGTATCCATGACCCCGGCGAGAACATGTCGTTGCAGACATAAGTGGGTATTAAATGGATATAATTGGCAGTGACCTCGCCTGCCTCGGCAAGGCCTCCAGACCAGCGCTCCTACAGGAGAGGGGGGATGAATTAACATGAGTGAGGCGAAGGAGAAATGAAAATGAAGAAAGGGAACACGGCCGGGAGATAGCTCAGGGTTGAGCCATGAGAGCTGATAGGCTAAACATCTGATGAGGGCCAAAACAGGATGTGCTCTTGTCTCTCTAATTATTCAACATGCACATACCTCTTTCTCTTTTTGGCCATGTTGTTTGATTCTCAGTTATTAAATATTTGAGAAAAGTGAGACATGGGAGAAAGTGTTAACTGCTACCACTTCAATCATTTTGAGGTATTCCACTTTGGAAGATTTAGACACAGGCCTTTTCCATTTGTGAAGGCCTAGTGTAGCCTGTATTTGGTTGCATTAACAACTGCTTACAGCTTTCCTCATTAGCCCTTTTCTGCAATGTCGCATGGATGTTAGTTAAAGGGCAGTGATTGTGTTTGCTTATTGATCAAGTAAGGGTCATGGCCCTAACCCTAATCCATTTGTGTGATGATGTAGAATGATGTTTTGGAGCGAGCTGACCTCAATGTTACAACATGCTGCAGTGACTAGCTGGATGAGCTGGGTTTTCTAGTACTGTAGGTTAATGTATACATGTGTAACTCTGTGTATGTGATAATGTGAAACACTTGGCATCTGGATATAGAACGACCCCCCCCCCCCCCCCCCATTGCTCCACCCCTGCACAGGTGGGCCCTATTTTGATGCTTTTGCATTTTCTGCTGGTTTGTTGGCATGATGTTGGTAGTATAATTGGAGTCTAACACTGGTGAATCAATGCCAGCCTAGGTGGGCATATTGCAAATGCTCATGTTTTGGGCAGATGGTCAGCTGGCAAAGGGAGATGGGGTGGAATAGATTGGGTGGAATAGGGGAATTTGACAGGACCTGCAAATATATTAAAGTTAATAATCTAACTGCATTGCTCAATTTACAGTAGCTATTACAGTGAAATAATACCATGCTATTGTTTGAGGAGAGTGCACAATTTTGAACATGAAAAGTTATTAATAAACAAATTAGACACATTTGGGCAGGCTTGATACAACATTTTCAACAGAAATGCAATGGTCCATTGGATCAGTCTAAAACTTTGCACATACACTGATGCCATCTAGTGGCCAAGATCTAAATTGCACCTGGGCTGGAATAATACATTATGGCCTTTCTCTTGCATTTCAAAGATGATGGTACAAAGAAATACAAAAGAACGGTTGGTTTTTTCTTCGTATTATTTTTTACCAGACCTATTGTGTTATATTCTACTACATTCCTTTCACATTTCCATAAACTTCAAAGTGTTTCCTTTCAAATGGTACCAAGAATATGCATATTCTTGCTTCAGGGCCTAAGCTACAGGCAGTTAGATTTGGGTATGTAATTTACGGCAAGAATGTGGGTCACACAGTGTTTCTTGAAATTTTTTGTAATTTTATTCTGACACATTAACTAATGACACACGGCATGTCTGAGTCACTTGATAATTGTTTCTGATGTAGTGTCCATCTATATTTAGAGAATTCTACATAAAGCATATTGACAACTCCATATGCACACTGAACCAAAAATATAAATGCAACATGCAACAATTTCAAAGATATTACTGAGTTACAGTTCATATAAGTAAATCAGTCAATTGAAATACATTTATTAGGCCCTAATCTATAGATTTGACAACAGGAATCTACACACAATACCCATAATGACAGAGCAAAGACAGATGTTTTGACATTTTTGCACATGTATAAAAAATAAAAAACAGAAATAACTTATTTACAAAGTATTCAGTCTCTTTGCTATGAGGCTCGAAATTGATTATCCTTGAGATTTTTCTACAACTTCATTGGAGTCCACTTGTAAATTCAATTGATTGGACATGATTTGGAAAGGCACACACCTGTCTATATAAGGTCCCACAGTTGACAGTGCACGTCAGAGCAAAAACCAAGCCATGAGGTTGAAGGAATTGTCCGTAGAGCTCTGAGACAGCATTATGTCGAAGCACAGATCTGGGGAAGGGTACCAAAACATTTCTACAGCAGAAGGTCCCCAAGAAGTTTGGAACTACCAAGACTCTTCCTAGAGATGGCTGCCTGGCCAAACGGCTCAATCGGGGGAGAAGGGCCTTGGTCAGGGAGGTGACTGAGAACCTGATGGTCACTCTGACAGAGCTACAGAGTTCCTCTGTGGAGATGAGAGAACCTTCAGAAGGACAACTATTTCTGCAGCACTCCACCAATCAAGTATTTATGGTAGAGTGGCCAGACGGAAGCCACTCCTCAGTAAAAGGCACAGGACAGCCCACTTGGAGTTTGCCAAAAGGCACCTAAAGACCAAGATTGAACTCTTTGGCCTGAATGCCAAGTGTCACATCTGGAGGAAACCTGACACCATTCCTACGGTGAAGCATGGTGGTGGCAGCATCATGCTGTGGGTCTGTTTTTCAGCGGCAAGGACTGGAAGACTAGTCAGGATCGAGGGAAAGATTAACGGAGCAAAGTACAGAGAGGTCCTTGATGAAAACCTGCTCCAGAGCTCAGACTGAGGTGAAGGTTAACCTTCCAACTCTACAACAACCCTAAGCACACAGCCAAGACAACGCAGGAGTGGCTTCGGGACAAGTCTCTGAATGTCCTTGACTGGTCCGGTCAGAGCCCAGATTTGAACCCGATCGAACATCTCAAGAGAGACTTGAAAATAGCGGTGCAGCGACACTCCCCATCCAACCTGACAAAGCTTGAGAGGATCTGCAGAGAAGAATGGGAGAAAATCCCCAAGGACAGGTGTGCCAAGCTTGAGGCGTCATACCCAAAAAGACTCAAGGCTGTAATCGCTGCAAAAGGTGGTTCAACAAAGCACTGAGTAAATGGTCTGAATACTTATGTAAATATGATATTTTCCGTTTTTTGCTTTGTCATTGTGGGTATTGTGTGTAGATTTTTTATGTTATTTTCATAAATTGAATCCATTTTAGAATAAGGCTGTAACTTAGCAACATTTTGAAAAAATCAAGGGGTCTGAATGCTTTCCGAATGCTCTGCATATGCATCACAGAAGACTGAAATATAACAAAACCACTTGACATAGAAACACCAGATTTTCTGTTTAAATGCTTGAAAAATGTTTATTAATTATGAAAGATATTAATAACATTCCACCCATAATGCCACTAAAGGGTGATTTGGTCATTTGACTGCAGGAAAGGGCAGTACACTAGGTGAGACAGCCTCTCTGTTGGAACTGATAAAACGTGATTGAGCTTTTTCCTCTCCAAGATGTGAGATTTTGAGTTGGTCAGATGGAAAAACTAAGAATGAAGGTTCCCTTTTTCTCTTTTTAATAATTCTGTCAAAGAATAAATGTATTTCTTGCAGCTGTAACACTAACATTGCGAGCCATTGAGAATTTAGAGTTTTCCCTTAGCCATAAAGTAGTCTAAGACCACAGTGTGGTGGGCAGACTTATGTACCTGTCTACAAATCCAGGCGCTTTGTAGGCAACATATTACTTTTGAAGATGAAAAATGGCTCAGGCAAAGTTTTGCACATACAGCCGGATAAAGTTTATCTTCGGGCAAGCGTGGCTGCCAGCAATACTTCCAGAGAACTTTAATCTTTCCCTTCGAAAAGCTCACCTCTGATTTCTGTTTGGGGGGAGGGGGGTGCTGACAAGAAGCAGGCAGGGAGTGTTTTGACACCCGCCTGTGGGAAATGAGCACAGGAGTGGGTCTGCTGCTCTGTTGTAGTGCGCTGTGCTCTGCCTGCCGTGGTGTTGGCTGTTATAATCTGCTCCACCGGGGCTAGTTCATTAGAGAAGTTATAACTTGGTGGAAATAACCTAACCTAAGTAAAGTACTTCACCAAGCCAGCCCCAGCCACAGGAAGGTGCCTTTATTGAGAATAATCCATCAGGGTGATCTGATGAGGTCCTGATAAATGTTTAACCCAAGGGGTACATGATAAGTAGCTTATTAAATGTCACAGATATGTGATCCGCGCCGGGCGATATTACATGTGGTTGCCTCGCTCGCCCTCACACGTCATCTGGGGGCAAACTTCATTACAGTGATGCCCTGCTGTTGTACAGCATTTAAAACACACCACAGCAGCGAAGCACACTAGAAACGGTGAACACTATTGATATGGCCAGTTGGTAGAGCATGGTGTTTGCAACGCCAGGGTTGTGGGTTCGATTCCCACGGGGGACCAGTACGGAAAAAAATGTATGAAATGTATGCATTCACTACTGTAAGTCGCTCTGGATAAGAGCGTCTGCTAAAATGTAAATGTAAAACATTTTGACACACTGCCTAACTTTTTCAGCGAAATCTGACAAAGACACAGAACCAGAGAAAACGAGCGAAAGAGAGAGAGAGATACAGCAAGAGATAAATAGATATACCGTGTATATAGATAGGGGGATACAGGAGAGAGAGAGGGGGAAAGAGGAGAGAGAGAACTAGTGCCATTGCTGTCAGTAGAGGGCTTGCCTTAGAGGGAAAATGTCAGCACTGTCGATGAGAAGGAGGTCTTGATGTCACAATGATAGGCTTCTGTAATGGGCACTTTGAGAGAACTGCCTTCTCAGAATCATACAGTCTGGCATGTAATTCATGTTGGTGCATGGTGTGTCTGTGTGTGATAGAGAAAAAAAAATTCTAGGAAAGAAACAGAGCTGTGAGCAGTCTCATCTTTTTGTTGTTGAGCCAGGCCAGTTCAAAACCTTGAAGTACCTTATATGGTTGTATAGGATGTAGTTTATTTCCCCTCCACATTAAATGTTGAATATTTTTCCAAAACTAAATTTAGCTACATAATTCAATTTGAAAACATAAAAAATCTGTAGATTTATTTTCAAAGAGGGCAATCATTGATATGTTTCTTCTCACTTGTCTCTCCATCAGTCTTTAGCTCGATCGGCGACAGAGATAGAGATACATCTCTAACATTTAAACCCTCTGCCCTCCTTCCAGATAAAAAATTCATAAGACGTATTGAATCAGGGTGGAAATCCTAAAATATACAGTACCATTCAAAAGTTTGGGATCACTTAAAAATGTCCTTGTTTTCCATGAAAACATACATGAAACGAGTTGCAAAATGAATAGGAAATATAGTCAAGAGGTTATAAATAATGATTCTTAATTGAAATAATAATTGTGTCCTTCAAACTTTGCTTTCGTCAAAGAATCATCCATTTGCAGCAATTACAGCCTTGCAGACCTTTGGCATTCTAGTTGTCAATTTGTTGAGGTAATCTGAAGAGATTTCACCCCATGCTTCCTGAAGCACCTCCCACAAGTTGGATTGTCTTGATGGACACTTCTTACGCACCATACGGTCAAGCTGCTCCCACAACAGCTCAATAGGGTTGAGATCCGGTGACAGTGCTGGCCAGAATACCAGCTGACTGCTTCTTCCCTAAATAGTTCTTGAATAGTTTGGAGCTGTGCTTTGGGTCATTGTCCTGTTGTAGGAGGAAATTGGCTCCAATTAAGCGCTGTCCACAGGGTATGGCATGGCGTTGAAAAATGGAGTGATAGCCTTCCTTCTTTAAGATCCCTTTTATCCTGTACAAATCTCCCACTTTACCACCACCAAAGCACCCCCAGACCATCACATTGCCTCCACCATGCTTGACAGATGGAATCAAGCACTCCTCCAGCATCTTTTCATTTTTTCTGCAGCTCATGAATGTTCTTCTTTGTGATCCGAACACTTCAAACTTAAATTTGTCTGTCCATAAAACATTTTTCCAATCTTCCTCTGTCCAGTGTCTGTGTTCTTTTGCCCATCTTAATCTTTTCTTTTTATTGGCCAATCTGAGATATTGCTTTTTCTTTGCGACTCTGCCTAGAAGGCCAGCATCCTGGAGTCACCTCTTCACTGTTGACGTTGAGACTGGTGTTTTGCGGGTACTAGTTAATGAAGCTGCCAGTTGAGGACTTGTGAGGTGTCTGTTTCTCAAACTAGACACTCTAATGTACTAAACACTCCAATGTACTCTAATGTCCTCTTTCTCAGTTGTGCACCGGGGCCTCCTACTCCTCTTTCTATTCTGGTTAGAGCCAGTTTGCTCTGTTCTGTGAAGGGAGTAGTACACAGCGTTGTACGAGATCTTCAGTTTCTTGACAATTTCTCGCATGGAATAGCCTTCATTTCTCAGATCAAGAATAGACTGATGAGTTTCAGAAGAAAGAGCTTTGTTTCTGGCCATCTTGAGCCTGTATTCAAACCCACAAATGTTGATGATCCAGATACTCAACTAGTCTAAAGAAGGCCAGTTTGATTGTTTCTTTAATCAGCACAACAGTTTTCAGCTGTGCTAACATAATTGCAAAAGGGTTTTTTAATGATCAATTAGCCTTTAAAAAAATGATAAACTTGGATTAGCTAACACAACGTGCCCTTGGAACACAGGAGTGATGGTTGCTGATAATGGGCCTCTGTAGGCCTATGTAGATATTCCATAGAAAATCAGTCGTTTCCAGCTACAATAGTCATTTACAACATTAACAATGTCACCACTGTATTTCTGATCAATTTGATGTTATTTTAATGGGCTTTCCTTGTCATTTCCTTTCAAAAACAAGGACATTTCTAAGTGACCCCAAACTTTTGAACGGTATTGCATGTAATTAGATCAAACAAGGATTTAAAGCGTCATTGTGCTTGTCAGTAAGGGATGGTGTTGGATTGGCGGTATCATATTGACTTCTACGTATTAATACTCAGTGTCCTACTGGACCATCAGACTGATTGTTTGGAATGTAAATTATGCTACTGATGGCTCTGGTGACTGACGGCTTGAATTCCAATTAATCAATTGCTTCATCAGTTTCCCTAATTCAGATCAAATATCTCCTGAGTGCACACTCTTATTTCAGTGGTATTAGGATAACCAAATGCTTTGGAAGTAATTTTCATCAATCTCATGTAAATGCCAATACGCCTTACGGGCCCAGTCCAGGTTGAGGTCGTAATGTCTTGTGTGTGTGTGTGTGTGTGTGTGTGTGTGTGTGTGTGTGTATGTGGGTGTGTGTGTGTGTGTGTGTGTGTGTGTGTGTGTGTGTGTGTGTGTGTGTGTGTGTGTGTGTGTGTGGAGCTTGTGTTGGTGTGTGGATAAGTAAGATGACTTGAATATTCATACTTATTATTTACTGCATATTACCTTGTATAGCACTGTATGTTTTTTGGTGTTGAATGTGATGCAGGCCATGTTTTGGGTCTTTTGGGTTCTTCAGTGTGTGTGAATATGTGCTTGCATGTGTTGTCTAGCGCATGCCCACGTTGCTAGTGCTACCACTCTTACCTAAAGTAGTAAAACATCAAGATGGCAATGACATGCCCCGGTATAATGTCTCCAAACTCAATGCCCTTCGTCTTTTGTCACTATGTATACTAATATGTGAGCTCTGTCTCGTTCACTGTAAGTCAAGGACAGGCTAGCTTCCTGTCGACTAATATTACTTGCCTGTGTAACGTGTTTATGACAGGTCATGTGATCCCCTATGTAATGACAGCTATCTCTCCATCTCCCACATTACCTGGCCTGACGTGTTCTGCCCTATTGTGACGTATACATATCAGTTGATCTCAAAACCCCAGCTGCCTGCCATCAAAGCCCTCACCGCACAACAAGCCTTGTCAATTAGGCAAAATAAAATCAAGTATTCATAAGTAGCCTGTAATGGGATATTGGCTGACAGATTTAATAATTCAGTTTTGCTGAGGCTTAACTGGCATTAGTTTGTAGCTAAGGGTCGCCTTTGTAAAGAATTCATCAGAGACAACGCTAGGAGTGAGAAGATGCACGTAATTATGCCTACCTCATTTACTTGAGTTAGCCACAAATTAAAAGGTAGATATCTAAAGAGTGATTGGCCGTTTAAGCATGCCGCGCAAGCAAAGGTACTGTAATTTGATTTATGAATTTGATCCTGCCCAACCCCTTATTTCATTCATCAATGTTTCAGGGGGAGCAATTATGCATTGTGCCACTACTCTTCATACCTCTATTATCCAGGCGGAATATCTTTGTCAGAGGGTGTGTAATGGTATTGCTAAATATTCTATAATGGCCAAATGAGACTTGCTCTAACACCCATTATTAGCTTGCCCTTTTCTACCAAATTGAACTTCTTTTTTTAATAATTGCCTTTGACTAGATTAATGACAAGGATAATCTAAGAGGGTATGCAGGAACGGAGAGGTTGTCATGTACGGCATCCATCTTGTGATCTCGCCTCGTCTTTGACATGTCATTTTTATTGTCCTTCTTTTGTCGCATTTTGAGAACTCATCTGCCATCTGCCAATCTGAATTCCAAGGGATAGTGGAGGTGGAGTATGCACGACCCAGCTATCAGGCTGTTCCTAGGTATGTCCTTGGCATATTGTACTTTAAATTGTATTCACATATACATTTCAATACCGTGAGTGGAGATAGTATTGCTATATTGCTATGTTGGGAGGATTGTATTGGTCTATCATATTAGCTTACCTGGTTTTACAGTGTTGTATATATGTACAGTATATGTGTTAGCTTTGGTAACACTTTATTTGGATAGTCCATCTGAAGATGCTCAACAGACTCTAATTTTCAACTAAATATCTACTAACCCTAACCCTAGCTCTAACCCTAACCTTAAGCCTTATCCTAACCCTAAACTTAACCCTTACCCTAACCCTTATTTGAAACCTATTCTTAACAATTTAAAGTACACATTTGTCAGTGACTACTGTATGAATAGTACTGTACAGTACATTGGGTTTTTCTCACCCACTGTACATCTACACAATGCATTAATCAATTTGACAACAAAAATAACCAATAATTAGAAAATATTTCAAACGTCTCTATGTCTTTGGAGGCACACATTTTTTTATTAATCAGCAAAACATGGTCATGTACTGTACATCATAACTGTGACTATCTGGTTGAAATGATTTCTTTACATTATAACACCATCATTATAACACTTATTTACAAAAAGTACTTTAGCACAGCCATCTCTGGTCCACATTTCAGTGTATGTAATGGCGTTCCACGGTTAGCATTTTCTAACACTGGCATGTCAGAGACGGCTAGCCTCTGGCTGCAAACCTCTAGCTGCAAACCCTACCCAGGTCTCTTGTCATGTGGGTTCTCTCATACAGGAAATCCTGTCTGCATTGTCAGAAATGCACTGGTACACTTCCTGTCCATGGGGCCTGCTGAATTTATTTGGGACACTTATAGCATGAAACAAAAAGTACCCACGAGACCAAATATATGTTCACACGTTTGTCATGAAAATGAACCATCAATCAAAAAACAACAATGCTTTACTGTACACTCAGAAAAAAGGTGATATCTAGAACCTAAAAGGGTTCTTCGGCTATCCCCATAGGAGAATTCTTTAAAGAACCCTTTTTGGTTCCAGGTAAAAAACATTTTGGTTCCAGGCAGAACCCCTTTGGTTCCAGGTAGAACCCTTTCCACAGAGGGTTCTACATGGAACCAAAAAGGGTTCTCTTATGACCACAGCAAAGAACTTTTGGAACCCTTTTTTCTAAGAGTGTACATTCGCTGTCCTTTCTTTTAAACAAGGCCTTTCAGAAGTGTAGCTGCTTTAGGAGGATTAGTCCTTAGTCATAATTGATTGGTAGATATGTTAATGTTTGAAATACACTGCGGCCTGCAGCTTTACGTTAGCGAACAAGCTAATCGTCAGAAAGCTGGCAGCTGAATAAAGCCAGGTGGTGTGTGTTTAATCTGCCGACAATGGCATGTAGAAGGGGGGGAGTAGAAGGGGGGGGGAGTAGGCATCTCTCTCTCCCAGTGGCAGGAGAGAACAAACATAAATCTTCTTCAACAATCTATTTTCCATCATACTTATTCACAGGGGACATCTCAAAGTGGTCTTTACCCTTTCTGTCAATGGCTGCCCTCATACATCAATTTCATAGAGAATTATACCCCAGATCGATGTAGTTCACGACCGGTAAGCATTTGTCGAGCCCTGGTGTATGCCGCCTCACTGCCTTGCTCTCAGTGTTCTCAGGCTGAGCTTGCTGACCATCCACCCATGCCCAAATAATTCACACCGTATAGTGCAAACAATTTAGACATAATGTTAGTGTTTATTAAAAGGTGAAATTCTAGATTATTTTAAGCCTAAAAAATAATAATGTTTTACCTAGATTTATCATAACAGAAGTCAAGACCCTTTTATGTTGGAATTGAGGTAAGTGTTTTGGACACTACACCTATGCATAGTATGCATAGGCCATCTATATAAGGTTATTCCCTTTTAGTGATAGCTTTTACTAAGGTCAAACTTTATTTGGATAGTCCGTATCATTTCTTTAATTTACCCCTTTTCTCTGCTCTTTTCTGTTGGAGGCATTGTGTTTGAACGTGAAGGAATATACTTAGCAGTTTAACTTTGTGAATGTGTTTGGGGCTAACTCCTAGCCTGTCCTGGCTCCTTTATGGCTCTCAATTGTCGACCTGCCAATAGTGTAATCAGATAATACCACTGAGAGGTCAAAAGCACTGCAAGCTTTAGCTTCAGATTTCTGTCACCTTTAAAACAAACAAAAAAAACAAAAATGTCAAACCCCAACTTGAAAGCTTGATGCACGAGCCTATTTCTCTGTAATATATTATTAGTAGAATAGGCTGTGGTATGGGCTGAGCATCAAATTACCTACAAAGACAATGTATTATGCAACGAAGGATACCACATGTTTTTGGCATACCCATGAGTTAAGTCCATTTTTATTTTCTTGAATAAGTAAAATCAAAAGGAAGATAAATGAGTGATGGAGTGTATCTAACAGAATGAAAACATTTTCCAATCCATGACTGTTCCAGTCTGAGGTTATGTGACCATTTCAGTTCCTTGTCTTTTCATTTTCCATCGTGAGCGCTGACCTACAAGGTTAAGTGGCCATTGCTGGAAGGACGGTGTGTAACGATAAACTCAGTCCCCCTCATCACCAGGTGCCCTGTTTCATGGCCCATTAGAGAGAGGATAGTTTGAACTAAGACCTGCCTGAAGCACACCGATACATGGGAACCCCACCTCCCTGCATCACTGGCAGGGAGTGACGCTTTTTTTGCAAAAACATTACAATGTGATGCATACACACTGATACCAGACTGCCCTGGCCTACAGGATCACTGAACTGTACAAGCACCTGCAGTCCCACACAGGCAGATGGACACCGGCACTGTGTCATGGTGTAAAATAATAGAAAAAAACATAGTCCTACATTGAAGCCCTGAGACACAAAACTGTGGCTTTTGTATGCTATACCTTGAAGTGGCTTAGTCCTCTTCCATCATATTCTGTGGAACCAACCCACGAGGGATTGGAATGAGGCCAATCACAGAACATACTGTCTACGATCAAGATGAAGTCAAAGGGCATGATGGGGAAATGTATAACAGCCGTCTTGTTCGTCTTAACCCTGGTGTCACGATTAGCTTCTTGTGTGGGCTCTGACTTTAGTAACTCCCCAAAGTCTTCCCATGCTGCTGCCCTGGCAGGGATCCTCTCCTTGTGTAACCTTATTTACATTATACTCTAATGAAAACATCACCTTTAGCTTCTCCCCGAGTTTAAACAGGACAAAACTAGTATCAATTAGGCTCTGAAAAATGTTTCTACAGATGATGTATTCAAAAGCGAGACCTCTGTGTGTCTTTCTTTCATCAGGTTGCCAAAGGGGAAAGGGCTCTGCTTTGTTTATGTTTTGCTTGGCAATCATTTGGAAACAGCCGGTGTCACCAACCAAATACACGGATTGGATGGAGCACATACTGTACGTACCTCTTCATGTAATTATACCAAACTGTTCCGCCCCTTATTTTGTAGTGTGGTAATTTAGCTGATATAGTAAGTACCCCTGTAATACAAAATTGAAAACATTGAAACTGTATACTCTTTGACCCCAAATGTCAAAAAGTCAGGAAATTGACCCTTTCAAACACAAACCAAAACAATTTCCATAATGCATGGGACTATCTCATTAGTATTCATCTATCCTAATATTCAATAAAACACACGTCATTTGTTATGAGGTCATGGTGGATGTTAAAGGGGGAATGTATCGCTAGGGCCCGCACTACTAATCGAGTCATACACTTAGTACAATTCTCATTATGAATATATTATTGGATATACAGTATACATTTGAAAAAAGACACGGGTTAAGAAATTGGCCTGCGTCTTGGTACATTGGTAGCGGTGTTCTGTGGGAGTAGTGCAAAGTACATTTCATTTCATCTGTGAATACAGCTGCCATCAACATTGAGCTTTTGTGCTTCAGCATATGTCATTCACTATTATTCTGTGTTATTCTTGGTGTTCTACGCTCTGTCCTTGAACCCCTGCACCTGCCTGTAACCATCACCTGTTTGATCTGATGCTGATAAGAGAGGTGACTGACGGACAGTAAGGAAGTCCAGGTGATGAGACGATCTGTCACACACACCCGTCATCTTATGCACCAGTGTAACCTTAGCCTTCTGTGAGACACCGGGAAAAAAAGCAGCATCCTTGGCGACTGGGCCCTCTCGAAGAACCTTTCTATCTTTCCTCAAGAAGAGATGACACTGCCAAGATCTTTACTTCAGATTTTGTTGTCTTCCCCAAGCACTTAATGTGATCAGAGAATTAAAATTTCAGCGAGTCATTTAATGATAGCCCTGAGCCACATGACCAGTGAAGCCAAGCTAGGGTTTCCTACAACGGCTCGAGAAGTCATATCTGCTGCATTCAACACATTACAATCCCTCCTTTCTTTTTGTTTCTATCTGAATGCACCCCTCCCTCCTTCCATTCCTGTCCTTGTTTAATGTGATCAGGTAGATTTATTATGGGCCATGAGGTCATTGTGATGTTCTGTAATTGCAGGGGCCGCTGAATTGTATTAATAGGTCCATGGTGCAGTAAACTAGAGCATTTACATTTAATTAGTTTTATTGAGCCGCTGTTCATTTTATTTGTAATGAAGCTCTCGTTATGATGGAGGGCATATTTTAATGATCTTAAATAAGATGAACAAATGTTGCCCTTGACCTGACAGAAAATATGTTGATGATAACTGCTTTTCTCCCCATTTGTATTATTCATGGCAAGACACAGAGTGTTGGAAAAGCATGGGGTTGAATACAGACATTATAAGGGCATTATTCAAGCATGTTTTAGCTGATTAAGGCAGAGGATTAGCCGATCATTACCTCCCTCCATCCCTCTCATCCCTTTTCCCTTTAAAAAACATCCCCTTTTCTTCAATTCTTCCTACTGTAGTTTTATTTTCTCATTTAGTGTAATGAATCAAATAGAGTGAGCTTGTTATGAGCTTTAGTGATTGGATGATCAGCATGCCAGACCAATCATAAAGCAGCAAAGTGCATCATCAAGCAACTTTGCCCTGCCAAACCACTTCACACTCTGGAAAATGGGCCGCAAACAAATAATTCCCACTTTACACTTGTATCACTTCGATAGTAATCTGCAGATGCACGTTTGCTAATTTGCAAGCAGTGTGGAGCAATCCTTAAGGGCAAAAACATCCGTTACAAAAGTTTTGGGAGACACTATGAATACGGTTCTAACAATGGTTCTAATGGTGTTGATAAATGCTAGCTACTAAGGTTCCTAGGAGGCATACAATCTTCTGTATAGGAATGTCTGGTTAGTACCTCTGTACCTCAGTATCTGTGTGAGAATCTCAGTTTCATCTCCTTGATTCTTTGAGTCCACTCTCCTTACCTTCTTCTTAAAACCTATTGGATGATAAGGTCAGAGGTCCCGCCCCTCTGACTTTCACGTCCAGTGGGTTTTGAGAAAGGAGGCGAGGAGCGAGGACGCAAGGTATCAAGGAAATGCAATTGTTATTTTCTCTCTGTCTACATCAACAACCTTGTTTGTTAACAGGAGTAACAGAGAGCATAATGTGAGGAGGAACGTTGAAGTGATCTGGTATTATAAGATCAACTGGAAGCAGATAATATTAGTTAAAACAAGCTGTGCATTTTATGAATGTATGTCTCTCTGTAGCCTATCTCTATGTTTGTGTGAATTCATCTGTCTATGTGTCTGTTTCTTCATGTCTGTGCATGTACTGTATTTTTATTTTATTACCTTGGCAAGTCAGTTAAGAACACATTCTTATTTTCAATGATGGCCTAGGAACAGTGGGTTAACTGCCTTGTTCAGGGGCAGAATGACAGATTTGTACCTTGTCAGCTCAGGGATTCGATCTTGCAACCTTTCAGTTACTAGTCCAACGCTCTAACCACTAGGCTACGCTGCCGCCCCAATGTCTGTATGTCTGTGTAAGTGTAAAGTTGTCTGTGTGTCTGTATCTATGCGTCTGTGCCAGTGATTTTCTTTCTGTATCTGTGTCAGTGTACATCTGTCTGTGTGTCTGTGTCTCTGTGTCGGTGTGCATTTGTCTGTGTGTCTGTATCTGTGTGTCAGGGGCTTAAGATGCTTTGTCTCGTTAATGAGAGGCGTTCAGGTCTCCACTGGGACCTGTGGAAGATAATCTTCTCGTGTTTTGCTATGAAAGCGTTTCTGACCGTAACCGAAGAAACTCACTCGAACGACGGAGGGCCAAGCTGAATTATTCAGCGTTTACAATCAATTTTACCCCCCCCACACACCTTCCAACCTCACGCCACACACCCCACCTCCCATCATGGGAATGTTGACAATTCCCTGCTCACTGAAGTCTCAGGTCCTATAGCAACATGGCCACCTTTAAGACTCTATAAGGTTTCATTTGTAGGTGCTACAAAGCAAACATTGGAGTCATATGGAGCTTTACCGCTTGCTCTGTAATTTAAGTAGTATTTTGATTTTAATAACAATTTTCTTACATTCATTTATGAATATTGGAAAATATTAACATGAAAATATAAAAACAATTATTTGCCAAATTTTTTGAATATAATGTTAATCATAATGTACAATTAGGGATATCAACGTTCCAGAGTGGGATCTCGGCTACTTTGCATTATTATCCAATTTGTAAGCATTACCAACAGTGAATGTGAAAAAGGATTCAAAATGGTCACCCTCTGCTTGTGATTTGCAGGATGTGCAATGATACAAGTATAAGTAGGGCTGTGATTGGTTACTTTGCCTACTATGCCAATTGCTCTGTGTAAAATGGGCCATAATTCTAAAACTAGCAGAGATCCCACACTGGAACTTTGATATGCCCTTAGAGTATTACGTTCAACAATACATAGAACATATTTATGTTCAGTATTTTCAAAATGCATACATATATTTTTCAATATTCATAAATTGTATGAAAATTATTCAAATCAAAATACTACTCATATTACAGAGCAAGCGGTAAAGCTTCATATGACACCAATGTTTGCTTTGTAGCAATTTTTTTTTGAATGTTTTATTGTCACATACACCTGACAGGTGCAGTGAAATGTGCTGTTTTACAGGGTCGGCCATAGCGGTACAGTACCCGTGGAGCAAATTAGGGATAAGTGCCTTGCTTCTCTGTCCATCTTATGCTTTTTCTGTTTCCTCTTCGTTCACTCTCTAATTCTCTCTCCATATCTCTGCTGGGCTCTGAAAAACATGTTACTCTCTGGCGATTTGATTTAGGAGGAAAAAAAGGGTGTTTTGTTCATTGCACATTAATAACTAGGCTTTTCTGTGTGTGTGTGTTTGCACACGTGCATGTGTGTGTGTGTGTGTGTGTGTGTGTGTGTGTGTGTGTGTGTGTGTGTGTGTGTGTGTGTGTGTGTGTGTGTGTGTGTGTGTGTGTGTGTGTGTGTGTGCCTGCGTGTGCGCCCATGTATGTGTGTACATATGTGCATGTGTGTGTACACACCAGTTTATGTGTTTGTGTACACATGCGCGCGTGTGTGTGGGGAGAGTGTATTAGTCGCCGTGGTATCAGCTTTCCAGTGGTATGATTCAGCTCTGACAGGAGGCAGCTATATTATTCTGTACAATAAGCTGCAGTATAATAGTGATGTGGATTACCTCAATTGTAGGTGATAACAGACAGGCAGTGGAGCGGACAGGCCGATACAGGACACCCACTCCTGTGTGGGAAGCCATATTAATTATTTCTTGTGTGCCCGTCAACTGTCTATCAGAGTGGGGCCAGGGGCCCGGGGGTATGTACTAGGGGGGGTGTTAGGGCTGTGACGAGAAGTGGTTTACGTTTTGTGAGTGATAAGCTTGTGATTCATTCACAATCATTTCATCAGGTGATGGATAGACTGTCTGTGTGTGAATGTGTGGGTATGTGTATGTATGCATGTGTGTGTGCATCTGCACGCACTCATGCGCGTGTTTGTGTGTATGTATCGGTCACAGATACTCTGATATGCCCTATCGAGCAGGAGGCCTTTGCTATGCGTAATGCAATGCAGTATGCAGGATTCTTTGTCAATGCTGGAATCATGGAGGAATGTGATACCTGGTTTAAGCATGATTAAATTGACACCCCATAGAGTGTCTCGGATACGTTTTTGTGCTCTTGATACTGCGGCCGGCGGCTTATTCAACGCTGCTGCCTGTCTCACATTCGTTCAGAGTTTCAGCTGTCGTGCTGACATTGCATTGCAATTACAGAGAGTAAGAGGGCGAATGCATTAAGCTCTGTGGGCAGAGTATCAGAACAGCACCACTCTCCTGCCTCCACTTTGGGATAAGTTTTCCTTTGATGCTAAAGAGCACAGATAACGCAGAAATCAGCCAAATGAGGTGTAGCGGTCCTGATTCTATGTGTGTTTCCAGAATGGCACCCTATTCCCTACTTCTGACCTGAGCCCTATGGGCCCTGGTCAAAAGTTGTGCACTATTTAGGGAATATGGTGTCATTTAGGACGCACAATCTATTCTGGTTCTTCAAGGAATCTCCCACAACAGGCTTGCTGCTATACAGTAAGCACTAAGCACATACACATGGCAGAGTTCCAAGCCATTCCTCTACATACTCATCTGTGGACCTCCAAAGGACTCAAAGGTTAAGGCTGGCTTCCTGAACATCTGCTCCTAACATCAAAGCTCTCTGGGCTATTTAAGTGTTTAGTGGCTCCAAGGCTTTGAAATTATGACCAGCATGTTCCTCCATGCTATATTTATTATTTACATAATAATAATGCTGCTATTGTTTATTTTCACTTTGTTCTTTTTCCCTCTTTCCGGGATGCATGGCCCCCAGAACAACCACATTTATCAAATTTATCATCAACAAAACTGAAATGAGAAATTAGTGAGGAAATAATTTACTTTGTCAGGCATTTTTATAGTTTTGAGCTTGCCTATGAGTGTGTGACTGTGTGTGCGTGCGTGTTTTCTCCCGGGTGAGTAGAATGGCAGGTCTATCCACTATCAGGTCACCATGTTTCCGTGATGGTTTTATTAGTGTCAGATAAGCAGGCAGCCAGAATGAGAATAGGACTTGGAAGAGAGAGAGAGAGAGAGAGAGAGAGAGAGAGAGAGAGAGAAAGAAAAAGAGAGAGAGAGAGAGAGCAGTCACAAAGAGGAGCTTTGTTTATGGCCTTCATTCTTGGCCACACACAAGGCTTAGCAAGAGAGCATTTCCTGTACTGATTCATTCCCCCTTCTGTCATTTGCGTAACTTATGCCTCTATTAACAAAAGGGGAGAAATATCTAAATCTTTCTGTGGCTAAACTTATTTTTCCATTGACCTTCTCATGTTGCATGTTCAGGATGAGATCCATTTAAGTGTCAACCCATTAGTTATGACTTACTCACCTTAGCTTATTGGAAGATAACTTACAGATGTAGCTGTAGGGAATTACATTTTCAGTGCTGTGTCTTCGCTTTCTGTTTCCTCTTCCCTTCCCACTATTATGAATTATGAAGTGGAATCTTTGTTAGCGCCTTGTGCTAATTGAATGGTAGCCTTTATGTGTGCCTGCAGTTTGCCTAACTTGTGTGATCTCACAGCATCTGGTTTGCCGAAACCAGGCCAGGATTCAATCTAAGGCGTGTTATAGAGCAGGACACTTTAACAGGCCTTTAAAGATTATTTGCATTTGAGCCGACATGCGCAGCGTTTACAATGAATGCGAACTATGTGAACGTCAAGGGAAATTGTCGGCTGTAGTGACCTGCGCTATAACGCGCCTCGGATTGCGCTATAATGCGCCTCGGATCCTGGCCTAAGTGTTAAACGTTTTGACCCTTTGTCAGATATTGTTAAAAATGCACACTTTTGTATCTCCACCAGGAGTCTCACAGCAAAACATAATAAACTGGAGCCCTGAGAGCCAGCAGGTGGTCTCGCTGGTGCTACATAGCAGCCCATTCTCCCGTCCTAGTGGGCAAAACTGTTTACAATTACATCATGTACAGTATGCAGGTCATATGACGTGTTTTCAACCAGAAAACCAATTTACAACAAGAAAATTATGAATGAATGAAAATGTTAGTAAGACCTCACCTGGCATGTTTTTCCAACTGGGCAGACTGGTCTCATAGACTAGACAAAACATAGTAAAACGAAAATCAGGGACACTCAGATTAGGATTATATGACACGTTTGGTATGGTTACATAAAACAGAAGGTTACTTAATACACTTGTGGGAATTGGCCAATATGGATAGGGTTAAATTTAAATGTTTATTACATAAGAAATATAGAAAGCATATGCATAACCATGGTAGCAATTAAAAGGGAACGGTTTAGAGATTATGGGGAAATTATTAGACTAAAGATGAGGACACAACAGTTCACCTGACACAAGACTGAATCCAAACATTACACTGTGGATTTTATGTGCATTTTACATGTACTGTACTTTGCGCAGCATTTGTTGAAACTCTGGATACTTTCAGTAACATGATTAGAATATTCTTAAACAATTTGGGGTAGGTGTAACATAAGACAAAAAAATGACAAGAGTTTAAGTGAGAAGTCTAACTGTTGTTTCCAAGTGACCACACCTCTCCAAAGTGTGCACAGTTCCTAAGTAATTTCAATGCACATTTATGGCTCAAAGAAAAGTCAAATATAAGGTGCTTTTTTGAGCTCTCTGAGGAACTAGAGCAAGAACACTTGTAATTGTTTTGTTTGGAACAGAGCCCTTCCTCCTGGCCTTTACACAATTACTGTTGTTGTTTGTGCAATCCAAAAACAGTCCATTATATATTGCAATCTGGGTCAGGTGGGCATAATTTGAAAGCTTGTTCTATTGCCAACATGACTAGCTAAATTCTAAAATATAACCTTACAGTGTTAAGCCTTCACAAGGCAATTCAGAGAAGCAGGTCGTGATTTTGGTGCGCATAGAATGGAATCGTGTGCATTAAGATGTGTGGTCCGCAGCAAATTTTCTTCACAATACAACAAACATTTTTCTGTTCAGGACAACCTGAGCTAACGTTAGCATTAGCCACCTAGCTAACCTTAATGATAGCCACCTAGCTATCGTTAAGCTAACATTAGATACTACAAATTGTAATTTGTAACATATGATAACACGTATTGCAAATTTGTTGTATTTTGTACGAATTGCAATTAGTACTGTAGCATATCATAGTAATGGTAATTAGTAACATATCATACTAAATGTATGACGTATATCCACAAATGAATACATACGATACCAAGCTATGTTACGTTTACCCCTGAGTCCATGTTGAACTGGGATGTATGATCAATGAGGGGACTTGATGGACAGTGTGGTCACATTCGCCTAACATCCCAGCTACAAGAGTGATTGTGAATGTGCTAATTAGCTGAGATGATGATGACACGTGCAGCCCATGCGTCCCTGGGGTGGCTCTCTATATTTGGGCCCAGGCTGTGTCACAGCACCACAGCAGCCTCTCTCTCTCTCTCTCTCTCTCTCTCTCTCCGTGTGTGGGCCTCCTTGTTTTGTCATCTTTTTCAAAGTGTTTAGGAATCATCTGCAACACTCTAACCTCAGCATGTCTTCTGGCGAGTTGCACGTAAAGAAAACACACATTTACAAGGCCACGAAAGATGCCCCTGTTCTGTTTAGGAGTAATCACACGCACATACACAAACGCACATCGCACGAGAACGTGTATACACTTCATGCAATTTTGAGTTTCTTGAATTGAGTCATGGCAATGGATTATGATTGGTACAGTTGTAAGTAAAAAATGGTTGTGCATATTGTATTTCTCCTAAATTCCAAAGAAAATAGTACAGTAAGTGAACCATAGGAGATTGACAATATCACTGAGGTTATGATCTATCCCACTTTTTGTGTATGAATACTTTATACTCAGTGTCTGCTTGAAGTTTATCTTACTTGGCACATGTTGGTCAGTATCTTTCACAACCACATATTGTAACCTACTATGTTGAAACTATGCAAAAGTTGGCCCAGTGTCAGCAACTCTCCTTTCCTCTCCTCTCGTCCCAGACGCCATCTCCTAGGTTGCGTTGAGGAGAACACCTGAGACCGTTTCCATATGATGCACAGTGGCATTCGGGGAGAAAAGCTAGAAACAAGGCGGACTGTCTCACTAATGGGACACTTAGCCGTCTGGGCTTATGTCATCCTGTCCCAGCGCGGAGCATCCAATAGCCTCTCCTCGTCTCCCCTCGCCTCCCCTATCTCAGCCATCCAGCCCCACGGCACGCCGATCGATCCTGCGGCCAGCAACCCTGCTGGCGGTCACGGCTCAGGCAACCGGAGATGTCAAGGCCCTGAGGTGTCCCCCTCACCGTCTACGAACTCCCCCACACACAACCCACCACACCCCGCCACTCCTGACCTTGACCTAAGTCCGGATAACCTAGGTCCAGTACTTTGTTGAATTGAGTTGGGATTGTGACAAAATAGCTACCTAAGATTCTTTCAGATCCACCGGGCACAAACATCAGTACAGCATCTGGTTTCGATTTATATTTGGTTGAGTTTTCAACTAACGTGAAATCCACTTGAAATCAACCAAACATTGCACACTGTCCATTGGATGTGGGTAAACATTTGGGTGAAAAAAAGACGAAATTCCCTTAGGTTGATGATTTTTTCAAGTTCAATCAGTTTTCCACATTGATTCGACGTCATCACATAAAATGTTTTGGTTGAAATGACATGGAAACAACGTTGATTCAACCAGTTTTTCCCAGTGGGGAGTAACTTGTCTTGAGTGAGGACTATACTTCCAAATTCTTTTCCAAATCTGGATGAATCAACACTTCAGTAGATCTGGTGTGTTATCTTGATGTGGAACAGAGAGGCATACTTACACCAAGAACATGTTAAAAGCATCTACACTGTACTTTATTGACAAATATGTTTAACACAAGTTGCTCATGTATAATGGCACCGGAGGGGATGGCTGAGGTTTTATGTGCTCTTAACCAACTGTGCCAATTTGTTCATTTTTTTCATGTTGTTTGTAACTTATTTTGTAACTTATTTTGTAAATAATGTTGCTGCTACCGTCTCTTATAACCGAAAATAACTTCTGGACATCAGAACAACGATTACTCACCTCAAAATGGAAGAAGAATGTTTCTTTAATGAGTCCGATGGGAAGGATATACTACTTTCCCGGGAACAGGACCAAATCCCCATCATTTGCTGAAGAAAATATGGAGAAAGAGGGGGTGGAGGTTGGGCTGCATTCTGAGAATTCGTAGACGAGAGAGAAACTCCCACTGCCATCCGTTCTATTGGCCAACGTGCAATCATTGGAAAATAAAATCAATGACCTACGATCAAGATTATCCTACCAACGGGACATTAAAACTGTAATATCTTACGTCTCACCGAGTCGTGTTTGAGCGATAACACAGATAATATACAGCTGGCAGGATTTTCCATGCATTGGCAGAACAGATAAGCTACATCTGGTAAGATGAGGGGTGGGGGTGTGTGTCTATTTGTCAATAACAGCTGGTGGGCGAAGTCTAATATTAAAAAAAGTCTCGAGGTACTGCTCGCCTGAGGTAGAGTACCTTATGATAAGCTGTAGACCACACTATCTACCAAGACAGTTCTCATCTATATTATTCGTAGCCATCTATTTACCACCACAGACCAATGCTGGCACTAAGACTGCACTCAACCAACTTTATAAGGCCATAAGCAAAAAAGAAAATGCTCATCCAGAAGCGGCGCTCCTGGTGGCCGGGGACTTTAATGCAGGCAAACTTAAATCGGTTTTACCTCATTTCAACCAGCATGTCACATGTGCAACCACAGGAAAAAAACTCTAGAACACCTTTACTCCACAAACAGAGATACTTACAAAGCGCTCCTCCACCCTCCATTTAGCTAATCTGACCATAATTCTATCCTCCTGATTCCTGCTTACAAGCAAAAACTAAAGCAGGAAGTAGCAGTGACTCGCTCAATACGGAAGTGGTCATATAACGCGGATGCTACACTACAGGACTGTTTTGCTAGCACAGACTGGAATATGTTCTGGGATTCATCCAATGGCATTGAGGAGTATACCACCTCAGTCATCGGCTTCATCAATAAGTTCATCGACAACGACGTCCACACAGTGACTGTACGTACATTTCCCAACCAGAAGCCATAGATTAGAGGCAACATTCTCATAGAGCTAAAGGCTAGAGCTACCACTTTGAAGGAGCAGGACACTAATCCAGACGCTTATAAGAAATCCCGCTATGGCCTCAGACGAACCATCAAACAAGCAAAGTGTCAATACAGGATTAAGATTGAATCCTACTACACCGGCTCTGACGTTCGTCGGATGTGGCAGGGCTTGAAAACTATTCCGGACTATAAAGGGAAACCCAGACGCGAGCTGCCCAGTGACGCGAGACTACCTGACGAGCGAAATGGCTTTTATGCTCGCTTCGAGGCAAGCAACACTGAAGCATGCACGAGAGCACCAGCTGTTCTGGACAACTGTGTGATAACGCTCTCGGTAGCTGATGTGAGCAAGACCTTTAATCAACATACACTAATATTGATGCTCTGTCTTCTGAGCAAAGCATCTACAATGAGTGGGCTGTATTAAAACAATGGGGGTAATACTGGTGCTCACATGCATAAGGCCTGATGAGAAAGGAGAGGGCTTCCTCAAAATAACCATGCATGGCTTGCTTGGTGCTGCATGTCAGCAATGATCAAATAATCCCCATCCATATGTAATATTACAGAAGTGCATGGCCAATGACAGCAGAACACAATACAGGACTATGACTGGCGGTAGAAGACCTGAAATAGAGTCACATGGAACGTGTATGAGTTCAGGTGTCAAGATGAAGAATGAAACTCACATGATCTACTTCATTTCTTTAGGTGTGACCTTAAAATAAACTGTTGAAATAGGGCTGCAGTGCATCCAGAGTCCCCAAGATCAGTGACACACACACACACACACACACACACACACACACACACACACACACACACACACACACACACACACACACACACACACACACACACACACACACACACACACACACACACACACACACACACACACAAAACAGTGTACTCATAGAACACACCTAAAAATACAGGATACTGAAGCGTTGATACACTGCAAGCCTGAAGTTTGTTTTCATCTGGACAGAATACCAAAGCAGTTATTGTGGGGAAAAAAGGAGGCTGATGCTATAACAGTGTTGTTTAGAAAAATTTCAACATACACAAAACGTGTGCATAGAGGCAGGCAAGTCTTGTTTGCGATTGTGTTGTATTTTAATATCTCCATTGTGCAAGCTTACTAAAACACTGTGTGTGGTCCTGGCCTCTTCCATCTGGCCACGGTGGCCACTTTGTTGTCTTTCGACTTCATTTTTCAACATTGGCCAGTGTTGCTTATAATAAAACCACGTTATGAAAACATTTAGTAGTCCTGACATGCACTGACAAATTCAAATATCAACAAGGAGATATGACAAAAAGAGCACCCAAAGCTCCCCTGCTATTGCTTGCATAAACCAACATTAACAAATGAAATGAAGTTTATCGTGACTTCATGGGTCTATATTTTATCATTCTATTTCGAGGATTACTTTATAAACCTAGGAAATTCCCTGAGAGAGAAAGAGCCATTAGCCATAGGTGTTTTCGGGGGATTTTTGTTTGGATATCTGCCTTAGTGGTCTACTGTGGCTGAGTACTTGAGTGCCAATGGATCTTACTTTGACTACACTGTATTTATTACTAAGAACATACAATAGGTTAGTTGCTTACAGAGCTCATTCTCTTCAACCACTGTGAATAAAGCCTCACAGAGGAGAAAATGAGCAGGTTTAAAACAGCTCAGACAAGAGTCCAGTAAGTCCTGTACTTACGAATGACAGGTTCGCTATTGTGGTTTCAGTTTGGCATTTACTGTATGTGGGGCATGGTGAGTACTAAAATAATCACCAATCATATTTCTTTCTTTCTTTTTTTGCAAAGCACCCTGTAATGCTATAAGTGTCAGAAAGCATCAAAAGGGTTTACGACACCTAAACTGACACACCGTGCAATGAATCTGGTGTTAGAATTCCACATTCTTTATGTCCTATGTAAGAATGAGCCTGGATGGCTTGGTGCCATACACACGTCTCTCTCTCTCTCTCGCGCGCTCTCTCTCTCTCTCTCTCTCTCCCCCTCTCTCTCTCTCGCTCTCTCTCTCTTCTCTTCTCTCTCTCTCACTAATGGCTTTAGCATCCATCCCTCTCTCGCAGTACAAACTTTGAGCCCATGCCGTCTCCCCTCTGGAGAAAACCAGGGGAGAGAAATATCAGTGTTGTGGGTGCTAATCATGTCGAGTGGTTTAAGCTTTTATAAACAATGTGTAAAAATTAGGCCATGCTAACAATCTGGTAATTCAGTAGCTGCCGTTGAGCTGCCACTATTCCATTCGGGGCGGGGATTATGAATGTGTGTGCAAAGCCGTTGCCCTCTTAATGAGGGGCCCATGATATTACAGCTGCTCACAATTAAAAAGGACTACCCTCCGCCCGCCAAAGCTCCCCTACGTAAATAAACGGTGGGACAGCGGAGGTGGGGCATGGTAAGCACTGCAATAACACGGCTGATTTGGACATCTGGTGTCGTACGAGAAATGTCTCTTCCAAGGTTTTGACGTAATGAAGGAATTAATCGGTCTTCCCCCGGGCCCGGATGAGCTCACAGTCTAAGGCCGCTTCCATAGAAATATATAAAAATAGAATGGGATTATCAGCCCTAGGAAATCTATTTCTATGGCTGTGTCCCTGCTCATTCTCAGGGGTGATCAGCAGGGCCGTGTTGTGGTGGGGTGATCTGGGTCAGAGTGGTGAGTGATGTGAGGTCTCACCTCAGTGTTAAAGACCACCATACTGGAGCTAACCTGGTGCTAGTGCAGGCTTAATTCAAGTCACCTGCCAATGCTGTTAAAGGAAATGCTGTTAAACAAGAACAATTGGTCTGTGTGGACTATGTATGAGTAGATGTTTGAGAGTCTATATTCTCTCCTCTCCTCTCTTCTCCTCTCCTCTCCTCTCCTCTCCTCTCCTCTCCTCTCCTCAGAGAATAGTGTTTGACCGAATGTGCATCAAGACATCGTTCAGTAACAGGAAGTGGTTGTCATGCAGAAGTGTTGTCATGGAGAAACACCACTGACTCACAGGTCTCCATAAGACTGATACAATATTCCTATACAATGATTGGACGTGACCTCCACCTTACGAATCACCACTTTTTTGTTGTTGCCTAAAGCATAAATTCAGTATTTTTACAGCACCTTTTCAACGTAATGACCTGATACACTTTACTAATGATGCATAGCAATTCAATGGGTATAGTGGTTGAAACAATGGCAATATCCGCTGTTTGACACCACTGCTTCCCCCACAGACAGTAATCAGTAATCAATCTGTCTGGATACATAGTTTGGTAACCTTGACTTTCTAGATAAAGTTGCACCTGTCAAAGAGAAAGGTCAGCTCCAGATGTTAATTAACCTGGAGGGGAATTAAGTAACCGGGGGTTTAGGCTTGACATTTAACCAAGACACCTAAGCCTATGCATGGCACAGTGAGCATTTTATATTTAGACTGCTATATAGTTTCCATGTGCTGGAAACAATGGGCCCGAACTGATACCAGTATGATACACTGTGTGATGATGATTGATGCTATCACTTTTTGAAACAGGTAATAAAACTGTAATATATTGAAATGGTAATTTTTGGTAACTTTTGTCATAATGATTTCTTAACGTACTCCTCTCATTACTTTCTCAGTGAAATACATTTAGCGATAGAATTTGTCTCAGTATCTTTGTTTTCTTTTTGACATTGATGAGGTAGATCATATCTAGATCGTGAGTGCCTCCTGCTGTGTGGAATACTTTGTGAAGTTGCTTCGGGGGCACCTGTCAGGGCTAGTACACAGGTGAGAGTTCAACACAGACACACAGCATACAAAGCAGCAATGCTTGGGCTACACAGGTATACAGCAAGTATCAGACATTCTAGAGACCGTATGCTCCCACCTTAAACAAAGTACAACTTATATAGGCTTTATATAGAATGCATAAAGGGTTCATAAGCACTACATAAATTCTTCACAAATCATAGACACCTTGCAGAGCAGAAGGTTAAGGAACACAGTGGAATTAAATATAGGTGGTAGTGGGGTAGATACTTAAGTAAAGAAAGGCTGAGGATCAACAACGATGTTATGTAACTGTCTCATTAAAATTAAACTGAATGAACTGTCTATACTTATATTTAAACCATGATACGGCCTATTTTAGAATGAAAAACACTTAGCTATTCTAGCCACATGTAAGCTACAAGAGGAAGTATTCACACTTGTTTTCCTTCAGCTTAGTGATGGAACATGGACATGACAACTACAGTGAGGGAAAAAAGTATTTGATCCCCTGCTTATTTTGTACGTTTGCCCACTGACAAAGAAATGATCAGTCTATAATTTTAATGGTAGGTTTATTTGAACAGTGAGAGACAGAATAACAACAACAAAATCCAGAAAAACTCATGTCAAAAATGTTCTAAATTGATTTGCATTTTAATGAGGGAAAAAAGTATTTGACCCCCTCTCAATCAGAAAGATTTCTGGCTCGCAGGTGTCTTTTATACAGGTAACGAGCTGAGATTAGGAGCACACTCTTAAAGGGAGTGCTCCTAGTCTCAGCTTGTTACCTGTATAAAAGACACCTGTCCACAGAAGCAATCAATCAATCAGATTCCAAACTCTCCACCATGGCCAAGACCAAAGAGCTTTCCAAGGATATCAGAGACAAGGTTGTAGACCTACACAAGGCTGGAATGGGCTACAAGACCATCGCCAAGCAGCTTGGTGAAAAGCTGACAACAGTTGGTGCGATTATTCGCAAATGGAAGAAACACAAAAGTACTGTCAATCTCCCTCGGCCTGGGGCTCCATGCAAGATCTCACCTTGTGGAGTTGCAATGATCATGAGAACGGTGAGGAATCAGCCCAGAACTACAAGGGAGGATCTTGTCAATGATCTCAAGGCAGCTGGGACCATAGTCACCAAGAAAACAATTGGTAACACACTACGCCGTGAAGGACTGAAATCCTGCAGTGCCCGCAAGGTCCCCCTGCTCAAGAAAGCAAATATACATGCCCCTCTGAAGTTTGCCAATGAACAGTGTTGTAGTCAGATGAGACCAAAATGGAGCTCTTTGGCATCAACTCAACTCGCCGTGTCTGGAGGAGGAGGAATGCTACCTATGACCCCAAGAACACCATCCCCACCGTCAAACATGGAGGTGGGAAAATTATGCTTTGGGGGTGTTTTTCTGCTAAGGGGACAGGACAACTTCACCGCATCAAAGGGACGATGGACGGGGCCATATACCGTCAAATCTTGGGTGAGAACCTCCTTCCCTCAGCCAGGGCATTGAAAATGGGTCGTGGATGGGTATTCCAGCATGACAATGACCCAAAGCACACGGCCAAGGCAACAAAGGAGTGGCTCAAGAAGAAGCACATTAAGGTCCTGGAGTGGCCTAGCCAGTCTCCAGACCTTAATCCCATAGAAAATCTGTGGAGGGAGCTGAAGGTTAGAGCTGCCAAAAGTCAGCCTCGAAACCTTAATGACTTGGAGAAGATCTGCAAAGAGGAGAGGGACAAAATCCCTCCTGAGATGTGTGCAAACCTGGTGGCCAACTACAAGAAACATCTGACCTCTGTGATTGCCAACAAGGGTTTTGCCACCAAGTACTAAGTCCTGTTTTGCAGAGGGGTCAAATACTTATTTCCCTCATTAAAATGCAAATCATTTTATAACATTTTTGACATGCGTTTTTCTGGATTTTTTTGTTGTTATTCTGTCTCTCACAGTTCAAATTAACCTTCCATTAAAATTATAGACTGATCATTTCTTTGTCAGTGGGCAAACGTAAAAAATCAGCAGGGGATCAAATACTTTTTTCCCTCACTGTCTCGTTGTTTACAAGTCGTGGTTATTTATTTTTTTGACCGGTTTTCAGTGTTGTAACATACTTAAATGATATTTTATACATTTACTTCACTACATTCCTAAAGAAAATCATGTACTTTTTACTCCATACTTTTTCCCTGATGCCCAAAAGTTACATTTTGAATGCTTAGCAGGACTGGAAAATGATCCAATTCACGCACTTCTCAAGAGAACATCCCTGGTCATTCCTACTACCTCTGATATGGCGGACTCACTAAACACATATGCTTTGTTTGTTAATGATGTCTGAGTTTTGGAGAGTGCACTTGGCTATCCGTAAATTAAAAAAACAAGAAAATTGTGTTTGCTTAATATAAGGAATTTGAAATTATTTATACTTTTACTTTTGATACGTAAGTATATTTAAAACCAAACACTTTTAGACATACTCAAGTAGAATTTTACTGGGTAACTTTCACTTTTCTTTGAGTCATTTTCCATTTCGGTATCTTTACTTTTACTCAAGTATGACAACTGGGTACTTTTTCCACCACTGCCGGTTTTCCGGCATAATTTCATGAAAATTCAGTAACAGACATGAGTCCTTCCTCCAAAAGGGCTTCCTGTCTAAATGCTCCTTACACCACACTCCAATGGCGCAGTCCAGCTATGCCTGGCCTTTTCCAACGGTGTGTGTGTGTGTGTGTGTGTGTGTGTGTGTGTGTGTGTGTGTGTGTGTGTGTGTGTGTGTGTGTGTGTGTGTGTGTGTGTGTGTGTGTGTGTGTGTGTGTGTCATGACACAAGGCGAGACCCAGATGCAGACACAGGAGGCAGATGGTTGGAATTTAAGATGTTTAATAATCCAAAAGGAGTAGGAAAGAGAATGGTCGTGGGCAGGCAAAAGGTCAAACCCAATTCAGAGTCCAGGAGGTACAGAGTGGCAGACAAGCTTGAGGTCAAGGCAGGCAGAATGGTCAGGCAGGCGGGTACAAAGTCCAGAAACAGGCAAGGGCCTAAACCGGGAGGACTAGAAAAAGGAGAATAGCAAAGGCAGGAGAACGGGAAAAAACGCTGGTTGACTTGGAAAATACAAGACGAACTGGCACAGAGAGACAGGAAACACAGGGATAAATACACTGGGGAAAACAAGCGACACCTGGAGGGGGTGGAGACAATAACTGTCAGGTTGGTGAGTGTAGCTGGTGTATAAAGTCAGGCGCAGGAGAGCAGAGATGAGTGAAACAACGCACTTTACTCGACAGCACAATAGAAATAATTTACAAAGTGCAAAAAGAACGGTTGCCTGTTTATCACACAAAGCATGGGTGATAAACAGCACCCGGTACAAATCAGCCGAAAGATACCGACCTGAACAAATAACAATCACACACAAAGACATGGGGGAAACAGAGGGTTAAATACATGACCAGTAATTGGGAAATGAAAACCAGGTGTGTGGGAAAACGAGACAAAACAAATGGAAAATGACAAATGGATCGGTACCTACAACTGTTTGCATGCGTTTGTACGTGAGTGTTTGTGGACGCGTTTACCTCTGGAACACACTGTGCACAGACTTTGAGAGCTAACGCGGCGTGCAGGGCAGCATGGCCTCAATAGGGCATGCGTGAGGGATACACAGGAAGCTGCCAATTTACGTTGCCCAAACCTTCCCAAGCCGTTGGCCTGATCTGAAGCATGCTGTGGCTCAGCCGTCGCCCGCCGTCCCCCTCATTTCACTTCTTGTGTTCTGAAAACGAGCCTGTCATTAGTGGTTTTACCCTGTGACGTGGGGAGGCAGGGGGAGAGGAGATAGCGGTAAGAGAACCCCTCCCTCCTCCCTTCCCCTCTCCCCAGTGGCGCTACTGTACGTGTATGACCCTCGCATCGCCATCTGGTCCACATTGGGGACTGCCACTGTCATCTGCTGATAATTAGTGTCACCTGCACATTGCGCAGTGCTATAAACACTCAGAGTTACCAGCAGCGGGCCGGGGCGTGCGGCAGCGCTTGTTATTAAGACAGCCCTGGTGCTGGTGGGAGAGCGAGAGAACAGAGGAGAGAGAGGGAAAAAGGGGAAGTGGACGCGGTCTCAAGGTGTAATGGAAATGCTCAGGCCATCACACAGTGCTCTAATTATTGGCCTCCTCGCACGACGCAACCCACAGACACGACTGACTGGTGAAAAGGACAATCTCCAAGCAGTCTGTGCACCTAGCAGCGCCTCTCTGACACAACCATGGCAGAGAGGTCCAAGTCAGCGGACTTGACAGAGTGTCATGTCTGAAAAGTAGTTTGGGTGCCTGTTTTCTCAAGATACATGAGTGTTTGTCTGAATGTAATTTCTGATATTTGATAGTTTTGTCTATTTGTTTAAGTAGGCATTTGGGACTTCCATTTGAACTTTAATCTCAGGATGTACTTCAATTTTCAGTGGCAGAAGAAGCTTATTTGTGGAATAATGTTTGTGAAATACGGTTAAGAGTTAAGCCTTTTTTATCAAGGTGAATCTCAGATATGATATAGTTTACTGTATTTATACAGTGGGCTAATGTATATATTATATTTTTCCTCTTTCTAAAATGTATTAGCAAAGATCTACATGTTTTATCAAAGATCAAAATGCAATGGTAAAATTCCTACATTGTGGTCTCTCATAATGCTAAAATATTTTCTTTACCACATTCCATGCTCTTGGTGACCATCGTGTCCAGGTCACAGGCAGCACACAAGGTTACCCAGTCACTCATCTGTTTACACTTCCAAATCACTGACCTTTGCTTACACAGGAAACTCTTCTGGCCTCATATACAGTATCTCAGTGATAAATGCTTCCCCTCAAATATTTATAATGGGATCGGAAAACCACAATAACATACTAGTTTAAAATAGGCCTATCGAAACGCAAGTGGCTAGTCAGATAGCATCCTTTTTTTAGGTCTGGGGGAAAATCCTTTTCACACGCAGGGGAGGTGAATAACTTGAGTAGTCTGGGAAAGCTCGAATAATCTTACAATCTCTTCATTTCATTGCTGCATCACTACATTTTTAGCATTACGAGAAAAGAAGGGAAAAGGCTTAAAGGTGCTGAACACACTTCCACTGCTTTGTCATTACCTGACATCTAATAACAGGGTTGCAAACGCCGTCCTTCCTTTAGCAATCATATCTGTACTACTCTGTAAATCCAATAATCACAAATGTCTTACGAACTCTAGGGCAACATAACACCAGTCACGAGTCCCCATCTGTACTGTTGCGTGGGCACGTTGAGCGGGCCGGGCACGCTGGGACCAGAGGTATAATATTAATGTATTTTCCTTGTAATTTGGGGGAAAGGGGGAAAATGCCCTGATTGTAGTTCCTAAACTGTCCCCAGTGGTCTGTGAGAAGCTGATAATTGTGAGCTGGATAGATGTGTATATCAAATAGTTTACAAAATGAAGCCAGCTGTGTTTCCCCTGCATACTGTGGCTTCCTGACACGCATCATTAAACCTTATTAGCTACTTCCTTTAGCAGAGATGCTCGCCCCATCTTCCACCCCTCATATTAACATTTTCTGTCCCTCCGACTGGAAATTATTTGCTTTATTGTAGAGTATCAACTCGGTCGTAGTTTTCTGACGCAGTGTAATTGGTACTTTGGAGTATAATCATGGCTAAGGACTGTGGCGATGGCTTACTGCAGATTGGGATCGTTGTGTTCTGAGTTCTCTCCTTTCATCTCCCTGTGTACTTTTCATCTCGTCACTCTATCAATCTGCTACCTTTTCCCATAGGTCCCCTCCTCTCCTGTGTTCTCCCTGCTTCTCACAGCCCATTAGCTTTGCAATGGCTCATAGAGAATCAATTGGAAAGGATCACAATAAAAGGTAAATATGAGGGGGGATGCTGCGTTGCTCTTGAGCGCGCACGTGCGCACGCAGGCACACACGCCAATCAGACGCAGGTCGTGTTCTACTGACACCACAATCTGGTCCAAACGGCAGATGATTTGTAATATAGCGGCTGTCAGGAAAAGTATTTGGATAAGACAATGTTCAGAACATCAGAACACTTTGGAATAAAAAAAGAAAAGCTACAAAGAATAAATCAAGATGACCCATTCCATGAGACGAATAAGAGTGACAAATTGACTGGTAGGTGAAAACTACATATAGGTGGATGTGTGAAATGGATGAGTGATTGACTAGAATACTGTAGTAATATACTACACTGTGTTAGTAGACGAATGTGAGTGATAGATTGTCGCAGAAGGTTACTAAATGAAAGTCAGGCTTTGATAAGCCCGCGCTGTAGCGATGATGTACTGCAGGATGAAGAGGGCTGGCCTTGTTGATGTAACACAAAGTTGTTGAAATAATTACTGCCATGTACCTGGGTGGTCCCTCTGAGAATAGAGTGTGTGTGTGTGTGTGTGTGTGTGTGTGTGTGTGTGTGTGTGTGTGTGTGTGTGTGTGTGTGTGTGTGTGTGTGTGTGTGTGCGCGCGCGTGTGTGAGAGTGTGTGGTGGGTGGGGAGAAGGGGTTTAGTAGGGGGGTGGGGGTGGGAGTGATGTTTACGATTGATATGCAGAGAGATATAATAACAGCAAAGGCAGTGATGATATTAAATTAGAGCTGTTAACCCCTCCAATGCTGGATAGATTGATGGGGCCATCTTACAATGGGGCCCTGTTAACGGGCAGGAAGGCCTCTGAATGGCTGGGAGTGAAGTAAAAAGTGACAACAGTTACAGAGACGTCATCGGTTCATTTGTCATAGGGTCACTGTTTGACCTTAAACATGGTCTTAAAATCAGATTTTAAGTTTATTGCAAACAATTATGAGACTACGTCTTATTAAATTAGGTATTTTACACAGTCATACTCAAAATCCAATGAAAAGAATAAAGAAGAACGCGCCTGTGCACGGTACACTGAAACCTCAATTGTTTGTCAAAAATGTCATAACACACAACAGGGATCCTGATATCCCATATCCCACACATTTGTTCTGTAAAATACCTTTAGTCATTGTTCATCTGGGGAAGAAGCTTATTTTATCCTAAATGTGTCATGGAATAATATTTTCTCAACTGTTTTCTACATGAACTACTATTCCGACTGTAAAAACTAGTATGAATCTTATGCCAAACTTCCATTTTTGATTGGACAAACAGATGAATGAGTAACATGACAACAGAGAGCAGTGAAAAGGGATATTTCTCTATTTTTCTCGGGAGCAGAACCCCAGATGCCCTTGAAGCTTTGCCGAGTGTGATTTGTAAATGAGATAGTAATACAGACCCTTGGTATTTCTCTTGGCGCCCCAGTCATCAATTAAATAGCGACAATAATAAATGTATACATTCAGAGCCATTTCACCCAGGTGACAAATGATTTTGCCCTTGAGCTATTGACATTGTCTGGGGATAAGCTGTGTCTGTCCCTGTTGTGTATTCCGTCTGAGATCCCCTTCTTTTCCTCAGCTGCCTGCCGCACAGAGACAGAGGGTGTCCGACGACCTGGCAGACGTATGTTCATCATGAACATTGGAGCACGCATACAGTACACACACAAGCACACGCACACCAACATGAGCACAGTGTATCACCCTCAGCGCACAAACCTTTGGTCGTGTTTGTTCAAAAGACTAATCCAAGGAGGAGCTACTAGATCAATCTCTTAGCTTTTAATGGGGTTTGGATAGATAATGGTAAAATATTCACTCTGAATTCGCTGATAGTCTCTTTAGATTGGGGTAATTGGGTCTTTTGCACGGCCCCTATACACTGACTAAATATGTAATGGCGCGTCCTCTTTAGGCGAGACTTGAAAATTGAGCACACCTTAATCAAAGGGGTCTAGTCGTTGTAACATGATGGTCTCCATCTCTCAGCCCCCTCCATTTCTCTTCTACACTTCCCTCCCAAACTTAATTTCCACAAACGTCAAGATAATTCTTTTTTTGCACCGTAGCTGAGGCAAGTGAGCCACTGTTCTGTACATACAGTATGTATCAATAGCAGTAATGTTTGCATCTGTAATATATTGTGCCTCTCTTCATCACCACCCAGTTCTCAAGAACACTATAGGAAGGGACTGGAATTTAGTGACAGCCAGCACTCCCCTACCCTCTCTCTTCATTTTGACCATTCGAATGCAGAGCTCTTGCCAGGAATCGCTATTTATATGGTGGAATGTGGTATATATGGTGGAATGTTGGATCCCACATGCGTTTACCCACATGCGTCACAAGCCAAGTGCTGAGCATGAGCTTTTTTTCCATTACGCATTTTGAATTGGAACGTTTGTACATTTGAAGTGTTGTTTTTCATTTCCACTTTAATATGTCACGTGATTCATTCAACCAATTGGGTGAGTAATGGGATACTCTTATGAGGTAGAAAACAGTAACTTGGTGAGGGACTGTGCCTTCGGAATGATCCATCAATAGATGTGGTTTAATCTGAAAGGGGGTTAACATATTTCAATAATGTAATTTTCATGGGGGGGGGCAGGTCACATGGTGAGTACAAAGGGCAATAATGTGGGAGTATGTGAGCTGAATCAGGGCGTATGCTAAGCAAATCAATAAAACATTAAAGGCAGCATGTAGAGAGCAGCCCATTCGGTACCTGTCTGCCAAGGGCAATGGTCTAGCCACTCAGAAAAGAGAGAAGGATTGAAGTTGCTGGGCTTGAGGAATGCTCTGGCACTAACATAATTGGAAGGTAGTTGCCTTATGACTACAAATTGGTTTTTTTGCGCTTCATCAATAGGTATTTTGACATGCGGCGTCCATCACGGCGCATCTCACTCTCGCCGCGCTGAACAGAAAACGAAGTGTCCCAATAATTTCATTAAATCTCGCCCCCCCCTCCACCCCTAGCAACCTCCTTTATTGTTGGACAAGAAAAGCAATATGGTATAATTAAGTTTGATTGGGGAGCGTGTTTCCTGTGCGATCTGGAGATGAACGATGTTACCATAGCGACGTGCATCTGTGACCACTGGTGCGTGAAACATAAAGCGGGGCGGGCTTTAGACAACAGAAGACATCTGTTATTCGAGTGTATCGACACTGACCCGATGTGATAGACGAACTAATGGCGCTTAAATGAGGAGCCACATCATTTGTTGTTAATCTGCCATTGAAGTAAAGAGGTAGAGGCTCAGGTTGGCCGAGTTTGACCCAGTAGGCCACTAGGGCACTTACCTCAACTAGGTAATCACTGGAGTGCTGTAAACAGCTCGTGTATGTGTCAGCAAGCAGCACCAACATAGGCCGCTAAAATCACCTGGACTATGTGGAGTCGTGGATAGGGAACTGCATTAATGAACTATATGGTCCATATTTACAGACCGCAAGAGAGTATATAACATCAAGAAGAGGGTGTCACAGCGGTCGCATAACATACTTAAAGGGCTAATCAAACTTTGTCAGACGTTTTCATACCTTGGGAGGGTAGTAAAAGTCCAGCTGTGTCCATGTCCCACTGTATTTATTCCGTACTCTCCATCCAATCAGTAAGCAACACACCTTGTAACGTTTCTGCAGTAAAATCTCATACACCCAAGTACTTCTCTGCAGCTGCCACCACAACATCTATTTTCTGGGATTCACGTTCCATTTCTGCGGTACAGTTGATAACAATGGCTATGAACGCTAAGAAGCCAACCTTACTGAACAGCGCGTTATTCTTATCACTCTCTATTGGCCTACTCACAGGGAGCCTTTTAGGATCTCACCCTGGACCCATTTTACTCTACTACTCTCTTCACCGCCTAAACATACGACGCCTTTCGTACTACTCTGATTGTTGCAAAACCGCAGATTCAAATTCCTTTTACGAGCGTTACCACGAGACCTGGTCGTATTCCCGCAAGAACTCGCTGGAACACAGACAATGCAGGAAGCAAATTTCAATCTGTGGTTTAGGAACTTGTAGGGGATGATCAAGCAGGCAACGAGTGACGACTCAGTGGTCTATTTTCCCAAACTTGAAGTTGTTTACAAAGTAAGAGAAATCAAAAAAACACAAAAAGAGTACTTAAAGGTCTGTAAATGAATGAAAGTAAAACTGTTCTAAGTCCTCAAGCATAGATACATGCATTACTGAGGTCTACGTAGCATAACAGGCACAAGTCCAAAAGTTAACTCAAGCCACAACGTTAGCACACAGAATATAAAGGGAATGGCCAGTTCCAAATATCTGAGGTAGATAGGTTACAAAGATACACATAAATGATCAAGGAACTAAGGAATTAACGTGATTTTAAGCATACATGTGCTAATTAACATGGTTCTTTTTTTAATACAGGCATTTTAAATAGACAATTCTAGTGTAACATTTTAACCTGGGAAATCCATTTCCCCTATGCTGGATGGAGGTATATCACCCAACACACCCCTCCATTTCAGGATAATAGGACATGCCAATTAGCATCACGCCCTCTAACTAGCGTGCCCTGGTCACCAAGCTGTAGACAAGGGACCAGAAATAACCTGCAAAAAATAAAATGGTAAAACATAGAAATAAGTATTAGATTAAGATGATGTTACAAATATACATTTAAGAGTGTGCACTCAAATTAGAATGAATATATGCAACAATTCATTAAAGGTGTGTCTTTGATATTTGAAATGAACACCCTATGTTGGGTCATTATCACAACAGTAGTAGACCAACTATGACAAGACAGCCTACAGGGAGGAGGTGAGGGCCCTGGGAGAGTGGTGCCAGTAAAATAACCTCTCACTCAACGTCAGGAGCTGATCGTGGACTTCAGGAAACAGCAGAGGGAGCACGCCCAAATCCACATCGACGGAACCGCAGATGAGAAGAAGGAAAGCTGAAAGTTCCTCGGCGTACACATTACTGACCATGTGAAATGGCCCACCCACACAGACAGTGTGGTGAAGAACGCGCAACAGCGCCTCGTCAACCTCAGGAGGATGAAGAAATGTGGCTTGTCCCCTAAAACCTTCACACACTTTTACAGATGCACAATTGAGAGCATCCTGTTGGGCTGTATCACTGCCTGCAACAGCAGGGCTCTTCAGAGGGTGGTGCAGACTTCCCAACGCATCACTGGGGGCAAACTACCTGACCTACAGCATCTGATGTCACAGGAAAGCCAAAAAGATCATCAAGGACATCAACCGCCCTAGCCACGGCGTCTACACCCCGCTATCATCCAGAAGGCGAGGTCAGTACAGGTGCATCAAAGCTGGGACCGGGTGACTAAAAAACAACTTCTATCCCAAGGTTATCAGACTGTTAAATAGCCATCACTAGCCAGCTTCCACCCGGTTACACAAACCTACACCTTAGAGGCTGCTGCCCTATATACATAGACTTGGAATCACTGGCCACTTTAATAATGGAACACTAGTCACTTTCTTAATGTTTAAATAATGTTTACATACTGCTTTACTCGTCTCATATGTACATACTGTATTCTATTCTACTGTATTTTAGTCAATGCCACTCCGACATTGCTCGATCTAATATTTATATATTTCTTAATTCCATTATTTTACTTTTAGATTAATGTCTATTGTTGTGAATTGTTAGATACTACTGCACTGTTGGAGCTAGGAACATAAGCATTTTGCAACATCTGCTAAATGTGGGTATATGAATTTGATTTGATTTGATTTGATTGGGCATGACAAGTTTGTCGCAAATAAATGTTAAAGTGCGAAGGATAGGGATATTTAGGTGTGGCTACATGTGACTGTCACACAGCCATTGAGTTAGAAATGACCAGATTTGAAGGTGAAATATCCCTTTAAGACCAACAGTAAAAGGCAAATGACAGCCCGCTTGGAGTTTGCCAAAAGGCACGTAAAGGTATCTCAGACCATGAGAAACAAGATTCTCTGGTCTGATGAAACCAAGATTGAACTCTTTGGCCTGAATGACAAGCGTCACGTCTGGGGGAAACCTGGCACCATCCCTACGGTGAAGTATGGTGGTGGCAGCATCATGCTGTGGGTCTGTTTTTCAGTGGCAGGGACTGGGAGACTAGTCAGGAAATAGGGAAAGATGAACGGAGCATAGTACAGAGAGATCTTTGATGAAAACCTGCTCCAGAGCGCTCAGGACCTCAGACTGAGGCGAAGCTTTAACTTCCAACAGGACAACGACCCAAAGCACACAGCCAAGGCAACACAGGAGTGGCTTCGAGACAAGTCTCTGAATGTTCTTGAGTGGCAGAGCCAGAGCCCGGACTTAAGCCAGATCAAACATCTCTGGAACAGACCTGAAAATAGCTGTGCAGTGATGCTCCCCATCCAACCTGACAGAGGTTGAGAGGATCTGCAGAGAAGAATGGGAGAAACTCCCCCAAAACAGGTGTGCCAAGCTTGTAGTGTCATCCACAAAGGTCTGAATACAGCACTTATATAAATGTGATATTTCTGGGGGGTTTTCTTCATAAATTTGCAAACATTTCTAAAAACTCGTTATAATCAATTTTAGAATAAGGCTGCAACGTACCAAAATGTGGAAAAAGTGAAGGCGTCTGAATACTTTCCAAATGCACCGTATGTGGACATCCCATTGCTCCCAGGGGGCCCAAGAGGATTACGTCAAGTAAGTCATGGCCTGTCCCCATGAAACATTTTGTTTAGTTCTGATATCAAATATGTTCCTTAGCGTCTGCGTCTGTCTCTGATAAACACAGACCTCAACACGAGACAACAGGAAGAGACTCACATAAAGCACTATCTTCTGTCTAGTTTGACGTGCCGTGATGTCCAGTTTATGGACTTTGGTTTTTGTTTTGTATTTGTGTAAACTTTTTTTTGTCCCAGATGTACACAGATAAGCGACTGTTTAGTTTACTGTTTGTTTAGGCGTCCTCTCGTCTGTTATTGCAGCCATAATGACAAACAATAATAACAATAACAATATTTTATCAGCAAAATGATTGGCCTAAACAGAGAGGAGAATTTGTGAGGCTAGCTGTGGTTTACACTCACTTGAGGCAGTATGAGGCCAGTTGAATGTGATGTGTTATTTGGCCTCAGTGAAGCACTCACCATCTCCCTAGTCACCATCGATAAGACAAGCCAGCTGAATGTGACAGTTCCCCCTTCATTGGCTGAAAAGGCCCTATGAGGTAACATAAAATGTGACTTTTAGTTTGGAGACAAGGAAAATGTTTAAGTGTATCCCCATTCTCTTTCTGCCCTCTTTTCTTTTTTTTGTATTACTGGGCAACCAGAGGATCCTTTCTATAGAGGCCATCTTGGATTATATATGGCTGGTATTGCCGGTATTTCCCCACCAAAAAGGTAAAACAATTAACCTCTCATTTTAGAGGCATATTTCTTTCAAATTGGACAGTCTGGGAATCAGTAATAAACCTAAGTGCTGGAATGAAGAAAAAGCTCATTTTAAAGTCATCTACCTTGGGGAGCACACCACTGGAAACTCTCAGGCTATTTTTAATACATGAAAGCAGCTAATTAATCCTATCTAACACATGTTACAGCAGCAGGTAAATGAAGACAAAGTCACTGTGGACTGAGGTTACATGCTTCTTATTACAGGGACTTGATAAACTCCACCCAAAGCCTTATAAATGGCTTATTGGGAAGCATGGGAGAAAGTTATTCTCAATAAGCCTGCCATTTTACCAAAGAACTGAGCAGGAGAAATGGTGTCTTAAGTTAAGGGAAGTGTGTCCCTTTCTGTCCAATTAGGTCATTTGAAGACAACATTTCTGTCCTTTTAGGGGACCCTTTTTGGCTCACCAGAGGCAAAAAAATGTATAGCCTCTTTAGAAAATCATTAATATGTATGAATGTAATGAACACGATGGGAGACAGAGAGCTGGTTTCAAGCACAGCAGGTGTTTATTGCAAAGGACCACAGGAGGAGGCAGGTAGCTGGGTCCAGGGACAGGCAGAATGTCATACACTGGGGGTCCAAAAGGGCAACAGTTCAGGCAGGGAAAAGGCTAGTAACATCATCTGGGAGAACAGGCAATATGTTGATAACAGGAAATCCAATAGACTAAAGTACAGGCAGGGAATAGGCGTCGTTAGTGAGCCAGGCCAAAACTATCCTACATGGGAGGATTAAATCACAGGGGAAAACCAGCGCTCTGAAAAGAAGTGTCACAAAACAAACAATACCTCACAATGATGGGGTGCAAAGAACTGAACTAAATAGTGTGTGATAATGACATACAGGTGTGTGAACAGGTGATCAGAATTCAGGTGATTGGGATCTGGAGTGTGAGCTGTGTTCAGGGGATCTATGTGTTTGAGAGTGTGAGCTGGAAAGTGGGCTGGAAAGTGAGCTGCGTTCAGGGGATCTACTTGTTTGAGAGTGTGAGTTGGAAGCAAACGTTACAAAGGACAGGGATTATTGGTTGGGCTGTTCATGTTTTGGACGTCACAAACAGTTTGCAGTGTGGCCTAAACACAGGAAAAGCTTACCTGCCATATCGGTATGAAGTTATGTATAATACTGTACATTTTTTATGAAGCACAGCTTGGGAAAAATATTGAAACTATCTATATATAAAATACATGCATGTCTACCACTTTACCTCAGAACATTTTTGAGAATTCAAAGCACTTTTTTTCATTAGTCACACACAATACACAATAAGTGTACAATACACACGTTTATTAGGTTTCTGCTTTAGTCCCTCTGTTTCCCTCCAATCAGCATGACAATGACAAAATGCATGCTTATCGTCGTGACTGAGAGGAGCACACAAAAAAGTGTTGTGGAAGATTAAGGTTCGGAGAGAAGAGTCAGGATTGGCTGACATTTAGCACAAGCGCGTCAGAATCCTCATTGAGTGCCTAATTCCAGTTATTACTCTGCTTCAACTGTTGCATGATGGGAACAGGACGATCAGCAGTGTCTGGCAAAGGATGCGTAAACACACCTTGAGTCACTCTAGGAAGTTGATATGTATAGAAGTTAACTGCCAATCCAACTACATGAATTGAGTACAGTGAACAAAATGATTAGTTATTGTTACTTAATCATATTGTGTATTGCTGAATTCGGCCCTGTAGACATCCATAGCCCTACTTCAGTTGTTTAATTTAATGTGAAATGGATGGATAGTGTCATTGTATTTTTATACCTTTATTTAACTAGGCAAGTTAGTTAAGAATGACAGCCTAGGAACTGTGGGTTAACTGCCTTGTTCAGGGGCAGAACGACAGATTTTTACCTTGTCAGCTCGGGGATTCGATCTTGCAACCATTTTGGGTACTAGTCCAACACTCTAACCACTAGGCTACCTGCCATATTACCCTAGAGGTGATATTCTGTGTACAGTGTACAGGCCCTCTGCCTATTCCGCTAAGTAATCCAGGCTATGAAAGCCACCTGTCACTTAGTGCAGTTTCACAGCATCGTCACGGGGCCCATCGATCTGTGCGCTTTCTTTTTGAGTGTCCCTCGCGTTATTAAGATGACAATAGTCTGTCGGGGTCCCCACTGTAATGCAGCGCACAGATCCATTATAACCCGATTAGATTTCCTTCTCCTGGAAGCGCCGCTCTGTGACGGAGAGCATAATCTTTAATGGAATTTGTGTGAAATTAAATTATACGAGCATCAATAAACATAACATAATTCAGAAGAGTAAATGGGCTTAATTTATTGGATGGGTAGGCGTAATGGCACCGGTGTGTGTAGAATGAAGATGTCAGGGAGAGGGCTTCAGAACAGCGGGCTGGCAGATACAGCATCCACCAAGTGTGTGTGTGTGTGTGTGTGTGTGTGTGTGTGTGTGTGTGTGTGTGTGTGTGTGTGTGTGTGTGTGTGTGTGTGTGTGTGTGTGTGTGTGTGTGTGTGTGTGTGTGTGTGTGTGTTTAAATGTGTGACATGAATGTCCTGCGAGCATGAATATGGAATAGCAGGCGACTTGACTGGAAGGCACTGTGCGTGAGAGCATGCGCGTATGTGCTCAACGTTCTAAGGGAGGAATTTGGAGCAGCAGGAGACTTGCAGATTCTTCATCCACATGAGTGGCTAAAGAAAGTTCAACCTTTTATTTGAAAGGACTATACTTTAATGGGCATGGTATACACACGCACGCACGCGCGCACGCATGCACACACACACATAGACAGACTGCGAGAGCTAGAGAGAGAGGGAGGTAAAGAGACAGCGAAAGTGGAAAACCAAAATATTAAATTGGGAGACAGTGAGAAAGAGATAGAGATGGATAGAGACAGAGGAATAGAATAAAGATGAAAAGGTGCGTGGTGAAAACATATTGAAGAATGGGAGGGAGGGAGGGAGGGAGGGAAGGAGGGAGGGAGGGAGGGAGGGAAGGGGGGACGTGTGAGAGTGTGTCGAGTGGTGCTCGGAGAGGGAGAGAGGGAGGGCTTGATGGAGTAGCTCTACAGCTGTAACAGTCAAGTGTTTGATTGTCCGGGGTGGGGAATCGCGCAAGGTTGTCATTTTGCATCTTAACCTTTGGAGGAGCTTTTCTTTTGTGGGTGGGAGGTTAATAATCAAAAATGATCTGCTTCACTAGAGCAGATAAATTGTGTCAAACACAGCTGGGACAGAGTGGCGCTGACTGTCCACCACAGCGTTAAATTGATGGTTGTTGCGAGAGAGAAGGGGGGAAAATCCCCCTCGCTCTACTGTATGACATGAATAGACTTCTAGGTGTCACATTTGGTTCTGCTCTTTCGTTTTGTGACGAATCACAGTCAAGAGTCGAGGCAGCACGGATGTAGAGAGGGCTGGGGAAGAGACGTGGGAATAGAGTGAAGCTGAAATTGAAGGAGTTCCTTCAGAGGTCGCTCAGAGCTGTCAAGTTGTTTTGACAGGATTCTTTTTGTCAATCAGAATACACATGTTTATAAAGTGCATCCACAATGTTAACTATGCTGAAGAGGGGTTTATGCAGTGCAGGCTCACACGCGCCGTGCACACACACATGCACACATACAGGCACGCATGCAGGAATACACACAGACACACACGCATGCGCTCACAAACACAGACACGCAGACAGACTCACACACACACACACACACACACACACACACACACACACACAACAGACAGACAGACAGACAGACAGACAGACAGACAGACAGACAGACAGACAGACAGACAGACAGACAGACAGACAGACAGACAGACAGACAGACAGACAGACAGACAGACAGACAGACAGACAGACAGACACACACACGAAATTAGTCTCATAAAAACCACCAGCTGTTGTCACATTTTTCTCCAGCCAACCTAACTGTATTTGAAAGATACTGTATATGAAAGGATCCTCTTCTTTATCCCATACATCTGTGCCGTGGAGGGTAAAACACCGAGGTAAGAAAAGGAACAGAGACCAGGCTGGTTTACTTTATCATCTTTCACCCCCCAGATTTGTAGCGGTAATCGAGGATAACTTACAGTATAATCTTGTTTGTTCCTTTCTTAAGTGGAGCGATATCATCTCTCCGGTTCATGGCTATGGAGAGGGGGAAGAGAGGGGAGGAGATGGGGTTGGGAGTAGAGGGAGGGAGGAAGGAAGGAAGAGCGAGGCTGTTGCTTAGCATTCTTTGTGTAGAAATCCTATAGTGCCGGTGTTTATGACCGGCCGCCCGGCTGCTCCACACCAGGATTTACGGCCTTCCCGCCTGCTTAATGTAAGCACAGCGTTATCGGGAGAAAACCGGGAAGGAGAGCAATAAATAACCAAGATATAAGGGGTCAGCAGGGGTCAATCGGTGAGGAAGGTCCCTATCATAATTTGTTTAAGGAGCAATATTCAATAGCTATTTTGGGGGGGGGGGGTGGTCGATGGCCAGTGGGGAAAGTAATGCAAACACTTAATTATTCAGTGAGATGTGCTATGGTTCAGAGTCCGACAGCCGTTGCCACATCTCCCAGTATAACCATAAATCTGGGGTTAAGCCACTTCATTTTCTCACCGGGAGTGATACCATTCTGATGACTGGTGTATTATGTTTTTTCTAATGATGCAATTTGGATATTTAGTTGCTGAATGTTTAACTCACATTTTGATTTGAGTGTTATCTGAATGATTCATATGCATAGACACTACTTCAATTAAATGCACTTCGTATCTCATGAAACCACACACATCATTGGTTTTAGGCAAACAATATAAACTTTTGCACATTGATGTGTCTTTCTGTTCAATGAGGTAATTTCTAGGCCATATTTCTGTCCATTTTGGGGACCCCTTTTTTCTCAAGAGCACCCCCAGAGGCAAAAGTTATATATATAGCCTATAATGAAGAAAAAAACACACTTCCACACGTTTTAAATCTTCTTCTTTTGCCTGTTTACCATGATGTAGGCATATTTACATAAGTTACATAAGTTAAGTTAAGACAGAAACTTGTGAATTGTATGTATTTGACTAAAAACCTTGATTTGATAAAAGGCACTGTGTCCAATGGCTAATGGGGAATATTTAAATGACAGCATTTACTTAGAAATAGGCGGCTTCACTGTATATAGATTCACAGTAGTTCTGATGGGATCTCCAGTCGGAAGTAATACGGCTCTGTCCATTGACCTACCATTTATTTGAAGCTGCATCATTATAAGTCTGATGTTTAGGACTTGTCCCTATGGGCGTGGAGAGGAGACACTGATGGGACAGGAGATACATATCCTGCATCAGGAGAGGCCTATAGAAATGTAAGCCTTGTTAATTATTAAAAAGGCTGGCAAGAGCTCAGAGTTTAACCGATAGAGCGAATTGGAGATGAGGGTCTGTTTGCTCACTGTCAGCCAGGGCAAAAAAAAAACGTGTTAAAAACACTGCCTGGGCTAAGGCACACGCACTATCACACCACTTTTCCCATGATGAGGGTGTGGCTGATGGATTGTCCCGATTTTCCCAAGGTCTGAAATTGGCATTCCTTTCCCCCCTCTCCAGCCCTCCAGCTCAGCTTTGGACAGGTGGTGTAAGTGTATATTTATTTATTTCCCTTCTAATACTCTCCTTTATCTTCCACATTGTTTGTGGGCTTGTGAGATTGATCAAAATGTAATTTTCTGGGACAGGAAGTAGGGAGAGAAATCAGTCTGCACTGTCTGACAGTCAGCAAACCTCTCTCCATCTTGCCTTCATACTTTCACCCACTCCTCTGCATCTTTGTCTCTTTCTTCTGTCTTTCTCATCTCACCTCCTCTGTCTCTTCTTACCAGTCATCCTTTCACTCTCTTTCTCTCTCTCTCTTTCTCTCACCTCTTATTGTGTTGACCATGTTTTTTCAGAAATGAAAATTCCCTTTGGATCATTATTCCCTTTAGCAGAGGGATGGAGGGAGAGACGGAAGAAGGGATGGAGGGATAGAGGGATGGAGGCTGTGGCTGACCCCTAATGTAATGAGGGATCGTAAAGAGAGTCGCTGCGCCCCACTGCTGGCAGGCCATGCTGTGAACAGGGCCCTTTGGTGACCTTTGACCTCAAGTGGTCATAGGTGAGTGCTTGGACGTGGACATTAATGACCGAAGGCTCTCATGAACGGGTCATTTTTCACCCCAGAAACTGGGGGGTCTTACAGGAGAACAGCCTCAGGGTGGTGTGTGTGTCTCTGCTGTACATAGAGCCAGAGGGTAGACTTAAACACCTGGGGTGTATTCATTCAGACCAAGACCATAGCGACCAGTTCCAAACGCTTTTCAACGGAAACCCTTTACTCCAAGCAAAAAAAAACGTTTTGCAACAGGTAGGTCCCTCCCTGTTTTGTTCTGTTTGCTTCTGTTGGCTTCTGTTTGGTTCATTTGGTTCCTAGTGAATAAAAAAATGTTTTTTTTATTAAATTACAGTAAAATGTTTTTGTTTTTCTTATTGGCCTTGTTTGTTTTATGGTAGAATCTAGGCCTGTATTTGACGTTATTCCCTTTTAACGGGTTCTGTCAAATTAACCAGTATAGAAAAACGTTGTGGAATATTGGGGACATAATGTCATAAAAATTGAGCTGACATAATTTCTAAATGTCCAATTGGCATGTTTGTTCTTCATAAAATATTTATATTTGATCGTTCCACAACGTTGTGCCCTGCTGAATGTGCCCCAGCTGTAAGTGGTCAAACTACTCCCATCATGCCCTGACAGTAGATGTCCGCCCCATTGGTCAAAATAAATAATGGAACAAAATACTGCATTGCTAAGGACGAAAATGAGCAAGGTGCGCCCTGGTCACTGCCAATAAAGTGCTGAAACGACTGCTTAGTCAGGTCCAACTAATCATGTCCCTTTGTCAATGTATTTGAGACCAGTGAATCGTTGTCAATGACATGAGCCATTACTGTCCTGACCTCCTGGCTCTCATGGGATAAATAATCCATAGATATCATTTAAAATTGACAGGCATTTATACATAAACATTTACATTTTTCTTTTATTGAGGGGGGGGGGCACACATGGAGAGTCTGAATGAAAAGCATCTATTCAACTCTAAATGATATCTGCGCGTTATCAGTGGTACTGTAGATCGTTTTGACTGGGGACCATAGAGACTCTTTCTGTGTGATTGAGGGCACTGCCACCACCCCCTCTCTTATTAGCTCCCCCTGATAATCGGACACAGAAGGGACCCAGGAATTTCATTCCACATGGTTGGTGGTGGTTTCTGGGTCATTTCAACCTCTGTTTTCAATTGGAGAGAGGAATTTAAATGTCAGACACAGCCACTCGGAATTACTCATGATGATCTTCCTCTCCCTGCACGTCTTTGAAAATACATTTCCTTGAAACGTAAAGAAAATGATGCTGATAAAAACGTTATCTCGACAACTTAAAAGGAACCTGTTATTTTATAGCTCTCTCTGTGAAGCAGTGGCCTGTTTTAGCTCTCTGTTTCTCTATTGGTGATCCACATAGTTGACTAATGGTGTTGTGCTGCTGCATGAGGTCTCTGATGCATCATGCCAGGTGGTCATGTTAATGGTTGAGCCATAGAAGCACCTGTTGTGGCGAGACTGAAGACTGTGTGATACTATATTCACATGTATGGGATATTCGACTTCCTTTCTTACCATGTTACTCCAATATAACCAGGGAGGAATGAAATGCTGGTAACGGCAAAGCTGCACTACCTTTGTATACCATTTATTATTTCCTGTGAACGGATTGTGAGATATTTTCTGTCCGGGGCAAATTTACACATAGGTGTAAAAAGAGGAAACGCAAAGCAATACAAATTTGTTTGACATTTTTTCCCCCCTGTTCATTTCCTGATTATCAACATCCTTGAGTGAATTTCCATCAACAAAGGATTACTCTTTCCTTCCTATCTGTAGAAGTGAATCAGAGAAGACTTTGTGGTGTTGGGATAAGGTTTCATGGGGACAGAGTAGTACCAACACAGCCTCTCGCTGTCTCTGAGTCAGAGGCTCCCGCCCTTATAACACATGAACATGTGGCTTAGGTGCCATTGTGAAACCAATAACCATTAATAGCCAGCCACACACACATGCACGCATGCGCAAACCAGAAGATGCTGCTGAGAGGAGAACGGCTCATAATAATGCCCGGAATGGAGAAAACACGGTTTCCATGTGTTTGATACCATTCCATTAATTCTGTAAATTACTAAGAGCCTGTCCTCCCCAATTAAGGTACCACACACATATCTCACTCAAAAAACACGCATCACAATTTGTATTGTAAACGTTCATTAATTTATCGAAAATATATTCCCTTAAATACCAACCTACACTTACCAAATATTCCATACTTACGTTATCTTATTCTAGCCTATAACATTTATTTGATCTAATATCTAACCTTATCTTACTACTGCTACAAAGTAAATCACTTGAGCTGTCAATCAGAAGTTTCAGATCGACGACTTGGAGAGACAGGAAGCCAAAGGCCACAGCCAACTCCACCCCTTCCTGATCCTCAGAGCTCACATGCCGCCTGCCCTGTGGAGTCTCCACTACCTCTTACTCCTCCTCCTCCTCCTCCTCCTCCTCCTCATTGTCCTCAACCCAAGCCTTCTGCTGCTCAGACAGAAGCTGGTTGTAGCTGTACTGGATCCAAGTAGTCCGTCTGCACCGACCCTCCTAGTGCTTTTCACATCTGGAGAACTCAGAAAGAGACTGGGCGGCCTTCTGCACAGAAGCATCACATCAGGTAGAGGAGGCAGGCTGAAAAACATGAAGTAGGCTTCGGGGGGGTCGAGGCTGGCTTCTGTGTCTGTCCGGTCCTTGGTACATACTGGTCGATTCGCTGAATGCAGGCAGCCATTCTTGAGAAATGGATAGTCATGGATGTCAGAAACAAGTTGCATAGCTACAGTAAGTGTCGTTGACAACAAAACTGAGTACCAACAAAGGATTCTACATTTAAACATTGCTGTATTCAAGTGGGATGTCACTGTATTCAATAGATGCGGACTAGGAACATAAAGACATGTTTCTAGGATGCGGTAAAGAGGTCAACGGAACGCAAACCGTGGGGGATAGAAGAAGCACGCCAGATTGGAGCACATTCAAAAAATCTGTTCTAATAAAGTCGAAATTCGTCAAATCTGTCTTGACTGATGTATTGTAACAGGCCCGCGATGTGGTTACTTACACTACCGTTCAAAAGTTTGGGGTCACTTAGAAATGATCTTGTTTTTGAAAGAAAAGCACATTTTTTGTCCATTTAAAATAACATCAAATTGATCAGAAATACAGTGTAGACATTGTTAATGTTGCAAATGACTATTGTAGCTGGAAACGGCCTAAAAGTCCTCAACTGGCAGCTTCATTAAATAGTACCCGCAAAACACCAGTGTCAACATCAAAAGTGAAGAGGTGACTCCGGGATGCTAGCCTTCTAAGCAGAGTTCCTCTGTCCAGTGTCTGTGTTATTTTGTCCATCTTAATCTTTAATTTTTTTGGGCCAGTTAGTTTGAGATATGGCTTTTTCTTTGCAACTCTGCCTAGAAGGCCAGCATCCCGGAGTCGCCTCTTCACTGTTGACGGTGTTTTGCGGGTACTATTTAATGAAGCTGCCAGTTGAGGACTTGTGAGGTGTCTGTTTCTCAAACTAGACACTCTAATGTACTTGTCCTTTTGCTCAGTTGTGCCTCGCACTCCTCTTTCTATTCTGGTTAGCCAGTTTGCGCTGTTCTGTGAAGGGAGCAGTACACATCGTTGTACAAGATCTTCAGTTTCTTGGCAATTTCTCGCATTGAATAGCCTTAATTTCTCAGAACAAGACTAGACTGACGAGTTTCAGAAGAAAGTACTTTGTTTCTGGCGATTTTGAGCCTGTAATCGAACCCACAAATGCTGATGCTCCAGATACTCAACTACTCTAAAGAATGACAGTTTTATTGCTTCTTTAATCAGAACAACAGTTTTCAGCTGTGCTAACATAATTGCAAAAGGGTTTTCTAATGATCAATTAGCCTTTTAAATTATAAACTTGGACTAGCTAACACAACGTGCCATTGGAACACAGGAGCGATGGTTGCTGATAATGGGCCTCTTTACACCTAAGTATAAATTCCATAAAAAAAATAATCAGTTTCCAGCTACAATAGTAATTTACAACATTAACAATGTCTATATCGTATTTCTGATCAATTTAATGTTATTTTAATATACGCATATTTTTTTTCTTTCAATAACAAGGACATTTCTAAGTGGCCCCAAACTTTTGAACGGAAGTGTATGTCTGATTTGGATATATTTGGCTGTTTTCACTGCATTACATTTAGAAGTAGTCCCTTTTCAGGTTTAGAAGAAGTGATTGCTAAATGCTAACTGTTCATAATATAAGCTGTAAGCATAGCTAGCATAGAGAAATCAGTGGTGGTAGTCAAAATTGGTGACAATGACAGGAACATGTGTTGGGGTTGACATCCATACAAGCATTATATGATGTTTACCTCAACATAGTGTGAAATACACATATAAACAATAGCCTAAATATAGGCATATTTTTCTGGGGGAAATGAAGAGATTCGGGATCTTTCCTCCACGGAATCATTCCCACATTAGTTTCCATGGCCTTTCCATTGTTTTGGTCGATTTCCATTGACCACATTACCGCATCTATACTCAGAGTCGATATTCACCTTATAAGGAATTCCCCTCGACCACGCCCACAAATTAGGGAAAACAAATATTCGTTCCCACTGTAAAAGAGCCAACTTCGTTGTCTATTTTTATACAGAAATAACAAAACACTCCGAAAAGCTGCTGTGTTGTTCAATGTACATGTAACCAGGTCAAAAATATAGACCTTCGGTTCGCAATGCTCCTAAGAAGGAAAATAGAGCCTGCGAGAAGAGCCCTGTGGCTTCCGGCTATTCGCCGTGGGAGAGTGGGAGATGTGGGGACCCGGTGTCCAAGTAGGCTACACTTAGCTATGTGTGTGGAAAACATTTAATCACAAGTAAAACCCTTTCCTTGTTTATTATAGTCCGTTTGTAACTCCACTCACTACTTGTAGATGTATAGTTAGTTTGTTTGTGTTGTTGGTCTTGGCTAGCTTAATGTTCCGGTCAGTAGCTAGCTAGCACTCACGTGGCTGCTAGCATAGTCATCAAAAGGGACTTGAGGGAAGCCCTACAAAATTACATTTTCTAAGTAGTGTCAAAGCTCGGAAGCAGGCAATGTTGAAAAGTAATCTTTAGACATGTTATTGCAATTGACTAAATCAAGAAGACAACAAGAAAATTGCATTTAAAAAAGGCTACATTTTTGCTGTGAGCAAATGGGGTAACCTAGGTAAGCACAGGTTTTCCCCACAGGTGGGCGGGGCCACAACATTCTACCTAATACCGACGGGGACTATGTAAGTGTATTTTTATGATTCAGAAATCCCATGGCAATGGATTTAAGTACACACTGGCTGTTATCAACCGCCGGCTGTTATCAAATTGATTGTGCGACGTCATCATGTTCACATGGAATTGTATTTTTATGATTTGGTGTTGACATGACAATGAAATGCAGTGGCTTGAGTGATGCAGAATATCATTGCAATGGAGTTTAATATTGGTCTTTGTTTAAAAATAATTTTCACATTCAGAAATGCACAAATAACCCATAGTTTATGTGGTATGCATGCAGATATTAATCAGACAAGCAGCACTCCGCGCTCACAGGTGGTAAATCATTGAAAATGATCAATTCGATCCAACGCCATTTCGTTTGTGAGAACAGACAGTGAAGCAACCACCAAATAATTTTCAACACAATGTTTGTGTTTTTTTTCTTTGTTTCATTGCAGAATTATGATCACACGCACACACACACACACACACCGCTTTATATCATGTTATGACCCCTTATTAAACCGCTGCACTTTAAAGTAGCCAAGAAGCCCTCCTCCATCTCACCCTCCACAGATGCCAACATCTGGGCCAACTAGTATCAAAGTGAACATGATGAGTCCATGAAGACTGATAAAAAGCCTGCTAGAGCCAGGTAGTGCTACTGGCCATCTCTCTCTCTCTCTCTCTCTCTCTCTCTCTCTCTCTCTCTCTCTCTCTCATTCCGACAGGCTGCCCAGCCACAGCCAAGCATGGCCCAAATAATAAACAGATGGCCATCACCAAATATAGCCAGCTCCAGTCCAACATTACAAAGGAACCCAAAATGAAATGATAGGGTATTAGCGGGGGAGATACAATTTGCAGGTCAAAATGTAATGGTAACCTTTCACTGTGCAAATTGAAAATTAACCTTTGGGGTATTGAATTAGCCGCAGCTGATGCCGTCTGCTTGTGCAGGGCAGGCAGACGCTGCTTCTGCGGAGAGAAAAATGCTGAAAGGAAGGAGAGGAGGAAGGAGAGGAGGAAGGAACGGTGATGAAACCGGATCATATGTATTATGACTCTACGGGCTTTATTTCAAATGTGTGCACTCTTCAAGAGCAATTTTAGTCAAGGAAATCAGGCGGAGATTGAGCAAATTGAGCATTGAGGGAGTGAAGACACCAGTCTGGAGTTCCTTGGTTCTCTCAATCCCACATATATTTTATTTAACCACATATTAGCTAAGATCAGGGTTAGTCTGTTGTTTTTCCACTGACCATAATTCCAACCAGCTCCACATAACAAATATAAACAAATAGAACAGCTTAATGTATTTGTTTTTGTTCCAGACACATACAAAATGCCAGTCATTTTTCATCGAATTATGATTTCCTGACAAGGAGCCCAGGTCCGGAGTTATTTTCCCCCTGATTTTCCTGATGAATGCAAAATACAAATCGCTGGCCTCTTTTCTACTGTTCTGAGAGAATTATTCCAGGCCTAAAACCCTCAGTGCAAAAGGCGTATAATGCTAACCTTGTCATATTTAGCAGCTGTCAGCAAAATGACCACTGTACTGGGGCCAGTCCTCATAAAGTGGCCTATTCATTATCCTAATCTCATTAGTTAAGATCTGTTAAGTAGCGAGCGGTTTTAATGCATGCTTTTCCATTCTATTTATTTATTGACCATAAATACATTTAAGTGCATTAGGGTCCTGGGGCGAAGAGCATGCAGAGAGGTCCCTAATATATAATGGGGCAAACACATTATCTAAATGTACATATCTAACTAATCATGCATCAGGCCATATCAATGTGAGGCTTTGACATAAATTACAGTTTGACCTCTGACCTGGGTCATGCCCTCTCAGGGTTTCTGTCACACCGGGGTCTTAACGCTTCCTTGAAAAATACATTTAAAAGAAAACGACAGATGTCATTGCCGATCAGCAAAGCTCAAGCCCTCTCCCACCTCCCTTGAGAATAGGCCCCTGTATTGTTATATGTAAATGCTAACAGAGTATTTCTAAATTGCTCCATGGTTAATCATGTTACAGATTAAGAATCATTTGTGGATTAGTATTAAATACATGAATAAGCGGTGCATATTAGCCCACATGGTGAGTAATGTCACGTTGAGAGGGGAGGAGAGGAAGTGGAGGAGGCTGTTCTCTCTCTCTCTCTCTCTCTCTCTCTCTCTCTCTCTCTCTCTCTCTCTCTCTCTCTCTCTCTCTCTCGCTGTCTCGCTGGCTCTCAGTTTTTGCGGGGTACAATTATTGCTCTCAGACATATAGAGGACCTATAGTAATTGACAGTCCTCACCACAACACAGTGAGAAGGCATTGTTCTAGTTGACAGGGACACAAGCTCCTCGTCCTCCATATCCAATGCAGTGTATTGCTCGTTTGTGTAAGTAAATGCGACTCTGAATGTGTGTGTTAGTATGCAAATTACTCCTAATAGACAAGGGAGTAAAGGGTGGTTCCACACATGGTGTGTGTGTGTGTGTGTGTGTGTGTGTGTGTGTGTGTGTGTGTGTGTGTGTGTGTGTGTGTGTGTGTGTGTGTGTGTAATGTTTATGTGTACATCTGTGCATGCACGCGCATGTGTGTGTGTGTGCGTACGCTTACGTGCGTGTGTGTTCCTACCCCCTGACTAGATGCTGGATGTTCCTTACTGCTCCTCAGTTGGCTGTGTGCAGTGAATTCCAGGACCGCTGTAGAGCAGCTGTAGACCCCTGTAGGATAAGTCCCCACTATCTTCATATCCTGTCAGAACAGCAGAGAATTAACTCTATTGTCTGTGTGAACAGTAACGATCCATATATGCCAAAGGGTCTGTGTGCGTGCATGTGTGTGTGTGCTTGTGCATGTGCATCTGCGCACGCGCGCGCGCGTGTGTGTGTGTGTGTGTGTGTGTGTGTGTGTGTGTGTGTGTGTGTGTGTGTGTGTGTGTGTGTGTGTGTGTGTGTGTGTGTGCGTGCATGCGTGCGTGCGTGCGTGTGTGTGTGTGTGTGATGGTGACGGAGTTTGTTTTGCGAACAATGATCAGAAAATGCTGTTATACTGAAATATATATAGTTTCGTACTCCTCACTTACATAATAGTTGAGAAGTATATCTCTCGATTCAAACTCTGAAGGGTTAATGCTTCCGAGCTGCCATCATAGTTTTGGCAAGCAACACATGCCAGTGCAAATCAGGTTTTATAACATAATTGTATGTGTCTGGTTACTGTATTAAGCCGATTAGCGGATTAAAAGCTTTCAGCATCACTGAATTGTACATAGAAATCTCTAGATGAAATGATGCAGTGTACATGCTTTAATGACTACGTCCTTTGTCTATTTCGCCAATTACGGTATGCAAACAGGGGGCGAGTGTGACGTGTCTAACATGTGTTTTACAGCGTGAGGTACTGGGTTATTTATCCTCTCCTCTTCAGCCTAGCAACCTTGTTGTAGTGCCTCATAATTATCCTGCCGTTCCAATATATTATGGGCTCTATGCATTATGTCAGCAGAGGCAATCAATGTGGGGCTAACACGATTGGATATATTACAGTTATTTCAGGGGCTGGCTAGCTCACTGAGTAGAGTGGCAGGCGTATGGTCATAATTGCATTGGCTATATTTGTGAGTCAATACAAGCTGAGGGCAACTTAATTTAATTAGTGGCCTGTGATTAGGAGCTTTTCCCAGGAGTAGATGGATGAGGCCATATGTCATAATCATAACAATGGTGTTAACGATGTACAGATCACTGTAATATCCACTCTGTGTGTGTGTGTGTGTGTGTGTGTGTGTGTGTGTGTGTGTGTGTGTGTGTGTGTGTGTGTGTGTGTGTGTGTGTGTGTGTGTGTGCGCGTGCGCGTCTGTCAAGTCATACTAATCATTATCCACAGCCTGCTATATTATTGAGTTTTGATTATTATCTGTTTCTCATTCTTACTTTTGTAATTATTGACTTTTGGGGGTAAGATCCTTTTGAATGTGTATTATTTTAGAAAGATTATTAAATTGAACAATGCCACTATATACATTTATTTTTATTACATAAATTTTTTTTAAATCTATAATTCATTGTTTTAGTTTAAAATTAAAAGGAGCTAAAATGTCCCATGCCATCAGACAAAATACTTTTTTTCACCCTTTTTTCAACTAATTTATTTAGCAATCATATATTAGCTGTGGAGTTGTTGTTGTCTTTGTTTTATATAGGGCTGTTGACAGGTGGCAGACAGGAGGTTAGCAGCAGACACATGCATGTCTAAAGAGGTGGGCCCGGGCTGCCTGAAGCTCCGATATTCATATCTTCAGAGCGCACGTAGAAAAACGGGATGACTCTGACTCTGTCTGTACGACTTAATGAAATAACGCAATCAGATCACATTTTTGGCAAAGTTGACATTTAGCCTTTGCAAATTTGTGTGAAAATGAGAGTGATGTTTTTGGTGACTTTTATATTGGGGGAATAATCCCTAAACCCAACATGTACTACAAGGAAGCTAATTCATTTGCCCACATAAATTATTTTGATATAATTTACATATAAATGTGTTTTGTGTGGAAAATAAATAAATAAGATAAATACACCATCGTCGTAAATGACACCCTCAAGACTGCAATTTACAATTAAAATGTTAAAGCCGCTGATTATATTCAAGTACAATTTCTTCTTGACTTTCTGAGCTCAGGGAAGGTAAAAGAACAAGCCTGCTTGGGCTCCGATTCTGTTTATCTATGGTTATTCACAGTCCTTTTCAAATCAAATCAAAGTTTATTTGTCGAAGCGGGGGCATTAGTCGGGCTAATTGAGGTAGTATGTACATGAATGTGTAGTTATGTATAGTTAAAGTGACTATGCATATATGATAAACAGAGAGTAGCAGCAGCGTAAAAGAGGGGTTGGGGGGGGTGGGGGCACACAATGCAAATAGTCCAGGTAGCCACTTGATTACCTGATAAGGAATCTTATGGCTTGGGGGTAAAAACTGTTGAGAAGACTTTTGGTCCTAGACTTGGCGCTCCAGTACCGCTTGCCATGCGGTAGTAGAGAGAACAGTCTATGACTGGGGTGGCTGGGGTCTTTGACAATTTTTAGGGCCTTCCTCTGACAGTGCCTGGTGTAGAGGTCCTAGATGGCAGGCAGCTTAGCACCAAGTGATGTACTGGGCCGTACGCAATACCTTCTGTAGTGCCTTGCGTTCGGAGGCTGAGCAGTTGCCGTACCAGGCAGTGATGCAACCAGGATGCTCTCGAAGTTGCAGCTGTAGAACCCTTTGAAGATCTGAGGACCCATGCCAAATTCTTTTTGTTTTCTGAGGGGGAATAGGCTTTTGTGTTTTGTGTTCTTTGTTCTGTCAACTAACGTCCTCTAACAATTCCCTTAAAAACCCGTACAGGAGCATATACTGTACAATATATAATATATCAAATATCATAGAGCAAACTGTGTACTGTATTACTACTGCACCTATCAGCCTAATTCATGTTACACATACTTTAATTTAAAATATCCTGCATGTTAATGTTTGTTTCTATATTGCATGCCAGCCTTTAAACATGCAAGTGTGAGTGTATACAGTGCCTTCAGAAAGTACTCCCACCCCTTGACTTTTTCCACATTTTGTTGTGTTACAGACTGAATTTAAAATGGATTCAATTGAAATGTTCTGTCACTGGCCTACACAGAATACCCCATCATGTCAAAGTGGAATTATGTTTTTTGAAATTTTGGGAAATGAAAAGCTGAAAAGACTCGAGTCAATAAGTATTCAGCCCCTTTGTTATGGAAAGCCTAAATAACTTCAGAAGTAAAAATCTCCTTAAAAAGTCACATAATTAAGTGCATGGACTCACTCTCTATGCAATAATATTGAATGACTACCTAATTTCTGTATCCCACACATACAATTGTCTGTAAGGTCCCTCAGTCTAGCTGTGAATTATCAACACAGGTTCAACCACAAATACCAGGGAGGTTATACAGTGCCTCCCAAAGAAGAGCACCTATTGGTAGATGGATCTTTTTTTTAAATTTTCAAGCAGTCATTAAATATCCCTTTTAGCATGGTGAAGTTATGAATTACACTTTGGATGGTGTGTCAATACACACAGTCACTACTGTGCAGTTGGCTCAGAACAGGGCAGCACGACTGGCCCCTAAAAGTACACGGAGAGCTAACATTAAATACATGCATGTCAATCTCTCATGGTTCAAAGTGAAAGAGAGATTGACATCATAATTTATTTCTTTCGTAAGAGGTGTTGACAAGCTGAAGGTACCGAGCTGTCTGTTTAAAATACTAGCACACAGCTTGGACACCCATGCATACCCCACCAGACATGCTGCCAAAGGTCTCTTCACAGTCCGAGCTGTGAAGAGTCTAGAACAGACGATGGGAGGCGCACAGTACTACATAGAGCCATGACTACATGAAACTTTATTCCACATCCGATAACTGATGCAAGCAATAGAATCAGATTTAAAAAGCAGGTAAAAATGCACTTTATGGAACAGCGGGGGCTGTGAAGTAACACAAACATAGACACATGCATACACACACATGATAACATACTCACTATACACACACGTACACATGGATTTTGTGTTGTAGATATGTGGTAGTGAAGTACGGGCCTGAGGGCGCACACTTAGTGTGTTGTGAATTCTGTAATTAATGTATTGTAATGTTTTTAAAATTGTATAACTGCCTAAAACCTGTTGGGGCTAGGGGGCAGTATTTTCACGGCCGGATTAAAAAACGTACCCGATTTAAACTGGTTACTACTCTTACTCAGAAATGAGAATGTGCATATAATTAGTAGATTTGGATAGAAAACACTCAAAAGTTTCTAAAACTGTTTGAATGGTGTCTGTGAGTATAACAGAACTCATATGGCAGGCCAAAACCTGAGAAGATTCCATGCAGGAAGCGCCCTGTCTGACAATTTGTTGTCCTTCTAGGGCATCTCTATCAAAAATACAGCATCTCTGCTGTAACGTGACATTTTCTAAGGCTTCCATTGGCTCTAAGAAGGCGCCAGAAAGTGGAATGAGAGCTCTGCAGTCTCTGGGCGAAAAACAGCAGGAGTGTTTGTGAGTGGTCAGGCAGGGAACACTGACACTGGAGCGCGCGTGCACGAGAGGACTAAATTTTTTTCTTTCTCTCTTTGAACGAATACAACGTCACCCGGTTGGAATATTATCGCTATTTTACGAGAAAAATCGCATAAAAATTGATTTTAAACAGCGTTTGACATGCTTTGAAGTACGGTAATGGAATATTTTGAAATTTTTTGTCACGAAATGCGCCCGCGCGTCACCCTTCAGATACTGACCTCAACGCACGAACAAAACGGAGCTATTTCAATATAACTATGGATTATTTCGAACCAAAACAACATTTGTTGTTGAAGTAGAAGTCCTAGGAGTGCATTCTGACGAAGAACAGCAAAGGTAATCCAATTTTTCTAATAGTAAATCTGAGTTTGGTGAGGGCCAAACTTGGTGGGTGTCAAATTAGCTAGCCGTGATGGCCGGGCTATCTACTCAGAATATTGCAAAATGTGCTTTCGCCGAAAAGCTATTTTTAAATCTGACACCGCGATTGCATAAAGGAGTTCTGTATCTATAATTCTTAAAATAATTGTTATGTATTTTGTGAAAGTTAATCGTGAGTAATTAAGTAAATTCACCGGAAGCTTGCTAGTTCTGAACATCACATGCTAATGTAAAAAGCTGGTTTTTGATATAAATATGAACTTGATTGAACAAAACATGCATGTATTGTATAACATAATGTCCTAGGAGTGTCATCTGATGAAGATCATCAAAGGTTAGTGCTGCATTTAGCTGTGGTTTTGGTTTTTGTGACATATATGCATGCTTTGAAAATGGCTGTGTGATTATTTTTGGCAGGGTACTCTCCTGACATCATCTAATGTTTTGCTTTCGCTGTAAAGCCTTTTTGAAATCGGACAGTGTGGTTAGATTAACGAGAGTCTTGTCTTTAAAATGGTGTAAAATAGTCATATGCTTGAGAAATTGAAGTTATAGCATTTATGAGGTATTTGTATTTCACGCCACACGATTCCACTGGCTGTTGACTAGGTGGGACGCAAACGTCCCACCTTGCCCAGGGAGGTTAATTCTGCAGGACCCCAGGAAAAGTAGCTGCTGCCACTCTACATATTTTTAAGCATGGTGGTGGCTTCATCATGTTATGTGTATGCATGCCATTGGCAAGGACTAGGGAGTTTTTTTAGGATAAAAAGAAACGGAATAGAGCTAAGCACAGGAAAAATCATAGAATCAAATCAAATGTTATTAGTCACATGCGTCGAAAACAACAGTGATTACAATGAAATGCTTACTTGCAAACCCCTTACCAACAATGCAGTTAAAAAAAGACAATATATATATATATTTTTTTAAATACGATAAAGAATAAGAAATAAAAGTAACAAGTAATTAAAGAGCAGCAGTAAAATATCAATAGCGAGACGATATACATGGGGGGTACCGGTACAGAGTCAATGTTCAGGGGCACCGGTTAGTTGAGGTAATTGAGGTAATATGTACATGTAAATAGAGTTAATAAAGTGACTATGCATAGATGATAACAACAGAGAGCAGCAGCGGTGTAAAGGGGGGGCGGGGGGCAATGCAAATAGTCTGGGTAGCCATTTGATTAGATATTCAGGAGTCTTATGGCTTGGGGGTAGAAGCTGTTTAGAAGCTTCTTGGACCTAGACTTGGCGCTCAGGTACTGCTTGCCATGTGGTAGCAGAGAAAACAGTCTATGACTAGGGTGGCTGGAGTCTTTGGCATTTTTTAAGGCCTTCCTCTGACACCTCCTAGTATATAGGTCCTGGATAGCAAGAAGCTTGGCCCCAGTGATGTACTGGGCCGTACACACTAACCTCTGTAGCCCCTTACGGTCGGATACTGAGCAGTTGCCATACTAGGCGGTGATTCAACCAGTCAGGATACGATACTCTCGATGGCGCAGCTGAATAACTTTTTGACGTTCTTGGGACCCATGCCAAATCTTTTCAGTCTCCTTAGGGGGGAAAGGTGTTGTCGTGGCCTTCGTATAGGCTGTCTCATCGTTGTCGGTGATCAGGCCTACCACTAATGTGTCGTCAGCAAACTTAATGATGGTGTTGGAGTCGTGCTTGGCCATGCAGTAATGGGTGAACAGCGGGTACATGAGGGGACTAAGCATGCACCCCTGAGGGGCCCTAGTGTTGAGGATCAGCGTGGCAGATGTATTGTTGCCTACCCTTACCACCTGGGGGCGGCACGTCAGGAAGTCCAATATCCAGTTGCAGAGGAAGGTGTTTCGTCCCAGGGTCCTTAGCTTAGTGATTACCTTTGTGTGTACTATGGTGTTGAAGGCTGAGCAGTAGTCAATGAACAGCATTCTCAAATAGGTGTTCGTTTTGTCCAGGTGGGAAAGGGCAGTGTGGAGTGCGTTTGAGATTGTGTCTTATGTGGATCTGTTGGGAGGTATGTGAATTGGACTAGGTCTAGTGTTTCCAGGATGATGGTGTCGATGCGAGCCATGACCAACCTTTCATAGCCATTCAGGAGTCCACATGCTTTTGGTCTTGTGGTGTAAATTGGCTTGAAAATCTATGGCAGTAATTGAAAATTGCTATCTGGCAATGTTCAACAACCAACTTGACAGAGCTTGAAGAATAAAAAAAAGAATAATGTACAAATATTTTACAATCCAGGTGTGCAAAGCGCTTAGAGACTTAACCAGAAAGACTCATAGCTGTAATCGCTGCCAAAGGTGATTCTAACATGTATTGACTCAGGTGTGTGAATACTTATGTATATATATATTATGTATAGATATTTCTGTATTTCATTTTCAATACACTTGCAAAAATGTCTAAAAACATGATTTGTTCTTGTGTGTAGATGGGTGCCCAAAAATATCAATTTTATAAATTCAGGCTATAACACAACGCAATTTGAAATAATTCAAGGGGTATGAATACTTTCTCAAGGCACTGTATGTGTTTTGGCCACACGCTCCTAGAACACAGCACATCTAAAGGAAGTGGCTATGCCCACAGATGTCCACGTGGTGGCAGTGTTGTGACTGTCTGTCTGTGTGTGTGTGTGTGTGTGTGTGTGGGTGTGTGTGTGTGTGTGTGTGTGTGTGTGTGTGTGTGTGTGTGTGTGTGTGTGTGTGTGTGTGTGTGTGTGTGTGTGCGTGCGTGCATGTATGTATGTTTGACACTGTTGATCTGTTGATTTGACCCAGTGCTAATCAGTGTCAGAGCGCCGAGTCATGCTGTCGTGTTCTGCAGCTGACACCGACTGACACTGGGCTGAGAGGTGGAGGAACGGGAAAAATACCCTCTTGTCCAAACGCCTTCATTTATGGCCCTAAAATATCCCCATGTAGCCTGCATGTTTATTAGTCATGTATCAGACGTTTGGCTGATAGACACACATGCTCATTACCCGTTAGTGTTGCTTCACAAGAGACCAATGAGAGTTATCATCAGTCAGCACGCATCACAGATAAAGCACAATGGGGTAGGGACTCACACAAGTCATAGCAAGAGAAATCAAGAAAACATGTTATAATACCTTTCATGTGTAAGCCATTCATAGATCATTTATAAAACTTACAATGACGACGTGGTAAGTTAAATATTTTGTCCTGGAAATAGTGGGAAAAGACCAGAAATTCAAATGTGTACCCCAACCCTAAATTTGACGTATGCACATCAATAGCAAAAACAGGTGTAAGTAATACGCTGAGTTTGCTGTAGTGTCTTATTAGATACAGCTGTCTGGATTGGGAAGAGAATCGGAAGTGTATAGATTGTGAGGTTCTGAGTAATGTGTGATTGAAATTGAATACATAAAATTTGTTCTAATTGAAATGAAATGAATGTATATTTAATATGCAGAAACAACTAATAAATGATAGACAGAATCCCATGACTGGATCATACATGCTATGACGTGCACTCGCTGCTCAACAAGGTAGATGAGCTGTCAGCGAACATTAAATTCCAACGGGACTTTCGCGATATGAGCTTGTTTTGTTTCCCCCGAAACTTGGCTAAGGGAGGATACACTTGTTGAATCAATGACTTTTGATAGGTTTTCTCTTGTGCGGTTGGATAGAGGCTACAACAGTATGGGTAAAAAAAAGTGTGGGGCGGAGTATGTTTGTATGTCAACAACAGATGGTGTCATACTGGACATATCACAATCAAACAGATATTATGTACTCCGTATGTTGACGTTTTAGCTGTTAGCTGTAGACCATAATACCTTCATTATGAGTTCACAAATGTGATTGCCCTTGTCACTTACATCACTCCTTCAGAGAATGCAAAGTGTGCCATGGATAGTAAACAAACAATCATAGAGGAACTGCAGAGGGCATGTCCAGATGGATTTATTTTAAACTCTGGGGATTTTAACCACTGCTCTCTATCGTTTGTTCTCCCCAACTTCAGGCAATTTGTTAAATGCCCCACTCACAATTATAAGACTATTGACTTACTGTATGCTAATGTAAATATGCATACTTATCCAGTGGCCTCCCCCCTTTGGGGCAGTCTGACCACAATATGATTAAACTCCTACTGAAGTGCAGATCAATTGTCCAGCGCCAGAAGCCCAAAACCATAATGGTATGAAAATGGTCACAGGACAGCTGTAAAACTCTGAGGGAATGCTTTGAGAGTACACTTAGAAAAAAGGGTTCAAAAATGGTTCTTCAATTGTCACAATAGAAGAACACTTTTTGGTTCCAGGGAGAACCCTTTTCAGTTCCACGTAGAACCCTTTTGTGTTCCATGTAGAACCCTCTGTGGAAAGAGTCCTACATGGAACCCAAAAGGATTCTATGCCAGTGGTCAGCAACCGGTCAATTGGTCGATCTTCAAGGCATTCCAAGTCGACCAGCAGACATTTCTGTAGAAAAGCCAATAATAAAGGCTTGTGCTCATTATTTATTATTATTCGTGTTACGCTGTTGATTTGATTCAGATGCCCTTTCATTTGTATGAAAGACAAACTCCACCTGCCAGGCAGACCGGGAGATCTTTAACTAAATTGAGTTAGCCTACTGCACTGGCCAATTGAATAGGTAAAATCACCGTTCCTACAGCTTTAACGAACTCGCCACAGCACAGTTTGATACTGGCCTACCGTAAATTTTCGGACTATAAGCCGCAACTTTTTTCTCAGCTTTGAACCTCGCGGCTTAAACAATGACGCGGCTAATATATGGATTTTTCCCGCTTTCAATTTTATTTTCTCCAAAAAACACATTCTGCTCAGTTTTTTGGCGGCATAAAGCTTTCATTAGACCAATGAAATTGCCGAACGGGTTAAGGTCAAACAACTTTTTTGTTTACTGTTTAGATTAAATCAAGCGCTCTCAAACTTCCCATCATTCTGATTACGGTAGTCATTTTGTCACCCTCATCATGGCAAAGACACGGAGGAATGCATATGATGCAGCTTTCAAGTTGAAGGCGATTGATCTGGCTGTTGGAAAAGGAAATAGAGCTGCTGCACGGGAGCTTGGTCTTAATGAGTCGATGATAAGACGTTGGAAACAGCAGCGTGAGGAATTGACTCAGTGCAAAAAGACAACTAAAGCTTACTGCAAAATTTTTTTTTTTGTTACAAGCCGTGTTTCGTTAAAGCCTATTTATTTTTGTTACAAGCCGTGTTTCGTTAAAGCCTATTTATTTTTGTTACAAGCCGTGTTTCGTTGAAGCCTATGTAAAGTTAATTTGTTTCAATGTACCGGTAGGCACCTGCGGCTTATAGACATGTGCGGCTTATTTATGTTCAAAATAATATTTTTTTTACATTCAGTGGGTGCGGCTTATATTCAGGGGCACTTAATAGTCCAGGAATTACGGTACATGCAATTCCCAGAGAGAGACTGTCAAAGAATAAAGCAAAAAGCTGCTGTTTTTATGAGTCAGTTTACTCATAAGAAGTTATTCAGCACTGTCAACACTGTTTTTATTCAACACTATTACAAAACATAAAACTTGCTTCTCCCTACTTCCACTTGGGCTGCAAGGAATGAGTAGCCAAGTGTATCGATAGCCCTGTGTTTTTATTATTGTTAGCAGCTCGTCGTGTCCATTTTATTATCAAGGAATATTTCACTTTCTCTGGTCATAGGAACGACGTGAATTTTTGCTCGAGTTTGGCCTTGAGGTGGAAGACGGTTTCTCCTCTCTCTGGTCAGTTACCCTGAGAGGCGGGCCCTTTGCTGCTCTCTCCCTCCCTCTGCTGAGTCTAATGCCATGGTCAAAACAACTCGGAACTTGGAAATCTCCGACGTCCGATTTCAGTGCATTCAAGACAACTCGGAAAAAACAAGATTGGACGGGGAAAATTGTTTTGAACGGTCATCCATCTTGGAACTTCAAGTAAAAAATTCTGACATTATTAAACTCTGGCATCTTTCTAGAGCTCTGACTTTCTGACCTGAAGATCACTAACGTCATGATATGACCTAGTTTTTTTCCCAGAGTTCCCACTTCTCTTGAAACCACCATGACAGTCAGATGCAGGTACCATCAGTCCAGTAAAATAAAAAAGCTAATTATTTGCAAATTATTTAAATTTATGCACAGCTGTGCCTGGCAAGTGCTACACCAACTGATCTATTTTGTTATCAAAGTCGAGTTTTGAAATATAATATGGTCTGAGAAGAACAATATTGTCAGGCCAGGCATGTAGCCGATATGCTGTGATAATGTAGACTACTAGGCCTACTGTACAAACCTCATTCCTACCAAACTGTATTTATTAGGTTAATGTTACTTTTTTTAAGAAATGTTAAAAAAAAAAAAAAAAAATCTGTGCGGTAGATCTCGGCTTGCTTTTTGAATGTGAAAGTGTTCTTGACTTAGAAACGGTTGGTGACCAAGAATGTACTACATGGAATACATTCATTGATGCCTCTGGTGGTGACACCTTCTATCCAACAGTGTTTCTGACTATATCAACTTCTGTGTGGAAATTGTTGTTCATTAGAGAACGGTGAAGTGCTCCCCCAATAACAAACCATGGATTACAAAAGACATTAAGAACACACTCAATATGAAAAAAAACACAAGCATTCCTGAGGTGTGACATGGAAAAGGGATACAGAAGGAATTAAAACAAATGATCCGGACTTGAAAGCGGGTCTACAAGAACAAGACTGAGCGACAACATCAGGGAGGTGTGGAAAGGGATGATGGATACGGTGGGAGGCCAACTGAGAGAACTGTGGATGCACCAGCTAATGAGCTCAACCAGTTCTTCGCACGCTTCGACAACTGTGATTCCTCCACAGAAAGACGGGAGTCTGTGGAGAGGTTACAGCAGCGGAGTCTGGGACCAGTCTGACTATTGCTCTGACTGTTGACCAGGTGATACAACTGTCCTGTGAGGAGTGAAAGAGCCAAGCTTCTGGGTCAGTAGCTTCAGCCCAACATTACACACACACACAAACACACATACACACATACATACTGTATACCAACTGAAACTCACAAGCAGTGCTCAACTTGGAGTGAAATAGGTTCCGATATTAATTTTGGCTGCTGTTACTGTTTATATTTACAGTAGGTGCAGGAGCTCCACAATACTTTTGAGCTAATATTCTATAAGAGGAACAGGAGTTCAACCAGTAGAAAATGTGTAGTGCCGGTACTCAGCTCCTTTGAACTCCTGCGCAAGTCAAGCAAGTTAATAAAAAATACAAAAATGCTCCATATTATGTGTATCTCCGATAAGCTACAGTACCCAGGAAAGGGCTAAGAACAGCCCATATTAGTGTATGTAGCCTTAGAATGCAATCAATAACTTGCTAACGTCGGATAACATTCGTATACTGGCCATTTCTGAAACTCCTTCCTTTGATGATACAGCAGTAGCAGTATAATAGTATGACATCTACACAAAAGACAGGAATGCCTATGGGGGAGGGGTTGCTGTGTATGTTCAGAGCCATATTCCTGTAAAGTTTAGCGAGGATCTCATGTCAAATGTACAGTAGTTAAAGTGTTGTGGTTGCAAGTTAACCTGCCTCATGTAAAGCTTCTTATTTTAGCATGCTGCTATAGGCCACCAAGTACTAACTGTCAGTATTTACAACTGTGACTAATGTCTGTAATATGATCCAGGTTATCACTCAACCAACTACAGTAGAGTGCATGCCAATAGTGTTGGATCTGTGACATCCCCTTTTGTTGATCATATTTTCACTAATGCTACAGTTCCCATTGGCTGTAGTGATCATAACATTGTGGCAATAACAAGGAAAGCCAAAGTGCCAAAGGTTGGACCTAAAGTAATTTATAAAAGATTATACAAAATGTTCTTTCAGGAGTCTTTTGTTGAAGATATAAAAAATGTATGTTGGTCTGATGTGTATGAGGAAGTGAATCCAGATGCAATGGAAGCATTTGTAAAGTTATTCATGCCAATTGTTGACAAGCATGCACCTGTTAAGAGACTGTGACTACTGTTGAAAAATTGTATGGTTCAACGAAATGATGCAACGGGCAGTATTGTACAGCCATGATCGCATGGAACTCCCGTCTCCAATTACTCAAGCAAACAGCAAAATGCTTTATAAAAAGGTATAAAACAACAATAGGGACTATAAAATGACACACTATCACATTCTAACACACACAATCTACACACATATTATTATTTAGTTATATTGTTTGAATATTGTTGTATTTTACATTTGTGTGACTGTTCTTGTCTATCAGTGTATCAGTGTTGTATTACTCGTCGTGTTTTATGTTTTTTGTGTGACCCGAGGAAGATTAGCTGCTGCTTCGGCAAAAGCTAATGGGGAGCTGAATAAATCAAACCAAATCGAAACAGTTCAAACTGACCAATGCCAGGATGGCTGCGGGTCCAGATGGAGTCAACCCCCAGGTGCTCAAGAACTGTGCTGAGCAGCAGTGCTGAATCCTGCACTTTATCTGTATGCAGTCACTATCTACCTCCATTGTATCTATACCGTGAAAATACTCCTGCATTGTGCCTGTACCCCAAAATGCCAATGGGCAGGGCCTAAACAACTTCTGGCCTGTTGCACACAGCTGGTGCGCAATCTCTAATATTAAGGAAGTCTCGAGGTTCTGCTCGCCTGAGTTAGAATACCTCATGATACGCTGTAGACCACACTATTTACCAAGAGAGTTTTCATCTTTTCATCTGTATTTTTTGTATCTGTCTATTTACCACCACAAACCAATGCTAGCACTAAGACCACACTCAACGAGCTGTATAGGGCCATAAGAAAATAAGAAAATGCTGATCCAGAGGCGGCACTACTAGTGACCAATGATTTTAATGCAGGAAAACTGAAATCCATTTTACCTCATTTCTACCAGCATGTCAACAAGTGCAACTAGAGGGATAAAACTCTAGATCATCTTAATTCCACACACAGAGATGCATACAAAGCTCTCCCCAGCCCTCCATTTGGGAAATCAGACCATAACTCTATACTCCTGATTCCTGCTTACAAGCAAAAACTTGATGAGGATATATTTTTATCAATTTTAGAATAAAGCTGAAAACGTAACAAAATGTGGAAAAAGTCAAAGGGTGTGAATATTTTCCGAATGCACTGTACGTGCATATCCCAACAGAAGCCATGGCTTACAGGCAAGATCTGCACTGAGCTAAAGGCTAGAGCATATAAGAAATTCCGCAACGCCCTCCGGCGAACCATCAAAAAGGGTCAATACAGGACTAAGATTGAATCCTACTAAACCGGCTCTGACATTCGACGGCTGTGGCAGGGCTTGCAAACTATTACGGATTACAAAGGGAAACTCAGCCGAGGACTGCCCAGTGACACGAGCCTACCAGACTAGCTAAATGCCTTCTATGCTCGCTTCAAGGCAAGCAACACTGAACCATACGTGAGAGCACCAGCTGTTCCGGACGACTATATGATCACGCTCTTCGTAGCCGATGTGAATAAGACCTTTTAACAGGTTAATATTCAGAGCATGCGCTAACCAGAAGGCAAGTGTCTTCACTGACATTTTCAACCTCTCTCTGACCCAGTCTGTAATACCTACAGGTTTCAAGCAAACCACCATAGTCCCTGTGTCTAAGAATGGCAAGGTAACCTATCTAAATGACTACCGTCCCTTAGTGCTCACATCTGTAGCCATGAAATGTTTGAAAGGCTTGTCATGGCTCACATCAACACCATCATCCTAGAAACCCAAAGGTTGCATGTTCGAATGTCATCACGGACATTTTCGATAATTATACATTTTCAACGACTTACTACTGTTCATCTACCTTGCAACTACTTAGCATGTTAGCTAACCCTTCCCCTAACACTAACCTTTTAACTAACCCTTCCCTTAACCTTAACCCTTTAACCTAACTCGTAACTTTAATCCCTAACCCTAACCCCTAGCCAAGCTAACATTAGCCAGCTAGCTAAAATTTGTTTTAGCCACCTAGTCACCTACAGTAGATTACGTTAGCCACAACAAATTGGAATTCATACCACATCATACGTTTTGCGAATTCATAACATGTTTTACATTTTGCAGATTTATAACATGTCATATGAATTGTAATTCATAACAGGGTTTGCATACTCCCCCATCAGATCCGCAGAGGACGCAATCTCTATTGCACCCCACAAGAACACCGAGGTGAGAATGCTGGTAATTGACTACAGCTCAGCGTTCAACACTATAGTGCCCTCCAAGCTCATCACTAAGCTAAGGACCCTGGGACTGAACACCTCCCTCTTCAACTAGATCCTGGACTTCCTGCCTGGCCGCTCCCAGGCGCCCATGCAACAACACGTCCACCACACTGACCCTCAACACAGGGGCCACTCAGGGATGCGTGCTCAGTCTCCTCCTGTACTCCCTGTTCACCCATGACTATTTCACTATAAAGTCTACACGTTGTATTTGGTGCGTGTGACCAATTAAATTTGTTTTGACCCTATGAGCACAAGACGTTGAAAATACATATTTTGGGTAAAAATATGTTTAACCAATTTTGCTGACTGGGAAGGCTAAATCCAACTGTCATCAAATACATTGTGTTCCTCTTCAAATCAGAAAGTGAAAGATACCACGGCAGGTTACTACCAAACTCCTCTCAGGATTTTGAGCTCTTTCAAATGTCTCCATCAGTCCTCCTTCCCTCAACCACTGCTCCCCGTGCGTTTCTCAGTAGGTTAGGTTACCCAACGTCTGCATAAGTAGCACACTTCTCTTTGTTGGCGGGTAAATTGATATTTCACTATTTTATGCAAACTGACACAACTCTCAAAAGTATCCCTGGTCCCCATCTACGCATGACATCACCACGTCTGCCTTTAATTAAAAACCAAAATGGCAGGATGAGAAATATGAGCGGATATTTGAATTTCAGTCACTATCGCGTTTCCCTTATTTCACAGTCTGCATCCATGGAATGTGTCATACATGTGAATATACAATGATGTGATCAGTCAGAGAGCGTTAGAGCTAGGGCGGCGGAGAGAGGAAAGTGCTGTGAATGGAGACTGCTGTGAATGAGAGACCGTGGAAATACAGTAGAGTCTTTCTTACCCAGGTGGATTTCACAAGGAGGCCCAGCACACATTAAGGAAGGCATTTTCAACTCATTGACTTCAACTGTACTTCTCAAGTTTCTCCATCATGTAGCCTAAGACTTATTCGTACACACACATATGCGTGTGAGCGTGCACGCACATACGCATGAAGTAAAAGAATGAAGAGAGGTCATCCACTGGGTAAAAATCAGTCCTCTCGATGAAAAAAGAAAACTGAAGAGACAGAGGATAACTGTCATGGAAATGTTTTACAAATACTGTACACTTTTAGAAAAAAAGGGTTCTAAAAGGGTTCTGAGGCTGTCCCCATGGGATAACCCTTTTTTGGTTCCAAGTAGAACCCATTTTGGTTCCAGGTAGAGCTATATCGGGTTCCAAAAGAACCAAAAGGGAGGAGTTCTTCAAGTCGGAAAACTCTTTTTGGTTCTAGATTACACCTTTTTTCTAAGAGTGTACAGTAGAGGCCTAAAGACATTTAAAAGTATAAATACAGATCAGAATTGAGTAACACAGATATGGAGTGAAAATAGATCTGGGGAGGGTAAGGCTGGATATAGTTCAATGGGAGGAACATTTAGTTGTTCATTCTTTCTCACAACCTTTGAAGCCTGAGTGTACAAAACATCAGCTCTTTCCATGACAGACTGGCCAGGTGAATCCAGGTGAAATCTATGATTCCCTATTGATGTCACCTGATAAATCCATTTCAAATCAGTGTAGATGAAGGGGAGGAAACAGGTTAAATAAGGATATTTTAAGCCTCGAGACAATTGAGACATGGATTATGCATGTGTGCCATTTAGAGGGGGAATGGGCAAGACAAAAGATGTAAGTGCCTTTGAATGGGGTAGTAGGTGCCAGGCACACCGGTTTGAGTGTGTCAACAACTACAATGCTGCAGGGTTTTTCACACTCAACAGTTTCCCGTGTGTATCAAGAATGGTCCACCACCTAAAGCACATCCAGACAACTTGACACAAGTGTGGGAAGCACTGGAGTCAACATGGGCCAGCATCCCTTTGGAACGCTTCCGACACCTTGTAGAGTCCACGTCCCAACGAATGGAGGCTGATCTGAGGGCAAAAGGGGGTTCAACTCAATATTAGGAAGGTGTTCCTAATGTTTTGTACACTCCGTGTATCTAGGTCCATCCACTGATTCAACACTGGATGAAGAGTAGTTTATTGGCTATGGCATAGCTTCTCTTCCCATATCCCTTCCCATATCCCATATCCCTATGTTACACAATTATTACTCGCTTACCAAAGAACAACTGTACAGTGCACTATCCCTGAATTTCACTCATCACTGCACTGGACAAAACATTGATTGAATGTCCACCAGGAGGTGTAATGAAAGACATTGGAATGACACATTTTCATGCAGTACTTATAATGACCAGTAGATTGCGCCAATGGCACATGAATCAAAGATGCAGCGTTTTTTGGTTCACTACACTCAATTTCAATATTGACCTGTATTTGACTTCTTGTGCTGTGTGACCATATACAGTATTAGCTATCCATAAAATAACTGGTACCAAAGTGACTTTACATCCTTAGATCATCTTAGGAACTGTCAATCAACAAGAGCCATTCAGGCTATAAAAGTGTGATTATCCAGAACTGAGTACTACCATGTCCACTATTCTAAAACTCTTAAATCCAGATGCATTCTCAGTGTCAGTTGGCAGCACAGTACATCTGCTTGGTGTCGTCTGTCTGTGGCCTGTGGGTGTCTGGACATGCCAAGGTTAAGGACCCTCTACCCCATGTGGTAGGCAGCTGAAGTGACATCCTGCTCCCCCTTCCACCACTCCCCTTCCGCATCGCCCCCCCTCCAACCCCCAGCCCCTCAGACCAGGGTGAGTTATATCAAACACTTCTCCAACCTGACTGATGGTATTTTAATTACTCTTGTCTGATTCCAGTCAGCGATCCAGACACCCACAACTTTCCATCTGCTCATATCCAATGTTCTTTCCTTTAAGCCCTCATCTGATTGATTCACACATCTCTACGATGCCATGATGCAGTACTGTCACGATTGTTCCTGTGATTAAAAGTTTGTGGTCTCGCTCTGTCATGAGATGTGTAACGCGATATCCTTGAGACTGAGATATTAAAGCACATCTTTATCTGCTAATGTCTGTTCCTAGAGTGTACTAGCTCCTTTGGTCTCTGGTCAAAAATATACTCCAGATAGCCTCTGTGAATTTGTAAGCGCCTTCATATGGGAATCTATTCAAAGGAAGACATTGTTTCTCATTATCTGCGATATTACAAATGGAAAGTTATGATGAATAAACCTATGACCAATATAACTGTGGCTCACTGAGCAAAGACATCAGAACAACTTCCAATTTGGATATTTTATTCAATGTGAAATAAACTGTTGGAAGCCCCAACGTCGATTTATGGTTGTAATCTGGGTTAATATGAGACAAAATTAAGAGTAACTGCAAACTTGATTAAATTGATAAATGGAGTTGAAATAACAAGAAAACAATGTTTAGCCAACCAATCGCCCTTTGACCTCGCTTCATGTGTTAATTTAAGGTGGTATACATTGATGCTATGTACAGTACGTAACTTGGACAGTGTCCACAGTCCACCACCACAATGAATGTAGGAAAAAAAGACGACCTCAGCTTGGGCACAGAGAACAATACTGCAGTGTTTTCCTAGTGGAGAGTCCAACTATTTTGCCAGTCAAATCCGCATACCTAGAATGCAGTGAGGGTGGGTGGCGTGGTGAATGTGGCACACAACTAACACTGTCCTGCCTGTTTTTCCTGCTGCGCTACACACTCAAAAACACACATCTGGACATGTGCTCATGTTCAAACATACAGTATGTGTACGTATGTGTCACAGTTCAAAAGGACAGTGTGATTTTCTACTAATATTCAAGTATAATGGTATCCTAACAGTAACATGGTCCTCGTTTAAATTAGATCAGATTGAAGCCAGTGGTGGATGTGCAGTGTCAGACAATGATAATGTGTCTGTTACACCAAAGTATAACAGAAAATAATAACATTTTCTACTACTGTAATCCAAGGAAGCCAAGCAAACTATATATTTTTTTATTTAACACACAACAAGGACAGAACACAAGTGTACTGTACATGAAGTATCAGGATATGCCAGGGGATACAACAACACATTACACCCACATTTGACTGTCTATCTGGGGTCCAGGGGACCTCCATGGCCTAGCGTCAGTCCCGGAGAAACGCCCAGACACACTTTACCATTCTGGGCAATGAGCGAATGGTGGGAGACAACGAGGATCTCCCTCTAAAATAGAGCTTGGTGCCAGTTTTCCTCCAAAAACCACATCACGGAGGCATAACTGGGTTATAATAATGCGTTTGGTGAGCGAGTTTCATAACCGTCTAGACATTGGACCAGCGCCGCCATGCCAGTCTAGCAGCCTTAATATGAGACCACTTCTCCACTCCAGCCAGCCAGCCAGCCAGTTCACATGCATGATGAGATGTAATGGATTTCAGAGGCCGTTTTCCACCTTCAGCTCAACTCAGGGTCTGAGGGGCTTTTAGAAGTAAACACGCACACGCAAACTCAAAACACTAATGTGTCCCAACAGAGGACTGGAGACCTCTGGAGAACTCTCTAACCAGACCCTGGTATTTCTTTCTGGGAAGTGTGGAAAGCGAGCCACACTGAGTCACTCGACTTTGAGTCAGAGCCATTAGAGACTTTTAGAGGGGGAGTAGTGAGTCGGTGGAGGCCAGTGTGGAGCATGTCTTTTCTCAGTCTGGCTAGCAGGGATTCCCTCTGACAAGACCTAAAGCCTTGCTAATCAGGACTTCTGTAGAGGGAGGGGTGAACGGGAAGTATGCATGAAAGGTGTGTGTGTGTGTGTGTGTGTGTGTGTGCGTGCGTGCTTGCGTGTGTGTGTGTGTGAGAGAGAGAGAGCGATTGAGAGAGCGAGAGAGCAAGAGAGAGAATGAGTGACCGAGTGAGTGAGACAAATCTTGAGTGCGCTCGGCCAGCTACACAATTTACTGCCTGCATGTGTATCAATGTGACATAAGAACAGCACAGACGTCATCTAACCCCCATTCCGCACAAGCTGTTAAATAAGAGCAGCATAAACAAACCAACAGCTATGACACTCTTCAATCTTCCCAAATGCAAAAGTCTGACTTGATAACTCATTACAGCGTCGAGTGTATGTCTGAATGTGTGTGCATGTTTGCATTTGCATGTGTCTGTGTGTGTGTGTGTGTGTGTGTGTGTGTGTGTGTGTGTGTGTGTGTGTGTGTGTGTGTGTTTGTATGTGCACGTCTGTGTGTGTTTGCACGCACCTCCGTGCGTGCGTGTGTTAGTATTTTTGTATGTTAGTCTGTCTGCATATTTGTCTGGCAGCATTGCTCTCCTCAATCTCTCTTTACCAGAGAATGATTAAGGGCCCAGACGGTTTCCCAGAAGCCCCAGGGTTACGTAGGTAGCAGCCGTGAGACGTGACACACACACACACACACATTCAAACATTCAGACATACAGCCAGCGGTGTCTTGACACATGGGAGCTGCTGAGTAACAGTGCCTCCTGCTGCCAGATAGGCCAAGCTAACAAACCGTGAAGGCATGCAGACTTTCACAACCTCTTACCCAACCTGGAATGCACTGGGGAGAGATGTGTCATCTCAAATGGATGTAGTATATAGTAAGGCATTATAATGCCAGCGCTCCTGTGAAAATACTCCATCCTTCAACTAGCGTACTAATGGTTCTCTTAATGTGTTAAATAATGGATAGCGTACTCTATGTGGATGAGGAATTTAACCAGGGGCGCAACTTTGGTTTTAGAAGTGGGGGGAAGGGGCTTTACCTTGTGGGTGGGGGGGTCTGAAGGTCCTCCCTCCGAATCTTTTGGGCATCTAAAGCTAATTTTCTGCATTTCTACACAATCTAATATGACCCTTTTTGTAAATAAGAATAGAACATGTTTCTAAACACTTGGAAATGAATGTGGATGCTACCATGATTATGGATGATCCTGAATGAATTGTGAATAATGATGAGTGAGAAAGCTATAGACGCAAAAATAACATACCCCACCAAAAAATACTAACCTCCCCTGTTATTGTATTGGTTAGAATGTCTTGGGGGTATGATATTTGTGCGTCTGTAATGTTCTCACTCATCACTATTCCCTATTTATTCAGGATTATCTGTAATTGTGGTAGCATCCAGATTAATGTAGAAGTGTTTAGAAACACATTTTATTGTTATTTACAATAAAAGTAACTCCAAAATGACACAATACATTATTTAACATGAATTTCTATTGGGCTGTCACGGTTGTCGTCGGTGAAGGAGGACCAAAACGCAGCAGGTACGTGTATGCTCATCTTGATTTAGTATTTCTCTCAAATGAACATACAAAAATAACAAAGAAACGAACGAACGAACAACTACAAACAGTCTGGCTAAGCTAAGCTTAACACAGAACAATCACCCACCAACCACAAACACAAACACACCCCAATATATGGGACTCTCAAACAAAGGCAGATAGACAACACCTGCCTTCAACTGAGAGTCCCAACCCCAATCAACACAACATAGAAACACACTCACCAGACTACACATAGAAATACATAAACATAGACTATAAACCAAAACCCCGGAAATACTACATCAAACACCCTTTAAACAAACACACCACCCTGAACCACATAAAACAAATACCCTCTGCCACGCCCTGACCAAACTACAAAACAATTAACCTTATATACTGGCCAGGACGTGACAGTACCCCCCCCTTAAAGGTGCTACCCCGGAAGCACCTTAACAAAAAATAACCCCAAACACAAAAAGAAAAATTCCCCTTTTCTAAAGGGAGGGAAGGGAGGGTGGCTGCCGTCAACGACGGCACTGTGCTACACCCCCCCTCCCCAACCCACCTATTTTTGGAGGTGGCTCCGGCTCAGGCCGTTCCAGGCTGTCTGGGCAGTCTGGCAGCTCGGGACAGTCTGGGCAGTCTGGCAGCTCGGGACAGTCTGGGCAGTCTGGCAGCTCGGGACAGTCTGGGCAGTCTGGCAGCTCGGGACAGTCTGGGCAGTCTGGCAACTCGGGACAGTCTGGGCAGTCTGGCAACTCGTGACAGTCTGGCAACTCGGGAAATTCTGGCAACTCGGGACAGTCTGGCAACTCGGGACAGTCTGGGCAGTCTGGCAACTCGGGACAGTCTGGGCAGTCTGGCAACTCGGGACAGTCTGGCAACTCGGGACAGTCTGGGCAGTCTGGCCACTCGGGACAGTCTGGGCAGTCTGGCCACTCGGGACGTTCAGGGCAGTCTGGCCACTCGGGACGTTCAGGGCAGTCTGGCCACTCGGGACGTTCAGGGCAGTCTGGCCACTCGGGACGTTCAGGGCAGTCTGGCCACTCGGGACGTTCAGGGCAGTCTGGCCACTCGGGACGTTCAGGGCAGTCTGGCCACTCGGGCAGTTCAGGGCAGTCTGGCCACTCGGGCAGTTCAGGGCAGTCTGGCCACTCGGGCAGTTCAGGGCAGTCTGGCCACTCGGGCAGTTCAGGGCAGTCTGGCCACTCCGGCAGTTCAGCGCAGTCTGGCCACTCCGGCAGTTCAGCGCAGTCTGGCCACTCCGGCAGTTCAGCGCAGTCTGGCCACTCCGGCGACTGTTGACTGGCGGGCAGCTCCGACGACTGTTGACTGGCGGGCAGCTCCGACGACTGTTGACTGGCGGGCAGCTCCGACGACTGTTGACTGGCGGGCAGCTCCGACGACTGTTGACTGGCGGGCAGCTCTGACGACTGTTGACTGGCGAGGCTGGGTTTACGCACTTGCAGGCTAGTGCGGGGAACGGGAACAGGACGAGTCGGACTGGGTTGACGCACTTTCGGGTCCGCACGAGAGACAGGAGCTGGAAACCCAGGGCTATGGAGGCGCACAGCCGGTCTAGATCTTACCTCCTGCACAACCCGCCTTGGCTGGAAGGAACTAGTAGCCCTGTACGAGCGGGGTGCTCGTACAGGGCAGACTGGGCTGTGCAGGGGCCTGATGGTAGCCGTGCGTAGAGCGGGAGTTGGGTAGCCTGGTCCTCGGAGGCGTACCGGCGACCAGATGCGCTGCGCAGGCATCCTCCTACCAGGCTGGATGCCCGCTCTAGCACGGCACCTGCGAGGGGCTGGAATAACTCGCACCGGACTGTGCGTGCGTATGGGTGAGAGTGCGCTTCTCAGCGAAACATAGTGCTCCCCACCCCATACGCTCCTCCATATAACCACGGGTAGCTGGCTTCCGGCTCTTCCTACGCCTAGCCAAACTACCCGTGTGCCCCCCCCAAAAAAACTCTTGGGGGTGCCTCTCGTGCTTCTCCCTCAGCGCGTCTCTGGCCTCGTACCACCGCCTCTCTGCCTTGGCTGCCTCAATTTCCCACTGCGGGCGGCGATACTCCCCAGCCTGGTGCCAAGGTCCGGCCCCGTCCAGAACTTCCTCCCAAGTCCACTTCTCCCGCCAGTCCAACTCGAAATCTATCTGCTCCTTCCTCTGCTGCTTGGTCCTTGAGTGGTGGGTGATTCTGTCACGGTTGTCGTCGGTGAAGGAGGACCAAAACGCAGCAGGTACGTGTATGCTAATCTTGATTTAGTATTTCTCTCAAAAATGAACATACAAAAATAACAAAGAAACGAACGAACAACTACAAACAGTCTGGCCAAGCTAAGCTTAACACAGAACAATCACCCACCAATCACAAACACAAACACACCCCAATATATGGGACTCTCAATCAAAGGCAGATAGACAACACCTGCCTTCAACTGAGAGTCCCAACCCCAATCAACACAACATAGAAACACACTCACCAGACTACACATAGAAATACATAAACATAGACTATAAACCAAAACCCCGGAAATACTACATCAAACACCCTTTAAACAAACACACCACCCTGAACCACATAAAACAAATACCCTCTGCCACGCCCTGACCAAACTACAAAACAATTAACCTTATATACTGGCCAGGACGTGACATGGGCAATAAAATTATCTGAAACTCAACCAAAATAAACAGCAAATGCATCAAATATCCAGCTTGATGTAGTCATTGCGTGCTATGAATAATGGCCCGAATACTTAACTTTTTACTAATTTAATACACATACAAGTGAATTTGTCCCAATAATTTTGCTCGCCTAAAATGGGGGGACTATGTACACAAAGTGCTGTAATTTCTAAAAGGTTCACCTGATATTGATGAAACTATCCTCAATTGAAAGCTGACCATCAACACTTTAACTTCCTTGTCATTTCTCTATTTTAATTCCAAACTTTTGTATACAGAGCCAACAGAAGAAAAAATGCTTCACTGTCCCAATAAGTACGGAGGTCACTGTAATTCATATCATGGGCCTAAAAGTACCGTAGAGCTCTTTTTACTTGCACATAGAGGTGGAAAAAGTACTCAATTGTCATACTTGAGTAAAAGTAAGGATACCTTAATTAATATAAAATGACTCAAGTAGCCCAGTAAAATACTACTTGAGTAAAAGTCTAAAAGTATCAGATTTAAATATACTAACTGTAAGTACAGTGGAAAAGTACTCAATTGTCATACTTGAGGCAAAGTACAAAGTAAAAGTAAATGCTATACATCAAATTCCTTATATTTAGCAAACCAGATGGCACAATTTCCTTTTTCATTACTTTTTTTTTTTACAGCTAGGGGCAACTCCAACAGACATAATTTACAAAGGAAGCATTTATGTTTAGTGAGTCCACCAGATCAGAGGTAGTAGGGATGAACAGTGACGTTCTCTTGATAAGTGTGTGAATTGGACCTTTTTCCTGTACTGCTGAGCATTCAAATTCGAAATTAATACTTTTGGGTGTCAGGAAAAATATATAGAGTAAAAACCAACAGTTTGGCAGACCCCCAGGGCCAGGACTGAGCAGCCCAGCAGCTAGGGATTGCCTAAATAGGTATCTCCCCTGAGGTGGGTATGTTTTCAATACAGACTCCTTATGTCGTAAAATATTCTATATATTAGGCATCCAGACCTTATGAAAGTTGCACAGAATACCCTTAATCTTGTAATAAATCAAATATAATGATACATAACTTGACATTCCTGCCATCCACTGTGACATTGTGGGAGGATAACCAATCTTCCAATAAATGGCTATGCATTTCTTAGCCGCTACAAACGCTAGCTTACACAGTTTCTTCTAATAACAGTCTCCAGTATCAATATTTCCAAGCAAACAAAAACAGGGAGAAGGTAGAATCTGTAGGTATACAGATAAAAGAACATACTCTTTGCCAGAAATTAGCCAGCCTTCACAAGAGCATAACATAATGAAATATGTCCCCTTTTGTGTTTTACACCCACAGCCGAGGAATTAGATTTCTGAGTGCATGATATTCAGTTTCACCTGTATATAGTATGTTCTATGAATGGTCTTAAATTGTAGTCATTTATGTCTGAGACTATGGCTGGGCATTCAAACATATCTACATCATCAACAGTAGTGTCTCCAAGGTCTTCCTCACATTTTTGTGGTACATGTTTCGTGTAATCGGGAAAAGCCTCTATCAACTCGAGATACTGTTTGGAAATCAACTTTATAGGTTTGTCAGACTGCCTTAAAATAATGTCAATCTTTGAAGCTTCTGGCTTGTCCAGTGTTTGCTGCACAGAGAGAATGAAGTGTTGCATCTGCAGAGGGTTCACCTCAGCGCAGTCAGACTGGTCTTTCCTGGTTGCCTGACCCTGCTGAGACCTCTGATCCTGCTTAGATGAGGCATGACAAAGAATTATCTTAGTGTACATGTATACATGATATTATCCAATAATAGAATCAGTGGTTCAATAATTGAAATGACCATTATTCCCAGATCCCAGATTGTTGAATGCATATCAACTCAAGATGGAACTTTGTATCCATTCACTGATTGTTATAATATGCTGCAAAATTCACCTGAGCTCCATAGACTGGTCTTCCCTGGCTGTCTGATGCCTGCTGGGACACCTGTCACCATCTGATCCTGCTAAGACATGATGAGTATAGTGTTGTGTACTGACTGTGTACCATGACAGTGTAGCCTGTAGAGCTGTTTATACCGTTTCAGTGTGAACAGCAGGGAATTAGTTAGGGAAACTTACAGATCAATAACGTTACATTGCTATACTGACTGTGATTGGGGCAAAAATTATATCTAACATTAGCCAACTTTTGGCTAGCTCTAATGGTACATCAACTGGCAAAATAGAGCCAAGTTAATTTACTTCTGTTGAAACGCAACAAAACAACGGCTACAAAACATTTGCATGCACACAATAGCTGTTAGATACTGCTACCTGAGAAATAGCTAGAGGCTACAGCGGAACTGGCTGTGGTACTGTAGCTACTAACTAGCTAGCAAGTTCATTCACTTCAAACAGAACTTCAGTCCGCATAGTCCTAAAGCACACATTTGCATTTTTCATATCACAATGCAATCATACAACTGGGGGGGACAAAAATGCAAAATGCAAATCTCCCCCGTCCCCAGTGAAAGTTGCACTTCTGAATTTAACCAAGGGAAAAGCGTTCTATATCAAACGTCAACAACCTCGTTCAGAGAGCAAGTGTTTAACAATGCTTTACCCTAGAAAGGAGGCCGTATCAACAATGTTACACTGTAGAATCTACACAGCAAATCAAACAAGACACTGTCATTCACTTGAAGTATTACTGTCATGTTCCTGAAATGAAAGTTATGTGTTCCATATCCGTAATCAATTCAAATCCAGCCGTGTCTCATGAAGAAACATTAGGATGCCTTTTGTTTGTAGAGGACTGAGTTCCCATTGCTTAAACACACATCTCCTGCATGTCGTGTCAATAAACCCACCCTGAGCCGGATGCACAGTTCCTCTCTGCTTAGCTACTGAAGGTCAGTCCGTCTGGGCTAATCCTGGAAAGAGGAGAGGACAAGGAGAGGAAAGGGGAGGAGAGGGGACGAGAGGAGGCGATATACAATGTATCCTGTTTTCTCTCTGTACTGAAACTAGTCCTAGACTTACCACAAGTCTTCCCAGGGCAACCAAATTCAGTCATCTGTTTATTTGAGTGTTTTTTGATACCAAACAACATTGTTTACTCTGATTGTGTATTGAAGGCTATAAAAAGGTTAGACTAAAACTCGTGCAAATCCAACAGTCGCATCGGTCAATAGATCTGCCAAAACAAAGATTTAACATGACAATATAACATTGTGAGTACTGTTTTTAGTTGAATGCTAGTTCTTAAAACAACAACTTAGTTTCATATTTGATGTGAAATATGAATTATACAGTGAGGGAAAGAAGTATTTGATCCCCTACTGATTTTGTACGTTTGCCCACTGACAAAGAAATGATCAGTCTATAATTTTAATGGTAGGTTTATTTGAACAGTGAGAGACAGAATAACAACAACAAAAAATCCAGAAAAACGCATGTCAAAGATGTAATAAAATGATTTGCATTTTAATGAGGGAAATAAGTATTTGACCCCTCTGCAAAACATGACTTAGTACTTGGTGCCAAAACCCTTGTTGGCAATCACAGAGGTCAGACGTTTCTTGTAGTTGGCCACCAGGTTTGCACACATCTCAGGAGGGATTTTGTCCCACTCCTCTTTGCAGATCTTCTCCAAGTCATTAAGGTTTTGAGGCTGACGTTTGGCAACTCGAACCTTCAGCTCCCTCCACAGATTTTCTATGGGATTAAGATCTGGAGACTGGCTAGGCCACTCCAGGACCTTAATGTGCTTCTTCTTGAGCTACTCCTTTGTTGCCTTGGCCGTGTGCTTTGGGTCATTGTCATGCTGGAATACCCATCCACGACCCATTTTCAATGCCCTGGCTGAGGGAAGGAGGTTCTCACCCAAGATTTGACGGTACATGGACCCGTCCATCGTCCCTTTGATGCGGTGAAGTTGTCCTGTCCCCTTAGCAGAAAAACACCCCCAAAGCATAATGTTTCCACCTCCATGTTTGACGGTGGGGATGGTGTTCTTTGGGTCATAGGCAGCATTCCTCCTCCTCCAAACACGGCGAGTTGAGTTGATGCCAAAGAGCTCCATTTTGGTCTCATCTGACCACAACACTTTCACCCAGTTGTCCTCTAAATCATTCAGATGTTCATTGGCAAACTTCAGACTGGCATGTATATGTGCTTTCTTGAGCAGGGGGACCTTGCGGGCGCTGCAGGATTTCAGTCCTTCACGGCGTAGTGTGTTACCAATTATTGTCTTGGTGACTATGGTCCCAGCTGCCTTGAGATCATTGACAAAATCCTCCCGTGTAGTTCTGAGCTGATTCCTCACCGTTCTCATGATCATTGCAACTCCACGAGGTGAGATCTTGCATGGAGCCCCAGGCCGAGGGAGATTGACAGTTCTTTTGTGTTTCTTCCATTTGCGAATAATCGCACCAACTGTTGTCACCTTCTCACCAAGCTGCTTGGCGGTGGTCTTGTAGCCCATTCCAGCCTTGTGTAGGTCTACAATCTTGTCCCTGACATCCTTGGAGAGCTCTTTGGTCTTGGCCATGGTGGAGAGTTTGGAATCTGATTGATTGATTGCTTCTGTGGACAGGTGTCTTTTATACAGGTAACAAGCTGAGATTAGGAGCACTCCCTTTAAGAGTGTGCTCCTAATCTCAGCTCCTTACCTGTATAAAAGACACCTGGGAGCCAGAAATCTTTCTGATTGAGAGTGGGTCAAATACTTATAGCCCTCCTTAAAATGCAAATCAATTTATAACATTTTTGACATGCGTTTTTCTGGATTTTTTTGTTGTTATTCTGTCTCTCACTGTTCAAATAAACCTACCATTAAAATTATAGACTGATCATTTCTTTGTCAGTGGGTAAACGTACAAAATCAGCAGGGGATCAAATACTTTTTTCCCTCACTGTACAATACAAATGTTGAATGTTTTGGTACCACCACTGTACACCAAGCTGACCGGGATAGACCAAGAGAGACATACTAAGTTATCTACAGTAGTAGTGGTAGTATTTTCCAATGTTTTCCATGGAGGAAGGCCACTCATTATACCATTATACTATTTGGTTTCAGTGTAGAGGGAGCAAACTGCAGCATCAGTGGTATTCCACTTGATTGGGATCATTGTCTGGGCTTAGGAGCACTGCTCTCAAAAAGGGAAAAACACACCATAGCTTTTGGCTGCAAGGTGGATATAACTTAAAATGTATTCACAAAGATTTGACCTATATTCCCAATGAAGGGATATCTTTCAGCAGACAATAATTATTGTCCTTTGTTTTGGTAAGCTGATCTACAGATGTAGGATATGAATTTGATCACCCTGTTGCAGAAGAACTTGTAGTATATTTGAGGTTTACAAAGGCTTCTGAAGTTTGTAATTTCCACTTGGAAATTTCAGAATTGTTTTTCCCTTACAAAAAATGTATTAACCCATACAAAAATGTCCATTAATTACAATCCACGTAATAATTAACATCTCCTGTTGCTGCAGGATTATTTTCCTGCTGTAGTAAACTAGCTCAAATTAAGATGCTACATCTGTACTGTAAGTCTATCATGTAGATGTGACTGAATGGAATTAAGAGCCCAATTTGTTTTATACTACACCACCACAGCTGTGTGTTCGTGTGTGTGTGTGTGTGTGTGTGTGTGTGTGTGTGTGTGTGTGTGTGTGTGTGTGTGTGTGTGTGTGTGTGTGTGTGTGTTGTGTGCGTGTGCGTGTGCGTGTGCGTGTGTTTGTGTCAGTGTCAGTGTCTGTATCTGTGTCCGTGCCTGCGTGCATATATGTGTTTGTGAGATTGACTAAATGGAATGCATGCCCTCTGAGTCACAATGTCTTGATGATAAGTTTATCTTGATGCAGAGATGTTCTCACACTGTGTGCTCGTGTGTATGTGTGTGTCTCTTCCATCTTACTGTACCTCGCTTACTATCTACAAGTGGAGCTAAGGTGAAATAAGTTCAGTTCTGTGGGATATGTGCTCTGATAAATCAAGTCATTTGTAATTACAATCTAAAGTGAAATTGAAATCCTATTGTTATTTAATGGCAATAAAGGACACTCCAACAGTACAAGTACTGTATGTAAGCCTAATGAGCCAATCATGTCTGTGCACACATCTGTTGTACTGTGCATGTGTTTAAATAAACCTTACACTGTGGTCCAATGGTCCTCTCAGAAGGCATGCATTTACATCATTTAGCAGAATCTCTTATGCAAGCAGCAATTGGGGGTTAAGTGCCTTGCTCAAAGATTTTTCACCTAGTTGTCTCAGGGATTTGAACCATCAATGCGCTTAACCTCTGGGCTACCTGCTGCCCACAGGGTCTCTATAGTCTCTGTAAGGCTGTTGGACCTTTGCGGATCATACAGTAAATTCCTCATGTGATACTGGCTCATGTCATATCAAAACCAGATGGAAGTGAATCAAACAAAGGTCCGTATATAAATATAATGTGAGTCACAACGCTATATTTCTAACAGTGTCTGGAGCATATTTTGGTCATTTTTTCCTCTTAGTAAAAGAGCAGTAGCTAAATGACTTTGGTTTACACAAGAGACACCCATTACTGTTAGACAATTATTTATCCTATTCTCTTCTGACAACATCAAGAATGTATATCGAGTGTATTCCTCTTTTTCTGTACAAAAAACATGAAACACAATTAAAAATTCCCATAATCAAACTCCCCTCACACACACACCTGACCCGCTAACCCCACAGTCCTCACGTGACTTCAGAAAACACACTCCAAACTGGACAGCTGCCACGGTTTCCCAGCAACCCTCAAACAGCAAGAAACAGACGAGGGATTCCGTCCCAGGGCCTGCGAGAAAGAAAAAGCCTTGACTAGAAACAGGAAAACAGAGGGCAGCCTTGTATTCTCATCCTCCACGCACAAATATCTACCCTAAGTTTTAGAGACCACTTCATAGTGCCAAGTTCTGCTCCTATACAACCTGACCAGATATACCTTTTTCACTGAGCCAAGAGGAGCCAAGCTGTACTGATCCATACTGAAATAGGGAATGTGGAATTAAGTTGTGGAAAGAAAATATCCAAGCCAGCACAAATTGGTTCGGGTTGGCACGATAGTGTGACAAGCTCTTAGAGGCTTAACAAGAATATGACTTACTACAAAACCAGCCTTGGCAAATCAATTTTTAGTATTTTTACTGCAGGTCACTAGGGACAGCAAAGGACAGGTCATGGAATCACAGTCACATGTGCACACATTGGTCCCAGTCTCCTTGTAAACAAAGTACAGTACACACAACAGAAATAGCCCATATTCTGGTTCATAGTCATTGTTCTGTACTCCAAACTATGTGTGAATTTAAGATTCGGACACATATCGCTCTTCTAATCTAACTACATAGACGAAGTGAAGTTCCCCGTACAGTAGAGAGCACGATAAGGTCCTGTTTAGGCTTGTCTCTGTACAAGTGCCCTACTCTGCCTGAGCAGGATTGTACTCACTACTCATTCATTCAACAAGGGAAACAGGTGAAAACACCAACATAACGTACCGTGTAGAGCATGAGTTTGTGACCTGAACGGATCCTAAAGTATTCAGACAGTCATATATTTTGGAAGTGGAGGCAAATGCAACAAACTCAGCAGAGGGTGTCCTATATTTTGACCAGCAAGAACAACCTGCAGAGAAAAAAATACAATATATCAAGTGGGAAAAAAAGAAGAAGGACGGAAAGCGCCAGAAGGATACAGTAGTAGATCATCAACAACCTAATTGAAGGTGCTCTTCGTGGGGTTATTGGTCACCGAAAAACAAAGGAGTACCAAGGCACTCTTCATGGCATTGCCTTCATCACAGTGGTATGTTTAATAAAACAAAATCTGGAACAATAGAAAGACAGAGTTAAATGTGCAATGTCTTTGCGTTCAGCATTGAGCCAGAACTGCTCGATCATTCTGACAGTGCTGTGATGTAGGCTACATACAGTGCAGTGTTTTTCATATCTCCTCACCTGTTGTACACTTAATGGAAACTATGGAAACTATGGTTCGAAAAATAGCCATGAAATAGCCATGAAACCGGGCTGCATGTGACAACTAGTCAACCCCAATGTCAAAGGAGAGAGTGTAGCTTGATTCAAAGAGTGGCCTACAGACACCGCTTCAGGATTCGGTGATTGAACCTGAATTCGTGAGTGACCCTTTACATCGGCATAACCAGGGCTCTCACTGCACTAGACTCTATAAAGGCATTTAAATGCACTTCAGAAAGCCTGGAGAACCCCGTCATAAAAATGGCCTTGGCATATGTGCCTGGGTTTAAATCATCGTAATAGATCCTGATGTGACAGTCATAGCCCAAGGAAAATGAAACCATCCACGCTCATAATCCCATATCATTACTGGATTTGCAACAAAACTAAACTAATACACATTTTTTGAGGGAAAACGTGTATTTATATAATATCATCTTGTCTGAAACTGACATTATGGTCTTTCTCGTCCGGCTCGCCAAATGATTCTCCATGTTAAATCTCCTGTTGGAAAATTGGGTCTATGTGACTTGACATAGCATGTTATTGGCTACAGGTTTGGATAAAACACACATGCGTACATGTTGCTTTGGTTATCCACAGTATATTTTACAACACAACAGACTGTCCCAGTCACGGAAGATCAAGATGGTACAATACAACAGAATCTAACTTACTTCACATCTGGTGATACAGATGTGTAACAGACTAAAGTTCAAAAATATGTTGTATTGTTGACAATGCAAATTCTGTATACTAATGCTGCCTTCAGTTGCTGTCAGAAATGTGAATAAACAAGTTTAATTTAGAAGAAAATCTTATCCAGAATGACTTACAGTAGGGAGTGCATATACATTTTTACTTTTGCATAGTAGTCCTCAGTGGGAATCAGACCCACAACCCGAGCATTGCAAGTGCCATTCTCTACCAACTGAGCCACAAAGGAGGTCACACTAGGAAATTGTCACTTGAACGACCCTTGAAGTCTGAATTATGAATTGGACAGATTTAATTGACCCGGTTTTAGGAGTTCACCCGTTTAATCACTTACCTTTCACCGTTTCAACCATTAACATGATAAAGCAAATCCATTTTTACAATGTCAAACTTTGACAATATGGATAATGTAGCTAGTTTTAGCATATTGTTAATGTTAGCAGCAAGCTAGCTTACTTTTAGCATATTATTAGCTACATTATAGTTAATCTAGCTACATATGATCTCATTGCAGCATAAACCATAAATACATAAAACAAAATACAGTTTGTATAAGGTCCCGTGTGGCTCAGTTGGTAGAGCATGGTGTTTGCAATGCCAGGGTTGTGGGTTTGATTCCCACAGGGGACCAGTATGGAGAAAAAAATGTATGAAATGTATGCATTCACTACTTGTAAGTCGCTCTGGATAAGATGACTAAAATGTGACTGATCCTTTAAACAGGATTTGAGAATAGTATGCAAATTATTATGAATCAAGTCATTCCATCGCCTTGCCAACACACCAGCACAGCAAACTGGTCCTAATTCTGACAGGTCTATAGATTACATCTTAGTCAATGGCTGTGTGACAATGACCATCCTGTTCTCTGAGTGTACACGCCAGACAAACACAGCACCTCACTTCATACCCATATGAGGAATACATTTTTTTTTAAGTCTGTTGCTAAACATACTGTGATGTCCAGACATGCCTAAGATAGCTTCCAGCAGTTCTTCATTGTGAGCTGTAAGACAGTGAATTATGCAGCTCCATAAATAGTAACAGAGGAAAAAGAGTGTGAGGTTTGTAGCTTCAGGCCCTGGGTTGTCAATGAGTAGGCGCTACAGGCACCATTAACAGCGAAGGAGCTAACCACAATCATTCACACCTTGTTTTCTGTATCAACAACAGAATTCTGCTGTCTTCAGAGTCACTCTACTAGATACCCTCAGAGAGGACATAAGGAAGTGAGACAAAAAGGGGGCTTCCCTTTGTTAAAACGGTAGACTAAGTAACAAGTATCACACAACAGAACCATGTGGAATTGATCGTCCTGTGCTTTCAACAAACTATCAGCAATGTACATTTTTGTACAATAGGTCTACACACTAGTCAAGTATATATTGACATGTACAGCTACTGTAGAATAAGTTTATTGATGTTACGGACTGAAATAAGTCTTTGCTTATTTGAGGTGATAAAATGTATGTAGAGTTATGTTGAGTTCCTACAACTGCCATGTACAGGGACTTCATATTCATACCACTTGACCTATTACACATTTTGTTGTGTTAAAACCTTAATTTAAAATGGTTTAAATAAAATAAAAATCACTCATCTACACACAATAGCCAATAATGACAAAGTTAAAACATTTTATATATATTTTTTTATGTATTGAAAATGAAATACAGAAATATCTAATTTATATAAGTATTCACACCCCTAGTCAATACATGTTAGAATCACCGTTGGCAGTGATTACAGCTGTGAGTCTTTCTGGTTAAGTGTCTAAGAGCTTTGCACACCTGGATTGTACAATATTTGCAAATTATTATTTAAAACATTATTCTAGCTCTATTAAGTTGGTTGTTGATCATTGCTAGACAGCCATTTTCAAGTCCTCCCATAGATCTTCAAGTGAATTTAAGTCCAAATTGTAACTAGGCCACTCAGGAATATTCAATGTCATCTTGGTAAGCAGCTCCAGTGTACATTTTACCTTGTGTTATATGTTATTATCCTGCTGGAAGGTGAATTTGTCTCCCAGTGTCTATTGGAAAGCAGACTGAACCAGGTTTCCCTCTAGGATTTGCCTGTGCTTAGCTCTACTCAGTTTCTGTTTATCCAAAAAAAACCTCCCTGATCCTTAACGATGACAAAATACCCATAACATGATGCAGCCACCACCATGCTTGAAAATCGGAAGAGTGGTACTCAGTGATGTGTTATGTTGGATTTGCCCAAAATATACTGCTTAAAAAAATAAAGGGAACACTTAAACAACACAATGTAACTCCAAATCAATCACACTTCTGTGAAATTAAACTGTCCACTTAGGAAGCAACACTGATTGACAATAAATTTCACATGCAAATGGAATAGACAACAGGTGGAAATTATAGGCAATAAGCAAGACACTCCCAATAAAGGAGTGGTTCTGCAGGTGGAGTCCACAGACCACTTCTCAGTTCCTATGCTTCCTGGCTGATGTTTTGGTCACTTTTGAATGCTGGCGGTGCTTTCACTCTAGTGGTAGCATGAGACGGAGTCTACAACCCACACAAGTGGCTCAGGTAGTGCAGCTCATCCAGGATGGTACATCAATGCGAGCTGTGGCAAGAAGGTTTGCTGTGTCTGTCAGCGTAGTGTCCAGAGCATGGAGGCGCTACCAGGAGACAGGCCAGTACATCAGGAGACGTGGAGGAGGCCGTAGGAGGGCAACAACCCAGCAGCAGGACCGCTACCTCCGCCTTTGTGCAAGGAGGAGCAGGAGGAGCACTGCCAGTATTTTTGTGTGATTTTGTTGTCAGCACATTCAACTATGTAAAGAAAAAAGTATTTAATAAGATTATTTCTTTCATTCAGATCTAGGATGTGTTGTTTAAGTGTTCCCTTAATTTTTTTGAGCAGTGTATAATGCTTTGTATTCAGGACACCGAAATAAACACGTACACAAAATCAAGAAAATACCGATACGTTAGCTGCTCAAAATCAAAAAGACAACAACCCACAAACATCGTGGGGGGAAAAGGAACTTAAATATGATTCCCCAATCAGAGGCAACTAGCGACAGCTGTCTCTGATTGGGAATCGACAGAACCCAACATAGAAATACGCCCCAAAGCAAGGCTATACCAAAACATAGAAAATAAACTATAGAAATGCCACACCCTGACCAAAATAGAAGAGTTCACCTGGTCAGGGCGTGACAGTACCCCCCCTCCAACGGTGCGTACTCCCGGCGCACCAACCTAAAGTCTATTAGGGGGGGGACCCGGGTGGGCGCCTCACCCTCGGTGGAGGCTCTGGCCCCGGGCGTGTTTCTCCCCCTGCCTCCACCCTAGCCCTACCCCTCTGGCCCGGACTGGACCACGGTGGAGCGGCATGCTCAGGCTCCGGAGCGGAGCCGCCGACCGGAACAGGACTGGTCACCGGTGGACCGGACACAGGCCGTGCCGGACTGTGGACACGCGCCGTGGGCCTGGTGCGGGGAACAGGGACGGGCCGGACAGGACCGGGGACACGCACCACCAACCTGGTGCGGGGAGCAGGGACGGGCCGGACTGGCCTGGGGACACGCACCACCAACCTGGTGCGGGGAGCAGGGACGGGCCGGACTGGACTGGACACACGCACCACCGGCTTGGTGCGGGGAGCCGGGATGGGCTGGACAGGACTGTGGACACGCACCACTAACCTGGTGCGGGGAGCAGGAATGGGCCGGACAGGACTGGGGACACGCACCATTAACCTGGTGTGGGGAGCAGGGACGGGCCGGACTGGACTGGGGACACGCACCACTGGCTTGGTGCGGGGAGCAGGGACGGGCCGGACTGGACTGGGGACACGCACCACTGGCTTGGTGCGGGGAGCAGGGACGGGCCGGACTGGACTGGGGACACGCACCACTGGCTTGATGCGGGGAGCAGGGACGGGCCGGACTGGGGACACGCACCACTGGCTTGGTGCAGGGAGCAGAAATGGGCCGGACAGGACTGGGGACAGGCACCACTAACCTGGTGCGGGGAGCAGGGACGGGCCGGACTGGACTGGGGACGTCTGGCAGCTCGGGACAGTCTGGGCAGTCTGGCCACTCCGGCAGTTCAGGGCAGTCTGGCCACTCCGGCAGTTCAGGGCAGTCTGGCCACTCTGGCAGTTCAGCGCAGTCTGGCCACTCTGGCAGTTCAGCGCAGTCTGGCCACTCCGGCAGTTCAGCGCAGTCTGGCCACTCCGGCAGTTCAGCGCAGTCTGGCCACTCCGGCAGTTCAGCGCAGTCTGGCCACTCCGGCGACTGTTGACTGGCGGGCAGCTCCGACGACTGTTGACTGACGGGCAGCTCCGACGACTGTTGACTGGCGGGCAGCTCCGACGACTGTTGACTGGCGGGCAGCTCCGACGACTGTTGACTGGCGGGCAGCTCCGACGACTGTTGACTGGCGGGCAGCTCTGGTGACTGTTGACTGGCGGGCAGCTCCTGCCCCGTCAAACAGCCCTTGTGCCCCCCCCTAAAACATTCTTGGGGATGCCTCTCGGTCTCCCTAAACTCCTCCATCGCCCTGGAAATGCTCCTCCTTAACTCGGCCCATGTCCATCCTTCCTCTTCGTTCCTCTGCTGCTTGGTCCTGGTTTGGTGGGTTGTTCTGTAACGTTCGGCGTCAGGTAACGAGGAAGCGGACCAAAACGCAGCTGGGAGCGAACACATGTTTATTCTTTTACACCGAAATAAACACGTACACAAAATCAAGAAAATACCGATACGTTAGCTGCTCAAAATCAAAGAGACAACAACCCACAAACATCGTGGGGGGAAAAGGAACTTAAATATGATTCCCCAATCAGAGGCAACTAGGGACAGCTGTCTCTGATTGGAAATCGACAGAACCCAACATAGAAATACGCCCCAAAGCAAGGCTATACCAAAACATAGAAAATAAACTATAGAAATGCCACACCCTGACCAAAATAGAAGAGTTTACCTGGTCAGGGCGTGACATCGTGACTAGATGTATTGATACATCACCCAAAGTGTAGTTAATAACTTCACCAATACTCAAAGGGATATGCATTGTCAATTATATATATTTTTTACCCATCTACAAATAGGTGCCCTTCTTTGCGAGGCATTGGAAAACCTTCCTGGTCTTTATGGTTAAATCTGTATTTGAAATTCACTGCTTGACTGCTTTTACAGATAATTGCATGTGTGGGGTACAGAGTGTGGTTGCCATTCAAAAATTATGTTAAACACAAATCCATTGCTCAATCTTCCCAGACTATCTTTAATTTGAGTATATAATACACCTCTCAGGACAGTTGTTTATCACATTTGTTTACTCTGTTTGGAGTGTGCTCTCTCAGTCACAATCCAGTCTCCACTGCACAAGTGAGTGTGACCATTACTGTAGGAGGTACCAGCCAGCATCTAGTAAAATGGTTAGTATCACTTTATCTTATGGCACATAAATGACCAAGTATTTACTTAGAAAGTACATAATAAAATGGTAACACAGCAATAAAAACATTATTGTTCTGTTATTCTCAAATGAATGCCCTTACATTTCCATCTTTACTCAACTGGATGGACCCCAGTAAAGTATGAATACTTAGCATGTATTTTAGATTTGATTAGAGACAGGAGGGGCTGAAGAGTACAAACTGTCGGGGCATCAATAAGTGTCATGGCCTTTCTCTCCTCTGATTCAGCTGGTGTCAGACACCGATGTTACAATTTGCGGCCAGTTGATATTGTCTGTTGGAGTGTGTTTGAGTGAGTCTGTCTGTTGGAGAGTTTTAGATGTTCAGATGTTTAGTGCTGCGTACACACACGTAGCACTGAACATCTAAAACCCTCCAACAGACAGACACACTCAAACACACTTCAGAAGTCTTCAGCCAAGATCAACTGGCCGCTAAAGTTGACAGCCTCTCTGTGCGTGTGTGCGAGTGTGTGTGTGTGTGTGTGTGTGTGTGTGTGTGTGCGTGTGCGTGTGTTTCAAGTGCATGGCATGTGTGTGTGTGTCTGTGACTGTGTGTATAATGTGCATGTGTGTATGTTCTCGAGTGTGCACTTGAACCATTAAGCTTGCATCCAGAAATGACCATAGGAAGAGTACCAGTAAAACCAACCGCAGCAGCAGTCTTCAATGCGTAAATGTTGAGGGAGTGAATGTCTGTTTACAAGACAGAGCAATAATCATTTTGCATGAAAACACAAGTGAGGAGCAGACTGCTCGTAAATCTCAGCGCAAAACATTCCATGTGGTTGCTCTTTGCTGCGCTGTGCTGTGCTATGTGTGTGTGTGTGTGTGTGTGTGTGTGTGTGTGTGTGTGTGTGTGTGTGTGTGTGTGTGTGTGTGTGATGCCATTGGACCAGATGTAGAAGCGTTATAAATTATGATGTCTTCCCAGGAAGTGTATCATTAAACTTACGTAAAAACACAATTATGAATTATTTTAATGACACTTTGAGATGAGAAAGACATACATGAATAAATACTGTATGGAACCCAGGCTGGGAAACTGAAACTGTCAGGGCATCAATAGGTATCATGGCCTTCTCTCCCCTGATTCAGCTGGTGTCAGACACCGATGTTACAATTACAATCAATAGCACATTCACAAGACTGAAGTTTCAATTCCACTTGCCAGGGAACAATGATTCCTGGTGTGACTGCAGTTGTAAACAAGCGGTAACGGACCCCGTCATTGAGCCTTTCCTCAATTGTCTACAGCTCCTTTTTTCCTACCAATGGTTGTTACCATAATTTATCTTCTAAAGTATGTGATGTGGCTTTTCACCCAGAAGCTCCGAGAAGAGAAACAGCCAAGCCACAGTCGAAACCAGAAATCTACTGTAGGCAAAGAAAACACTGCATATACTTTCCCCTCTAGCAGAGTGCTTACGTTGCCCCAACCCTACACCGCCCGCCCCACAAGGCCCGGGATGTCTGCTGGTGATTATGTGTGATGATCCTCTTTGCTTAACTTGCCAGCTAGTTTTTCAGGTTAAGGGGTAATCCAGGGTTTTTCAGGACTGGCTCCGGTTCAAGATGAATTACTCCGTAGATTATTCACTGTCACTAATTATGGAGTCCTGGGAGTAGCAGCACCGATAGCAATATTTCTGATCTCCGTCAGTAGGAGTGCTAACATTGGGAGCCAGAGAGAGAAGAGCACAGGGTGTCCTGCCAACCCATTTATTATGGATAGGTTTTATGATTGAAGTGGGGGAGAGCAGGGATTGGTGTATTCACACAGTTTCTCCTACAATTCTGTGTTGCTTTGTGGAAAGTCTGGTAGAAAGCACATTTCGCCCTCTGATGTGGAAAACATACCTCTGAACATGTTTTGATAGGCCTGGTATATTATGTAAATTATATTTATTTATTAATTTCACCTTTATTTAACTAGGCAAATAAGTTAAGAACAAATTCTTATTTTGTTCTTATATTTCTCCTGTCTTATCCGGTGTCCTGTGTGAATTTAAGTATGCTCTCTCTAATTCTCTCTCTCTTTCTCTCTTTTTCTTTCTTTCTTTCTTTCTTTCATACTTTCTCTCTCTCGGAGGACCTTAGCCCTAGGACCATGCCTCAGGACTACCTGGCCTGATGACTCCTTGCTGTACCCAGTCCACCTGGCCGTGCTGCTGCTCCAGTTTCAACTGTTCTGCCTGCGGCAATGGAACCCTGACCTGTTCACCGGACGTGCTACCTGTCGCAGACCTGCTGTTTTCAACTCTCTAGAGACAGCAGGAGCGGTAGAGATACTCTGAATGATCGGCTATGAAAAGCCAACTGACATTTACTCCTGAGGTGCTGACCTGTTGCACCCTTGACAATCACTCTGATTATTATTATTTGACCCAGCTGGTCATCTATGAACATTTAAACATCTTGGCCATTTTCTGTTATAATCTCCACCCGGCATAGCCGGAAGAGGACTGGCCACCCCTCATAGCCTGGTTCCTCTCTAGGTTTCTTCCTAGGTTCTGGCCTTTCTAGGGAGTTTTTCTAGCCACTGTGCTTCTACACTTGCATTGCTTGCTGTTTGGGGTTTTAGGCTGGGTTTCAGTACAGCACTTTGTGACATCAGCTGAGGTAAGTATAATAAATAAATGTGATTGATTGATTGATTTGATTACAGGTCCTACCATGTGGGCAATATCATGATACAGTGCCTGGTGTGGGTGCAAACTACATGACTGTTTTTTTGTTGCTTGGCATGAATGAAAGTCTCCCAATGGCCCTTGCAAGGTAAGATGACCCAGCCCTGGCCCCCGGTCTCAATAAATTAATTAAGTTACACAGGGCCATGCACAGACCTTTCAGGGGGAACAGACCTTTCAGATAATTCATGTCTCGAAATTCATAACATACAAACTGCCTCCGTAGCCATTTTTTTTTCAATGTTTTAGGAAAGGCCTATATATTTATGCAACAACGCATTCATCACATATTGTAAGCAAGCTAGTTAGAGTGCCTCCTAAACACATGATTGACACCGGAAAAGAGGGTGGGCTATCAGCTGATCACTGATTTCGATTGATGTAAATCTGCTAGTTAGCTAGCTCCAAAAATGTTCTGATTGTGATTTATCTTAAATGCTCTTACGTTCTTAAATAATAGCTTCATAGTATATTAGTAATAATCTTCTAACTCTTGATATATGCCTGGCTAGCGGCTTGTGTGGATAGTTTTCTATATATATATGGTGGTTAGCTAGAGTCTAGACTACCTATGTTGCTGTTGCCTTGACATGTGCAACTCCTGACTGAAAAAGGGATGGAGTTGAGTCTCTTCTGTGCATATCTGCCAACCAGACCGAATATTGATGATGATGTAAGTAAAGTGGTATCAGGTGTTAATCAAATGTTGTGCTGCTGTGCCAGTACTGTTGATATTTAAACTAGGTAACGCCGTACAGGGCAGACCAACAGGCACAACCAACCAACGGACGTAGTGAGGGTGAGGGCTGACGAACTTGAAGACGTCACAATGACTTGTTGATATTTATCATGTGTTACCTGAATGTGTGTAAAGCCTTTTTTTGTTGCCTGTATGAAGTGTTGCTAATAGGCAAGCGGTAGCCTATGTAAAGTACCCATGGAACATAGGTTACCGTTAGGTTTATACACATTCAAGTAACACATGTTGAATGTCAACAAAAGTGATTGAATCATGATTTAAACACACATAGCTCAGGGATACAAACATGTCCTCCCCCTGGGAATTGGTAACCTTTGCACTCACACTTGCAAAACAGGATAAACCTTGCGCTCCAGAATGCACCGCTGTTTGACTGTCAACCTCCGACCAGGAACCGGACAGAAAACTCTCTTCAATAATGAGGCAAATCGTGGTAAATACTTTACATTTTAGGCTAAATGATTGGCTACAACATTGCCAACCCGCGATTCTCGTCTTCAAACAGCAGACAGATTGACATGCTGCTGGATTACAGCCAGGTCTAATTGAAGGCTGGGTTTCTATTGAGAATTTACTTAAGGTTTCATTCAGTTTAGTTTATGTACTTTTGTTTAATGCCAAAGTCAAGCCTGTTATTTTTGTTGTAGGCCTATACTGTATGTGTGCGTCAACACAGGCAGCCCAATTCTGATCTTTTTTCCACTAATTGGTCTTTTGACCAATCAGATCTTTTCACATCAGATCTTGTTCAGTGCTGATCTGATTGGTCAAAAAAAATATTAGTGAAAAAAATATCAGAATTGCCTACACTGTGTGTTTATTACGAACAAACTACACTGAACAAAATATAAATACAATATGCAATCATTTCAAATATTTAACTGAGATTCAATTTAAATTAATTAATTAGGCCCTAATCAATGGATTTCACCTGACTGGGAATACATATATGTATCTGTTGGTCACAGAAACCTTTAAGAAAAAGTAGGGGCATGGATCAGAAAACTAGTCAGTGTCTGGTGTGACCACCTCATGCAGCGCGACACATCTCCTTCGCATAGAGTTGATCATGTTGTTGACTGTGGCCTGTGGAATGTTGTCCCACTCGTCTTCAATGGCTGTGCGAAGTTGCTGGATATTACAAATCAAATCAAATGTTATTTGTCACATGCGCCGAATACAACACGTGTAGACCTTACTGTGAAATATTTACTAACAAGCCCTTAACCAACAATGCAGTTCAAGAAATAGAGTTAAGAGAATATTGACTGATGGACAAAGATAAAAGTTAAAAAAGAATAAAGAAAAAGAATACATAATAAAAAGTCAGTTTGAATGACTTTTCCTTTTACGTTCATTATTTTGGTTGTTGGTGCATTGGGGGGGTTCTTGGGGGGTGGGGAATGAAATGAATTGTATTTTATATTTTCTTCTTGGGGGGACTGTGGGATGGGTCTCGAATGGTTGAGGGACAGCTATTGGGGAACTGTGGGGGGGATCTTGGAAGGTTCGGGTTCACATTTTTTAGCCTGGTGGTAGATTTGTCAACGTGCCCTTGAGCAGGGCATTGACCCTGGATGCTTCTGTGTGTCGCTTTGAATGGGAATCTGTTGGATGACTGGTATGATGTAGTTGTTGAGGGGCTTCACTGCAAGTATATTGCATGTTTCGGATATTCAATAAATAAATAAAAGTAAAAATATTGACTAAATTAACTAAAGTAAAACATTTAATAAAAAGTAGCACAATAAAATGACATAACAATAACGAGGCTATGTACAGGGGGTACCGGTACCGAGTCAATGTGTGGGGTACAGGTTAGTCGAGGTAATTTGTACATGTAGGTAGGGGTAAAGTGACTATGCATAGATAATAAACAGCGGGTAGCAGTCTTAAAATTTGGGGGTAGAAGCTGTTAAGGAGCCTTTTGGACCTAGACTTGGCGCTCCGGTACCTCTTGCAATGCGGTAAAAGAGCGAACAGTCTATGACTTGGGTTACTGGAGTTTTTGACCAATTTTGAGGAACATGGTTGGCTGTCATACATGTCAATCCAGAGCATCGCAAACATGCTCAATAGGTGACATGTCTGGTGAGTATGCAGGCCGTGGAAAAACTGGGACATTTTCAGCTTCATGGTATCTCTGTGCATTGAAATTGCTGTCAATAAAAGGCAATTGTGTTTGTCCGTAGCCCATACCATAACCCCACCACTGCTATGGGGCACTCTGTTCACAACATTGCCATCAGCAAACCGCTCGCCCACATAATGCCATACACGCTGTCTGTCATCTGCTCAGTACAGTTGAAAACCAGATTCATCCATGAAGAGCACACCTCTCCAGTGTGCCAGTAGCCATCGAAGTTGAGCATTTGCCAAACTGCAGTCAGGTCAAGACCCTGGTGAGGACGACGAGCACGCAGATGAACTTCCCTGAGACGGTTTCTGACAGTTTGTGCAGAAATTCTTCTGTTGTGTTAACCCAGTTTCATCAGCTGTCCGGGTGGCTGGTCTCAAACGATCACTCAGGTGAAGAAGCCGGATGTGGAGGTCCTGAGCTGGTGTGGTTACACGTGGTCTGCTGTTGTGAGGTTGGTTGGATGTACTGCCAAATTCTCTAAAACGACGTTGGAGGTGGCGTATGATAGCGAAATTAACATTCAATTCTCTGGCAACAGCTTTGGTGGACATTCCTGCAGTCAGCATGCCAATGGCAGGCTCTCTCAAAACTTAAGACATCTGTAGCCTTGTGTTGTGTTACAAAACGGCACATTTTAGAGTGACCTTTTGTTGTCCCCAGCACAAGGGGCACCTGTGTAATGATCATGCTGTTTAATCAGCTTCTTGATATGTCACACCTGTCAGGTGGATGGATTATCTTGGCAAAAGAGAAATGCTCACTAACAGGGATGTAAACAAATGTGTGCATAACATTTGAGAGAAATACATTACATGTTGCATTTATATTTCAGTTCAGCACAATTTCAAGACCTCTGTAATGTATATGGTAGGTTAGGCTAGTCTAATTTTGGTATTTGTGAGGTGAATATATTTTCACTTTTTTACCCAGGTCAATATTATTTGCATTCACCTGGCTCTTATGTTGTAATACAATTCTAATGAGGTCATACACTTGTAACCGTGGCTATGGATGTTCAAGTTATTTATGAAGTAGGCCAGGGGTCGTCAACCTTTTCTTGCCCAGGGATCCCCATCATACATTAGAATTCCTTTGTATTATTATTAATATGTTTATTGTACTTTTTACCCATTTTCATGATATCCAATTGATAGTTTACAGTCTTGTCCCATCACTGCAACTCCCGTACGGACTCATGCGTCCCCCGAGAGCCATGCGTCCCCTGAAAAACGACCCTGCCAAGCCGCACTGCCTCTTGACTAACCCGGAAGCCAGCCACACCAATGTCAGCGTGCATGCACCTGGCCACCACAAGGAGTCGCTATAGAGTGATGGGACAAGGACATCCCAGCTGGCCAAACCCTCCCATAACCCAGACGACGCTGGGCCAATTGTGCTCTGCCTCATGTGTCTCCCGGTTGTGGCCGGCTGCGACACAGCCCGGGATCGAACCGGTATCCGTAGTGATGCCTTAGACTGCTGCGCCACTCAGGAGGCCCAGAATGTTTTGTTTTAATTCACGTCTTGTCTTATCATCAGGTAAATGATAATGGAAAGTAGAAGTAATCAACATTTTAAAATAAATAGGTTTAGTTGATCCTTTTTCATTATTTTGACCTCCCAAGATTATTTTGACCTCCCCACATTATTTGTTTTACCTTTATTTAACTAGGCAACTAGGCAAGTCAGTAAAGAAAGACATCTTATTTACAATGACAGCCTACCAGGGAACAGTGGGTCAACTGCCTTGTTCAGGGGTGGAACAACATTTTTTTACCTTGTCAGCTCAGGGATTTGATCCAGCAACCTTTCGTTTACTGGCTCATCGCTCTAACCGCTATGCTACCTGCCGCCCCATTATAATTATAATTATTTATTTATTTTTATTTATTTTACCTTTATTTAACCAGGTAGGCAAGTTGAGAACAAGTTCTCATTTACAATTGCGACCTGGCCAAGATAAAGCAAAGCAGTTTGACACATACAACAACAGAGTTACACATGGAGTAAAACAAACATACAGTCAATAATATAGTAGAAAAATAAGTCTGTATACAAAGTGAGCAAATGAGGTGAGATAAGGGAGGTAAAGGCAAAAAAGGCCATGGTGGCGAAGTAAATACAATATAGCAAGTAAAACACTGGAATAGTAGATTTGCAGTGGATGTCACGGTTGTCGTCGGTGATGGAGGACCAAAACGCAGCAGGTATGTGTATGCTCATCTTGATGATTATTTATTTTCAAAATGAATACCAAAATAACAAAACACGAGAACTAACGAACGAACAACAACAACAAACAGTCTGGCAAAGCATAAGGCTCAACACAGAACAATCACCCACAAATAACAAACACAAACACACCCTAATATATGGGACTCTCAATCAAAGGCAGATAGACAACACCTGCCTTCAACTGAGAGTCCCAACCCCAATTAACCAAACATAGAAACAGACATACTAGACTAAACATAGAATACCTGAAAACCAAACAGTGCCCAAAAACCCCGGAATACTTAAACCAAATGCCCCTTCAACAAAACACACCACCCCGAACCACATAAAACGAATACCCTCTGCCACGTCCTGACCAAACTACAATACTAATTAACCCTTATACTGGCCAGGACGTGACAGTGGAAGAAAGTGCAAAGTAGAAATATAAATAATGGGGTGCAAAGGAGCAAAATAAATACAGTAGGGGAAGAGGTAGTTGTTTGGGCTAAATTATAGATGGGCTATGTACAGGTGCAGTAATCTGTGAGCTGCTCTGACAGCTGGTGCTTAAAGCTAGTGAGGGAGATAAGTGTTTCCAGTTTTAGAGATTTTTGTAGTTCGTTCCAGTCATTGGCAGCAGAGAACTGGAAGGAGAGTCGGCCGAAGGAGGAATTGGCTTTGGGGGTGACCAGAGAGATATACCTGCTGGAGCGTGTGCTACGGGTGGGTGCTGCTATGGTGACCAGCGAGCTGAGATAAGGAGGAACTTTACCTAGTAGGGTCTTGTAGATGACCTGGAGCCAGTGGGTTTGGCGACGAGTATGAAGCGAAGGCCAGCCAATGAGAGCGTACAGGTTGCAATGGTGGGTAGTATATGGGGCTTTGGTGACAAAACGGATGGCACTGTGATAGACTGCATCCAATTTATTGAGTAGGGTATTGGAGGCTATTTTGAAAATGACATCACCGAAGTCGAGGATCGGTAGGATGGTCAGTTTTACGAGGGTATGTTTGGCAGCATGAGTGAAAGATGCTTTGTTGCAAAATAGGAAGCCAATTCTAGATTTAACTTTGGATTGGAGATGTTTGATGTGAGTCTGGAAGGAAAGTTTACAGTCTAGCCAGACACCTAGGTATTTGTAGTTGTCGACATATTCTAAGTCAGAACCGTCCAGAGTAGTGATGCTGGACGGGCGGGCAGGTGCAGGCAGCAATCGGTTGAAGAGCATGCATTTAGTTTTACTTGTATTTAAGAGCAGTTGGAGGCCACGGAAGGAGAGTTGTATGGCATTGAAGCTCGTCTGGATGGTAGTTAACACAGTGTCCAAGAAGGGCCAGAAGTATACAGAATGGTGTCGTCTGCGTAGAGGTGGATCAGAGACACACCAGCAGCAAGAGCAACATCATTGATGTACACAGAGAAAAGAGTCGGCCCAAGAATTGAACCCTGTGGCACCCCAATAGAGACTGCCAGAGGCCCGGACAACAGGCCCTCCGATTTGACACACTGAACTCTATCAGAGAAGAAGTTGGTGAACTAGGCGAGGCAATCATTTGAGAAACCAAGGCTATTGAGTCTGCCGACTAAGGATGTGGTGATTGACAGAGTCGAAACCCTTGGCCAGGTCGATGAATACGGCTGCACAGTATTGTTTCTTATCGATGGCGGTTAAGATATCGTTTAGGACCTTGAGCGTGGCTGAGATTGCATAGCGGAGAAGGTGCGGTGGGATTCGAAATGGTCGGTAATCTGTTTGTTGACTTGGCTTTCAAAGACTTTAGAAAGGCAGGGTAGGATAGATATAGGTCTGTAGCAGTTTGGGTCAAGAGTGTCCCCCCCTTTGAAGAGGGGGATGACCGCAGCTGCTTTCCAATCTTTGGGAATCTCAGACAATACGAAAGAGAGGTTGAACAGGCTAGTAATAGGGGTTGCAACAATTTCTGCAGATAATTTTAGAAAGAAAGGGTCCAGATTTTCTAGCCTGGCTGATTTGTAGGGGTCCAGATTTTGCAGCTCTTTCAGAACATCAGCTGACTGGATTTGAGAGAAGGAGAAATGGGGAAGGCTTGGGCGAGTTGCTGTGGGGAGTGCAGGGCTGTTGACCGGGGTAGGGGTAGCCAGGTGGAAAGCATGGCCAGTCGTAGAAAAATGCTTATTGAAATTCTCAATTATAGTGGATTTGTCGGTGGTGACAGAGTTTCCTATCCTCAGTGCAGTGGGCAGCTGGGAGGAGGTGCTCTTATTCTCCAAGGACTTTACAGTGTCCCAGAACTTTTTTGAGTTTGTGTTGCAGGAAGTACATTTCTGCTTGAAAAAGCTAGCCTTGGCTTTTCTAACTGCCTGTGTATATTGGTTTCTAACTTCCCTGAAAAGTCACGGGGGCTGTTCGATGCTAATGCAGAACGCCACAGGATGTTTTTGTGTTGGTTAAGGGCAGTCAGGTCTGGAGAGAACCAAGGGCTATATCTGTTCCTGGTTCTAAATTTCTTGAATGGGGCATGCTTATTTAAGATGGTGAGGAAGGCATTTAAAAAAAATAAACAGGCATCTTCTACTGAAGGGATGAGGTCAATATCCTTCAAGGATACCTGGGCCAGGTCGATTAGAAAGGCCTGCTCGCTGAATGTTTTAGGGAGCGTTTGACAGTGATGAGTGGAGGTCGTTTGACCGCTGACCCATTACGGATGCAGGCAATGAAGCAGTGATCGCTGAGATCTTGGTTGAAAACAGCAAAGCTGTATTTAGAGGGCAAGTTGGTAAGATTGATATCTATGAGGGTGCCCGTGTTTACGGCTTTGCGGTGGTAGCTGGTAGGTTCATTGATCATTTGTGTGAGATTGAGGGCATCAAGCTTAGATTGTAGGATGGCTGGTATGTTAAGCATGTCCCAGTTTAGGTCACCTAGCAGCACGAGCTCTGAAGATAGATGGGGGGCAATCAGTTCACAAATGGTGTCAAGAGCACAGCTGGGGGCAGAGGGTGGTCTATAGCAGGCGGCAACGGTAAAATACTTGTTTTTAGAGAGGTGGATTTTTAAAAGTAGAAGTTCAAATTGTTTGGGTACAGACCTGGATAGTAGGACAGAACTCTGCAGGCTATCTCTGCAGTAGATTGCAACACCGCCCCCTTTGGCAGTTCTATCTTGTCTGAAAATGTTGTAGTTAGGGATGGAGATTTCAGAGTTTTTGGTGGTCTTCCTAAGCCAGGATTCAGACACGGCTAGGACATCCGGGTTGGCAGAGTGTGCTAAAGCAATGAATTAAACAAACTTAGGGAGGAGGCTTCTAATGTTAACATGCATGAAACCAAGGCTATTACGGTTACAGAAGTCATCAAAAGAGAGCGCCTGGGGAATAGGAGTGGAGCTAGGCACTACTGCAGGGCCTGGATTCACCTCAACATCGTCAGAGGAACAGAGGAGGAGTAGGATAAGAGTATGGCTAAAAGCTATGAGAATTGATCGTCTAGGACGTCTGGAACAGAGAGTAAAAGGAGCAGGTTTCTGGGGGCGATAAAATAGCTTCAAGGTATAATGTACAGACAAAGGTATGGTAGGATGTGAATACAGTGGAGGTAAACCTAGGCATTGAGTGATGTTGAGAGAGATATTGTCTCTAGAAACATCATTGAAACCAGGTGATGTCATCGCATGTGTGGGTGGTGGAACTGAGAGGTTGGATAAGGTATAATGAGCAGGGCTAGAGGCTCTACAGTGAAATAAGCAAATAAACACTAACCAGAACAGCAATGGACAAGGCATATTGACATTCAGGAGAGGCATGCTTAGCCAAGTGATCAAAAGGGTCCAGTGAGTAGTGAGGTCGGTTGCGGTCATGGCGATTCAGACAGCTAGTTGGCAGAAGATGTTCTGTTTTTATTGGAAGAGGAAGTGTAAACTAACATAGCCAATTAGCTAGAAAGCCCACGCCAAACGCATTTTCGCTAAGAGCAGCTGTTTAGCTGGTTAAACAAAGGTTAGTGTGTTGGCAAAAATGTATGTCCAAGTCAAGAAAGCTTAACAGCAGCCAGCGACAAAGCCTATTTCCTCAATATTAGTAGTTGAGAAATAGAAAGTTAGAAAGAAGATATTATCCTATTATTTTCTACTGTAGGTATCTAATAAAACATGTATTTATTATGTTGCTGCTAGCGATAGTCATAACAACATTGAAATTAAAAAAAAGATTTGTTCCATTTTCTTTTGTTTTTGTATTTTTGCGGACCCCTTGCAGTGCATCGGCGGACCTCTAGGGGGCCTCGGACCACCGGTTGAATACTCCTGAACTAGGCTATCTGTATTCAAAACTGCCCAAACTGACCTGAAAGGTGAGCAATGAAAGACCCAAATAAATAGTCGAGGGTTTTCAAAACACCTCCCGACTCCCTCCCACGTATACAACAATGGAATCTCTTGGCGAACTCGCTCAAGCGTCGTCAGTCCTCCAGAAAGGAGCTTGTAGGCAGCGATAACGTCATTCCTAGAGGGGCGGCGCGCTGAACAGGAGGTGTTTTCCAGCTTTAAAAGGGATGGAGCCAGCCCCTTCTGACAAGCCCTGTGTCACAGCTACCGGGAGTCTCTGGAAATCTTAATAAGGCTAAAGCATAACAAAACGACAGAAAAACTCATCTAACCATCAGACCAACCCCGAGTGTGTGAGAAGTGCTGTGAAGATAACCCTTTCGCATACTCTGCTCTCATTTCCATGTCAGTTTCTCTTGGAGTGCTGTCACGTAGATGAAAGTGTTTGAATTAATCTCAAATCAGCATTCGAGTTTACTTTTTTATTGACAAATAATGCGTTTATTTTTGTTTTGATTAATGCACATTTCTACAGCCTGAAATAGTTTTTTTCTCTCGCAGTACTCATATGATACTACCTGTGATATTATTGTCAACCGTCACAACCACAAAAGTAGACCAATCGCAAGTTGAATGCAGGATATCAGCTGTTTGAGACTCAGCTCCAAATTCAACTTTGGACCAGTCCTCCCAGCGGCTTTGGGAAAGGAACGAGGATTGCAGTTTCTCAAGTCTCTCGCTACCGAGATGAAGTCTGCAGAAGAAGGTAACCGGCTTCACTTGTCTAGCCTATATTTTCCCTTAATTTGACGTGGCAATGTTCAAATGTTATTATCTGACTGGAGTGCTTGTGTCATGTTTACTTTAATGATTCTTAAATCGTGAGTTGCTATCAATGAAATCATGCTTATTATTATGACGTTATACACTATAATCGTTGCAACCGTCTGGGAAGGTTTCTTCAGCTACCAATAGGTGTCGGTGTTTTCAATACAGGAGTCTCCTAAGCGCGCAATTGATGCTGTGCGTGTCGCGCTATACCTGACGCGGTGAGGGGCATCCATATGATAACCAGAGCCCGAAGTGCGCGAGTGACACTTTTATAGCAATGTGTAGGCGACATTTGAGTGCAAGGAACGCTGTTTTTGGTAGGATACACTCATTTGTATGTTTTTCCCCAGGCTTCACAATGCCCTTATTGTCAATAATTAATCATTCACAGCCCACATTTTGATGTATTTATTTGACCATGTTGATTGAAAATATTTATGTATGTTTTCATGGTTGTGCTTTTCAACCTTGACAAATCTACGTCATGCATGCACACATACTTGGACCATCCACCTCACTGACGGTGCTCTGTCTGCCTTGACACTTAATTCATGATGTAGCCTAGGCTACAGGAAGTATTCCAGTGCTGATGTCATGGACTTTTTGTGGTTTGAGGATTTCATTTGTCTTTGAGGTTTCGAGACATGGACGGGTGAGGGCTGTGTTATTTATTCATTTCAGTCCCTCGTAAGACTCATAATTAATAGCAGGCACATGTGCGTTTGTGTGTGTTTGTGTGTGTGTGTGTGTGTGTGTTCGCGTGCACGCTTGGTGTGTGTGTGTTTCTGTGTGTAGCTTGCTTGGCTGGGGTAAATGCATAACCACTCTGCTTCACCAGTCTGCTGACAACTGCAGTATTGCAGACATACAGTCAGACTCCTTTCCCTGTGACCCTGTATGGTAGCCTGTACCATCATGCCCACACACACACGCAACCCCTCTCTCTAAGGTGACTTAGCCACAAAAAAAGGTGCTCGTGATAACTGACTGCAAGCCACGAAGCCTCTGATTTTCTGAGCCTACATATGACTTTATCTGTGACCACCTAGCTCTTCCAGAGGTTCACTCTGACTGGACCTAGCAGAACCCCACCATCGGTGTGAATAAAACCAGATTGTATTTAGAGACATGCAGATTGACTTGGTCCCATGTGCTGGGGAAAAGGATTTATGGATGGTAATAACAAAACCAGAGTGAAAACATTTTGGAATATGGTGACGAGAGAGAAAAGCATGCATTGTGAGGCACTTTAAACTGCAAACGTGTATACAGTATTAATAGTGCCATGAATTTGCAGATGTTATTACTTACTGTCATAAAAAATTCCTAAAAGCAAGTCACCGAAACAGAGATTTGAGATATCATCATTCCATAGAGCTCTCACCCCCAATTTGCTATCTGTCACTTTGTTAGTTCAGGCGTTCAGCAGACAAAACCTGGAAATGCAAAGCTCAAGATCGGCAGAGATAACACAAATGAGTGAAAGTCCCGATGTGTGTGGGTGGATGTAGCTCATGTGTTAGAAACAGAGAGTGTGCTGAGGCATAGTGTGCGCCACACACACACACACACCCACCCACACACACACACACACACACACACACACACACACACACACACACACACACACACACACACACACACACACACACACACACATACACACACACACACAAACACAGAGAGAGAGAGAAGAGGGAAAAACAACTTGCAGTCATGCCCTGTAGTCAGTAGGTGTGTACCACCCCTCCTCTAAGTCACATTAGGTGGAGTGAGAAAGAGATCTGCATCCTCGGCACTAGTGGAGGGTCTGTCAGGAACGAGCACCAAAAAAGAACAGCATCCCTAAAGAGAAAAGGAGAAGACAAAACAGACCGACAGAGATAGACAGGCAACAGTTTGAGCTGAGGTGTTGGAGGCTGTTCTCATCACCCTGCTGAGGCAAAGATGAGCTCCCTTCGTGAAGAACCAGAGTTTGACTTCAACTTTTTGTTTGAGTACAGCCAAGGGGGAGAGTGTGGCCACAGGCCTGACAGAGGTGGGTGGTGAAGGATCTCTGGATAGGGGTTGGTGTGTGTTCCTGAACTTGTGGTAGCTCAAACGGTTTGGGGGATTTCTTTTGCTCTGTGTGTATGTTTTACATTATGCAGTTGAGCCTAGTGTGATTATTTTCATCTGTTTGTCAGAGCTGACTTATTCCCATGCTTTTTTTCATGTTTTTGGTGTGTACTTAATAATACATAGGCTACTTAGACCATAATAAGTATAGGACAATAAATATTTTGTTGTCCTATCTTGCTTAGCGGAATAATTTACATAGTGGCATTTGGGCTTGTAATTTATTATGATTACAGATATTAGACAATCTAATCACTTAGTTATGTTTGCTTCCCTTATTATTACAAGCTTCATTAGTGCCCTTCGGCCCTTTTGCTAAGAACATTTTACATTTGCATACCCTTCCTTTGCTTTCTCCACCATAGTGTGCTTTAATGTAAGTTTGTGCGCCTGTAACATTTCATACTACTGTTAAATGCTTCATTGAGCAAAACATTTTTTTTTTATGAACTACTAGATACAATTAGAATTTAACCTGGCACTGTTTCTGGAAATAGTCCGTCGTGACCTAATTTTAGACAGTCTACCCACGTATTCTGTGGTGCATGACAGGTTCATCATTTCATGTGATGTGCTGTTTGCGTAGAGTTGTGGTTAACAAATATAGCACACAAGCTGGAAGGGGATTGCCCTACTCTAGTACACTGCACAACATTTGATTGGTATTCATTTGAGATTGTAAAATAAAATGACCCTTATCAGACAGAAATCATTATATTGTCGCAATTGTGTGAATTGTTCAAGTAAATGTTTCTGTGTTTGTGTGTGTCTGTGTGGCAGATAATGTGTGTATGTACTGTATGTCTTTGTGTTTATGTGTGCAGTATACATGTCTGTGTGTGTCTGTGTGAATCTGTGTCCAACAATTTGTGTCTGAGCATGTATTCTGTATGTGTGTGATGCCTCAGCAGCTGTAAACTCTCTGACTTAATCACGAGCTCAAAGCAAAGCAGAGTGCTGTTAGCGTTCGACATGGGCGAGCCCTAATTCACTCAGTGAGTGAAGCGATCAATCAAATAAGGTATCCATCACTGCTTTGCTGGAGGAGGTTCTATAGTCTAGAGAGCACACCATGGATCTCTGCACAGCTCCAGATGGACTGTTAACAATCTGCTGATATCTCACACATTTCATTGGACCTTGATCAGTTCAATAGGCGTAGGGTTTAAGGGATAATTTGGGGATTTTGGCAATGCAGCCTATTATCTACTCCCCCAAAGTCAGATGAACTCCTGGATACCATGTTTATGTCTCTGTGTCCAGTATGAAGGAAGTTAGAGGTAGTTTTGAGAGCTAATGCTAACAAGCATTAGCACAATGACTGGACGTCTATGGGTATCTGCTAGCCTGCTATGTTTTATAACCTGTAATATAGCTTTTATAAAGGCGTTATGAATACATAGGTGACCTAAAGTAAATTGTTACCAAAACTTCATGAAAAATACTGTTTGTGATGTTTCTATGGTGGCCTATATTTACAGTGCCCTTGTGTGTTTGTATTTTCCAGATGCATATAGCTACACTCCAAATGTCAGCCTGTCCCTGCCACTGGGCATGGGAAATCCCTGTCTGGCCACCCAGTACCACACACTGCAGTCCAGCCCCATTATCTCCGTGTCCTCCTGCCACCAGACAGGCTACGGTCTCCACGATCACAACAACCACAACCCAGCCCAGGGCTACTACATGTCCCACGGCCTGAGGCCTAACGGTGCCCCGGCCCTGGAGAGTCCTCGCATCGAGATCACAGCCTACCACCAGTACCCTGAGGAGGAGGTGGAGGAGAGCAGCAGTATGGACCACATCGTCCACCACAAGAGGGGGGTCAACTCCATTGTGACCCTGACGCTGCCAAACGCCGATGGCTACCGCGACCCCAGTTGCCTCAGCCCGGCCAGCAGCGTGTCATCACGTAGCTGCAACTCGGATGCGTCGTCCTACGAGTCTGGCTTTTACAACTATGACAACTCATCCCAGAACTCGCCATGGCAGTCTCCTTGTGTCTCTCCGAAAGGCTCGTCCTCTCTCCTCTCCTGCCCACACGCTCCTCTCGGCCCCCCCTCGACCTCCCCCCGCCACTCGCCATCCACCTCCCCCCAGATCGGGGCCCAAGCCGAAGAGGGCTGGGTGGGACAGGGGCCCTGTGGAAGCTCCAGGCCCAACTCCCCGGCTTGCAGCGGAGGAGGTGGCGGTGTTGGCGCGGGGAAGAGAAAATACAGCTTCAACGGCACCACCTACAGACAGCCAACCTACTCGCCCAACCAGTCGTCCACGCCTTCCCCGCGCGGCTCGCCCAGGGTCAGTGTCACAGACGACAGCTGGCTGGCCAACACCAACCAGTACACCAACTCTGCCATTGTGGCGGCCATCAACGCCCTCACCACCGACGGACTGGTCGACATGGGCGAGGGCGTCCCCGTCAAGGCCCGCAAGACCAACCTAGACCACAGCCCCACCATGAGCCTGAAGACGGAGCCAGGAGGAGAGGAGATGGGCCCTGGGAGTGAGCTCACCCAGGAGGACTACATCTCCCGCCTGCCTTTCAAGAAGGAGAGCTACTGTGGGGGCTTCCTAGACGTGCCCCAGCACCCCTACTCCTGGTCCAAGCCAAAGCCCTACCTCAGGTAGGTGGAAATAAAATATTGCTATAATAATTTATTATCAACAGTTTAAAACAAAGTAATTTTGACGGTGCCAGGGAATTTACTTAGAACATAAGGCAGCATTGTTAAGTGTTATTAGGCCATGAAAAAGACAATGAAGCTCATGGAGGCGTTTACTTCTTTCGAAAGATTTATGGACTAACATCCAACCCGTCTACTCCTTTTTCCCACACGAAAAACAGTTCCTCCACTTGCACCGCTATTTTGCCATCCCAGGTTTTGTCTTGTCTTTTCCCAAATATAGACCTGTTTATTTATTGCAAGTGCTAAATTGTTTTTGTCTTCATAGACCGCAGAGAAAGGCAGCAGTCGAAACGTAGTCGCGGTATCGCTTCCAAGAGGGCTTCTCTTTGAAGATACAAAACATTTCATAAATCATATTTCGCAGGGAGGAGTAGTGGAGCACATGTGCCCTGTTACCATAGAAACCCCCGCACAAACAATACACACGGATAGACATACACACACACAGACAGACTCCCTTCTTAACAAGGCAACCTTTTCAGTTCATGGCGACCCTTTCTCCGTTTTCTCTTTCCTGCCCTGGCACACTTTCCTGTTGGAAATCAAATGTTTGATTAAGATAATGCAGAGACAGGAAGTGATGGTGACAAGCTTGCTCAAGGAAACAGTTGGTGGGGTAATCACACAACCGGCTTCCCTGTGCTGTCATGTGCCCCCTCTCCTCTTTGGCCACTAAACATGATGTAATGTTCGGCCAGAACAGATAAAGCCTGAGAGGAGGGAAATCAGTTAGTTTTGGGTCAACAAACACTCTGAAAGTTCCAAGAGGATGCCAGAGATTGCTTTTCATGGCCAGCCTTTAGGTCAGGGGTTTTATGCTTCACAGGCATCCGGCACAGTGAAATATTGTCTCGCAAATGTTTGTTTTGGTTCAATATCTCTGCAGTCTTCACATGGGAAGATAGGCTAATTCCCTGGCGGCATCTGAACAATGATATTATGAGTGGCCAGCTGTGACACTTTCTGAGATACCATGGTCTTTCGGGTTGTCAGACAGTTGTCTGGTTACTTGGTGAGTTGTTTATTTAAAAATAAAAGACTGAGTGGGATTCAATGATTTTTGATGATAGCTCTACTTCTATTATTGATACCGCCAATGCACTTAGGTTATCTATGTTAAGCCTTTAGGCATGCTGTATCATTGTGCTGCTGAAATGACTATGCCCCCTCCACACACTTAGGAAAAAATGCGCTATCTAAAACCTGAAAGGGTTCTTTGGCTGTCCCCATAGGAGAACCCTTTGTTGGAACATGGAACCCAAAATGGTTCTACCTGGAACCAAAAAGGGTTTTACCTGGAACCAAAAAGGGTTCTCCTTATGGGGACAGCTGAAGAACCCTTTTGGAACCCTTTTTTTCTAAGAGTCCACTTATCGACACCTGTCACAGCAATATAAAAACCACACAGCAGACTAACCAGACCACATGCTTCTTTCATTTAGTTTCATTTAGTTTTCATCAAAAGAGCCGTTATTGCCCAGGCTTTAGGAATTACATACGTCAGGCTAGGACTTCCATTGATTAGATTAGAGCCAATGATGAAATGGAAAGGATCAGGACATTATTTAACAAGGGAAACAGAGATCTGGATTTAAGTGAAATGGATCCGTCATTGTGCATGCGTGCGTGCTTGTAGGTAGCCTGGTGGTCCTGTCTGTTTGTATTTTATCCAACTCCTTTCTGGTTTCGTTCATTGTCATGCCATGCATATGTGTCCATGTATTGCATGATGTCTACAGAAGAGTTGGCTACGGCTCATACAGCTGGGACCAAGCTATTCTGTAGATTCGTATTTATATTATTAAATTATAAATACTATCTGTATGTTCCACACAATACCAAGCACGATCTCTCTTCCTCATAGCTCCCTGCCCGCCCTGGATTGGCAGCTGCCATCTTGCTCTGGCCCGTACAGTCTGCAGATCGAGGTGCAGCCCAAGTCCCACCACCGTGCCCACTATGAGACAGAGGGCAGCCGCGGGGCAGTCAAAGCTCCGTCCGGAGGTCATCCAGTCGTACAGGTACCTTTCTCAATAATGTGTGTGTGTGTGTAGGTGTGTGTGTGTGTGTGTGTAGGTGTGTGTGTGTGTGTGTGTGTGCACCTGTGCGTGCATATATGCGTACGTGTGTTCTCTATTATTAATGTCCCTTGAAGCCAGGAGTCAACCTACTTCAGTAAGAGGTCACTGTGGCTAGCAGTTGCACATATTGACACAATTAGCATGGAGCAGGACCATCACCTCTCGTTATTGTGCTTGGCAATGCTTCTAGAGCTCACGTCACTCTCACCACAGCGGTCCAACACAGAGCTCCTTTCTCTCTAAGGCCGTCACGCTGATTTACTCAAGGTGGGGACCCTGGTAAGCTGCTAAGACATAGCAAATACAGTATAGCGTAGCACATTGCCTATTAGAAGGGCTGAGCAAATCCTCTTCTCTTGGTCCAGCTTGATGGTTCCTACTTCTCTCCAAAACACTCAACATGTGTTGTTAGCACTGCAGGCCGTTTTCCAAATAGATCTTTTCAACACAACTTAACATGCTGAGTTTCAAGTCTGACAACAGCTGTTGCGCCCAAGAAGGTGTTGTAGACATAGCCTGTCAAGTTTCAGTTTCTCTCTCTAAATTAAAGTAATTACACCCCTTCATTAAAACCCTTTGTATAACGACATAAAAGTGCACTGTTGACATTGTACTCTGTTGCACTGAGAGACTTTGACCAACGTTCAGTGTTTTGGTAGGTGAAACTGAACTTGATTTAGTTTAGTTTATACCACTTTGTGACAGGCTGTATGTCAGGCTGGGGTCTAAGGAGTGAGTCAGGAGTAGGGAATTAGCGTCCTGTATGTGTACGTGTGGGAAACTTTTCCAAAGTGGGTGATGGTATTGATGAGTTACTGTCTTACTACACAGATACTTTAGTGAAGTGAATTGAAAAGAAACTCCCAACACACTAAAGCCTGCATAAACCCTGACGAATGTCTATTGAGAGCATCAAGCATCGAGGCCCTTTTTTTTTTCGAGGCCCGTTTTTGATTCTTCAGAACCTATCTCCTCGCCTCCTTCTCTAGCTGTATTGGACTGACTGGAAGTTTGTTGGCAGAGAACGATTAATGCAGAAGATCAGGTAAATACTTGATACACACACACACACACAACGTTAGCAAAATGAAGACAGGACTTCATCATATCTCTTCCCTGTGTGTAGGATGTGGGGGCACATAGTTCTTTCTTTCTTTCTCTCTCTCTCTCTCTCTCTCTCTCTCTCTCTCTCTTTCTTCACTCATCCTGTGCAGTCCCCAGGGAGGCTGGATAGGGGTGATAGGGCATGTTGTAGTCCCTGGGGTGCCCTGCTGTTATGAGAAATGAGTGGCAGGCGATTGGTGGGTGGTGCAATCATGGAGAATGGGTGAGTGTTTAGTGATGTGGGAGGGAGGGAGGGAGAACAGGGAGTACAGGGAGAGAGGGAGATGGAGGGAGAGAGAGCACATGCAGAGAGAGATGTGATGAGGGCAGACGGAGAGAGTGAGGGCACAGGGAGTCACCAGGCAGGCAGGCAGCTGGGTCTCGGCTGTGTTACCCCCAGAGAGACTCTGCTTCCTGCTGATTAGGGCCCGGGTGGCCATGGGGTTGGGTGGAGGGAGAGGAGGAGGGGTAGGGTGAGGTGAGACTAGTCCCAGAGCCCATCCGATGTCTCCTCCCCCACCACCATCCTGGCCCAGTGGGCCTCCGCATCACTGCCGATGTTGCTCCTCGTGAGCCACTCATTCCTCAAACCTCTCTCCCACACCGACATTCCCAATGCTGGCTAAACCTGCACAAACACCAGCACTGGGGTTTTGGCTCAGGGTTGGACAGGCACAACATCTGTGAGTGATTGTGACATATCCCATTGCTGTGCACAACAGTTTAAAAATAACATGTTGAAAAACATGATGAGACACTGTGTCTCTAACCTATCAGTTAATGAAGCGTTGCAGTACACGCTATGACCCCAAGAGCACTGACTGACAAACACCTGACTGAAAAACAGTTACTCAAAACACTGTTTGCTACCTTTACAGCGCCACTGTTGCTGTCTTCATGACCGCTCAATTTGCTATCACGGAAGTCCTCCTGTTGCTCCTACTTAATGAACGGAGGTGTTTTTCTCATCCCGGCTGCGAAACACACAGGCTCCCCTTTGTTTAGGAAACGTCCCTTTGTAACAGTGACATCATGCTCAGCTCTTAGCTCCGTCTCCTCCACCATACCGCTCTCCACCAGCCCCTCTTGCAGGATGAAGATGTAAATCTGCGGAGGCCCCGAGCTGCAGCCCGCTGCCGCAGCCGCACACTCATGGTAACCTCCAGATTATGGGGTACACTGACTGCACTCTGCTGTCAGTATCCTCTCACCCCCACCGGTTTGCTTTCTGGCTCCTCGATCAAAAATTCCATCATTTGTTTTTGGAGATCGCTACAGCGCAGCCTCTTCTCTTGATGATGTCCCACGTCCTGACCCCCCGCGGCCACTTTTCCACTTTACTTACTGGCTGCAGACCACAGCGCCCATTAACGGGATGGAGGGTCTTCTGCTCTACCCCAACTACCCTCCCAGTTCCCCCCCTGATGATTCACCAGGCTCCCCTCCTCTCACCACAGTTATGTCCAACGTCTACAACATGGTTTCCAAAGGCATGCTCAGCCAAACCTGATCTTCTACCTTCTTTTACACCAAAGACCACCACGTCACGATGGGATGGGTTTTTCCAAAGAAACCGATATTATGATGGAATTGAATGATTGCCAAAGTGGAATTACATGGAATTATATTTGCATTGAGGGGTAGCGACCTGGGGACGTGACCCTTTCGGGGAATTTCATTCAGGTATACATTGAGACAAGAAACCGTAGGAAACACGTAGACATGCACAGGGCACACAGTGTTAGACAACACCTGTAGAATATTAGACCCATCACACAGTGTTATAGTAAGTACTACATATGGATAGAGTATATCTAGAATGACATGAAGAACCTTAGCATATGTGCCGCTGGTTGAACATGTGCCGTTTCACCTTGACATCTATGCTGGCTGTGTAATATCTTCGGCAACAGCTCCAGTAAATGTACGTTCGCTGCGAAGACTGTCATTTATTGTGTTTTAAATCTGGTGCCGCCTCTTGTTTAAAACATGAAAGATGCCTTTTGTTCTTCCACGCAGACTCCTGGATTGTGTTCATTGACGAACACCGTAGTGAAACGTTTCGCAAACAGATATGAAAATGAGCATTTCTTATTGGACAAGTTCTGATAGTACCTCCCTGTTTCATTTCATTTCGAGAGCGTTTTTCTTTTCATTTCGAGAACTGTGTTCTAGGCCTCCGAGGGGCTTCCCTTACTCACAGCCTTGGTATATTGGGCAACGACTAATTACCATTAAACAGCAACTGGAAAGAATTGGACTAAATGACTGCATTTTCACTGGTTTGAGGTGAGGACCAGAAGCCGCCAGATTTATGAGGCAAAACACTGGTTGCCAGCCTTTATATCAGGGGTAGACTGAAACCATCTATACATCACTCTGCCCAAATGTAATACCCTGTACCTGGGCTAAAACGTAATGCCTAGACATTTTGGTAACAAGTCGTTCTTTTATTTGGAATTTGGACTTTGCTGGTCTAGACATGGGCCAGGACTTGAAACGTTGCCCTTGATTACATAACTTTGGGGAATACACTTAAATACACACTTTGAGGAATATAGCCACTTTGTCGCTTGTATAAAGAAGTGCCATTTGGAACTAGGGAAACCCAATACATTAACAATTCACATGTTGATATATGCATACCGTATGACTATGAGGCACTGGAGAAAGAGGAGGAGAAAGGGGATAATGAAGACAGCATGGAGGGAGAGAGACAACTTGGACGAGTGTTTGAATTGGGTACAGCGAAGTCTCGCCGTGTGACTGTCAGCACTTGAGAGAGGGAGCGTGAAAATGGGGGGGGAAACCTGAGCTGCCCTCCCTCCTCTCCCTTCTCCCCTGCTTCCAGTCTTCTCTCCCCTCCGCTGCATGCGCCACGTGGACCACGAGTCATGACATTTCTCCAGGCGGTGATGAAATCTCTGGGAGCTGGAAAGAGTCAGAGGGGAAGAGAGTGTTCCTGTGCAGCCCCATATTCACACTCTCCCCACAGCCCAGACTGTGCTGCTACTCACCAGCAACTCACTTTCTTAAACAAACATGTGCAAATCTTTTCTCTGCCATTTTTCAACCAGGTCTGTCTCTAGATCTTGAGCGTAACACTTACACGTGTGAAGTCGAATTTTTATGTAAACAGAAAGTAAACCAAGGTAATAAAGCAACAGCTACAAAAAAATAATTAAAAACAACTTCATTAAGCTATCACTGACAAGGACACGTGATTCTCATTAAGAGGACATAGCAAACACGGTTTGAAAGCCCATAGGAAAAACCTCTTCCAAGCACCACCATCTCAGGGCTGAGTTTTAGCAGCCGTGATGATGGATCTGTAATGGTTCATGTGAAATGAATGGTGGAACAGGACGGGGTGAGCTCTGGTTTCTGAGCTCAACACCCTCAGAGTTACACATCATCAAAACCCAGTCTGACCTAGACAACCCAGCTGTGTACAACAATTAATGCTTCAGCTGACATGTACAAACTGTTTAATTTGAGATTTCGGTCTATCCTGCATGGCACGTGTTGGAAGAGGAGAGGCTGTCTAACTTGCCAGTAGATGGTGGTTAGAGGTGTAAATGAATTTGGCACATGCAGTGTCAGAAGCTGGTGTAGTGTGACTGCAGCAAATTACGCTTCGATTCAAATTCGGTTTAGAAGATCTCAAAGATAAATATACGTAGCCCAGCTTGACTACATTCATAGCTTAGCTAAACTCATCTGGTCAAGATTAGGCTTTGTATCAAGACGCATCGATGGCTAGAGACACAAATATGAATTCGGATTCACAGGTGTGCGAAGCCTCTCTCGTTGAACCACACTTAAACTTTACGACGGTTCCTCAACTTTGTCTTTTCTTATTGCCCTTGTGAGGATTTAAAATGAAGAAGTACATTTTGCGCTCAGCTTGTGGTTGGTGTGTGTGGACTAGGGAACGTCACAGGAGCAGAGAGGGAAAGAGGTAGAGGGGATATGGGAGAGGAGGGCTGAGGGCTGAGGGAGCACATATGGTAAATTTATTGAGGGAGGTCGCCCAGGGGGGACCCTACCACGTTCCTTGGCTGTTGGGAAGACCAGCATCACTGAGGGTTGCTTGAAGTCATTAATCACTTCCCGACCCCACCGGAGGACGCCACCGTCATCGTGCGCTACCGCAGCATTGCCGAGTGAAGGGATAAAGACTACCCCCAACACACACACTTCACCTCTTGTGGTTTATCCATATGCAGACAGATGAAGGCTGAGGCTGAGGTAATGGTTGGAGGTCACAAAGAAATGCAATAGCAAAGTCTACCGAGGAGCAAAGCTCAAAAGGGACAGAGGATACAGGCTTAGCAGCGTGGCAGCCTGCCTTTTATTAAATCATAAAGAAATTATGCAATTTCTAACAGACCGTTTTGCGTTTTCAAATTGGTACCTCATGCCCGGTTCCATCGGTTCCGTTGTAGCATGATGGTACAACTTTTTCCTTCCTTCTCGGTCGACTTGTCTATGCGTAAGTAACTGGTAGCATGTGGCGGCTAAGCGTAATTACCACTGGTGACACCGTAAGTAAAATATAACAAGGCGAGCGGAGAGAGAGGGGTCTGCTGGTGAGATCACTGCATGGATGAAGTGCTCTCTAGAGACACAGAGACTTCAAGAAGCGCCTGACCCCAGCGTAACTCACTGATGACTAGCATGTGTGACTAGCACACAGCTCAGGACAGCTGCTGGAGAGACACTGTGTGGAGCTGTGAAGACGAAAAAAAGGGGAAAGTGAAGGAGGAAAGGAGAGTATAGCCTGCTTAACTAGTTCCCTTGATATCTGAATCAAACAAGTGATGATGTCAAGTCGAGAAGTAGAAACCCAGATCGTTTTGTGGTGATTGCTGCTGGTTTGTCCATTATTGAGACCCTTGGATAGCATACGTCTAGTACTGTGCTATACTGTGTTGAGAATCACCAACAGAGAGCTACTGCATTAGCAGGCGTGAGCATAACTCAATATGTCGCACCAGCCAAATTATGCCTTCAGTTTGTAGATCATCTCACCTCACCTCACTTGTTTTCACAGTCACCTGGCAAGTTTATCGTCAGTTTGTCTCACCAGAGCAAAATGAGCTCAGTCTTTCTTCACTGCCTTCATAGATGCGTGCAGATTGTGTCTTCGGTTGGTCATTCCCCTTTGTGTTTGGCAGAGTGGGGTCCTAATTATTGGTTGTTACCAAGTGTCAACATGGCCAACAAGGCAGACAAATTACTGTAGACACAATATTCCAATGACGTATTTCTCTACCTTCACTTACTCCCCAATCCCTGACCCCTCGCAAAGGTAATTATAAATCCATTAATCAGATGATGTCATAGGTTACATGTGGTCTGTGTTTTGTTCTATGACTCAATCCGTTAAATAAACACGGAGTCGCTTATTCCGTTTGACTCGCTGTTTTCACTCGGACACAGCAGCGCTGAACTTCCATAAGACTGAACTTGAAGAAGGGGATTTTGAAATGATACACTTTTATTGGGGAGATAATTGAGCAATTTGTGGGATTTTTTTCAGATGGACGTTGTTTGGTTAGACCTGTCTAGGAATTTTTTTGTGACGGTCTCTGATGTGGTCAAGGACCTAGCTGTGTGAAGCCATGGAGGTCTGTCCATCGTTACCCAGTGCGAGATTTGCCTGTTGACTGTTCGGAACGGATCCCCAATTTTTGGAGGGTTTCTAGGTTTGGAGATTCTTCCAAGTCCACATTAAATGCACATTCGCACACACACACACACACACACACACACACACACACACACACACACACACACACACACACACACACACTTGAACAAACGTTGCCTGGGAGCTGGGAGGTCTAGAAATTTGGTTGCACCAGAAGTGGTCCATTGGGTTAGCAAATGGGCCTGGGTCAGGATTCTTACCCGAAAATATCTGGAAAACATTCACCACATTGAGGAATGTGCACCTCTGCCAATTTCTCCTGAGGTTTAAGTAATTTCCCCCTCTCCAAATGGGTTTCAACCATCCCCCATGCTTCTTTCTGCAGACAGTGTTGTTGTAGATGGTTGCAGTTGTTTTAGATCAGGGCTCTCCAACCCTGTTCCTGGAGAGATATCCTCTGCTAGGTTTTCGCTCCAACCCCAGTTGTAACTAACTTGATTTAGCTTATCAACCAGCTAATTATTAGAACTAGATGCGCTAGAATAGGGTTGGAGTGAAAACCTACAGGATGTTAGCTCTCCAGGAACAGGGTTGTAGAGCTCTGTTCCACATGGTTGTCCTGGTTGTTTTATGGATGTTCTAGGTGTTTTTGTTGCTGTTCTAGAAGGTTGTCCTGGTTGGTCTATGGTTGTTTTAGATTATTCTAGTTGTTCCAAGGTTGCTAAAGGTTCAATGAACTGACAGGCATCGCCTTCTCACCTATCTCTTGTTTGGCTATTGGGGCCATTGGAGATCACACTGAGCAACACTGTCTGCTAAGTCTATTGTACTATCTAGAAGATGTAGTAACCATCCCTGTTTTTTGGTGTACTTGCTTTTATTGGGGAATCAGTAGCAGCTAAAGGTGGTCTGTGAGAGGAAGAGGGGAAGTGTAAAACTGTTTGAAGTGGTGGTTCCAATACAGGAGCCTCTTTCATCTCTGTGTGACACCGTCTCTGGTTCCGCTTCAGAGCTTCATAGGCCTTAATGAAAATCATAATGCAGGTTCATAAATGCCCAGAGGCCAAGGGGTTGTATGTTGTCAGCATGCTAGGCACATGTATGTGAATGTTTTTAAAGGGAGTAAGCTACTTGTAGAGATTAAGCTAGCCTTGCTTCACTGTGATCTGATGTTTTCTTTGTGTGAAAGTCAAGCTATCCAAGTAAATGTGGATAGAGTTTTCTTCTGTATTTTGCAACCCAAAAGTAAGTAGCTTGAGCTCATAGGAGCTGGAGCCTATCTCCTGCTTCTGTAGTGTGAGGCAGCTTAATATGACAGGACACTAGTCTATCGCAGGGCCTTATCCTCAATCAATCTCCTGAGTGCCAAGCAGAGACGCATTGGGACCCATTTTTACAGTCTTTGGTATGACTCGGCCAGGGATCGAACTCCCACGTTCCAATCTCAGGGCGCACTATAACCACAAGGCCACTAAGTTTATAAATTCCTGGGACCAAACGCAGAAGAATGTCGTCAACCATGTAGAACAAACAGACGACCTAAGAAATATGAACAAATCGATAAAGAGTCATGACGTTTTGTTTCAGCTGAGTGTGCGTGACTTTTGACCAGAATTGATATTTTCTCATAAACATTAGTATTTTGATATTGTGTGTACTAGTCATTTATTGAACACATGTGTGGAGCTACTAATCATCTAGGATTTATTGTTCTTGAGATATTGCTGATCACATTAAAAAGCAATTCTATGAAGGATTGCATTTAAAATACTTAATACGTATGGTGCACCAGCAGAAATATTCAACATAGATTGCCAAAATACTGTTTATGATTACCCCTTATGAATTCAACTCCTAAACTGACATGGAAATTAATGTTTACTAACGTTAGTCCATTGCTGAGGGGATCAAATCCTCATAAACATTGTGCATTATGCTCAGAGGCAGACTTTTAAATTATCATCTTGGTTTTCTATTTGGTCTCCAAAATGGTCACTTTCCATTGAGTCACTGTCGACTGCTATCCTCTCCTTGGGCACTTTTTTTATGGCGCCTGTGAGGTTTTAATGAACAGTGAAGTGATGGGAAGCCAACCTCTCCATCAGCACTTGTGTGTCTGGCTGCCCAGAAGATCTCTACCCCAGACAGACTACCTCCAAAATATCAAAACTCTCTTTAACCCTCTCCTAAAGGGATGTACATTAACAAACCGCTCCCAAATTAAAAAAACAGAAGATAGCAAGAATCTGGAAACGGGTCTCCAACCCAACCGGAAAACAAATCCGACCAAAGGGCCTATTTTCTGAAACCTCTCCCCTAAAAACCTTTCATTAAAGGGCTTCTTAACTATCAGTAGCTGATGTGATGTTCAATCTCTATTTCCCCAAAATGACGGGTTGTTTATGAGGTGCTTTAAAACCTGCCGTTGAGTCTCACCTGGATCTCTTTGTTCTCCCGCCAGCTCTACGGTTACATGGAGAGCGAGCCCCTTACCCTGCAGCTGTTCATCGGGACCGCAGACGACCGCCTCCTGCGACCGCACGCCTTCTACCAGGTCCACCGCATCACGGGCAAGACTGTCTCTACCGCCAGCCACGAGGCCCTGCAGTCCAACACCAAGGTGCTGGAGATCCCTCTGCTGCCCGAGAACAACATGAGAGCCATGTGAGTGCCTGTCCTTTCACTCTCCTGTCTCTCGCTCTTAACACTAGAAAAGCTAGGCCTCGAAGGACCCCACTTTGAAGCAACGGGCAAGCATTTTGACTGCAGTATTCTAACAGTGTTATAAATGCATTTCATATTTAATTATAATTTGGTTGTGTTTATGAAGGTCTTGGATAACATTAAAACACAATAGCATTTTCATTCGTTGATGTTACTGTAGGCCAGGGATACTCAACTAGATTTAGCCACAGGCAGATTTTTCCTTGATCAGGGGACAGGTACATAATTACAAATAATATGTAGACTGCAAATTGACCGCAAGAAGCCCAAACAGATGTAATATTTGACAAAAACAGAATAATTTCAAACCTTGCTTACATTTCTATACGATCATGTGTCTTTCTATTGTGTGTGGGAACACTTGGGAACAGATTTCCAAAATTAAAATAACTTGGAGCTGATTATCTGGTATTTTATTATACAATATATTTTTTTTGACTTTTTTTTTTGCTCGCAAAACTTGGGTGGGGACAAATAAAATCACCTGCGGGCTGCCTGTTGGGTAACCCTGCAGTAAGCTATCTGCTGCTGCACGCTCACATGTGGAGCGCATGAAACAGCGGTTATTCTTGGAAAGATTTATATTTTGAGCGTATCTCTTCAATTTTGAGAGTTATTTGACAAAAGGGTTTTGGAAACCTCAGAATCTGCTCGTTCTGATTTTATATTGAATTCAAAACGTCTTCCCTGCAAAAAAAATAAGACATGTCCTCTTAAAACTGCTTATAACACAAATTCTGTTTGTGACATCGAAATTCTAACAAAATTCTAACAACGGACTTATTTAGGAGGGGGGCATGACTAACAATGGCAGAGATTTTTCGATTTTAAATAACTATGCGGTCAAAAGGACTGCCTCTGCGCTTCTAGTGTTAAAAATGGTACCATTGCAGTATTTGCAATGATCACCAACAGTGTGTGTTGGAATTCAGGAAGAAAGACAACCAAAGCATGCCTAATACAGTGCAGTACATAATGTAGAGTCTGAAAGGAATAATGCCCATGAAATCCAATAGGCCCTATTTCTGTTGGTTTCCTCCCCATCGCACCCAATCTGCCGTGTGCATAAACATATCCAATTCCTGAAATCACTATATCCTTATGTGCAGTTTTAAACCACTCTCCAACTCCGGATCTCCAGCAGGTCAGAAGGTTGTTCTCCGCAGGGTACCCAGGCAGCAGCTCCTGCCCTGGGGCTCTGTTCACGCCACAATTGGTCTGCTGTCCCGAGGCCCAGGACTTTCTCTGATGGAGAAGGCAGCTAAATCTCAACTCAACCACGGTTATATAAGCTCCATCACCACCTACTGAACTGTAGCTTTATCCTCCTCTGTGTTTCATCGGTATAATCAAATCAAAATCAAATCAAATGGATTTATATAGCCCTTCTTACATCAGCTGATATCTCAAAGTGCTGTACAGAAACCCAGCCTAAAACCCCAAACAGAAAGCAATGCAGGTATAGAAGCACCAGCAATGTACTTTTTAGAAGACCTGATGTAGATTGAATGGGTTTATATTAAATTAAAGCGGATTTTAATATTTGTTTGGATATTGTGGAAGGTTACAAAGATATTTGGCAAGCACCATGAGATATCAGATCTCTTTGACTAGAAAAGGAACTTTGTTGGTTTAACATGGTTGAGCCTAACATGCATACATACAACTTTTGATTTCCAACAATGCTATGCTGACCTTTTATAATGTATCAAATCCAGACAGGGGATACTTTGCGGAACTTCAGCCATTACACTTTACAGGGCACCATGGATAAATCTTATATTCGAGAAAACTATTCAGATGACGTCAGGTTTTCCCTTTTGTCGTCACCGTATAAACTAGAGGAGAGAAAGCAGTGAAAGGATATAGTAGAACGGAGCCTCAGGGTCGGGGTAGAACAGTGTAGGCCAGGTTAGTGTCCATTAGGTCACATTACTGAAAACGTTTTAAAGTGTATCGCAGCGGAAAAAGTAAATGAGCATTTCTTGGTCCAGGTAGTCCTTCCCTGTTTGTCTGTTTTTATCTCTTTGGTGTCTAATGAACACAGCCCATGTTTTCTCTCTCTACCGACTGGCTGGAAGGCCAGGGTCTGTCTGAGGAGGGTTGGCCGCTGACAGAGTCTTTCCATTGAGCTGTTAACAGTCAGCCTGATAACACTCCGGCTAGCCCTTTGCTCTCACGCCAGCTCTCTCTCGCTCACTCACTGTGTGGGACGTTACATAGACGGTACTGTAGACAACCGATGTCAGACTCCAGACACATATCAATCTATCTCTTTCTTCCCTATTGTTGCTGATAAAATTTTATCTGTTGTTTAGTATCCACCCATTGAAATGGATAGTAGCCAGTAGCTTCTGCTTTATTACACAGTATGTTGTCTCTGAGAATCTAGAAAAACTATTCCACTCAACTAGTCAAAATGTGTGAGTTCAAATGTAAAATAAACCATCAACATGCTAATCAAGTTTTTTTGTTTGGTAACCCTTTCCTGCCACCTTTTCTGTACAACTGACTAGGTATCCCCCCTTTCCCTTTCCCTTTCCACCATTGCAGTCAGTGACTTAATGCTTCGTTGACACTGTTCCACCACAAATGTAGGATCCATCTTGCAGTGTTATTATGACCAACAGTCGCCATGCTATCGCCTACAGATCTTTACTTTGAGCTGACTTCACCATATCACTGCTACAAGCCGTGACTGGCTGCTCCACACCATAGTTCATGAAGAGAGACACTAATGTTCATTCCAACAGTCATTTGACAGTCAAGTAGAGCATGGCACACTACCTCTGATGTTTTTGTTTTAAAACCATAACTGCATGACTGAACACTTACGTCATGCATGAGCCACTAAAGAAACTTGTCGAAATTTTTTCTTTAAAAAATAGAATCTCATTCAGATAGACCAAAATGAAGGGGAAAAAATGGATTTGTGTAAAACTTGACATGTTGCAGGAATTCCACCCAAAAAGCTACAATGTAAAATAATTGAAATGCCAAGCCATATCCCAAATGTATTTTCTGACTTTTTACCAGCAACGGTTTGGTTTTAGTTTAATTTCTTGAAAGGCCAGTCTGGAAAGTGATGCCTTTTTCCTCTAAGGAAAATCCTCCCGCAAAAAAAAAAATTCAATTAAATAAAATAAATAAAGACAGCATAGAAAAGAAATACATCTGCAGTTAAATGTGACATTGGTTAGTAAGGTTGAAACTGTAAATGTTTGAAATGTTAAAAGTATGAACAGTGTAGAGGGAGCATGTTTTTTTTAGGAAAGGCAGAGGGTTATAAAGTGGCTGTGAGAACGCAAGCGGTAGCCAATGGGGTTTTCCTCTGGAGGAGACAGTGGAGAAACCAATGGCCTGGGCCGTGTTCATTAGGTACCAAATAGACGATAAACTGAGTGAAACAGTTGCAAATTGTTTTAAAGTGTTCTGTTACTTGCCCTAATGAACACGGCCCTGAAGATTGTTCCAGAGAGCTGTATTCTGGGGCACCAGGAACATTAAAAGTCACATCAAAAAATGTAACGTTGTTCTAAGAAGAACCTAGCTACGGATGGGGAGCGACTCAGTAGTGTTCTGCGGGACTTCCGATATCTGTGACCCGGAACTTTAGACGAGACGTCTCAGAGTAGGAGTGCTGATCTAGGGTCAGTTTTGCCTTTTAGATCATAATTAATCATATTATATGCACTCTTACCTTGGGAGAGGCTTTGTGGATCTGGCCCTAGTCTCTTTGATCAAATAGAGCTCCAGGACTTGTTCGTGACAGTGAACATATTGTACATCTGCATCACAGATAGTCTCTGTGGTCTAATGATGATGTCCTAATAATAACATGCTGTACTTGTTATGTTTATGTTATATGATGATACAGTATGATACAGTATATTCCATCTGTAATGTATGTCTCGATATAGTCTCATGATCATGGCCTATAATAACTCAGGATTCTTGAGACAAGCTGTAGCATAGTGCTCCTACAGACAGTATATTGCTCAGTACCAGTATGCTGATGCTAAAATGGATCCTCTCCCCTGTGCGACAGCATTGACTGTGCAGGGATTCTGAAGCTGCGGAACTCCGACATCGAGCTGCGCAAGGGCGAGACGGACATCGGGCGCAAAAACACACGCGTGAGGATGGTGTTCCGTGTGCACATCAACCAGCCCAATGGCAGGACCATCTCCCTACAGGCCTCCTCCAACCCCATCGAGTGCTGTGAGTATACACGCACATGTGCGCACACACACATATACATACACATGGACTCACCATCGCACGTACACACACACATACACCCCCACACACAAACACAGCCACACACACACACACACACACACACACACACACAATGACTGTTCCTTATGAACACACATATCCACAGGTGCACACACACAAACCCAATAACACTCTCTTAGCATGGAAATCAGTATGAGGTGGCCTTTTGGACCCAATTCAAATCTTTATATGATGAAAGCTATTTGCCAAGTCATTGAATGCATTGTACTTTAATTGATAACTGTGAGGTCAGGCACATATGTTATTTACCCCTCAGTGCATTTTATGACTTTATGCCTGACTTGTTGTGGTGAGGCTACCCTATTATCCCAGGTTTATGAAGGGTCATTTCCCAGACCTAGATCTGGCGGGGTTGGAAGAGTGTATGGAAACCACTAACTATGTCAATCAGTTGAGTGTGTCTGTGCGTTTGTGTGTGCGTGTGTGTGTGTGTGTGCACGCGCGCGTGCGTGTGTGTGTGGTCATGTCCATCCTGAGGAGATATACTATGTGTGGTAGATGGTAGGAATGTGCCAGTCTTGTAGTTTATAGTCCAAGGTTGATGATGACACATTTTTGATTGGTTACTACATTTTTTTACAATGGTCTGATGGATCATTATTACAGATTAATGAATCAAGTACATTTCACAGTAATGTAATGACGGAGCATTGTGTGTCTGGCTGTGAACATGGTCTTGATAACCAAGAACCCCGAGGTACATTGATAAAAGCAGAGACAGGTGGTGGATAAAGCATGACCAAAGTATGACTCGTTATTTGGGTTGTTCCTCCCTGAGTGAATATGAAAAATAATGAATCTAGAAAGTAAAAGAGCTGATTGGGTCACCAGATAAAATTGTTTTCATCCATTTTTATATATTTGACGTTTAAAAAAAACAAACATCTGTTGTCTGAAAATAGCCAGTGGTGTTTAAAAGCCATTTGAAAACGGATAAGACTGTTGCTAACCAACTCCTGCTGTGACATGGCAGAGTTGGGGAGGTAGGGGATCTGGAGGACCGGGGGCGGATGGGGAGTGGGTAAGGAAAGCTTTAGCAGTATAGCGTGCTGTTGTATAGGTAGTATAAAGTGTATATCCGCTCACTGTTTTTCTTTTTTTGTCCAGCTATTGTGCCAAGTTGGATATGAATTAACACTCTCTCCTCGTGTCTGTCTGTCTGTCTGCCTGTCTTGTTTCTCTGTCTGTCCCTCCTCCAGCCCAGCGCTCGGCCCAGGAGCTGCCCCTGATAGAGAAGCAGAGCCTGGACAGCTACCCCGCCACGGGGGGAAAGAAGATCCTCCTGAGTGGACACAACTTTCTGCCAGACTCTAAGGTGGTGTTCGTGGAGAAGGCCCAAGGTAAGTTAGGACGCAACAGAGCAGCTGCACTCTATCACTATCTCTCTCTATCGTTCTCTATATATCTATCTTTCTCTCACACTTTTCCTTAATATCTCACTTTTAATTTATCCCTCTGTCTGCCTCTCTCTCTCTCTCTCTCTCTCCCTTCATTGCGTTCCCTCGGTCTCCTCCCGTCAAAATAGAGCAGGGTCTGCCAGAGAGCCACATGTGGTGTGCATTAAGGAACTATATTTTTAACCAAACCGTATTTACATTTGTAGAAGTTTCCATTGCCTGTATAGTGACGCTCGCCACAAGTTAAGGAATGAATCACAAGCGGGGCATGTGCAACCTCTCTTTCTTTGTTTTGCTTCTCTCTCTCTCTCTCTCTTTCACGTCTTTCAAGTTACCTTCGTACAGATGTAGGATCTTAATTTGAGACAGTTTGCTACAACAGGAAAATAATCCTGCAGCAACAGGATTATAATTAATTTACATTTTAGTAGGGGTTGATACATTTTTTGTAAGGGCATTTCCTGCAACAACAGGATGATCAAATTAAGACATGGCACCTGTACCTCTGTCCCACCATTTCTCCTGTATTCTCTCTCTCTCTCTCTCTCTCTCTCTCTCTCTCTCTGTCGCTCCCTCTCTCTCTCTCTCTCTCTCTCTCTCTCTCTCTCTCACACTCTCTCTCTCTCTTTCTCTCTCTTTCTCCCTCTCTCGCTCTCTATCTCACACTCATTATCTCTCTCTCATGCTGCCACATACACATGCACACACACACACTGTCTCCCCCTTCCTGCGGTGTGATTTGTTATTACTTATTATTTACATTTCATATTTTTCCCATTCATTTCCTCTTTGTGTGGGAGGGAGAGGAGAGATGACTATGTGAAGACACTGGTGATCAAGTTTACAAACAGTAATTTCCTTGATTGGGTCCAGTGAATCAAAGGCAACTGTACTGGCCAAGTATGGCCTGTGTAAACACATGCGATGATGTTGATGATGATGATCATGAGGAGGTAGTGGATAGTGGTAGACATTTTCCAAGGAAAGAGGAAAATCCTACCTTTCTTCATTATAGGTTTATATAGATATACTGTCTGTGGTGTTTCTTGGCATTTGTTAACTGATACTTGCTGCTCGTGTTTCAAGACATTTGTTCTGTAAGAAGAGAAAGTTATATTTGAGAAGTTTTCATAATATCTTAATTTACCCTCGTAGGGATGATTTGGAGTTGCTAGACAAGCTATAGAGGGGCTATTCAGAAAGACGACTACAGGTACATTCCAACTCCAGGAGAACTCAGTAGGCTGGTACAAGACTTGAAGCATCAGCCCCGACGCGTCATTATGTCCTGAGAGGGTGTCTGTTTTCTATTGGGTGAAGATGGCACTCTGCAGCTGCTTTATCAGCTCTCAGCGAGGTATTTGCTCCTGTTTCTTGGAGAGGATTTCCCCACGCCTGGTATTATTGGCCTTGGAGTCTCCCTGTCATGAAAACACCCCTGCTGCCAAGATTAACCTCTCCCCCATCACCTCCCATCACCTCCCACTCCTCGAAACCCCTTTATCAACCCCTTACCCTTCCACAGCTGTGTCATTGTGTCTCTCTCGCCCTGATGGCTGGCTCACCCCTCAGCCCCTTAGAGCCCACCGGGGTGAGTGGAGGAGGAGAGATTGACTTGTTAATGTGCTGGGACTAACTCCACATGAAGGGGGATCCCTGAAGAGAGGGAAGAGAGGGAAGCCCTGTCTAGTCTAGAACCGCTTTTACCTCCTTCACTTTTCATCCCCCATGCCTTTTCCCCCTCCTACTCCTTCTGCTCTCTCGTTCTCTCTTGCTCTCTCCCAGCCCTGTCCTCACTATCTTTCTCTCTACTCGTCAGCCCGTTAAAGCAATTAGCCAATGTGGTTTGGAGTTCTGTGCTCCAGGGATCCCCACACGGCTGCCTGCTATCGACAATTTCAGTGGCTTGTTTTCCTTCTCAGTGGCGTCCAGGGAGCGAGACTTCTGAGAAGGTGCACAAAGTGAAGGATTTCTTTTCATGCCCCCTCCTTCTCCCTGACCCTGTCTCAGTGTCTTGTCTGCTTTGTCTGCTCTTATGTAAGCAATAAAGGACCCAGTACTTCCAAGGGTCTCCCAGCTCAAAGCTCATTATCACAGTACGACACGCACACACACACACACACACACACACACACACACACACACACACACACACACACACACACACACACACACACACACACACACACACACACACACACAAACAGAAACCTTTGTATAATAGTCACTTCACAGGAGTTGATACATCTGTAGAAATGTTCTTAAGCTCTATTTAAATGTTTTATATAGAATGAAATCTTGGCATTTTGATCACATAATATTGCAGTTTGAGAAACGTTTTTGAGTTTGGAAAATCTCTTATTGTTGATTTAGGTCGGGAAGACTAAAGAGGGAAAAAATTGAAAAGCTATCCAATGAAATATATTCATATTAAAGTTGTATGCCGTAAATCGGGTTTTATATTACACTGGAAAAAGTTCATGTGTAAAATTCATAGCATTACACTAATTACACACATGCGCACAGACACAACCACACACTATAGCCATCACTGCTTGTGTTCCAGTGGTGACATCCATTACTGCTGCAGTGATTAAAGGTGAGGAGAGCTGCTCATTTTCTAGAATGTGTGCCAATAAACACCTCCCGGAAAATTCCAAAGAGCTATTCTTCAAGAGCTACAAAAGAGCAATAGACAGGACTTAACTTGACCTAACTTGAGCTTTCTATACCAAACTATGGAATGGTACTGTATTCCATTGCTGCACAGAGAGGGCACCTCCTTCATGCTGTACTTCAATGCCCATATTTGATATTTTGCCATATTCTTTGGTTATAGAGTTCTACGTGGTGCTCTACAGTCTTTATTGGTAGGATGTTCAATAGATGGGGTAAAGAGGTCAATGGAACTCGACCAAAACAATGGAATTGCCATGGTAACACGTGGGGTTGGGAAAGATGCCGTGGGAGAAAGATCCCGAATCTCCATATTGCCCCCCAGCAAAATGAGTCATATGTGTATTGTAAATCAAATCAAATCTACGTTTATTGGTGTATTTCACAATATGTTAAGGTTAAAATCGGAGTAAAATACTTGGATGGATGTCAACCCCAATATATGTTCATGTCATCATCCCCAATCAAGTGCGTTACAGTTAAACACGGCTACAACCACCGATTTCTGTACGCTAGCTATGCTACCAGCTCATATGAACTTGAGTTAGCAGTCACTTCTTCTAAACCTGAAACGGGACCACTGTGAAATGTTATGCAGCGAAAACAGACAAATATATCCAAATCGGATATATCACAGAATCCTGCGTGCCATTGACCTTTTTACCGCATCTGTTATTCAAACTAAAACTTCATTATCTGTACCGAGATATAGTTTGATTTGGCAATAAACGTATAGAAGCTTGATTTCAACTAGATAATGAATTGTCCATTTTCCAACAAAAAGTTATTGATTTATTGTTACAATAACAGTGGTTAAGATTTGTAGTCGACCAGTATCCATTTAAGAGGCTCATAATGGACTATCTTTCTGTTCCTCTCTCTCTCCCTCTCTCTCCCTCTCTCTTCCTCTCTCGTGTGTTGTTTTGCTTGTTTCTCGATCCCGCTGAGACTCCCTCTCGGTAACAAAAGAGCAAAGCTCATGGATGGTGGCACTGCGGGAGAGTTTAATGCGCCCAGAAAAATAATTACTTCTACTTTTCAAATACTAAGGCCGTCCCCATTGCTCTGTATCAAGGACCCGCAGGATGACTGATGCAAACAGCATATGCATGTGTGTGTGTGCATGTGTGTGTGTACATGTCTGTGTGTGTGCTGCCGCTGAGGGGTAGGGTAGCTAGCCTACGGGCCTGTTTGTGTGTTCAGTAGGAAGTGTTTTCAGTGACTCATCTGCGAAGGATTCCCTGAAGAAAGGCGAAGAGGAACAGACGAGAACAGAGGGGGAGGAGGGAGGGAGGAGGAGAAGAGGGGAGGGTGCACAGGCAGGGTGAGACAAAGTGCTGTTCAGGAAAGCCAGGGGCAGGAGAGGCGGATATTGTTCACTAGTGGATGTCCTGCATCCGTTCCTTGGGTGTGTTTCACATTGTTGACTCTCACTGTTGATTCTCCCTGCTGACTCTCTGCTTAGTGAATGAGTTCCAACAACGTTTTGAAGATGGCTATTATCTTTGCACTCCAAGCTCTGAGACCGATCTGTGATATTTCACCCAAGTTTTGTTGAGAGAACTTTTGAAGTTATCAGTTGATTCATAAGTGTGATGTTACCCTTTGCATGCCCCATGTGGGTTGAGAGTGATCATAGTTGATGTGTTTAACGGAGAATTGTTTTGCTGTGTTTGAGAGTCTCACGCTCTGTACCAGTAAGTACTGTTTTATAGGCGTTCGGAGTGATTATTTTTCCTTTCCATATCTCAGAGACTTTCCATTTCGTTTTGTGTTGCTGATCAGTTGGATTAGCTATGATGTCTCTGTTATTTTTATTATGGCGGTGTGTGTGTAGGGGGAGGGGGGTTGCGTGTGTGTGTTTGTGTGTGTGTTTGTGTGTGTGCATGCGCGTGTGCGAATGTGCATGCATGTGTGTGAGTTTTGACTTTGCTCAACCCTCTCGTTTTGGCACGGGAGCAGAAAGGCATACCTGGTGCACCTCATCGAGTGTGTGTTCTGGCTTGCCCTGATTTCCATGCATGGAGAGAGTTGGGGAAGGAGGAGAGGAGGGAGGGTGTGCTGGGGAAAGCCTACACTCTGACTCAGAGGGGAGGGAGGGAATTCCCTTGTGAGCAGGATAGCTTTTACATCTGGTGTGATTGGAGCTGTGCCTGGAGGTCTGGAGCATACAGCACAGATATAGCTCCGCAGCAGGGAAAGAGAAGTCAGGTCTACCCCTAGCCCAGCACCTCTACCCTGGATCCCACTTCTAACTTTCCCACCCTACCACCTCTGTTGACAGATTTGTCAGGTTTCACCGGTATAAGGACTGGCAGGTACTGTACCAGGTGTCCTAGAGAAGCAGAAGCCAACCCCTGGTCTGGCCTGCGATTTTGCCTGACAGTTTTTGCCAGACAGGTGGCAGCAGAATTTTGACAAATTTGATAACTGACTGTATTATATAAACAGGAAAGAGCGATAGAGAGAGATAAAAGACACCCCCAAAATGATCTCTGGGAAGGACAAAAGTCGAAAAATAAGGCTGGCTTGTTTCACGAGTGCCTCCGCAATTAAGTCGGGGTGAATCATATTTTCCATTCCCAAAACCACCAAAGTGAACATTCTTAGGCCAGTGGAAGTTGTTCTGTTGTTGGTATGCACCTTTCCCTATGTTTTAGTAGGGTGAGAGTTGTCTCTCTCTCGCTCTCTCGCTCTCTCTCTCTGTCTCTCTCTCTGTGTTTGGATGTAAACCAACCACAGGTCAGTGCAGGGACAAGTGTAAGAGAGACCTGATAAGAAGGGTTCTTCAATAAATACCAGAGTGGTCCCACCATCCTGTCTGGCGTTCCACATTGTGTCTCCTGTCATTAACCAAATCTCCAAGCAATTACTGTAGAGAATGAAAACACGTGGGAGGTTATTGTTATTGTAGTCATGTGGCAGCATACACTGTATTATATGAATCATAGAATTAACATAGGGACTGTGTTGTTGCTTAGACATACTTAGTCCTGGGAGTTGACTGAGTTGTGGTTAGGCTGTTTAAACTGTGTCCTGATGATGCTTCATTCATCAGTAGGTCCTTTGGTGTGTGTTACTGTGCAATGTGAGTCTTTTGGACTCTTCCCACCAGTTTAGACACAGTAAAAGGCAGCTGGCTGATCTTTCCCCAAAGGACTTTACTTGAGACAATGGTGTGTGTGTGTGTGTGTGTGTGTGTGTGTGTGTGTGTGTGTGTGTGTGTGTGTGTGTGTGTGTGTGTAAATCTTTCGATGTAAATGTGTTGAGTGCAATTGTCATTGACCCGTATAGGGAGTTGCTATGCCTCCTACTACCACTGCCCTGCGCTGTGAGCAGTCTGATAGAGGGAGAGTTTAGGAGGAGGCCGAGGTAGAGATGGAGATGGAGGGAGGGGTTGTGTGTGGTTGGGGGCTCTGCGAAGTAGGGAGGGGCGGTCCCGTTGCCGGAACAGAAGCGTTTTGCAGATGTTGCACAGAGAGAGAGAGAGAGAGAGAGAGAGAGAGAGAGAGAGAGAGAGAGGGCAGGAGAGAGGGAGAGGGAGGGGGAGAGAGAGAGAACGTAACGTTTTGCGGTTCAGTCCTCCGGCACTCTGACTTGAAAAGGTTTGCATGCCACATATGTGGCTGTCTCCCGATTCAGCGAAGGTGAAGGAGAGAGAAGAGGGGGAAATGACTGCTTTTACTCTTTTTGTTTCATCTTTTTTCATCTTTTTTAAAAGAGTAGGAGGGTCTGTTTAATTGCTGCTTCTGTAGATGACAAACAGACAGAGGGTGAAAGTGAGGTGAATTCGAAAGATGTCAACGGGATTGAGACGAGTAAGAGTAGGAAAGAGAGGGAGAAGAAGACAGTTGGGGAAAGAAAATGAGAGCGAGAGAGAAATAGAGAAAAAGAGAAAGAGAGAGAGAGAGAGAGAGAAGCCTGAAAAACATGTTTACTTGTGGAGGGTTGACGTCTAAGGTTTCCCCTCTTGGAGGGAGTCCCAGTGCCGGGGTGGGCGAGATTCCCTCTTGGTTCCCCAGATGTAATATGAGGAATAAGCATTCCCTGTCATCTCTCTTTCTTTCTCTCTCTCTCTTCCCATCTCACAGCCTGACGAGCATATCAGTTCCATGGCACATTATGATCACCTGCGCATAGCGTTACACGGTCGTATAGGCGTACTCGTCACCCTACTGAAATATCACAGTTGTCTATTTACTCACTTCTGCCTGAACTCAAAATAAAGACATCTGTCTGTGATCTTTTTCAATGTCTGTTCTTCTCTTTTCCTCACTTTTAATATTGCCCTTTTGGAAATAGATACATGGTGACTTCCATCCTCCGAAGCTCTCTCCCAACCCCAGCTCCCACCCTTCTTCACGAGTGATAGCAGGCCTAGCATGATGGGGATCTTTTCTTCTCTTTTTGCGTTGTGAAAAAAAGAACACTTTGGGGAGAACAATTTGGTGTAGAGACCACATCTTATTACTTGGCTCTTTAGTTATACTAGTACAGCTGCCCAATGGCCATAACATATCTAGTGTTTGTTACTTCACACATATCTCACAGTCCTTGTAAAAGTAGGACCACAAACAGAATGATATAGTCAGCCAGTGCCATAGACATCAGGACAGTGCCACAGACACACACTGGCACAACTGTATTGCCAGCCAACACTGCATGGTAGTGCCACAGACAAAACTACATTGCCAGCCAGCATGGCAGTGCCATACACACACAGACACTGGCAGTGACACAGACACACAAAGGATGGATATTGTCATTTCTATTTCTGACAGCCACTTACAGAGTCATAGGCTGTAAGAAAATGTGCTGTGGTTTTGGCCTGATTGTATAAACAGAGCACAAGAGCGTCTGTTCGCGAAGGTGTGGCATGAAATCCCGGAGAGACCCAAAGAATGTGAGAGAACTGCTACAGCTACAGAATCCCGGCAGCTGCTGCAGATCCCTGGGCTTTTATTGCATGATAGGAAAGAAAGTCTAAGAAGCAGTAGATCTGTTCTATGTGCGCTATTTCTATGCTTCCCGTTCGTGAGTTTAGTTTAAGCAATTATATTGCGTGTGATTATGTAGTGTTTCATATTTTCTGTTGTCCTTTTTTTTATAGATGGACACCACCTATGGGAGACAGAAGCCAAAGTTGACAAGGACTCCTTCAAGTCTGTAAGTATTCCTTAGTGTTTTCAGTAAAACACAGTACTGTATTAGTACTGATTCTCGATCTTCACCACGTGTGCAGTACTCTTATGAGGTTAAAATATGATCTTCATCAGCTCTAAAAATAGATACTGGGATATATTCTCACAGAGAAGCTCAAATTACTTGTTAAGATTGAAAGTGTAAATTGGCTCAGTCATACATTCTATGCATCTTTCTCTTCCATTATATTACCCACCTCTCTCTTCCTCACTCTCTCACTCGCTCTCTCTCTCGCTCTCTCTCGCTCTCTCTCTCGCTCTCTCTCTCGCTCTCTCTCTCTTTTTCTCCCCCCTCTCTCCCCCTGTATTTCCTTCCCTCACCTCCCTCACTTCCCCTTACTCACTTTGCTGATGTAACCTTTGCTAAGACATTACCAAGGAGAGAGATTAGTCATGTTGATTAGTCCATGCAATCCTGAATGGAATTTTCACCCATTTTTCTCTCTCACAGTAAACAGAGTGATTGCACCTAGAGTATCTTGCTTCATCATCAACAAGCACCCCTCCATAAACACACACACCACCACCTTCTCGCTACTACTGTAGGTCATGTTCATTAGGGCACACCATCGCAAACCATTTTGTAATGGAAAACGAAAAAGGATGTTTCTCAATGGACAAGTTTAGGTAGTCCCTCCCAGTTTCAGTGCATTTTCTTCAGTTTGTTGCCTAATGAATACTGACGCAAGCCCAGTTGCCCTACCAAACACCTCAGCCAGCGTAGCCAGACATTTCGTTCACTGTTCAACTTCTGGTTCAGGGAGGAGGAGCGCTTAAACACTTTGTCTGAGCTCGGCCTTCCGCTTGAGGCCTGGCCAAGAGTGGATTATCCCCTTCCCTTTTTACCTGCTGTTTTCACAAGAGAAGTAATGAGAAAATAAACCAGTGCACCTTTCTACTGATGCCCAGTCACACATTTAGGCCTATGTTCTGTTCATAAAAACAAGGCAAAGGGGATTCGTCAGAGGGGATGGTAAATGTTGTACGTGTCCACAGAAAAGCTACATGTGCTTCTGGAGTTAATTAAGAAGTACTTATGGTGAGGAGAGACTCGTAAGGTCTGTGCGAGTGTGTGTTTGCCTGTGTGCGTCTGTGTCTTCGGGTGCACATTAGGGTGTGGGATGACAATGCGTTTCGAATCATCCATGCCCCCTCCCTTTCTCTTCTCTTTCATTCGCCGGGTCTCACCATCCCTCTATCTCCCTGTAAACTAACTGCTGTCATTGACAATAGCAGGGGTCTAGAATAAACCATCGCCCATGGAACATGTGTTGAAATACGGCGGCATTTCAATGGTGATGATGTTTTTGATGTCATATGTTTTCACGTTCAGGTGACTGGCTTTGTTGCATCAGGGGTGTTGAATACGGCCTCCTCCCCTCTGATGCTTCAATGTTTAATTGGCCTTAAGGGCTGGCTGATGTTAAGGCTAGTCCCACATGTTGGAAAATTACAGTGAGGGGTTGGGTTAGTTAGGTGAAAGACAAGTAGTACAGTGTGCTTATTTGGCGTACCGACAAACAAGCCACAGTGTTGCTGCCCTTTTCTCCCCTGCTGCCACCGGCCACCGTTAGGTCACCCATGCTCCGCCTGCCATATGTTTTCATTATTCCTGTTTGGATCGCTCTGCTCACTGGGTGGGAGGATGGGAGGGGGTGTTAGGTCATCGACACCTGTGTCTGCGCTGTCTTTGACCCCGTCAGTCCGGGGCAGACCTGGCCTATAAACAGACACACAGACACGTAGACGGACCCCACAAAATATGCTGAGCAACAGGGAATGGCTTCCTGTTCTGCTCCACCACCCCATATGGCCTGAGCTGGCCCCCAGGGAGAGAGAGAGAAAGAGAGAGACAGACAGGCTCTAGGCAGGCAGACACTCAGTCATGTCCCAATGGTGCCTGTCATGCACCTCTATCCCTGCTCTGCAGCTTCCAAAGTTCCCATCCAGGATTACGGAGGTCTCACCCTGGGCCTGGAGCGACACACTGGTCAGGGGCTGTGAAAACAATGCCAAAGGCCCACATCTCTCCCCTGTAGTAGCCCAGGGATAGGGTTCAAACCCCAGGCCCTCAGGGCTTCTGACAGACACAAACAGGGGCGTGGTACACACACTGGGGTTCCTGCTGAGCCCATCCAGATTGGGCCGAAGACCCAGCTCAGAAAGCTTGTTCAGAACACTCTTCCAGGGTTCCCTGAAAGCAAAACAAGCATACCTGCTAATTAATGAGCTGACACTTACGTACAGTAGGAGTTCTGTTTGTGTCTTAGAAGAGCATTGAAAGGGGTCGTAGGCCTAAGCTAGTGATGGAAGTTCAAACTGAAATCTTCACCATGCCAAATTAGTCTGATTTCAGAATGTTTAGGTAATGCATGTTTTTTGACAGCTTTTTGAAAATCTGCTCCGCGCACACAAATATACTGTGCAACGATCTACAGTGCGTCTGGAGGGTTTGTACTGTACGTGTATCCATTCTGTGCTGTTTCTGTGTGTTGTAGACAGCGCTGGTGGTGGAGATCCCTCCCTACAGGAACCAGAGAATATCCAGCCCAGTGCAGGTCAACTTCTACGTCTGCAATGGCAAGAGAAAGAGGAGCCAGTACCAGAGCTTCACCTATCTCTCACCAAATGGTAAACCCATAAACCTTCAGGTTTACCCCCTCACTTACACGTGCTTTGGGGGTTTCTGTTTCCTACTAGTGTTGCTTGATAAGTTATAATGGGGTCGTACATGCTCATGCATTATACCTGCAATGTTACCCAATTGTACCGTTCAGCGTTTCCTCCTAAATCAATTTCGCTCCACAAAAACACACGCAATCTGTTGTAGCTTCGGTAGTGCCTGAGACCGCTGCATCACTGGCTCTGTTGAGCGAGGGCAGAAGTGAAGCAGAAGATGCGACTTGTGTTTATTGGTTGCGAGCTTGCGTTCTCCAGTGACGAGGTGTGAAGGGTTGACTGACAGAGCCTCTGGGCAATGTTGACGTTCAATTTCAGAAGTCAATCCCTGGACCGTCGACCTCACACACAAGTCATGGGAACATCCATCACACACAACTCACGTTCTGCACTACACGCTCACGTGCTCCCTGGTCTCAACATTTATAGTTGGCTTGACACATTGGAACGTGAAGACGTTATTGGGATTAGGAGTCATTTCACAGTCTTACATCACCAACTAAATACCTCTCATTCTGGGCTCAGAGTAAATTGGCCAAATCCAAGTTTCATGCATAGACACATTGATATTGATTGAAATCCATTGATGCTGCTAGAAACAACATTGTTAATTATTCACTGCTTGCTGCATCTCTCTCTCTCTCTCTCTCTCTCTCTCTCTCTCTTTCTCTCTCTCTGTCAATTCAATGTAAGGGCATTATTGGCATGGGAAACATATGTTAACTTTGTCAAAGCAAGTGAAGTAGTTAATAAACAAAAGTGAAATAAACAATAAAAATTAACAGTAAACATTACACTCACAGAAGTTCCAAAAGAATAAAGACATTTCAAATGTCTCTCTCTCTCTTTATATCCCATGCTAAATTAAGAATCAGGTCCAATAGAGCTTTAAGGCAGCCTTCACCTTTAAACTGACAAAATGTGATTCTTAGACTCCCTAAACAATTCAATGATCACCGGCCGCTATTGTAGCCCAGAAGAGATAAGAAGCAATGATTCAGGCTTTTGGACGGGACTCTGAGAGAGAGACCGCATCACCACCTTGACAACGAACAGAGGGCCCTATTTGGAGATGGTTGATGGGAGCAAGAGAGTGAACGAGAGAGTGAGTGAGAAAGAGATTGAGAAAGGGAGAGGTGAGGAGGGAGGGAGTACAGAGAGAGGGGGAAGGGAGAGAGAGGGGGAGGGAAAGAGGGAGAGAGGGAGAGACAGGACATTTTGGGGTAACTGACCTTAGCAGAGCGAGCGAGCGTTGGTGGGAGGACAGACAAACTCTGGCCATATTTGGCAGCCCCATACGAACCAGGGAGACAGACAAGGAGATAAGCTGTACAAGGAGAAGACTTATCACGCTTTGACCAATTGCATCTTCAAGTCAGTTTCACAGAGAGTCAACATGATCTAGTTAACAGATGAATGGGGTGTGCTCTCTGTTACGGTGCCAAGTAAACTAAATTGCAGTGGGGACCACACAAGCAGGGGCAGTGTCTTTATGACGGAACACAATGTACCACTAGAGTCACAGTCAAAGGTACTTGCTGTGGTTCACCAGATCTTCTTATTTCTTATTTTGATATTTATTCATCTATTCTAAACTGGGTGGGTTGCACCCTGAATGCTGATTGGCTGAAAGCTGTGAACTACCACAGGTATTACAAAAAAAAAATCATTTTTACAGTTTTAATTACACTGGTAACACGTTTCTAATAGCAATAAGGTATTATAAACTTAGCCGTGGTATATTGGCTGTATACCACACCTCCTCGGGCCTTAACACTTAAATATAATTTATTCAACACAATAGTCAACAAGCAATAATAAACAACTCAGAAAATACTGAGTAGCAATAGTGGTGCATTTTGCTACAGAGCTCATTTCCATCCGTAGTCCCTGAAAGTCCATGAGTTTACCACTCATCTAGTTTGAATCCATGTCTGTCTGCCCATGGGCACGTGTCTGGGTGAAGTGGCCGCTACTGTATATGACTTCAGCAAACAGAGCCGTTTCAACTGTGCTGAGGTCAAAGAGAAGCCCTAATTATATCTGTCCAAGATAAGATGCAGGATGTCATCAAAGCAAACAGATCTCTAAGTCACAATGAGGATAATTATAACAGTGATATATAAATAGCAAAGGAGAGGAAAACCTGGTTGTTTGCTTTTGAGGCTTTCACTGTGTGAGAGTGTTTGAACACTGTGGCCAGGTAAGGGGGGTGGTGGTGGTGTGTGTCGTTCTCATCACTTCCTCCTTCACCCATCTGAGTGGGGCTTCCGGTGCTCTGGCCCACTTTAATCACAGTTGTGGTCGTCAATTATGCTTTCTAAAAATAACTTCTCATTCACGCTCGGGTGTGTGCTCGTCTCTGTAGTCATCTAGAAACCGGCACTTAAAATAGCCCCCGCTTGTTTGAAAAAGTGAAAGGACGAAACAAACGATCTGCGGTCCTCCGATGGCTATTGAAAACAACGTGCATTTTCCCACTGTAGTCACGTGATGTTTTCTCTGCTCATTCATGTCAAAACGGTATCAGACAAGTGTGTGAAAAGGTTTATTGAACGTGTTGACAGCCCAAAGCTTTCACTGTAGAACCTCAAACCTGTACGGAGCAGCTAAATGCCCAAGTAAGGAAACAAGAGATAATATGTATTCGAATCGTTTCCTCTCCGTCCTCTAAATAGCTCACGTCATATCTCACGGGAGAGGCATTGTTTCTGTCGTGTAAACATCATCTGATTCGTATCTCCCCTTTTAGTTTAGTCACGCCTCAGAGCAAGTACGGATATTAGTATCAGATGCAGTCTGGAGGATTGGAAACGATTGAGTCTTTGCCAGGTTTGACAGGTGAAGATAAGCTTGAATGACAAGGCTGTCGTAGGCCTGTTTTGTCCTACACAAGCAAGAAAGGAGTAGCGGATTTTGAACCGTTACTTTTTCCAGATGTTATCGGTAATTTTCTTCCCGAATTTCATACAGGGAGTTTTTCAAATTGGCAATTAGCGTGGCAATAATGCCGTTGCATATTGATGCCAAACAATAGAATGTAGATTGTCTTATGAAACAATTTTTTTTTTAATTTGTCTTTGTGTTTCTCAAAATGCTCTTCCTTGTCCTCACTTTGCTTTACAATGTCACGTTAGTCCAATGAATTTGATGACTAAAGCTTAATAAGCTTGTCCGGAAAGTGCATTGTCATGAGTTACAATTTCAGAGGAGAAAGATCCAAGAATCTAAGCAATACGTCACTCTGAAGTTACTCTTTTTTTGTAGACTCTAAAATGAGCTGTTGGCAGCAGTTCTGGTTTGTATAAATCACCACATATCCGATGTAGCGACGAACATACAGCACAAGTGTCCTTGTCTACCTCCTAGTGTGTGTGAGCGAGCGTTACTTTCCTTTTCCGAGCTCATTTCCAATCATTGGAGAGTAAAGACGTGACACGCCGCCCTTTTCTTCTCTTTAAAGAAGAAACAGTTTCACGGAACCACATAAAACAACAAACGCCAAAAGTGCTGGCGCTGACGAAAGCCCAACCAAAAGTCAGTTCTCGGAATGGCTTTCATTTCCCAAGCCGTTTGGAGGTTCCTCGTGTAGATCGGGTTCTATTATTAACACCAAACGGGTCTGCTGCTGATTCCTGGCCGTAGGTTTGTGGTCTGAGACGTGGGAGGGAGGAGAGAGAGAGAGAGGGGTATGTTCAGAAGAAACAAGAGAGACACATACATGAAAACTTAACGAACCGCACGCCGTGAACTTAGCCAAACTGGAGACTGAGACGTTTCCTTGTTTCCAAGTTAGGGCCGTGACAGACACGCACACGTAAACACACGCAGACACACGTAGACTAGGACACCAGCCGTCAGCCAGATTGCGACCACAGTGGGACGAAGTGAATTAGACACCTGCGAGTTGATGACTACCACCATGAAGCACCACCTGGTCGCTAAAACTAGGGTCTAGTCAGGTCACATGGTCAGGAAAAACTCAGGACCCTAGGTATAATGCATTGTGCACACTCTTTCCACAGTGCAATCAAACCAGCTCTTTTATGGAGACAGTAGATCATCCACTCCATAGTTCCGCTCTGAGAGCAGAGCAGCCAATTGTAATGAGAATCAGAGTGCATCCCAGAAATTCCTCTTGCCCGGCTGTCTCTTCCCTTCACACGACAACTTACCGGGCCTAGGCCCTCTGTGCTCAACACCCCGCAAACCCGTCCTCAAACCATCACCCCCATCCCTGGGAGGAAACCAGTTCCTAATAAATACTCCGATCGGGCCTGATCACTTTAATGCGAGCAGACAGACACAGACAGGCAGAGACGTGGAGAAAAAGATGTGGGCCATAACCCGCAGGTTGGGAGGAAATAGAAGCCAGCTGGGGATGGGACTCACAGGGTGAATCTGCTTTCATGGAACTGGGAAGGGGGAGGGTGTGTGTTGGGGGGGGGGGGGGGGGGGGGGGCACACACAGATAGCTGGAAGGAGTGGTCAGAGAGACGAGGGGGAGACATATTAAGGAATGATCGGTTAGAGTGGGGGAGACAAATAGAGCTGGATGGAGGAGAGGCGAGGGAGGATCCCTCGAAGGATCTCGTTCTGCAGATACTGTAGGAGAGGGGGAATGTGTGACAGAGCGTTTGAGTCTCAGGGAAAGTGGGAGATGGTGGGAGATTATGAAGCTTTACAGAATAAATAAGATTGCTAAGTATTCTATGTATTGCTATGTATGCAGGGTTTACACTTTTGGGACTATTCCATTGGTTCCATTGCAATAGGCAAGCTCAATTAAATGCAGCTAAAGTATAGAGAACAGAAAATAAATACTAGACCTAGCGTAAACCCAGGTCTGGACTATGGAGAGCCTGTTACAAGGCTTAGTATGATATTCCCTAGTAAGTGTATGGAGGTGTCATCCTGGGACTTTCTTAAGGATACAGACCTTACCTAGGGAGCCTCTAAGACAGATGGACTGGCCCCGTGGCTCTGACAAGACTGACGTAAATGAGCTTCCCACTGGGTAATCACACCAGCTCATCTCTCCCCAAAGGAGACTGGGGGTGTGAAAGTTAATCTCTCAGTTACATCCTGTCCCAACAATAATAACATCATAACATCACGACAGGGCTGTTTTTCATCTACTCAAAACACTCATTTATTCAGACAATGGAAGTAGAAGTGCTTATTAGTATTATTATGATTTCATCAGGATTGACTTATTCTTACTTTGTTAGTAAAAACGAACTATTTTAAGAAATACACTTATGGTGGCCTATTTGTAGGCTGAATAGAGTGTCAGAAGACATTTAGTAGGCTGAATAGAATGTCAGAGGACATTTAGTAGGCTGAATAGAGTGTCAGAAGACATTTAGTAGGCTGAATAGAATGTCAGAGGACATTTAGTAGGCTGAATAGAGTGTCAGAAGACATTTAGTAGGCTGTATAGAGTGTCAGAAGACATTTAGTAGGCTGAATAGTGTCGGAAGACATTTAGTAGGCTGAATAGAGTGTCAGAAGACATTTAGTAGGCTGAATAGTGTCAGAAGACATTTAGTAGGCTGAATAGTGTCAGAAGACATTTAGTAGGCTGAGTAGAGTGTCAGAAGACATTTAGTAAGCTGAATAGTGTCAGAAGACATTTAGTAGGCTGAATAGTGTCAGAAGACATTTAGTAGGCTGAGTAGAGTGTCAGAAGACATTTAGTAGGCTGAATAGTGTCAGAAGACATCTAGTAAGCTGAATAGAGTGTCAGAAGACATTTAGTAAGCTGAATAGTGTCAGAAGACATTTAGTAGGCTGAATAGTGTCAGAAGACATTTAGTAGGCTGAATAGTGTCAGAAGACATTTAGTAGGCTGAGTAGAGTGTCAGAAGACATTTAGTAGGCTGAATAGTGTCAGAAGACATTTAGTAGGCTGAATAGTGTCAGAAGACATTTAGTAGGCTGAGTAGAGTGTCAGAAGACATTTAGTAGGCTGAATAGTGTCAGAAGACATTTAGTAGGCTGAATAGAGTGTCAGAAGACATCTAGTAAGCTGAATAGTGTCAGAAGACATCTAGTAAGCTGAATAGTGTCAGAAGACATTTAGTAGGCTGAATAGAGTGTCAGAAGACATCTAGTAGGCTGAATAGAGTGTCAGAAGACATCTAGTAAGCTGAATAGTGTCAGAAGACATTTAGTAGGCTGAATAGAGTGTCAGAAGACATCTAGTAAGCTGAATAGTGTCAGAAGACATCTAGTAAGCTGAATAGTGTCAGAAGACATTTAGTAGGCTGAATAGTGTCAGAAGACATCTAGTAAGCTGAATAGTGTCAGAAGACATTTAGTAGGCTGAATAGAGTGTCAGAAGACATCTAGTAAGCTGAATAGTGTCAGAAGACATCTAGTAAGCTGAATAGTGTCAGAAGACATTTAGTAGGCTGAATAGTGTCAGAAGACATCTAGTGAGCTGAATAGAGTGTCAGAAGACATTTAGTAGGCTGAATAGAGTGTCAGAAGACATCTAGTAAGCTGAATAGTGTCAGAAGACATCTAGTAAGCTGAATAGTGTCAGAAGACATTTAGTAGGCTGAATAGTGTCAGAAGACATCTAGTGAGCTGAATAGAGTGTCAGAAGACATTTAGTAGGCTGAATAGAGTGTCAGAAGACATTTAGTAGGCTGAATAGAGTGTCAGAAGACATCTAGTAAGCTGAATAGTGTCAGAAGACATCTAGTAAGCTGAATAGTGTCAGAAGACATTTAGTAGGCTGAATAGTGTCAGAAGACATATAGAGTGATTCAGACTTTGCCAAAACACTTATGATTGGCATCAAACACTAACCGCACCCATTAACACATTTCACTGTGTGCAGAAATAGCAACAGACAGTGCATGTATTGTGACTCAGAAGCTTTTTGTTATTCATCTGGGTGTCTTAATTCAAGCCTACAGTAGTTGTGCCACAGTACTCGTGGCAGAATCGGTGCATGTGGGGGTTTATAAAGGGTTTTCTTAGAGCAACTGGGTCTTTTCATCTTTTCCTTAGGGTTTGGCTCTTTGTGTGTGTGTGTGTGTGTGTGTGTGTGTGTGTGTGTGTGTGTGTGTGTGTGTGTGTGTGTGTGTGTGTGTGTGTGTGTGTGTGTGTGTGTGTGTGTGTGCGCAACTAGAGGATATGTTTACATATTCAATAAATAGTGCACACGTCATGGTCAGTCTCCGAAAGATGAAAACTGATCTTGATCACACAGCCAGGAAACCTACTGTACAATGATTGTCAGTCCAAACTAATCAGGAAATGGCGGAAACATCTCCCAAATGGACTCTGAGTGAGTTGGAAGACGGCGGCATGAGCAAGTGGGGTCATAGCACTCTCCTCCTGCATTAGCTGAAGTCAGAGCTCCTGAAACCGCAGGCATACCATACTCTCTTAAGGAGCACGGACCACCCCAATCAAATCATCCTTTTTTTCTCTCTCTCTCTCTCTCTCTCTCTCTCTCTCTCTCTCTCTCTCTCTCTCTCTCTCTCTCTCTCTCTCTCTCTCTCCCTGAGAGCAACAATTGCTTTTGGAGCAGCAGCCCAGACGCTTTAAAGCACTCTTTCATAGGATATCAGAGCTGAAGGAGAGTCCAAAGAAAATAGCGCCGTTTCATGATTAGAGCCAGCTGTGGCTTTCTGCTCTGATGACTCATCTATTTTTTTGGGGGGGGGGGGTTCTGAGCTGGCGTTTGAGAGGCCAAGCCAATGACACAGTGTCTCTTTTAATCGCTGGTTGTTTGTTTGGTTTTGGAGGGTATCCTACCCACAATCCATCTCACTACACCAACTCCTTTACTCATACACTCAGTTGCTCATTCAGCCACGTGGACCTACCTCACGTTTCTAATCTGTCTTTTTTCTCTCTCTTTCTCTTTCTCTCTCTCTCTCTCTCTCTCACTCTCTCTCGCTCTCTCTCTCTCTCTCTCTCTCTCTCTCTCCCTCTCCCTCTCTCTCTCTTTTTCCAGTCCCGATAATAAAGACAGAACCGAATGATGAATATGAGCATCTGGGGGCTCAGGGGCTGTCTGTTCATTCCAAGCCATACTATGGCCAACCCAGGCTCACTCCTATCATACCTGTGGGGGACGCTGACACATGCCTGGTCGGGGTTTATTCTCCCTGCCCGCCTCGCCATGGCAGCATTGGCAGCATGCCCGCCTCCTCCCCCAGTTCCAGCCCAACACTGCACGACCTGTCCCCCGTGGCTTACCCCAAGTGCCTCTCCACCAGCCCTACGCACGCCCACAATGGCCCCTTGGTGTCCGCCATCCAAGAGACACCAGGGCTGCGCCCAGCACCGCTGGTCTGCCCTTCCTCACCCGACCAAGCTCCACTGGGCATGCTTCACTCCCAGGGCAACAGCCCACATCACCTTGGTAACCCTAGTCCCCATGGCTTCCACCCGCTCTACCACAACAGCAGCCCCTCCACCTCCCCAGGGTCCCACCCCTCCACTCCAGGGGGGGCAGCAGAGAGCCCGTTCGCCCTGGCACCAGATTACAGCCCCACCCAGGGACAGAGCCAGACTCAGGCCAGGAGCAGCCCTCCCAGCCTGCTGCCGGTGGACGCCAGCCCCCACTCCCTAGCCGTCACCGTCAAACGGGAACCCCAGGATCTGGACCAGATGTACCTGGACGACGGTGAGTCACAAGAACAAGGTTTATCTACCTAGACCTGTCAATCAAAGCTCTCCATTAGCTAGTGACATCACATCATCATTGTCATTATCACACTGGTGTTGTTTTTCCTTATGAAAACACAGGTTCATAAAAAACACGATTCTCGTTTCTCTCTAGAACGTTCCATTTACAGTGCACATGACGTTAACTTTACACCTTTGCTTATCTACACACCCACACCCTCCCACACCCTTTCCCCCGCCTCTCCTTCTTTCCTGGCGAATTGCAGCGCTATCAACCATGGGTTTATGTCAGATTTGTTCATTTTAGACATCACAGATTATTTTTGTTTTCGCAACTACCGTGTATGTTGTCTGAGTTAGTAACGGCTTCATTTTAACAGTCAATTGGGCCTTGATGGGATTTCGAAACAATCTGTCAAAACATCAGAAGCAACGAGGTCAGGCAGGGAGCAAGAGAACAAAAACAGTGGCGCACGCGTGCCGGACCCGACTGTTGACACAAGGACTAATGAAGGAAGCAAAACAATAGGTAGGGGTTTCCTGAGCTGCAACGCTTTTTTCCCCCCTCGGTGCGAGGGATGTCAGGAGGCAGGAGGCGCTTTGTTTTCCCGTGTTTTCCCTGCGGAGGGTGTAGTGTTGGAGCTGGCGTCATCGAGGGAGGCTGGGGAGGCCGGGGGGGGGGGGGGGGGGGGGGGTCACCAGAGCCCCACTGGATGTGAGCCCAGGCACAGCCAGGGGAATGGGGAAACGCAGCGTTTGTGTGTAGACCCACTATTAACTCTCCATGTGCATGTGCCCCCCCCCCCCCCTCCCCTCCTCAGAATCATCCCTCCCTCTGGTCACTCCCAGCCTGTTATGGCCCTGTCGGGGTTGCTCATCACATTGTTGTTATGCTCTGATTGTGCGGTATGCAGCATACGTGGCGGTATGCCAGAAGAGATAAAGTCCCCTTGCATCCAAACAGGGGGAACAAGGCGAGTCCCCACTCAACTCAGGAACATCCCTCTTCCTGTGCACCTTTTGTTTCACTCTAACTGTAAACCGCAGCAGACCTACAGTACTGTGTGTGTGTGTGTGTGTGTGTGTGTGTGTGTGTGTGTGTGTGTGTGTGTGTGTGTGTGTGTGTGTGTGTGTGTGTGTGTGTGTGTGTGTGTTTGCATGCGTGCTCAAGAGCCAAGGGAGCGCAGGCGTGATGGGCATTGGGGGCCGAGGGGTTTAGTAGCAGTGCTGTAATTGAGTTGAAACGTGGTTGTCAGCAAATCTGTCCAGCCTGATGAGTCCCATTAGTCCTCACCTCGTAAACAGAAAACAGCGAGAAGTGAGGACGTCTGTCTGTTATCAACTCCGTAAAATGAGCGCAACACTCAAATAGGACATTCTACAAGTCTTTGTCACTTCACACATCCAGAGCTAGCATTTATCTTCTGACTCCGCGCCAGCCCCTGACATATTTCCCCTTACTGTAGATTGAAACAAGAGAACACTGGCGCTAAATCCAAAGGAAATACGATTAGCATTGTCATGTACATGTCTAATTCCTTTTCAAACTTCTCAGTAGTTATGGACAGGCAAAGGAGTATGAGAATTAATCGAGTAAGAGTGAAACCCAAGCTTTATTTTGCGCTAGGTAAAAGGTCGTTAGGGGGTCATTTTACGCCATCATTTGTACAGTGTGGAAATATTCAACATTTGCCCTCTGCTAAAGTTATAACCCTTGGTAGTAACCATGTCTTCATGCTCCACCACCGCCAACACCACCCCATCCACTGTCACTTTAGCGGTGCCCATATCTCTGGACCAAGTGACCAAATGTTATTGGGCCTGTGATTACAGATGCATTAGAGACTCACAGGAATGCGTATTGATTGGCAGAGGCCTACCAAGGCGGCCCTGGTAAAACCTTAGCCCGCTGCAATCTCGCCTCATCTAATGTCTTGAATGAGCATCTGTGGTGGGCTAACTGTGCTCCTGGAGTACCGGTAAGTGTGTGGTGGTAACAGCATACTCCAAAGGCATCTGCACGCTGTACCGGTCAGGTCCACCGGCCCCATTCCGGACAATTCCAGACCCCTCAAATGAGCCTGAGATTAAAAAAAAAAAAATTACAGCTGGGAGAAGTCGGTGAGTGGCGAGCTCCCTTTCCGCAGTCATTACCGTCCGTTATTATCATATGTTAGCGAGTTGCTCCATTAGAGGGGCGACGGTAGGGGATGACCTCACCAGGCGGTTGGGCGGGCGGCGGTGATTTAGCGTTAGCCGCGTAGCATAGAGTCCCAGCCTGGCCGGTTTGGAGCCAGTGATTTGAGCTCTGCAGCGGGACAGCACTTGAGCTTCCCCAGAGGGGAGCGCCTCCCACGCTCAGGCCTCGGGCTCTCATCAGCCAGAGGAAATATCTCTCACTGGCCTTTGGCTCGCACTGCTAACCCAGCCCCCGAGAAATCACTCAACCTATCAACAGGCTGAGCTACTGTACCGCAAGGAGCTCTGTTGTCAGTGTGGGGTAGATATGTAGGAGATCTAGAGGGGGAGGGGATGACAAGTTGAACATAAGCCCCTCTAACTGCCCTTCAACCCCCTACCCCCTCCCAGCTAGCACCACTTCATCCACTACTTCTGTGATGGAGCATTGGAGCCTCGAGGCTAGCTAACTGCAGGAGATTTTGCACTGTCTGTCTGTAAAAGGGTGCCCCAAGGCTTTTTGGGTAATGTCCAGGATTTGCGATTGTATTTAAATTGATGAATGATCTGTTGGCTTGTGCTGGGGATGTATTTAGGACTGCTGGCCTGCGGCTGCCATTGGTTCGCTGCAGCAGGGGTCTGTCTGTCTCAGGATAGCCAGAAGAGTTGAGTGAGCGAATAAACCTGGACCAAGGTCCATGGATTGATGGTTAGGGGGAATGGAAGCAAGATGTATGTTAAAGTGAATTTTCAAAAGCTAGCCCTAGAGATCTTTGTATTGTTTCTGGCCCATTGTCATACGCCAAACGCAATATATACATATCTAATGTGAGGTTTACATTAAACAGAAGTCTCAAGTAAAAAAAAAAATACCTTTCACGTTGAGTCATACCCCTCGCTCCCTCTAATCCGGGGCGATTTACAATACATATGGCATTGAGCACAATGTCATGCAAAAAGACATCAATAAAAACAATAGAAGTTATGAAGAATGAGGAGGGCAGTATATTTACGCTTGCCTTGTTAGCCTGGCTAATTAACCCATAAAACAGGGGGCTGGGATGACGCCACGTTTTGTCACACGTCCTAGCCGAGCTGCAGTTGAGGTGACATCATTACCCCCTCCCGTCACACGCACACACATATCCGCTTTGATCCTAGACTTGGCTGCTGTTTACACAGCAGATTTGAAGGCTTTGAGCCACATTACGCACCCCCAGCACTCGATCCAGGGTGCTTGTGAAGGCCTCTTTGTGTGTGTGTGCGTGTGCGTGTGTGTGTGTGTGTGTGTGTGTGTGTGTGTGTGTGTGTGTGTGTGCGTGTGCGCTTGTGTGTGTGTGTGTGTGTGTGTGTGCACGTGCACGCATGTGTGTAATGCAGTCATAGTATACTGGCTTGGACATCTGTCTGATCCAGCGAGGCTGCCGCTGTGTGTCTTCTCTCATTAGCTTCTGGTGTGATGGGTGATATAATGAAGCGCAGCTGAACTAGCACAGGGCTAACGCTAATCAGCCAGCCAGACTCTTACCATCTGGTTACATCTGAATACAGTGGGGCCTTATTCACCCACATGAGAAAAACACAACCAAATGTACACTGCTGATTTCTGACACTTGACATGTGTATTCTGATTGCCTTATATTTCAGGGTCAGCTTTCCAGTTGTTGTTTCCTCCTCAACTCAAATCTTGTACAATTGAAACACTTTTTTTTTCTAAACTGAAGACAGACCTGGTGTTGCATGAGGCAGAGAGGCAGACGTCAGTGACAACAGGTTTCTAGAGAGACCTCGTCTTTCCTCGCTCTCTTTCTCTCTCCCTCTCTCTCTCTCTCTCTCCCTCAATCCATTCCCCAACAACAATACAGAATACAGAATACAGAATTCTAACATTTCAAGATCCTTGTCCGCGACCGTTCCCCTCCAACGGCAACTCAAGCTTTTCTCATGGAAACTTTTACACATCCTGGATAGGTGCCCAGACCCCAGGACTCTGCAAAACCCCTAATGATGATTGAGAGCGTGTCCGCACCACTCTGAAAACATGCTGAGTCTCTAACATCGGAGTGTGTGTCGCGAGACTGGCGCGGAGTTGAGGTGAGGGGGTTCATTAAAGAAGCTGCGGTTGGGGTGAGGGTTGTCCAATGGGACGGACTCTATGAGCTGCTGTTATTGAGTTGCTCTCGTGTGTGTGTGTGTGTGTGTGTGTGTGTGTGTGTGTGTGTGTGTGTGTGTGTGTGTGTGTGTGTGTGTGTGTGTGTGTGTGTGTGTGTGTGTGCTTGCACGCGTGCGTCCTGCCTCCGTCTATGTGTGTGTCTGTGTCTGCGAGCCTGCGTGTGTGTGTGTGAGGAGGAAAGGTAGACCATCTGACGGTCAGCCGTTTTGTGGTTAGATCCTGTGCTTTCACAACACTCACCCTTTGACCCCCAGCTCTGCTGGGAGGGGGCGGAGCCTGGGCTAATAGAGGCGGGAGAACAACACTCTCTGTTGGTTAAGTGCAGTGTCAAGACCTGCTATCCCCACGGCTTATGCTTCATGTTATTGACAGGTATAATAGAAGGGGGATGGCTTCTTTATTATTTATGACTTCAGAGAGGATGTGGACTTTTTAATATTGTTGTTATTGCTGCGTTTTCGTGTTAGGAATCTTGTTTTCCTGGCAGGACCTTGAACTGACGGTGGATAAAGGAGGGTGTAGGCTTTTGGGAAGTTTTATAATGGTTGGAAAAAATAATACAAGGCCGTATGATAGGCCTCTGAGAGCCGTTGACGGCTTAGGAGGTGGTTAGAGAGACGATGAAGATCACTAGGACATTGTGTCAACTGCAAATTTCTCCTAGTGGAATCAAAACCATGTCTTGTACCCCGCGATTTAAACAATTATTTATCTCGTTTTACTATTGTCATCATAGACTGGCCCAATGTACAATTAGTCACGATTAATATCCTTTCTTTGCTTTTCACATTATTTATGCATATAGTAGGATATGATATGCAATGACTTAGAAATAGGATTAAGTCCAAAGCAAGGAAAGCCTTCAGAGCGATCTCTTCACTCCTTACACTTTTAATGTAACTATTTGATGTTCTGTAATATAATAAATGTATGCTGGACTTAATGAAACCCTGATATCAGAATATACCATGATCTCATGGACATAGCGAGATCCCATAAAGCTTTGAGGAATAGGTTACCTTTGCACTGTGTGTGTGTGTTTGTGTGTGTGTGTGCGTGTGCGTGCGCGCGTGCGTGCGTGTGTGTGTGTGTGTGTGAAGCACTTTGGATTACCTTTAGCACTGTGTTCTGTTTCCTCTCAGTGTGCTTTTACCTCTGTCCTCTTGGCCAGGCTTGAGAAGGTCTCTGGTTGCTGTTTGGGATCAGCTGCTTTCTACACATTTCCCCCTATTATGACATGTCATGGTGTTATAGGCTCTCTGGTCCAAGATAATGAGGAAAGGGGAAATAGTCCTATTTAAGTGGTTACATATAATGGTGAAAGTATGATAGGCTGTCACCATCAAGCTTTGAATTGTAATATCCTTGCAGTAAACTCATAAGGAAGGTGATTGGCGGGATGAGCTGTATGAAGACTAACTTTAAACATACTATATGGAAGTTAGATATATTTTTTTGTATTCATTAATATAGCGTTCATCCATTTTTTTTATAAAACCACACAATCCTTAGTTGTAAGCTAACAATGTATGCTTTTGCTCACGGGTGTGGGAATATGTGTCCCTTTCTGTCCAATTAGGTCATTTCTGGGCAATATTTATATTTAGGGGACCTCTTTTGTCTCAAGAGCAACCCCAAAGACAAAAGTTCTGTTTATTCTCTTTAAATGTCAACCTATTAAGTTCCATTGGGCTCTGGGTATTTTCAAATGTGTTCCTACACGCCCAGCAGCTTAACCACAGTAGTCTTTCGGCCGCTCCGTCATAATATCCACAGTCACTGTGAAAGAATCCGTCTACCACCTAACTGCAGTTCTATATCTAAACAAATTGGGTCTCTCCATGTCAGAGGCCTGATGTAATTAGATGCGAGACCAGATTTCCTTTTTAATGGGTTTTGTGTTTATGAAAGAATGCTCAGATGTCAGGAATGCTTCTAGACGATTTGCTACTGTGAGAGTGTCTGATTATTGTCTAATTATTCCATGCTGTGTGCACATGGTTAGGTACAGTACATGAACTGATTTAGGTAGACGCCAATCTATGGCATCACAAGCTCCGTTTCTTTGAAGAGTGGCCAATTGACACTGTGGCTAGCTGTGCTTTCTCATAATTGATCTAATGAAAGTAAGGTGTGTGTGTCATGTGCGGATGCGCGTGAGACTGTGTGTGTGTGTATGTGTGTCGGTAGGACTTTTCATTACTCTTTCATTTGTACTTGCCTGGATGGGCATGTGATGTGTGTTTTATGCAGATTCTCCTGACGCAGCCGTTTAGATGGCTGGTTTCTGTGGCTTGCATTCCGAGGCTCCGAGAGTACACATTCAGAAGCCACGGAGCCACGCGATTCGCAGCGGGTCAAGCCCCAAAGAGAGGCCTGTGGCTTGGCCTGGGATGGGCCATGCATCTGGGTGAGGTGGTGGTGGTGGTACCTCTGCGCCCCATAGCCCCATGCATTCTCTCCACAGCATCTAAAGGTGATTGATGTACATGTGGTTAACAACACTGACAGGATGATCTATATTGTTCTCCGCAGGCTTTGATTGACTCCCATTTGACTCCCTTTTGGCCTGTGAGCCGTTGAGGTTATCTGTAGCCTGGCAAAGACATTATTCTAGATATGATTGTAGCTTCCTCTTCTCCAGACCACTGACATATTGGCTTCTGAATGGTTTCACGCTAAATCTTTTCTCACTGCTGTGATTGTCTGCTGGCACACACACAACACAATCTACGCCCACGCGTAGATACACACACACACACAGGCAGACAAACACACATTCCTGTGTGTTAAGTCCCCCTTTACAAAGCGGGTCTGCCACTGCCACACTGTAAGTCCTCGCTCTCACACTCTTCATACCGGTGTTTTTGTTGTTGTTGTTAGTTTGTTGGGGAATGTAAATACCTGTGGCATCGGTAAACAGAAACAGATCTCTCATTTCAGACTCGTTAATAATAGGCCCCATCTGAAATGTATTCGCTCAGTGATATAGTATCCTGTAGTGACGGATGTCAACAGAAGAGGGCTGTTCCAGCCAGGCAGGATGGGGAATGACGTGGGGTTTGCTGCTCTTGGAAAAGCACCCTGTCTCCATTGTGTTCTGCTGAGGGGAGGGAGTAGGTGGGTTAAAGAGAGAGATGGGGAGCGAGAGAGAGAAGAGGGAGAGAGTAGAGGGAGCGAGCGGGAGATGGGGACAGAGAGGAGAGAGAGAGTGTGGAAGAACGAGTAGTCCCCCGTTAGCTTCTGTCACTGGCCTATAAACTAACTGCACATCACCCCCCTGTTTCAATGGTGCAGGCCATTACACCAGTCATCCTCTCCAGAGATGATTCAACAGAGTGAAAAGGAGTTTTCTCTTATGCACATTTATAATCGTACAGTTGTTTATCGATTTCTTCTGTATTTCTTTCTGTAAGCATGTCAAGTTTTAGCGTCAGGATCACGGGAGATATTTTCTACTTTAGAGTATATATTCTTCTTGTGGAATGGGAATCGTAGATAAAGAAAGAGACAGAGAGACAGAGAGACAGAGAGACAGAGAGACAGAGAGACAGAGAGAGAGAGAGAGAGAGAGAGAGAGAGAGAGAAATGTAGTGTATGCATGCTTGACTGTAACCCACTGGGCACAGACCTCAGTTCAACATCTAGTTTTTATTTACATTTGGTTGTGAACTAAGCGTGAATCCAACATGAAATCAACAATATAGTGAGGGAAAAAAGTATTTGATCCCCTGCTGATTTTGTACGTTTTCCCACTGACAAAGAAATTATCAGTCTATAATTTGAATGGTAGGTTTATTTGAACAGTGAGAGACAGAATAACAACAAAAAAATCCAGAAAAACGCATATCAAAAATGTTACAAATTAATTTGCATTTCAATGAGGGAAATAAGTATTTGACCCCTCTGCAAAACATGACTTTGTACTTGGTGGCAAAACCCTTCTTGGCAATCACAGAGGTCGGACGTTTCTTGTAGTTGGCCACCAGGTTTGCACACATCTCAGGAGGGATTTTGTCCCATTCCTCTTTGCAGATCTTCTCCAAGTCATTAAGGTTTCGAGGCTGACGTTTGGCAACTCAAACCTTCAGCTCCCTCCACAGATTTTCTATGGGATTAAGATCTGGAGACTGGCTAGGCCACTCCAGGACAGTAATGTGCTTCTTATTGAGCCACTCCTTTGTTGCCTTGGCCGTGTGTTTTGGGTCATTGTCATGCTGGAATACCCATCCACGACCCATTTTCAATGCCCTGGCTGAGGGAAGGAGGTTCTCACCCAAGATTTGACGGTACATGGCCCCGTCCATCGTCCCTTTGATGCGGTGAAGTCGTCCTGTCCCCTTAGCAGAAAAACACCCCCAAAGCATAATGTTTCCACCTCCATGTTTGATGGTGGGGATGGTGTTCTTGGGGTCATAGGCAGCATTCCTCCTCCTCCAAACACGGCGAGTTGAGTTGATGCCAAAGAGCTCTATTTTGGTCTCATCTGACCACAACACTTTCACCCAGTTGTCCTCTGAATCATTCAGATGTTCATTGGCAAACTTCAGACGGGCATGTATATGTGCTTTCTTGAGCAGGGGGACCTTGCGGGCGCTGCAGGATTTCAGTCCTTCACGGCGTAGTGTGTTACCAATTGTTGTCTTGGTGACTATGGTCCCAGCTGCCTTGAGATCATTGACAAGATCCTCCCGTGTAGTTCTGGGCTGATTCCTCACCGTTCTCATGATCATTGCAACTCCACAAGGTGAGATCTTGCATGGAGCCCCAGGCTGAGGGAGATTGACAGATCTTTTGTGTTTCTTCCATTTGCTAATAATCGCACCAACTGTTGTCACCTTCTCACCAAGCTGCTTGGCGATGGTCTTGTAGCCCATTCCAGCCTTGTGTAGGTCTACAATCTTGTCCCTGACATCCTTTTAGAGCTCTTTGGTCTTGGCCATGGTGGAGAGTTTGGAATCTGATTGATTGATAGCTTCTGTGGACAGGTGTCTTTTATACAGGTAACATTTACATTTCACTTCTTGGGGCTATGTGGGACGCTAGCGTGCCACCCGTGGCGCACCCTATCAACAGCAGGTGCATTTCAAGAGCGGCAAATTTGAAACCAAATAAATGTCAAAATTCAAATTTCTCAAACATACAACTAACTTACACCCTTTGAAAGATAAACATCTCCTTAATCTAACCACGTTGTCCGATTTCAAAAAGGCTTTACGGCGAAAGCATAAAGTTGGGTTATGTTAGGAGAGTACATTGACAATAGCTGTGTGTAATGTATTGTCAATTCAAAGACAGGCGTCACCAAAACCATAAAATCAGCTAAAATTATGCACTAACCTTTTACAATCTCCATCAGATGACACTCCTAGGACATTATGTTAGACAATGCATGCATTTTTAGTTCTATCAAGTTCATATTTATATCCAAAAACAGCGTTTTACTATGGCGTTGATGTTCAGGAAATCGTTTCCCTCCAATAACCGGCAGTCAAGTCATGACAACAAAATAATTAATTAATATTAGAAAACATTGGTAAAATATTATATTGTCATTCAAAGAATTATAGATTTACATCTCTTGAACGCAATCGACTTGCCAGATTTAAAAATAACCTTACTGGGAAATCACAGTTTGCAATAATCTGAGCACTGCGCCCAGAAAAATACGCTTTGCGATACAGACTAACCGCCATGTTGGAGAGATCTAAAATCGAAAATACTATGTAAATAATCCATTACCTTTTGATTGTCTTCATCAGATGTCACTTCCAGGAATCCCAGGTCCATAACGAATGTAGTTTTGTTCAAAAAAGCTCATCATTTATGTCCAAAAAGCTCCATGTTGTTAGCACATGATCTAAGCCAGCCGGACTTCACTTCACGAACGGAAAAAATATATTTACGTTCGTTCAAACATGTCAAACGTTGTATCGCATAAATCATTAGTGCCTTTTTTAACCAGAACATGAATAAAATTCAAGGCGGACGATTGGGTTCTCTTTTAAAACGTATTGGAACGACAGTACCCAACATCAACTCGCGCCCCAGGTGTCTAATGGGCCATCACCGTTCCAAGGCTCTTGTTCGGTCAGATCTCACAGTATAAGACTCAAAACACTTTGTAAAGGCTGGTGACATCTAGTGGAAGCAATAGGAAGTGCCAAAACATTCCTCAGCCCCTTTGTTTTTCAATGGCATAGGCTTAAAGTCAATTCAACACATCAGGTATCCACTTCCTGTCAGAATCTGTCTCAGGGTTTTGCCTGCCAAATGAGTTCTGTTATACTCACAGACACCATTCAAACAGTTTTAGAAACTTTAGGGTGTTTTCTATCCATATATAATAAGTATATGCATATTCTAGTTACTGGGTAGGATTAGTAACCAGATTAAATCGGGTACATTTTTTTATCCAGCCGTGAAAATACTGCCCCCTATACCATAACAGGTTAAGTAATTTAGCAGACGCTCTTATCCAGAGCAACTTACAAATTGGTGCATTCACCTTATGATATCCAGTGGAACAACCACTTTACAATAGTGCATCTAAATCTTTTAAGGGGGGGGTTAGAAGGATTACTTTATGATATCCTAGGTATTCCTTGAAGAGGTGGGGTTTCAGGTGTCTCCGGAAGGTGGTGATTGACTCTGCTGTCCTGGTGTCGTGAGGGAGCTTGTTCCACCATTGGGGTGCCAGAGCAGCGAACAGTTTTGACTGGGCTGAGCGGGAACTGTGCTTCCTCAGAGGTAGGGAGGCGCGCAGGCTGAGATTAGGAGCACTCCTTTTAAGAGTGTGCTCCTAATCTCAGCTCGTTACCTGTATAAAAGACACCTGGGAGCCAGAAATCTTTCTGATCGAGAGGGGGTCAAATACTTATTTCCCTCATTAAAATGCAAATCAATTTATAACATTTTTGACATGCGTTATTGGGGATTTTTTTGTTGTTATTCTGTCTCTCACTGTTCAAATAGACCTACCATTAATATTATAGACTGATCATTTCTTTGTCAGTGGGCAAACGTACAAAATCAGCAGGGGATCAAATACTTTTTTCCCTCACTGTATATTCCAAGAGGGAGATAGAAAGCAGTGGGGCAGAAGCTGCTATGAGAATGGCTATGGGGGGGCGGGGGGGTTGCAGGCACGCTCAACACCTGCTTAGATCCAGGGATATTCAGTCAGACACGCACAGGGCAGACTCACAAGAAGGCTGACAGACATACTGAGAGTGAGAGGGGAAAATGTGAGGGTGAAGCAAGAAGCATGCAATCTCTGGTTAGATTCCCTGGCAGTTTCTCCCAATGCCCCTGTACTTCACACGCAGACCGAACATACTTGCTTCTGACTGGGCTGAAGCTGTTATTAACTCAATCGATAGAAGTCTAAGAAAGAAAAACACGGCTCAGGGTGGAGGAGTGTATTTCTCTCATTTTCCCACTGAGCACCTGTAGAGCAGAGAATTACCACGCTGAGGTTGAATGGGTTTGCTTTTAAGGATCGTTCAGAAGCGGTGAGCGTTCAGTGTCCCATTGCTGGCTTATGAACCGTGGAGGATATAAACCTCAATTAGTCCCTTGACTGCCCAGACTGACCTCTTTCTCTCATACTACAATTTTAAGTTCTCATCTCGACATTAACATGGATAGAAGGTGGAAGCTAAGCCGACCCTGTCTACTGCCATACCTCACTAAGAAGTAAGACCTCTAAGAGCTAGTCAGGGGTGTCCAGGTTAAAACTCGGAGGTGATATGAGATTGCAAAGCTGCACTCTTTAAAAGGTTAGTTTATATCTCTTCAGATGGGGTAAATTGTGATTCTCTCTGTTAGGTATTATGAATCCCTCATGTCAAATCCGCTCGCACGTTCCTCGAGTCAGATGAGGTCAGTTGTTAATGCTCCAGGTGAGCGGCGATGTCACGTATGTTTTAATTGAATCGGTAAGATTTAATGTATTTAGGAGAAAGAGCGGGACTCCCTCTCTGCTAAGACGTTCATGTGGCGAACTCCCCGAGCGATGGCAAGCATTAAATCTACAGGTGATGAAGTCGTATAGGCCACAATCAGGTGAAACCGCCAGCTATGATTAACCAATGACGGCTCAGATAGGTTTTTGTTTGTATGTGTGTGTGTGTGCGTGCGCTTGCGTTCGTGTGTGTGTCTGTCTGTGTCTGTTAGTTAGCATGTGTGCGCATGGTTGCTGTGATGTGTGTAGGAAGAAGTTGGAACAGATATCCTGGGATCCCTATAGATGTTATAGTGTTATAGTATCTAGGATGGCTGGATGGATCAGAACCTCCAGATGTAGGAAGGTTGTCTGTCTGCACACTAGGTAAATCAAAAAAGAGGTTGACGTGAGGAGAGGACTTGCCAAGCCAACCCACCCCCTTCCCTTTAACCCTAGCCCAGGTAAGTAAGTCCATGAGTCACCCTAACTTGACCATTTTGCCTCTCAGTCTACCAATCATAGCAGGTGGGAGAAGATTTAAAACAGTGTAGACTCAGAGCAGATTCCAGGTCAGTGGACTGGGAGTGAATCAGATCTGAGACTTACAGTAAATATAAGTCTGACTTTGTAGGTCAGCTGCGAGATCTCAGCAGGAGTGTTGGAGACAGGAGACAGGAGGAGTTTCTCTGCACTGCTTGAGCCTTTTGTGGATTCAGTGTCCATCCGTCTGAGTTTTAGTGCTGCGCTGTGATGTGCTGTGACTCCCGGAAGTTCCTCATGGCAAGGTCTTCGCTGTATATCCAACATTGCGAGGCAGATTGAGACAGTATCCCTGCTGGCATTGGGATGGGTCGCTCCAGGAGTATATTGTCAAGTTCAAAGGCTCCCTTTTGTAAATGCATGAAAGAGATTGCGAAGAACAAGAGCTCATACCTCTTCACCGGGATGGAAAGAGCAACGGTCCAGTCGAAGGCCAAGCGCCAGGCTCTCTACACACACACACACACACACACACACACACACACACACACACACACACACACACACACACACACACACACACACATGCGCGCGCGCACACACACACACACACACACACACACATACACACACACGCACACACACACACACACACACACACACACACACACACACACACACACGCACATACACTCAAACGATAAGGTACCTCTCAAAGCCTCATGTCTATGATAGATAGGGTCTAATAAAACTTGCACTGAGGTATGCCTTTTTGGAAGCAGGGAATGTGGTTTTCTATATAAAACGTGGATTCCAAAATCCCACTTTACAACTGACAGGGAACAGGTGATTTAAAGAGGCAGAATACAAATGCTGATGTCATAAATCCCATTATATGCAGGTGTACGGCCAAATTCTCACTCAGGTGGCTGTAATCTCGCAAAGTATGATAGCTTCAATATGTCAATGCTTTTTCCGCCATATTCAAAAAGGGGAGATCTCAATCCATGTGCATTAGCCACCGTTGCCTCATGCTTTTCCAATTCGGCATCAATCAGACCGGGCGTATCTGATGGCCATCGTTATTTTAGCATGAAACTTTAAGTCAATGAGGCATGCTGAACTTTTTAAATTCAACTCCTTTCATATCTCCACCATGCAGACGTGTGTTTCACTCACTCTCTCACTCAGATATTTGTAGACGTTGTGATTGGTTGGGCTTGCGCTTTATTGCAGCTTTATATGTAAAGAAACACATATAGGATTACTATAGCATGCAGAAGGAGATTAAAGCCCCCTGTTTAATTTGACTATCAAATATATCATGAAATCTTGGTACCGCTGCTTTACTTTGTACTGTTAGTAGTCGAGAAACTGGGGGAGGACACAGCGAAGACGATCAAGTGACTCATTTCAGTCCATCAATGATGAGCTCACAGGAGAGCAGCCCTAACCATGTAAACACCTCACTGGCCTCGTCCCCGGAGACGGGCCCCAGCGAACACACCCACCGCCCCCAGGGCCTTAGAGGAAGTGAGAGGAGGAGAGGAACGGGCGGCGGCGGCATCTCACAGAGAAGTAAGATAAGGAGGAGAGGCAGCAGTAGCAACACACCATGGGAGATCAAAGAGAAAGTGCCTTGCCAAAACAAGCAAATCAGTGTCGGGCGGTTTTCAGTTAAAAAAAAAAGCTGTTGTTTTTAGATTGGCTGTGTAATTTTGGGGTGGCTGGCTATTGTTTTTTCAGCCTGTTTCGGTCTGCGAGGCGGCGGTTGCAGCCCTCTGGCTACTGCCTGGTGTTTTCCGTCTGGCCTGAGCACAGAGCAGATGCTCGCTAGCTCTCTAGGGGTCCACCCGTTTAGCCTGGCAACGAGCGGGCTTCATCTGACTTCGGAGACCAATAAAGCAAGCTGTCTGAGATGAGGAGCACATCGGAGACTCACGTAGGAAGACACAGGTGGAGATGAGATGAGAGCAGCACTTCACTTTATCTCGCTGTCTCCCCACTCCTTGCTCTCCACCGTGGAGCAATACTCGGAGGTCCTGCAAGCAGTAGCAGCCATCAGAGGAAAGTATTCCTGGAGATCCAAGGACTCCCTCTCTCCGCCAGCGTGGCTCAGCCTCTGTTAACCATTACTCCCCCCCCCCCCCCCCCCCTTACCATTAGTGTGCACCTTGGCAGTGGAGGAAGCGGATTGGCCGAGGCCCAGGGCACACAGCAACGTCTGCGCAGCGCCCAGCTGCTGCCGGAAGGGTTGTAAAACTCGAGCAGAGACCCTCACAGTCGACTCCAGCTACAACCCCCCCCCCGCTCTCCGCTCTCTCTCTCTCCAACACACTTTAACTTTTTCTTTCGTCTCCTCCGGTCAGTCGTGAGGCTGAGTGCTTCCACATGGGGAAAGGCAGGCTTCACACATTAGCAGAGTTGTGGGGATGATATATCCCCATCTGCACATATAATCACATCATTACACCCACAGGGCTTCCCAGGGTATCAGTCTCTGTTGTCTACCTGCTAGTCTGAGATGAATTTATGAAGTGTTCAATCACGGTGAAGAATTAGCTTAGTGTAATTTCTCTGTGTCCAACTGTGTTTATCTATAGGGATGAGTTTGTATATGCGTGTGCTGCGAGTGCATGTGTCTGTCTGTCTGTCTGTCTGTCTGTCTGTCTGTCTGTCTGTCTGTCTGTGTGTGCGTGCGTGCGTGCATTGGTATGTGTGTACCTGTCTGCATGCTCTGACCCTTTCACAACACTGGTTCTGACAGATTCTTAGGAGAAGAGGAGTGAGTGGCGTGCATCCAGCCTCTCCCTCTAACCTGCGTGGGAGGCTGCAAATTGTCCATTAAGCGTTTCTGCTGAAACCGAGAGCAGATTTGATATTGTAGGGAAACAAAAGTAATATGTAGCAGGAAATTCAATTGTCTCTCTTTAGCAGCTTCAAACTCCAGTTCAGCTTCCTCACCAAATCAATTTCACATACACGTTGAGTTCAAACGAGGTTGAGCATTTGTTTTGTGGATGTCCAAATGGCTGTACTCCCCTCTTCTGCCTATTACAGTATTTTGAAATAGAGAAGGGTAATGCATTTTGTTGCATTACGCTATTGTTCCTAAATCATCTGGATTTTCATGCCATGGTTTGCATGTGTGTCTGCATGCGTGCTCCTTTGTGTGTGCCTGTTTGTGTCTGTGTGCGTGCGTGCACTCACGGATGCTGTCTGTATGTGTTGGTGCGCTTGTGGGCCTGCATGCCGGTGTGTGTCCATGTCGATGTGAATGACCATTATGATTCAGATCAGCTTCTTCATATGCAGTAGGGAGCCAGAACACAATAGGTGGAAGCTTGTGCTTGGCTTTCTGACAAGGCATGATGGGGCACTCGAGGGCCCGGGGGAAGTGTAAGCAGAGGAAGAGTACGCCTATGTACAGCACCGAGGTTTCTAACCCTAACACCACTGGAGTTAATGTAGTTTATCCACCCTGTGAAAGTTAGCTATGCCTTCCTTCATGGGCAGCCGGAGACCGGAGAGAATAGAAACTCCCAAGCAGGATGCCTCTCTTACAACGCTTACAACTCAGAGTTCAAAGGGTATGTTTAGAAAGTTGAGCAGGAAGAAGGTGAAGTGAAGTCAGCGCTAGTGCCAGGTCATTGCCAGTCGTTGATTGGGTAAAGGGGGAATCGGGTTACGCTTGCAGGAACCACCGAGTGTTTTTGCGGCCTGGGAGGCTCTCCTCTCCGTCTCCTCTAACCGCATGGCTATCTTCTGTTCTCAGAGGATAGCCTGGATGTTATCGAACCCCGACGCCAACGCTATCTGCTAACCTCGGCTAACTCAATCCCCGCGCAGGTCAGGTTTGGCTGGGGGAGCTCGGGTGGCGCGTTCTCCTCGCCCAAATGAAGTCATAATGCTTCTGCCTGGATAACTAAATCAAAATAGGGCCAAATTGCTCCACTGCTGCTCCGATGGACTTCGCTGTTGGTCTCGGATCAGTCTTTATCAGAATTGAACATTGACAAGCTCGTTAACCTTTTGGGTGCCTACTGCCTTGGCGGCCATTTCAGGCACATTACGGTAGCTTAACCTAACAGCAGCCTGTAATCTAAACCTCTCGGTTCACTTGGTGCTGTGTTCTAATTTCATGTACAACTGACAAACATGGTTTAGTCAAAGCTTGAAATTTAATTATATGGCATTGCAGTCCCTCTGCTGTGCACTTTGGGCCCTTTCAGAGGTGCCTGGTAGCTCCTCCTTGAGATGAGGGAAGTCTTTTTAATGACTGTTTATGCCGACAGAGAGAGTACCTTGGAGAGCTCTCTATACACTTGTTCAGTAGGGCCACACCCCGGAGGGAAAGCTGCTTCTTCCCTGATGTACTGTAGCAGAGAGATTAGAAAGCCCAACCCAAGCCAATCCCATAGATACATCCATCTTTTGCTTGTCCATCCGTAGAAACATGGTTAGACGTGTACTCCCCACCGCACAAACACATAGAAAGTAGTGCAGCAGGATAATTATAGAGGTGGGTAGGAGCGATGGCTGCTTCATTGACACACTATATTTCCATACTACCTTCTCTCCTTCTCCAAACGTTAAGTACGTTTGCATGCACAGTAAATCATTTGAATATAAAATGGATTATGGCAGTAGGCTGATTATGGCAATAGTCATGCAAACATTTTGCTTACCTTCATCGGCGTACGGTCAAAATCGAATTAAGCACACGCCGATTAAAACACCTGGTTTTCTGAGTAATCTTTCGAATTATTAGGACACGGAAACAGCTTAATCAGGGTTCCAAACTGTGTATTTGATCTGCATGTGCCAGCAGCAGTAGCACAAGCCTCCCTCTTTTGCGCGAGTGGAGTGAGTTTGGAAAAACTGAAAGTATGAATCTTAGAAGTTTAGTTTTCACAGAACTTTATGTGTCGGGAAACTCAGAATCAAAAAGGCTTCTCTGTGGTATAAAGGTTTATTTTGATTTGCCGATTTTCTACACTGTGTCCCTAAATTCAGATGTGTCCATGTAAACAGGATTATTAGGGAAATCGTTATTCTTGCAAAATGTGTCAATGTTTTAAACAACCTATTATGTTAATCTGACTAGCCACAATAATCAGGTTATTGTGTGCATATAACCATACTGATTGTAGGAGAAAATCAACATTTTCTCCCCTCTGAAAGAGGCGAGGAGTTGAGAAATCAAAGGATCACAATTGAGATTCAGCCCTCTGTCACTCTCACAACTTCCAAAATGAGCTGCTAAACAGGCTGACAGCTATGGCTGTGGTTTGGACGTGATTAGAGGTACTTAAGGTAATAAAGGATGCCACTTTTTTGGGGGGGGGCGAGGATTGTGTTGTTTTGCATGAGTGGAATATGTTCAGTTGAATTTTCCACTGTTTTTGTTTATTCAACAAAGGACTTCTCACACTTATAGCTTTCCATACATGAGAAACCGGAACCGAAAAGAAAATAAGTTTCCGATGCTGTTGAGAAGCTTGTCAAGCAGGTTGGAATGACAATGGTAGTGTTATCATCAATCAGAGTTTGATCCGAGGAGAGCCACACATTAACATCTGTAGTGGTTGCAATAATATTTTCAGAACCTAAATTAATATGACTTTATAAATAATGTAACTACATTTGATACTGACTGCCTATCTACTAAAGATTCACATTATCATACGCATGAAGTATCATCATGTTTCTATTTTGTCAGTTGGGCATATTTGATAGGGTCTTACGCAGTCTGTGAGGAGACATTGCAGTCTTGCACTAACTCACAAGGTTGTGTAACACCTTGAACTGCCTTGATTTATAGCAAAATTCCATTTCGAACACCATGTTCGCCCTCAAATAGGACTTCTCATCATTTTACTGTGTTTTCACGCTTGCCTCCTTCATATGAGAGAGAGTAAGGTGGATGTGGGGAGTGAAGTGAGTAAAGCACTGTCATCTGGGTTAGTGTTGCGTCATGGAAGAAGAATGCAATGAGAGGACCTAGGCTGACCTCTGACCCCGTTTCCCTTCTTTCCTCGCCTCAGAAGAATGTGTTTCTCCTCAAGGACTAGACAGGGTGGCCTAGTGTACAGTAATACAACTGGGTCATGTCCATTAGGTATCACATGGAAGAAAACTGCCTGAAATAGGGAAGGACTACTTTTACTTGTCCAATGAGAAACATAGATTATTATTTGAAACCCTTTCCATCACCATTTCCAAAGCTATTACCATGAACAAGATCCAGGGCTTGACGCCTTAGCCTTGATACTAGCCTAGAACTTAGGACAGCCCATACCTAGTAACACGGGTATATAATTAGAGACAGACTTCATAATAGAGTGGACCTTGAATAATGCAATAAAGTTTCACATGACATCTTATGGGGATCTCTAAGCACAGTAAAACACCAAACACGAATACAAACGAATTTGTCCCTGGTCAGTCAATTATTTTGAGGCCTACCTAAGAATTATTATTTTCCCCTTGAGATACAGATAACTGATGGCATTAGCTAGTTATAACTGTTTGTGATAGTTGTGTGGTGTAACAGTTGGCCACATCCTGTTTCGGTGGCTTTCTGAAGGTCAACAGGGCTCAGATAGGAGGCTGTCAGGGGCAGTTCGGTTGAACTACCTGTACAGTTTTTATTTTTTTCGCTGTGCCTCGAAAGTGGAAAATATTAGTTGATAAAGCGTAGGAAAACAACACTGTGGTTAATACGTGGGTGTTGAGATGTCAGTGTTTTTATCCTGACTGACAAGAAGAGAGGAAGCTACTGCTTTTCTCTCAGAGAAAAGGTACATTTGTGGCATACGCTGCTGTGTTGGATTTTCCCTCCCTCGACAATTCTTCTCTCCCCCAAGCTATTTTCTTGTTTCTCTCACAACCATGGAATTGAAGACTGGCATTAAAGTTTGATCATTTAATTGTAACACGCTTGTGTGCCTTTTTTTTTTTGGTCCCGAGGAGGCGTAACTAAAAATAACCGCAACGTGTAAAAGCCTGTTTAGCCCGGAGCGGAATTACTGGTAAAAACAGCCAGCGGTTTGACTTTTTCCAGTGGGAGTTGAAAGGGAGGTGAGGGAGGTGAGCCCCAACTCTATGTGTGTGTGTGTGTGTGTGTGTGTGTGTGTGTGTGTGTGTGTGTGTGTGTGTGTGTGTGTGTGTGTGTGTGTGTGTGTGTGTGTGTGTGTGTGTGTGTGTGTGTGTGCGTGTGTGCGTGCGTGTATACATCCTGCGCATTCATATTCAGAATTATTTCATTTTTTTTACCTCTACCAAGCTGTTTCAGTCAATCATAATTCAAACACTGAACTCATTTATCACAACTCATATCCATAAACATTCATATTCATAGAAACACCAGGAAAATATAGTATTTAATCATGTAAACACTTCTACTGCCACAATAAATGAAAGGGTGCCCTCATTTGGTCCCCCCCTCCTCTCTCCCTGTGTGTAGGGTGGTGATGTCTGTGTTTGTGTGTTTGAGGGGGGGGGGGGGGGGGTGCGATATCTGTGTGGGTAGGTTGTCTCCACTGTATGCCTGTTTGTCCAGTGGACCAGGAGCTGATAAAGTAGGCCTAGTCTGCCCAGTCTGCCCTGGTCTGTGGGTGCAGAGTGGATATGAGGAGGGTGCAGACTTCCTTTCAGGCGGGAGTTCCAGACTGAGTGGCCCTTCTCTCTTTCTCTGTCTCTCTCTCTCTGTCTTTCTATCTCTCTCTCTTTCTCTCTCTTTTCCTCTGCTTTACATTAGAGTGCCTTGAGGAGCCTCTTGTTTGCTCCCAGTCCTAGGGCCCGGGTCAGTCACTTCCCCCCCAATGTGCCAAAGCACACAGCAGATAAAGAGAGGGGACTGCTCTCCGTCTGCCTGACTGTGGGAAACACGCGGGCACAGGATCTAGAACAGGAAAGGCAAGAAAGAGAATAAGGGTGTGTGTGAGTGTGTAATTGTGTCTAAATCCCACAGTGGTGATTCACTGAAAATTCTTAAAGAAAAGCAATTTTATTGCTGTGTCAAAAGAGATTTAGAATGAGTTACATATTTTTCACTTTGCAATTGTGCTGCTATTGAGAAAGTGGAAATATTATTCTTACTTGAATCCGCAGAAATCACAGTGACAAACTTTTAACCACCAAATCTCATGCGGTACAGGTGCAGCCGCAGAAAATGGTGATGATGATGGTGATGATGATGATGGTGAAGATGACGAAGATGAATGTTGTGACAATGATGTTATAATGAGAATTATATTTTGGATGGCTTTTCGAGTAACAATATCTCTCCTTTTGTCTCCACAGTCAATGAGATCATCCGAAACGACCTGTCCAGCATCTCAGTGCATCTCAGTACATAAACTCTCTGCAGATACAAAAAGGGACAGAGGCAAAGGGACAAACCAAAGCTCCTATATCCACATGAGGAACCCCTTAACAGAGAGCTTTCACATTACCACTTCCTCATTGCTACATTTCCCAGATGCCTGATTCGCTTGCCCCTCGTTACACTGCAGAACGATTGGCCGACTGGTGGTCATTGACAGGAAACTGCAAAGCTCCATATGAACGAATGTTATAGTATAACGTGAGACGGCCTTAGATATAATGGGAGGGACTGTGACAATTACTACACTTGCCTTAAATGACGACTCTTGCTCTTCCATGGACCAAACAGCTCAGTAAGACTGAATACTCGTTTCTTTACTGATGACCTCTTCTTTATGTGTGTTGGACTCTAATATACGGACAAGCCAATGGGTGTGTCATATGTTGGTCAGAGCGTCCTGGCAAACCACAGCAACCCAGGCAGTGCCTTACAACATCACTCACTGACTAGAATGCAATATCATTTCGATCACTTCAATCATTCGTTTACAGGGAAACTAAAAAATGTCTGGAAAATAAATAGAGATGTGTACAGGTTAGAATTGTGTATCAGTTTTTTTTTTATTATGTCCTTGTCCATTTATACTGAATGTTGTGTATGATATTCTTTGTATAAACATGTATTTGAAATGTACTTTGCGTATGCCTTAAATCTATTATGCAGTTTTGCGGTTTAGCTCCTCGTTTTTTTTCTTCCAGTGTCTTCCTTTTTCTAATGATCCAATGTGCACCACCTCGTTGCTAGCATCTGTCTTGACACCTAGTGCCTCTTCTATCCTTCCGCTCCGGCCTCCCTCTCCCTCTTCCCTTCTTTTTTTGAAAATATTCAGAAACGCTTAGACCATCAGGAAAGAGCCCACTACACATACCTTATTCACATACCTTATTCCCCTGGCCTGTATAATACAGCTAGAGAAGGGTTGAGCCGTCAGCTTGGCAATAATTGATTTCCGCATATGAAAGGATTTGACCTAATTATTGTTCAAGCTTCTTCTTTACTGTTAGAGACAGTGGCTCAGTAGGCTTCAGTCAGTATGTAATGCACTTTACCATAGTAATGGCACAAGGTTTCTCCTCCGTCGTGACCAAATGTTATAGGATCTAGATTCATATACTTAGTATGATAGGACAGACAGCCCTTACTGAGCTACGGAGTCTCTTCTTATAAAGGATGACAGATCTGCAATCGTTTTCTATGTCGTCAAGTACAATGTCTTTCTTCAGCATGCGGAGAATACTAATGATATATATGATTTAGCTTTACTATACCGTTAAATAGCTTCATGAATACATGTGGACTATATGATAGCATGGCTCTATGTAACAGATTGATGTATTGTGCCTTATTCTCTATTGTCTCTCTGCTACAACATGATTGGAACTCTTAATCATTTTCTATCCAGGCGCAAAGGTGAAACATATTTCCTCTTTAATATGAAATATTTATGGAAATTGAAATGGTGTTTTATGTACACTCAATGTGTTCTATAAAAAAAATGAATGAATAAATGACATGAAAATGACAATACTGACATGTGCATTGCTGTTATTAGGATTTTAATTTGATTTTAACGTTGAGCATTTTACACACACACACGTACACGCACACACATGCAGTGATACTCTAGCTGTTTCGTATTGCTGTCTTTACCAGATGGCATTGTCCATGAATCTATGCGTGTGCTATAAAAACCCTTTCCTTTTGGCACAAATCATTACCAGAAATCATATATGGTGTTTTATCCCTCCGACTGTCTGGAATGACATAACATTTTTAGATATCTAATTTACCCTCAACACTGAAACAATATTTTCCATACAGCGATACAGAATCAATTACTCACGAAATGCGTCTCTCTAAGCACACTGAACTCGTTCTCTGCCTTATCCATCCATGCTCCATATGGCTATGCTTTAGTTTAAGACTTTCTCTATAACTCAACAGCTTTTGGTTTTCTTGTGTTATAGTATTTGACCATGGTAAACCTTGGATGGTTCCAACCTGTCCCCGTATGTCTAATAAAGCTTGAAATGGACACAGCAGGACCTTGACGTGTATGGGGCAAATTCAATTATCTTCCCATGGCTTTATGCAAACTCTGATGATGAATTCATTTCCTCTAAGGTCTCTTTTTTTCCCAAGGTCTCTTACAAGGCACAATACAGTAGTCTACATATATGGCCTATTTATTAACAAAACGTTGAAATACAATTCAAATACATGGACAATTTTTGTTGGCAGTTATTTTAGTTGGGGGGGGGTGGAGATGCAACAAGGTATTTACATAAATGAACTGCAAATAGCAGGCATTGTTTGGTCATAATTCTTCTACAATTCAAGGCATACATCCAAGCCTTTACATTACAGTTTTTTTCCAACTGCTTACACACGTTTTCAAAACTGTCTCCTTTTTTTCTCAAAACTCTACACACAATTCCCTAAACTGCACACACAAAATGCAAAATGCCTCGCATCTCCTTCAAAATGTAACACTGCATTCAAAATGCCATAAACACGTGTCAGAATGAAGCATTCGCATCAAATGGCAAACACTGCTTTCATAATAGTACATTTTTGGATATACCATGTAAACACTGTCGTTCTAAATCTAAAGCTCTTTGGTCATTCATAGGCTTATATCTACATTTCAGTACAGTGTTCTACAGTAAAGTAATCTGCTGAGAGGGGTAACAAGTACACTGTAAACATCAATGCAATGTAGAAACAGAAAATATTTATTAGGCCAAACATTACTGTTGTATACAGTAGCATACAACAAAACCATAAACATATGTAAACCAAAAGTATATTCTTTAGAATACAGTAAAGAACAAAATTGTGTGTGTGGGGTCCCGGGGGGGGGGGGGGGGGAGGGGCAGTCCAGGAATTGGTGGGAGGGGGGGGCAGTCACCAGTGCTAAGCTAAGCTTCATCTCTTCTCCGGGCTGGGTCTGGCAACAATACTTCGTCCACATCACAAGATACGTTTTCTCTTGCCAAACATCGAGGGAAGTATCTCCTAGCATGGCGTATCCAACTTGGACAGAGGCAACCTCTATGTCCCCACATGCGTCCTCCATTGCCTGGAGAAGCGGCATGCGGGCATAGGGTTGGCGATCACACACTTTCCAGCGCCAGGCTGAGAAGAATTCCTCTATGGGATTTAGAAAAGGTGAATATGGGGGTAGGTACAAAACTACAAATTGTGGATGGGTGGCAAACCAGTTTTGGACCAGAACAGCCCGGTGAAAACTAACATTGTCCCATAAAACCACAAATCTAGCAGGCTCCTGATCTGGATCAGGGACAAGCATTGTGTAAATTGCATCCAGAAAAGTGAGCATATGGCCGGTGTTGTACGGACCCAGTGTGGCATTGTGATGGAGGACCCCGTTTTGAGTGATGGCAGCACACATAGTTATATTACCCCCACGCTGTCCAGGGACATTGGTAATTGCCCTCTGTCCTATTACATTAATTCCGCGGCGCCTGGTTTTGGTGAGGTTGAAGCCAACCTCATCCACATAAATAAATTCATGCCGAATTACATGGGCATCCAGCTCCAATACTCTCTGTAACAGACAAAAGTATATACAGATGAGTAAATATGGTATGTCTGAAGTACTGGAAGTAGTGTTGCATACATACCTCTACAAAGTCATGTCGCATATTCTTGACTCTGTCAGAGTTTCTCTCAAATGGCACCTTGTAAAGTTGTTTCATCGTCACTCGGTGCCGTTGGAGGATGCGTTGTATGGTCGACAGGCTTACAGCATTGATGTTGTTAAATATGGTGTCATTATTCAAGATATGCTCTCTTATCTCTCGAATCCTAATTGCATTGTTGGCCAAAACCATATTTATAATTGCAGTCTCTTGTACATCTGTAAACAAGCGTCCTCGTCCTCCATGATGTCTTTGCCTTTCCACTCTGTACAGAATTCAAACACAGTATGTGTTCAGCATAAACAATGTACAAAAAAATGTAGTACAGCATGATAACCAACCTCATTCATTCAATGCAGTGCAGTAAATGGATGGCTTAGAGTTACAAATGTTTATGCAGTACTATGCAGTCATACGTATTTGACAGTACATTACTGTAATGCTAAAATAGTCATTGGATAGTTGCATACCTGTTCTCATTTCTGAAGGTTCGAATTATGGACGCCACTGTAAATCGACTCAAGTTGGGCTGGACTCTCAGTCCAGCCTCTCTCAAGGTCAAACCGTGGTTGATCACATGATCAACAAGTGTTGCCCTAATCTCATCAGAGATGGCTCTCCTTCCTTCTCTTCTTTGCCTTCATCCTCTTCTTCCTCTTCCTCCTCCTCCTCCTCCTCCTCCTCCTCCTCTTCCAACTCTTCGTCTTTGAATTTGTCCTCGTTGTTGTCCCCTGCCTCTCCCTCCTACTCCTCTTGCTCTCTGTCCATTGTTGGCATCCATTGTTCAAAACAGGTAATCTGACCTTTGACCTATTTATAAGCCTATACTACAGTAAAGCAGTGATTGGTTAGTGATCAGTTATTAAGCAATTAGTGTTTGCACATGTGAGGAGTGTGTGTGTGACCTGGTGAATAAGTGTAACATTTTGATTGGTTGTGTTTGGAAAAGGAAAGCAAGTCACTTCCTGTTAGATTTTTGTGTTTTAGGTAGAAAATTGTGTGTAGTGTTTTGAAAAAAGGGTTTTATGCAATTGACAACTGAGTCAAAGGCTGAGAAATAGCTTATGGTTTTGGATATTTGGTGTGTAGTTTTGCACTTTGAGTGAGAGGTTTCAAAAATCGTGTGACATGAAAAGATTTTGTGTGTAAGCAGTTGGAAAAAACTGTAATTCAGATTGACCTGACTAGCATGACTAGCTGCTATACTCGATTTAACATGCATTTCCTTCAGGTGTATGTCTTTGCAAGGACGTGTATAGCCTACAGTACAGTTTTGCATGTACGGAGTGGGCGGTTATGGGAGTGGCATAGTGTTTCTCACCAAGGGAGCTGTACCACGCTCCTGTGTACCACCTGCCAGTCCTCCAGACTTTTTCCATCTAGCAGCAAAGTTCCGAATGGCCCATCGTCATAGTGACAGAAGTCAGGCGGGCAGGCCTGGGCGGTGCTCCCCTGTACACCCACGGCAGTCCCAAAATAGCCCCTCTATTTACAGATGCGGTCACGCCTCTTTTTCCTGGCGCCCGCTCTCACCTAGATCTTCCTCTGACGGAGCCAGCTACCCTTTGACACAGTTGAGTAATCATTGAAACGGTATCATTTTATTAGAGGACCCATATAGTTGATTTAGAAGAAAAATCTAACTGACAAACAAATAGCAATGGTCCTATCATGTTCATGTTATAGGGGCATTTATTGATGAAGTGGCCTAAGACAGCGTGAGATACATCGACAGATTTAACAGGTGTACCTATGTGGCTTGATTCTATGTGCTTCCTTTGTAAGTGAAAAAAGATCCCAGTGAAAATCGTAATGATTCTAGCTCGTGCCATTTGGTCCCTGGGGCGCTCATGCACCCTTCACCTGGCACGGGGCACGGCTAAGTCGTTTCAGAGGGTAGATTTACAGGTTCTTTATGGCTCCGCTTCGTCTCTCGTTGTATTCCCACTGAGCCCTTGATTTCTGCTTTTATAAAGTGAATGCATAGCTAGGCACAGTGGTTCAGCTCTTGCCCTCTCTTCTCCTCTCCTCCAGTCCAGCCATCTGCAGATCGTAAATCCGGGATATAACTTACCTCTGTTATGAAGGGCATGTTGAGAGAGCCATGGGGGCGACTTTAAGAGATGCTTTAAGAGATGATTGCTTGACCATGCATACGGTTGGACTTTGATATTCTGTCATTCTAAGCAATAGAGATGTTTATGATGTTTTTCTATTTTGGGTAAAGGAGAAAACTGCATGGATATTTTTGTCCGGGATCACAGAGACATAAGGGTATGTCGTTATGCAGATTTAGCGGGATAGTGACGATATTAATGCTGGTCTCTGATCAGCATCTACTGCCCGTGAAGAGAATGAATGATTATATTGCCCCTTATAGGGAGCGGAGAAGGAGGGGTTGATAGGGTCTCTGTGTGTGTGTGTGTGTGTGTGTGTGTGTGTGTGTGTGTGTGTGTGTGTGTGTGTGTGTGTGTGCGTGCGTGCGTGCGTGCGTGCGTGCGTACGTGCATGTGTGTGTCTGGGGGATCCACAGGTGCACTCTCTCTCCACATGGGCCCTCTGGACACGTGACAGGCCCAACAGATGACCCACTGACACGGTCACATCACTGCGGTCACAAAGACGAATCCCCTTTTAAAAGTGACTTTAAAGAGACACTCGAAAAGACAGAGCCAGATGGACTGGAAAAACTGTGTGCGTATCTTTTCTTCATCTGCAATCATTCAACTTGATTCACTCTTTCTCTCTTTTGCGATGCGTGACATGTCAGGCAAGGATTCAAACAGTTCTGACGAGGACATACTGTTGTGCTTGAGGAGACTTGAATCGAAAATCATTCAAAAAGAGTCCGTTGATTGATATCATCATAAGGTTTCAGTGTGTCAATCGATCCAACGCATTTCATTCCGATGTCCCCTTCTGATTCCTTTTTAGTGCTCTAAACTCATGCGAAAAACCTCTCAAACACACACATACAGTCCAGTCATCGACCCTACTATTTGCGCTCAAGCTTGTCTACCATGCAGTTCTGTATACGCTATGTAGCTGTGTTGGTGTTACAGTAGCAGCAGACACGTGGGCTGCTCTTAATGGGCTAAAAGCAGGGCTAGTCAGAGTTCAGGTGGGTGCTTAGTACTCTCTCTCTCTCGCTCAGCCACGGGCTCTCGGCTTAAGATGACTTCATGACAATCACTGGAGGCTTTCAGACGCCTTCTCTCGGCTCAATCTTCATATCCCCTGACACTGATTTCACAATGAGGATCCGGAGAAAAGGGGAATGTCCAGCTATTCATTTTAATGATCCCTCTGTATTGATTGTTAGCAGGGTGGGGGCGGGACGAGGGGGAATGATTCTTTGCCTTAACAGGCCGATCCCTCCTCTTAAAGGAGCAATCCACCCTATAAGCACTCTAATGGATGCCCGGCGTGACCTCGGGGTGACCTGCTGGCACACCCCTGGTGGATTGGCTTCCTGACAGAGAGGAGACTATAGGACTTCTCAACAGGAGGTTTAAGTCTGGTTCACTGTCCGAATACAGTAAATGAGATGGACAGGACACCAGAAAAGAATCTTCAATGAATCCAAATTTCTCTGAACGGACACGTTTCGGCCGCAGCCTGATTCAGCGTGTAGAGAATCAGCATAGCCAGACTAGCTAAAGATGTGTGTTAGACGTGGACATAAAAAGCTCAGTGAACGTCTAGGGCTCTATTCAACCTGTATCGCTGAAGCAATAGAAATGTAAAGGTCATTTCTGATTGAGCCAACGTATGCAGCGTTTACAATGAATGCAGTCTCGGCTGACGCGGGAACATTGCCTTTAAATGTCAATCACGCTGTAACGCTGAACTTCCGCGATACGGATTGAATAGAGCCCCTAGTCTTACCTCCATGAAAGTATATCACATAGAGCAAAACAATTAAGTAAGTTAAGAAAATAGTGTCTTCCGTCACAACTAACCTTTGTCATCAACAACTGTTTACTTTCCCTCACATTCTGTGGTCCAACAGGGTTTTCCTCACCTGATACCATTTGGGGTCCAGTAATTCCCCTCACATGAGAGCTTTTGTGATCCATTTCAAATCGGTTTTGAATGCCCTGCTTCTAGGCCTTCAGCAGACGACTCGCAGAGGACTCACAAGGAAGTGCCTCCACGTTTTAGAGAGCCAGTAAACACAGAGGTATTTCCTTCTCTGACCGCAGCTCGGACATTCTGTTTCATAGTCCCTACTGTGTGCATTGTAGCACAGAAAACTCATAACAGCTGAGTATTCTGTTAACAGAAGCCCCTGCACTCTCTGTGATGGGACTGTGTGTATGTGTGTGTGTGTGGGTCTGTTTGTGCGTGTGGCCTCGTGGTTCACGAATGGTAGAGCAGTAAAGCTTGTCACTCATAGAGTACCTAACTCATTCACTTAATTCATCTCACAAATGTAATTTATTTTATGAAGTATTGCAAAAAATACATATAGTACACTCCTGATGTAGGTCAGCCAGCTACAATTGGTTGATAAGAGGTGGGAGAAGGATGATATTAGAAGTAGCCATCTACTTTGTAAACCCATACTGGACTTAACCGCAAGGCAACCCTGTCATCTCCAATGATTGCTTGCCTGATATATAATATAGCCCATATAAATGTTTTATCAGAAAAGCTTTGCTTTTTTTGCCAGGTGCCTACCTTGTGTTGCTTTTAACTTTTGATTACTTTGTACATTGTCGCACAAAAAGAGTAGACAAGACAACTGTGTAATGGGCTAAACGGAAAACAATAGTCTCTAGCCTTCCCCAAAGGGCCCAAAATAAATGTATGAAGTTGCAATAAAAGTGTTTTTGATGAGTTTGGACAAAGTGGTAATTTTAAGGCCTGGGAGTAAGCCAGCCTTTGCGTAATAAGACTTTCAAATGCAGCCAAGCAGGTGGAAAGAGTAGAACGAAAAGACATGACATAATTATATAAATAATAGTGCATTGCAGGATTCCTATAGGAACCATATGTTTCCGTCCGTCAGGAAATATAGTGTGTCAAGCATCACAGTGTAAAAAAATTCATTTAGCAATATTAAAAAGCAGTCGCCTGTGAATCATTTGGCTCCTCTGATCGCTCAACATTCCTTTAATATTGTCTTGAATCATTTAGAGAAATCCCTTTTAGGTCTCGTCCAGACGTCGGGCTTTCCAGCCCTCCCTCTCTGGCTTTTACCAGACGTCGCATTGTGAGGGGAGAATGGTCGATTGCATAACGCCAGGCGAGACCTGATCGTTCCTGGCCTTAACACAGAATTCAATCATTCTCAGCATTCTCCAATCCCACATCGGCTCGTTAAAGAGCAGCGGGAGCTAGGATTTCCCCTCATATGTTTTCAATTCAAATTAGGATCACAACGTATGCTGTACGCATAATCAAAGAGAGCCAAGAGAGGGAAACGGACAGTGTGAGATTTGGGTCATTTCAGTTTGCACATTCACAGAAGCAATAGCGTTCACGGAAGAAGCATCCTAATTGGCCAGGGTTCTCTCGACAAATAGAGGACAAATCAAAGAAATCACTGCGTATATTACTCAGCACCGAAAGTTCTCTAACCTCTGTTATGGATGGGCCCCTGCACACTTAAACCATTTAAGCCACAAAGAGACATAAGAGCATATGTATGGTATGAGATAACAGGAGATGATGAATCCACTGGGGCCTGAATCAGGCTATGACTTTGTTCCTCAGTGCTCTCTATCTTTAGGGCCTGTAGAGAAAAGGAGCACACACCTGCACCCATCCACTGCTCTCACTCTAAGTTACTGTGAGTGGGTGAGATTCGGGAAATGATCGAGACATGACTCTAGTAGCATGGGGCAATACCCAAGAGACATGCACAACTCCTACGGTAGTTTGAGCAATTTCAAGATGCAATCAAAAAGCAGAAGGAAGGGCAAATAGAAAATGAGTCATGTAAAAAAGAAAAGAAGTATGGTCTCCTAAAAATATAGAAACAATTATCCTTCACCACTATCAATGTGATATAGTGATATTTATAAAATTATCTTGAATATGGCCTTATTATAAAAGGGCTATATTCATGGTAACATTAATGTGAGTAAATGTGTTATGTATATCAATCAATTTTTTAAACCATACTGTAATATACACCGATAATCACCGAATATACACAACGATAATCTATCAAATGTAAATACATAACAGAAACATGCCTACACAAAATGAACTATACACGCTTGCTTAAGAAAGCAGTGTTAAGCAACAAAAAAAACATTTTAAAAAGTTGTATTCATAGCTAAATACTTTTCCATTAGATCTTGCTGTCAGGTTGAAGGCATATGTGATATCCATAGGTCTGAGCTGTATGCCAGCATGTGGACCCCTGCTCTGTTCAGAGCTCACGCTCAGCTTGTGTTACCACTATCCTAGCCTGCCATCTACTGGTCAAATTCTGGAACCGAAGGATCTAAGTATGATTACGATTACAGTGATGCTTTTACCCATGCTAGTGATAAATAAACTACAGAAAGTTGATAATGAGGTCAGCAATTAGTAGAGAAATACAAAACATATACATGTATAGATTTTTATTGACTTGAGCCACACATAATTACAGTCCATTACATTATAACTGCAGTAAGGTCGTATACAAAGCATGTAAAAAAGACATAAAACATAGACTGGTAAAGAATAAACAGAAATGACCTTTTGGTTGACATTTGCAGTACTAGAAACTCCAAAATGAAGGCACTGTTTTGTCCCAGTAACATATTCCAATCATCACTTTTATAACACTATACTTAATTACCCTTCATGTAAAACAAGGCATTCATCTTCTTTTAAAGAAGAATTCTAAAAAGTTTAGCAATAAAATATCATCATCTTTGTAACACTAAAAGTTGGCCTCCCACACTTTACAGTTTGCAACAGCAGGAAAATAATCCTGCAGCAACAGGAAATGTGAATTATTAGGTGGATTATAAATAATGGGAATTTTTGTAGGGAATGAAAGATTTTTCGCAAGGGAAAATGAAGTCTGAAAAGTCAAAGTGGAAATTGCAAACTTCAGAAGCCTTTTTTAAACCTCAAATACACTACACGTTTTAAAGCTCCTGCATTGCAGAAAAAGCTATCTTGCAACAAGGTGATCAAATTAAGACCCTATATTTTAAAACTTTACTCAATGGAAAACATGTGTGTGTGTGTGTGTGTGTGTGTGTGTGTGTGTGTGTGTGTGTGTGTGTGTGTGTGTGTGTGTGTGTGTGTATATGTGTGTGTGTGTGTGTGTGTGTGTGTGTGTGTGTGTGTGTGTGTGTGTGTGTGCGTGTGTGCGTGCGTGTGTGTGTGTGTGTGTTTGGTGACATTTAGTTCCTAATCTGAGGATGTGCTTCAAAGAGATCCTCCCGCAACCACAGGGAGATATTTCATTGCTTTGGCAACAGACTAGATACGTCAAAATCAGTTTAAAGAGGCAAACTCACATGATGAAATATACATTTCCAGTGCCAACAACTTTTGTTTTCTACAGTGAGTTTCAACAGTAAGCCACATCTTGATCCCTACTTGGTGCACATGGTGTTACAAGGGTCCCCTGATTTGAAGAGTCCATAGACACTGACCAAGGGAAACATGGACAGGGCGCCCAGCATGGAGCCAAGCTGTACTACTGCTCCACACCACACGAGGGCGCTGTGGCCCTCATCCCGAAGGATCACTCCAATGATCACCTTCACATAGGAGAGGGTCAGGACAAACAACACCCAGGCTATGACCTACAACAGAGAGTAGATAGACATTACAAACAAAATACTAGCATTGTGTCAATGTTCACAGTACATTAGAGGATCATTAACTGCATACTGAATAGCATGGACATGAGTTTGATTGTTTACTGTTGTTTAGGAAGCCTTTGTTTGACCTCAAACATCCCATTTTCACTCAGAAACACGTCGTTTTCAATGGCCCAATGAAATCAAATTGAAGTAATGTTGTGTTCAGATGTTATCAGCAACCTTGCAACGTAACACGTGTATTTTCTCTATTTCATGACGTAATAACAGAAAGAGCCTTACTATGAGTGCGGTTCCTGAGGCGCTGTGGACCAGTAGAGGACAGGGGCTCAGTGCAGCCATGGCCATGATGTAAGTACCAAACCCTGTCCCAACTATTGTCAGAAGCCCAATCAGCACCAACGACCTGAAAAAGGACAAGGTAGAGCAAAAAGGTGAGTTGAGGAAGTGGGTTGGAAAATGCAAGGTCTTTGGATCATTTAAATGATCCATTGAAGTACTGTATGTTTTAGGATGAGACAGTACAATGTTATTTAATGCTGTTTATTCTGTATTTTGTTATATAATTCAACTTGATTCAGTGACTGCCTGTCATTCTATCCCAGCCATTACAATGACTCCTCCCCATACCTTCAACAGCCTTCACTGGTGACTGCAAAGATCTGAGAGTCTGTGTTCAGTAAATTATTCATCAGTCAGTTATGCTAATCCAGAGTTCGGTTTACCTTAAGGGCAGGAACATGGCGATGAAGCAGGCCACGGGGTTAGCCACGGCTGCCATGGTGGCCGCCAGATGGTAGGCCTGGTTCCCGTAGGGCAGACAGGAGTAAGACTGCACTGAGGGCAGCACTGCATTGGTCAGGGCATTGACCCAGGCCAGAACCACAAAGATGAACGTCACCTCCGGCCCACTGTAGAAGCCCGTCCCGAAGGAGCTACGCCGGGCTCTCCGGTGGCCATCCGGAGAACTGATCATGGGCTTCTCCTCTTGAGGTCTGTGAGACAGGGACAGGGCTTGGTCACTCTTCTCCTCTGCCTGGCCTCTGTTGAAGTAGTGCTCACGCTTCCTCTCCCTGGCCACGGCCGGGTGGTGGTTGAGCAAGACGAAGGCGGCCAGACACACCACCATCATGGCACTGAGGAAGAGGAAGAAGACCTGGGCCGAGAAGTTAGCGGGCTGGTATTGAGCCTGGAGCTCTCCACTGGCCCCTACCGTGGAGTTAATCCCTAAGGTCCCATTGGCTAAGCTAGCCACTGTAGCATTCCGACAGTGAACCACCCCCACCCCCTGCACCAGAGCCACTACGGCAGGCACCAAGCCACTAACGCCCTCCCCTACAAAGTACGTAGTGAGGTACTGGGGCCCAAGGCGCATCATGAAGGGCAGGAAGGTGACCGAGGAGGTGCAGTCCACCACAGAGAGTAGGAAACATAGCACTAGGAGGGGGACACTATGCATAGCGCCCGCTAGGGGCACCGTGTGCTTCCAGAAGAAGGCCAGGAGGAAGGTGGCGACCACACCCAGGCCCACTATGGAGTAGATGACGGGCCGCTCGTCCAGCTTGCCCGGGCGGAAGCGGTGCATGAGGGTGACGAAAAGGGGCCCCACGTTGGCCATCTGGATGAGCACAGTGAGGTAAGAGGGCAGGTACCAACCCTCTGGGATTTCGGGCACAATGAGGGGCAGCTCCACCCATATCCCGTTAATGGCCACCCAGGAGCCCATGCCAAAGAGGCATGCCAGCACGTGGGTTAGGAGAGTCATGGTGAAGGGCAGGGGCACAGCCAGTAAACAACTTGCATAAAGGACCTGAAACACACAAACGATGCATAATTTCATGATTAAAATGCAACAACATACATTGCCATAATACTGATCATGTACTGATATTTTATTTGTAATTTTTTTTGGGGGGGGTATAAATCAGCTTTAATATTGCTGATAGATTGTAGCTTCAATCAATGCAATTGTCTGCATCACTTCCAATATATATATATATACACACATATATATAAATGCATCTTTAAAAAAATATATATTTCCTTTATTACCCTCCAACCCAACCACCCCTCCCCCATTTGGAGCAAACTAGTGAACAACATGAACTGATATTTGTTGGGGTGTTGAAAGGCATACCAACAAACTATTCCTTGTACCAGAACACAGAACTAAATCAAAATACCCATTCTCAGCTCTGCAACATCAGCACAATGACAACATTATATGAACACATTTTCATAGGTCCCTTGGTTCTCCTCAAGGTTAGCCTATGTGTAAGTGTTGGTATCCTCTCACCCACATTGTCATTGGTTACAAAAGCCAGCCTGTCTGCTACACAGAATGTGACCATAAGACTCAGACTGCAGCCTCCCCGTCCCCCCCCGTCCCCCCCCCCCCCCCCCCCGTCCCCCCAAATGTTGAGTCTGGCACAGAGTACCTGACCTTTCACACACAAACTCACTAGTCTCAGAACAGCCCCCATACACACAGGCTGAACCTACACGTCATCCTTTTCTGTGCAAGTACAACGTGATAAGAGGGCGTTATTGTGACTTCTGCTGATTCATAGTTGCCTGTAATTCAACGTCTGTAACTGAATTGTTGATGAGTCACCCTTACAGTAACTCAGTTCCTCTCTTCCTGGTTCTTCTTCAGCTTGAATCCATCCTACACGGAAGACATAATAATTCCATCTGCTCCGCACTGTAGCTGAGACAATTTGTTAATTAGACAACATGGGATGTGAGTGATGAGGAAATAGTCTAACCAATACTACTATTGGTTAGACTATTTCTCCATCCCATGTTGCCTAACTAACAAACTGCCTCAGCTTCAGTGTGAAGCAGATGGATTTACAGAGGCTTGTGGAATTATTTTCTAATTCCCCTTAGACTCAGACGAATGATAATCTTACCTTGTGACGGAGTGGGACTGCCTATTATATCTCCTTCTCTTTTGGGTAACTTCTCACTCCACTGTGATCAGAGCATTATTACATCAGCCGGCAAATGTGTACATTCAGTTCATATTCCCTCCCCCCTCTTTATCGCTCTTACATACACACACACACACACACACACACCCACTCACGACTTCCGTGTATCCCATTCAACTGACAGAACAGGAAGTACACAGGCTCCTCTTGTCTATGACACTGTAATCCCCCGGATTTAAAGGAGCCTAGTTCGAAAAAATAATTTTGCCATGTGCTCTGCAGCTCTGCCTACCTGCTGCCCCTAGAGCACAAGAGCAAGTTGCAGTAGCAGCAGGGGGAGTGGTCAACTACCGTACCCTCCCCCTCTCCTCCACCCCTAGAAAATATGACCTTGGCTCTGCCCCCCCTAAACAGAAAACGTTGGCTGTAGCGTGAGATAAAGAGGGAGCGCGAGAGACAGAGAGAGAGAGAGAGAGAGAGCGAGAGAGAGAGAGAGAGAAAGAGAGAGAGAGAGAGAGAGAGAGAGATAGAGGCAGCTGCCAAGTACTCTACTACACACCAGTCATAAGAAGCTGTGTATTTATAACAGTACCGTTTCCTTTTGCACTGACCTAAAAGGCTGATGATGAAACAAGTTGTTACTGTGCCCCTGAGTAACCTACTCAAAGGAAATGCAGTATATTCTACTTTGACCACTTTGTGTATCTGTAATGTCTATGACTTCACTGTAAGACAACACACCCCAAACACATGAAAAGCAGGGTTGACTTGTTTGCTCAATCTTCTTCCTGTCCCACAGTCCCATATTCTCAGCACGTCTCTCCAACAGCCTTGAATCCTTGGAGAGTCATTAAATGTGTTTACCCCATAGAGATTGATACATGTGTTTATCTCTATGTTCTACCCTCTAGTATTGTGCCTATAGATGTTGTCACAATCATATCGTGCTGTTGAACTTCTCTAATTGTTCATTTGACATTACACGATTTTGGCCGGGGTTCAATCCATAACCGGATTACAGCGCGCTTGACATTTAAAGGTAATTTCCAATTGAGTTGGCATCTGCAGCGTTTACCTGGAATGTTGTCGACAATCCTTTGTTTTGGAGTACATCACGCCTCAAACCTTTTCTCACATAGGGATTCAGTCAGCTAACATTTGCTTTAGTTTGCTCTGGTCTAACGATTGTCTCCTGATTCAGATGAATGTTGGGCTGTGTAATTGGGTCCAACGCTGCGTTATGTAGCTGGAACATATGAACCAGTCTAATGAGAGAAAGTTACCCACATTAGCATACAATTGAAACCATGCAATAACAAAAACTCTACAATAATAAAGGATTATTACCTAATTGTTTTTCTATTTTCCCCTAAGAGGAACAGCAGGTGATTCCTCAAGCTCTTACAACTTGCTTTGTTTTTGCCAAAAACCAGATGGATGCAGCCTAGAGTGAACATATGTTTCTTCACAGTGAAGGATTGGCTGTGAAGTGCACTTTTGGCAAAATAAATACATTTATAAAATCACACGTCAGTGTGGCAAACTCTGTTTTATGAAACAAGTATTTGAACTATGCCATTTTTGTTTAACCGTTCACAATACATTTTCAGTAGAAATCAACAAAAATCTTAAGTAGGCCTATGGTTCTACTTAAACGCATTTGAATATACGGTACATTGCCAGTAGACCAGTAGATGGTGCTAAAAGCATCTGATTTCGTTTTTTTCCTTCACCTCTTATGAAAGGTATCCCAGACAGTTATACAAGAGAAAGACAAAGTGATATGAAGACTGATGAGAAAGTACATTGATCTGCATTTGACATTAACATGCAATGCAATGGCAATTGCATTTCAACCACCTAATGTATTTCAAGGAAAAGCTCTAACATCGTCCATACTGTATTTCACGCATTTCAATTAGTTTGGTATTGTACAGCTGTAACCAATCTCCAGCCATCATTTGTACTTTACATTAATAATAATTGTGACAAAAATACCATTCATATTATTCTTCCTTGTGCAACCCTTGGCTACGTTTCAGTATGTTGTTGACTGTAAAATAAGACATGGAAATAATTGCAATCAAGTTAGTTTACCACAGATTACTTGCTAGAAGAAGAAAAACTAAACACCAAACTGCATATTGGATATGCTGTACTGTACCACTAATTGCTTGAAAAGGGGGAATACAACTTAACGGGAATTGACATTTAAATCCTATGAGGTATGTCGTCTTAGGTAAGATGTACAGTACGGTAAATTAAGAAAAATACAAAGTCCCTCAATTATCTTTGAAGAGACCCGACCAACTTGTTGCATCTCTCAATCCAAAATGTTATGTCATTTCTTTTCCAAATACAGTCAAATATGCTTCTGTTAGTCCATCCCAATTACCGTGTGAACTTGATAAATGATAGTTATGCACACCTGAAAAGTAATTGTCATGTGTCAAATAAAATCTATAAAAAGACAGTAAAATAAAAGTGATGATTTTATAACTCATGAAGCAAACAGGAAAAATACCACCCCATTATATATCATTACCAGTGATCCTCAGCCTCAGATGGCCATGTAACATGACGGTATTCAACACCTAACGCAACTCTTCTCAAAACATGATATAGTAGTTCTTCATCTACTAATGACACATTTCCAATCCTGACCGAAACACCTGACAGGAAGTGCCTACCTGACTCTGTAAGCTTCCTCTCAGTCAGACAGAGTTGGATGCAGTTGATGGATGTTGGCTGCCGGTGTTTGAGTCCCACAGCGCAATGTGATGGTCCTCTGCCAGAGTATATGTGTGTGAGGCTGCCGGGCTGATACGCTACGCTCTGGAGCGACCTTGTGCAGGTTGCTGATGATGTCTGTCTGTTAAATAACAGTGGGATGGTGCTGTGTGTGTATAACTACTGTACCAGACTATCACGTGACTCGGGGGGGGGGGGGGGGGGGGCTTCGCTGCACTTTGGTTCACAGGGGTCCAGTCAGGGAGCCGATGTCCTGGGCTACAGAGGCTGGAGAGGGGGAGAGGAGCTGGGCGGCTGTGGAAGTGAGGTAGGGTGGGGTATTAGGGTTATGCCCTCCCTGCTGGTTGGAAGGGTGGGTGTGTAGCCCAGCTTAGCCAACCATACGACAGCTTCGGACAGCAGCTTGTGATTTTTGACTTCAGAGGGGGGGGGGGCTGCATGGTAGCTTTTGTTCAGCATAAATTCCATGATGTCAAATGAATGGACCTGATTGGCCTGGAGCTTGATTAGATGGGAGTTGATTTGGGTGCAGAGAACGAGCACCCCTCCACCTTCTATCTCAACCCCCCTCCTCTACTCAATTAAGGCCAGATATTTATTTTTCTGAAAATTTCCTCAAATTATTTTACCCTGGTTTGATGCTTATTCATTCAAACTTGAGCATGCTTACAGTACAGTAGACACAGTTTACTGAGCATCTATCATCTGAACCTGCTACCAAAGAGAAAACATTTCTAACAATCTTTAACACCCACACTACCAAGCTTATCACATTTTTGGTGCTGGGAGTTACTGAGCCCAAAATCAACATTGTAGAAAACATAAATAATAATCCTACACACATCCTTTACCTCTGCACATTTGTTGTCAGCATTCTTTGTCACATTTATGTTTCACAAGATTTTAATGCAGGGCGTATACTTTTAACCGTTTTCTGCTGATAAAGTTCTGGAGTTCCCGAAAACATATTGTTTCTTATTTTTGAAGTTTTTAGTGTGCATTTTTACAAAATGTAAGCTGCTCCGAATTCCACAAACAAATTATTTTTACGAATAAACAAACAACTCTCCGATTGTTCCCTGAGCCCTCCCCATCCCTCCCACGTCCCCTCCCACGTGCCCACCCATCTCCGCCTCTGCCCACCCCCCACCCTTGCTTAACCTATCCTATCATGCAGGGCTTCTACTTTTGTTCTGATAAAGTTCTAGAGTTACGAAAACATTTTCTCAGATTTACTTTTTGTAATCCAGGATGGTTTGGTCAGATTCATGCGCCCTATAGCCGTGGGATTAAGGTGGATGTCAGGCAGTGTTTGGCTGTGAATTGTGAACCATCCTCAGTAACACAGTTCATTGGTCTCTCATTAAGTTAGCTCTTTCCTGTCTTTGGGAAGGGATCCAAGCTGCATGGCATTGTTCTGACTATTCTTTCCTTCATTATCAGCACAGTAAGAGTGTTGAGTCTGCCAAGCAGGACAAAATAACTCACCCTCGACTGTGCAGTTGAAGGAGCCCATGGTCTGCCTGGAGGATTTTATTCTCAATTGCTCTCATTGGACACGTTCACTCAAAAGTATAGTCAGCCAAGTCAATTGCCTAGGATGCTGAGGTACTGAGTAGCGTAACTAAATAGGTCTACAGCCTAATGTGGCAAACATGTTTCCCAACATTACAGAGACCATCATGTATGGCTACAGCAGTACAGTAAATGACCAACTCTCATCTGATTTTGTTTTGCAAATCCCTCTGGTCCTTCTGCAGGGCATTCACATCATGTGTTATCCTGACTGAGACACCCTCTGTCCAGAGGTGAAGGGTTAACGACTAGGGAGAACAGAACATTGGTCTATTTTGAGGCATGGATAGTGTATCATAACTGTCCTGATGTTGTTTTGTTAGACAATGTCAGGCTTCAACACACATAGAACAGAATTTTGATGTTGCATTTTGATGTGTGTGCGAAGCAGACCTGTGTTGAGTCAGCATTATGTCTTCTTTCAAATGCTTTAGCTGCGCTTGATTGAGCTTGCCTGGCGGAATGGAATCAACAAGGAACTATCCTAAAACTGCCACCACCACCCTTTCAACACTCCAAGCAGGCTCAATCAAACACAACGCGGGGCTCTATTCACTCCGCACCGCAGAAGTTCAGCTTTACAGCGCGATTGAAATTTAAAAAGGCAACGTTCCCACTTCAGCGGAGTCTGCATTCACGGTGACCTTTACATTTCTATCATGGATTCTGGAACGCTTCAGCTTTACAGATTGAATAGAGCCCTAGGTCAAAGTATTTGAGAGAAAGCAAACACTATTTGAACCCAGGTCTGGTGGGAACTCGTGAACTGGACACAAGTCCAGTCACAGGACACTAGGGTGGTTTCACTTCAGGCCAGGCCGGTCAAGCAGGTCACTCTCATGACCTGAGTTGGTGCTGGCTGTGTGTGTGGAAACACAATTGACCGTTTTCTTCCCCTTCTCTCTTTCTGCTGGGTCTTGTGGCTCCATTTTAAACAATACACATTTGTGTGTTTTGGGTGACATGTATTAATAGGAAGTTGTACATTTATGAAGGGTCTTAGTGTGGAGAAAGCAGAAACAAAGATTACAGAGTAAGATGACCACCTGGGAATTACGTTAGATCTTGTTCTTTCTATACTCTTATTAGGTACAGGAACAAAATACATGATCATTTGAGACTAGGAATAGCTTCTTCCTTGATTTTATGTACCATCATCCTTCAGCACCCTGTTCATGCTAGCTGATACTATCAGGATGATTTCCTATCTCTAAATAATTTCACAGAGTACTAACATAGAGTATACTATACATTCATTATTAGCCTACGTGTCACTTCTCTGTAACAATTAACTACGAGAACCCCATGTGTTTAAATGGAGCGGTGATGATGTCTGAAGGTCAGAAATAAATGATAGGAAATCAAAGCTATAAAGTGTGTAATAAAATATGAAAAATGTTCTTCATTTCATTACAAATGGTTTATTTTACAATAGATTTAAAACATTATTAGTGACATTATTCTACAGTGTTCCTAAATTAGATACCAGAACAAGTGCTGGATATAGAAATTGACATGTACAGTACAGAAAGATAGGGGTGCATAGCAGTAGAATAATCTGGCTATTGTGTTTTACAGTACATTGAGATCTGTATTGCCCAACATTCTAACATTGAAGCGTAAAATAACAGTGGAATGAAAAGTTTTTTGTTTTTCTTAATCAAAACTGCATAAGCCCAAACCGTATTGTGTACACACATGTAAAGTACACACTCCACTGCTTTTGTCATATAAGATTTAACCCTTCTTCGACCAGTCTCAATAAAATCGAAAACCCACACTTAACACATACCCACACACACACACTTGCTAACAGTGGTAACATACACACACTTGCTTACAGTGGTAAGCATACAGTAAACGATAGAGAAGGCAAGCACTATACAAGACTGAGCAGGGACAAGTTCAGATGCCACCTACAGACAAAATAATGTACGGTGTCAATTTTAGGACATCGTCAGCCTCAAGCCTCATCTGTCTGAGGTAGAGTTGAGGGCGTAGACTTTCACAAGCATGTCACCTGATAAACAGTTTTCTTTGGGTTTATAATATTGATAGGAATTGTAGCACCTACACAGTCATGGTGAGTGAAATCAACCCTTTGTCTGATAGTTGTTGTATGCGGAGGTGTAATTGTTTGAGAGACACATGTGAGGAACGTTTGCTATAGGTGGGACCTTTTGCTTATATGCCTAGGCTCAAAAGGAAGGAAGAGACATACAGTTGGAAGTCGGAAGTTTACATACACCTTAGCGAAATACATTTAAACTCAGTTTTTCACAACTCCTGACATTTAATCCGAGTAAAAATTCCCTTTAGGTCAGTTAGGATCACCACTTTATTTTAAGAATGTGAAATGTCAGAGTAATAGTAGAGATAATGATTTCTTTCAGATTTTATTTCTTTCATCACATTCCCAGTGGGTCAGAAGTTTACATATACTCAATTAGTATTTGGTAGCATTGCCTTAAAATTGTTTAACTTGGGTCAATAGTTTCGGGAAGCCTTCCACAAGCTTACCACAATAAGTTGGGTGAATTTTGGCCCATTCCTCCTGACAGAGCTGGTGTAACTGAGTCAGGTTTGTAGGCCTCCTTGCTCGCACACACTTTTTCAGTTCTGCCCACAAATTTCCTATGGGATTGAGGTCAGGGATTTGTGATGGACACTACAATACCTTGACTTTGTTGTCCTTAAGCCATTTTGCCACAACTTTGGAAGTATGCTTGGGGTCATTGTCCATTTGGAAGACCCATTTGCGACCAAGCTTTAACTTCCTGACTGATGTCTTGAGATGTTGCTTCAATATATCCACATACTTTTCCTTCTCATGATGCCATCTATTTTGTGAAGTGCACCAGTCCCTCCTGCAGCAAAGCACCCCCACAACATGATGTTGCCACCCCTGTGCTACACGGTTTGTTCCCAAGTGCAGTTGCAAACCGTAGTCGGGCTTTTTTATGGCGGTTTTGGAGCAGTGGTTTCTTCCTTGCTAAGCGGCCTTTCAGGTTATGTCGATATAGGACTCATTTTACTGTGGATATAGATACCTTTGTACCTGTAACCTCAAGCATCTTCACAAGGTCCTTTGCTGTTGTTCTGGGATTGATTTGCACTTTTCGCACCAAAGTACGTTCATCTCTCCTTCCTGAGCGGTATGACGGCTGCGTGGTCCCATGGTGTTTAAACTTGCGTACTATTGTTTGTACAGATGAGCGTGGTACCTTCAGGCGTTTGGAAATTGCTCTCAATGATGCACCAGACTGGTGGAGGTCTACAATTTTTTCCTGAGGTGTTGGCTGATTTCTTTTGATTTTCCCATGATGTCAAGCAAATACGCACTGAGTTGAAAGGTAGGCCTTGAAATACATCCACAGGTACACCTCCAATTGACTGAAATTATGTCAATTAGCCAATCAGAATCTTCTAAAGCCATGACATCATTTTCTGGAATTTTTGAACCTGTTTAAATACACAGTCAACTTGGTATATGTACATTTCTTGAATTGTTATACAGTACAATTATAAGTGAAATAATCTGTCTGTAAACAATTGTTGGAAAAATTACTTGTGTCATGCACAAAGTAGATGTCCTAACCGACTTGCCAAAACTATAGTTTGATAACAAGAAATTTGTGGAGTGGTTGAAAAACGAGTTTTAATGACTCCAACCTAAATGTATGTAAACTTCCGACTTCAACTGTAAATTAATATGTTGGTTGTGCATAAAATAGTCCGAATTAAGGCAGAATGGAAGAAAGAAAGTCAAGATCTCATTGAGAACTAAAACTTTTGTATTTCGGGAGGGTCACACCCCGTGAAACAGTTGTTCATCGGTAATAAAATAAACGTAAGTCTATTTCTCTAGTCCTAAACACTGAAGCTAAGTGAATTAAATCAGAAAATGTGTCACCACACACACATACAGAACCAAACCGATGCACTGACTGTAGTTCAGTAAATAAAAAGTGCATTTCATGGGGAGAAGTTAATGTGTGAAGAACATCACTTTCAAATGTCCTGTCATATAAAACCTCCAGTCACTATACAGCAGTAACATAAAAAGTACATCTACAATATCACAGTAATGTTCCACTTAAACATTGAACCCTTAAACATCAAAAGGCAAAACCAAACCTGAGAAAATAATCTCAACAAAAGAATAACCCATGCCCATCTTCATACAAGTTTTGATCTTACAATGTAGCATTTAAAACAATTCTTTAACAGGACGTTAAAAAGAAACCTTTAACTGACAGTGTAGCATCAGTTCAGGTTGAAGTTGAAACATGAAAATGCAATGTGGCCCCGCCAGCAGTGTTTCCTTAGCCTGGTCCCAGATCTGTTTGTGCTGGCTTGCCAACTACTCTGGACGTTGTTGGCGAAGCAGTACAAGCAGATCTGGGACCAAGCTAGTGTTTCTATTATGTCATGGAAGAATAATTACAATGGTGAAAGACGATGAAAGCATTGGCTGTGTAGGTTTGTGGCGTCATCTTTTGGACGTTCTGTGTCTTGTTACTAAATACAGGGCCTACTCACGTATTTGCATTTGAGCGCATTTTACAGACCCACTCATTTCAAAGGAGAAATGCAGTACACACAGTAACATAAAGGAACTAATTATGACAGTAGATGATGAAATCCTGACTTTATATAGCTTCGAAAATGAAAATCCAGTTGCTGCTAATACACGTGTTTGTTCTTGTAGAGTTTTGTGATTTAGCTTCAGGCCGCACCGTTGCTTGATTCGCAGCTTGCCCTGACATCATTTCTAAGGGCGCAGGGTAAAACAAATATTGAAGCTAGATTGTAAGCTATACTGATAGCCGTCATGCAATTCGTATCCATGCAGACTGTTCCAGTATCTCTATACTCGGACTCTGTCATATTTGGGAAACCAGTGTTGAAGTTGAATATTGATATAGATGATCGGAATGATGACTATATCAATACAATGACTCAGCGAGGAGTGTAGCGGGATATGACCAGGTTTAGGTCAGAGGTCATGTCCAGATCGCTAGCTGACCAATCAGAGGCTCTCCACAGAGCCTACAAACACAGTCTCCAATAGAGTATCAGGCCCTTTTGTATCACTTCTGAAGGTTGTGGAGTTCCCCTTAGTGGCAGTCTATGGGCTTGTGACTGAGGCCTTGTCTTGTTGGTCTCTCTCTCTCTCTCTCTCTCTCTCTCTCTCTGGACCCCAAGGCTGTAGTGGAGCTCATCACTGTAGCGTTCACATGATGCGCGTAGTGGACATACCTTCCTCATCATGTGGGAAGTCTTTCAGCTTCCTCTTAAAATACAAAAAAACAAAAGCCATTATGTCAATGGAGGGGCTATCATGTTGAACTCATCTGAACAGTACTATAATTGCAAGTCAAATTCCGTTCGTAGAGGGTTGATTTACTGTACACACCTGATTGTGAAAGAGAATCCTCATCCCCCGCAGTGGAGAACTGTAGATCTGACCCCAGAGCAGCTATGGAGCTCCTGGGCCGGATGCAGCGGTCGCCTGAGAGACTCCTCCGCAGTAAGGCCTGGAACATGGAATAGAGATGATCAAACCATGATACTAGCCACCTCAATGACATGAATAGGTGATCTTACCTTATTGCTTTGAGGACTATCATACTTCTACAAAGGAGAGTGTGTTGGTTTGGTGCTAGTATAAAGTTACAGTGGTAAGCTTACCTTGTTGGTTTGTAGGCTTATACACGGGTAGTGATAGTGTTTCGGGGTTTGGTAGTACACTATGATGGACGTGATCTTACTTTGCGTGTTAGGGGGCTGCTTGGCGCCGAGGCGCTGCTGTAGAGACTCAGGCTGGAGTTGGACCTGCTGACCGTCAGGGTTTTAGACGAGCCTCCTCTCTGGGAGTTGTCGAATAAATACTTCTCCTTTATCTTTAGGTTCGTCCGACCTTTCACTGTGAAATAAATAACAGACATCAATGGTCATTGTGAATCTGGCTTCATTTAAGCAAGCGTTTTTGGAGGATGTAGTGGATGCAATGCAAGTGGAAATGGACTGTATTAAAAGCATGCGGAAAGAGCTCTACAGTGCTTCCCAGGTCCCCAGGGGTGCTGTCCCCATGCTTTTGAATGCACTGCTAAAAACAGATACAAGCTGTTCCACTAGCATTGCTATAAAAAAAATTCTAGCCAGGAGATTCTGGACGTTGCTAAATGACCAGCTAACAAACTTCAAAACGGTTTGGACGAAATGACAACATCCAAGATTAGACGAAAATAAGCTAAAAGTTAAAACCTTATAATTGAGAATTATTTATCAATCAATGCGGTCCTACTTTAAGTCTCCACTAACCTCTACAAGGGTCATTCTTGACCAGGAATTCATCAAGTGCTGTCCAACCTCCTCCCACTCGTACCATCAGGGTACTGCGCAGGATACGCACCATCCGCAACTGTTGGGAATCCCCAAACTACAGCAGAGACCAACGAAAAACATAACTGGTTTCAATAGTCTGGCATTAACAACCCTATAACCAAAGTTTTCACTGGGTTCAATTCAACACATGTTCCTTGTTACAATGACCGACATACAATCAAAAGGTTTAAGGTCCCTCACCCTGTAGCGGTTGGCACTGATCTGCTCCACCTGGAACCTCTTGGGACAGTTGCACTGAGACACCTGTCGACTCACCTGAGGGAGATACGGGAGTCAGTCAGTCAGATAACGTTCATCAAACACAGCTGTGTTTAGGTGTAATACGTGGAACTGTATGCCGTTACACCTTTGAAGATCATGGGCATGAAAACAACTCTGGGAGACATTTTACCTCCTCATTGATCTGATCTGCATCTAGCGTCCTCCTGTAGGGATCCCGGCTGGGATGGAGGGCACTCACAAACTCATAGTAGTCAATGAAGCCGTCCCCATTCATGTCAAAGATATTAGCCACTGCATTCATCTCCAGGGAGTTGGTGGGGAATTCTAAAAAGGTAATATGTGGATTTGTTTAAGTTTTAGACTTTGAATCAGTGATGGGAGATGACATTTAAATAACATTTTAATAACAGACTGATCGAAGGTTTCTGCTGATTAAATAAGGCCATCGTTCTCTCCAGGACATTAGTACCAAGTGGCAGTTTTATACACAAATCAAATCAATAATGAATGGGCGTTGATATTGATTAAATGGATATAGGGTTTGAGTGACAGACGCTGAGAGGCTAGGAGTGGGTATGAGGGCAGGGCTTACTGGATGCCAGGACGTTGTCGATTAACTCCTTCTTGCTGATTCGTCCATCCTGGTCCCTATCGATGTTTCGGAACACATCTAGGATCCGAGACTTGAGGTGGCTGATCCACTGCATGTAGCGCTTGCGCCAGACGTTGAAGTCAAAATTCGCAAATTCCTCCATCTATTTGTTGAAAATCAATAATATTAGTGACAAATGACATTAACACTGTACATGGAGTAATTTAGATCCAGATTTGAAGCTATTGAAAGGGAAACTCGGTAACACTTCTGAATACACTCTTCATAATGCATTTTTTACGTATTAACTAATGCACTTTAATGCACCAATAGCTGCTCACAAACGTTTACAACTACGTTCATAAAGCATGTATGGGAACGCAGCATACCGCTGTGAAGCAAAGAGTTAACACATAGCTGGCAGTATGTTGTGCCAGTCACCTCTTGGAGTCTCTGCTCGTGCTGCTCTAGGCGGCCCTGTCTGGCCAGAGCCAGGAGCCAGAGTTTCTGCCAGTGGCTGACCAGCTGACTCAGCTGAGGGGTCTGAGGGTCCAGGTTCTCCAGGGGGAGAGGGACTACTGTAGGCTGGAGTTTCAGAGTGCTCCTCCTCTCTGGAGCAAACACAGGAAGATGGATACCTCAATTAGCTTAGTATCTAACTTCAAGGAGCATTGTACATAAAAACAATTTAAAAAAATGTTTTATCTCAATATCAAATCATTTCTGGGGAACAATGAAGTACCTTACTGTGGTCAAAAATATACAAAAACAGCAAAGAGGAATTTCTCAAGCAAGAATTTAGCAAGGACTGTCTGGGAGTGGTATGATTGGGTGGAGGGGGGGACTGAAAAGGAGCAGTTACTGGCAGAGAGGTTTGGAACTCTTTAGTCTTTTAAGTAATTTACCGCCCGGTGATGTCGATAGGCAGGCCAAAACTCAATCCCATCAAAATAGGCAGAACTTTCAGGTGGTCTTTTCAAACAGCTCTTCCACTAAAAAGGCATTATCATCATTTTCACAATTTCACACTATTATTCCAACTTCATAGTGTGGAAATATATACAGTATAAAAACACAAGACAATTAATTACATGTTTGACTACATTGGGCCTTTAATGTAAAATCTGTCCATGTTTGACATAATCCTTCAAAAAATGTGCACGTCAACATTTTAATATGGCTCAGATTAGTGCTGTAAGTAAAACAGTTATTCAATAATATACAAAGTCCCTAAGCCAACAGGTTGCAAACCCTAACCCTTCACTTACTTGTCAGTGCCTTGCGGCACGGCGAAGCCTGCTGTTTGGGGATCAGCTTCTGTTTGCAGGATTTTGTGGCATGTTCTACATCTGGTTGTTTTCGGTTCAGCTCCTCCATGAATACCTGGAGAGAGGAATGGTGAGTTATTATTTGAGTCTTAACTAAAAAGAAGTTGAGTCTGTAAAGAAAAAAATCAATAGTATTTTGTGAACTAATACCCGCACTTGACTTTTTCCCCCTTAATAGCTCTGACTTTGCTGATAGCTACTTTATTGAGGGAAAATGTCCTTACTATGTGATATGTGGTTGTCCCATAAAGCTATCTTAAAATGAATGCACTAACTAACTCTAAGTCGTCTCTGGATAAGAGTGTCTGCTAAATGACTAAAAGGTCAAATGTAAATGTATTTGGTAATTGTATACTGTGTGAATTGCAACTGTTTAGCTGTGTTTGTTAGTCCTGTGCTCTGTATGGTTTGTAGCTCGTAGAGAATCTATGGTTTGGGTCTGTGAAACTCTGTGTTTATGTACTATACCATGTGTTGGACGATGAGTTCCTGGTTGTGTTCTATGCTCTCAGCCGGTGGCTCCTGGTCTCTGAGGTTGAGGGCCTCCTTGGCAGATGAGATCCAGTCCAGTAGGCGCTGCAGCTTCTCCCGCTCAGCCTCCAGAGCAGACAGGCTGGCCTGGATCCTCTGGCCCTGCTGCTGGGCCCAAGTCTGCACCTGAATCAGAGAGAGAGAGAGAGAGAGGGAACACCAGTAAAAAGTTATACCTGGATTCTGTATTCAGCAATCAGCAAGACCACCTAACAAAAAAGGACTAACTGCAGACCGACTGACTGCAGATTGACTGACAGGCTGTCTGGCTGGCCGACTCACTCATTCCCTTTGCACCGGCTAGCACATCATAGGCAGCAACAAAAACACAATTCCTCTTCAAAATGGATCAAACATTCAGTTTTTTTTGTGGGGGATGATCAATGTAAATATAACCTAGCGTAGCAGGTGCAGAAAGACGCCTGAGCAGAGATCCCACTTCAGTTTTTAGGGGAAGCAGAAGTTTGGCTGTAAAATACTGTATCCCTGAAAACCGGATCTCAGTGTTTTCTGGTGGCTCCGCAAAGGCAAATTTAAATACCTCAAAGAAATAAGGCTACGCCGATACAACGCTTAAGTCGTAGTCATTATATTTTTGTCCTACGTAAAGTCCTAAGTAGGTAAGAGTGGACTCACCTCTTCGTAGCGGATCTTGGTGACGCTGATCCAGGACTTGAGTGTGATGATGGAGTCTGGGTGACAGGAGGACAGGATTTCCTCACTCAGACACCGGATGCTCTCTAGCTCCATCTCCTGGAAGCTCAGGGAAGTGATTGACTCCTGGACACACGGCACAAACACAGAGCTCATTACACCGCCTGTCTACTGGGTAATGCCATCAAACTATAAAACTATGAGTAAATACAAAATGATCAGAAGCTTGGCATCTTGAAAGTCAGTAAAACTGAAAAGGCAACCACAAAACTGAAACTACCTCCCTCCAGCCATCTGAGTCCATCACCATCTTTCAGTCTAGCCCTACCTCTTCATCATGGTCTACCCTTAACCCCACTATCCTCACACACTCTTCTCAAGCACCCACTATCTTCCACTTACTCACAGACACACACAATACCTGCTCACTCAGTCATGCACTGACACATCACACCTTTTCCCTTCCTTGAGCCCAGACCCTACTCTTTGTTTCATGTTTATGTCCTTTTGCTTAGTTTGGCGTTGTTTTGTTTTGATTTCAGTTTCTTGTTTTTCATTTGTACAATTTTAAAGCAACTTGAAGCCCTGCTATGAATTGTTATTATGCTATTTATGCACCTTAATAATGGAGGCTACAGTGATATTAGGTCGAAATGTCTACCTACCTCATGTTGTTTGCGAAAGGCCAGCAGAGCTTCCTCCTCCTCAGGGATGACCCCGTACTTCAGCACCCTCTCTGCCTCTGCCAGATGCTCCAGGAAGGAGTGGACCAACCTGTGAAACTTCTCAGCCTGACAGAGACACACATGTGAAAGGACAATAAGATAAACCGTCCTTAATAGAAAGACATAACAAGACCCTTGCCTCGTGCATGTTTATAACAAGTCATAAATCATTATACCTGCAGGCTTTAAGTAAAGTGTTTAGGAAGGATATACTTTTTTGTCCAAGAGGGGGGAAATTGACTTGGACAATTTCTGGGGGCTCATCCGAGATGTGATCTTTGATATACCCCGTCCATACTGTACAAGTACATTACTTAACACTGAAGATAAGTCAAATATGATCGTAAAATGTGAATAAGACAGTATGGTGAGTTACCTGTTGAAGGGCTGCCTCCAGCCTGGCCTGCTTGGATACGGACAGTTTACACACATCCTCCCAGCGTCCCTCCAATTCGTCCATCTGCTCCTGCAACCAATGGGCATCAGCAGTGCTGCTCCTGGTCAGGTCCCTCACCGAGCGCTTCAGGGTCCTAATGCACCCGGCTCGCTTCCCCAACTCCTTCTGGAACACCTGAGAAACAAGAGAGTCCAAGAGAATGTCAGCTTGAGAGGAATTTCATACCCTGTATTGCCGTCATACCTCAAGAAAGGTATTGTCATGGTGTCCATAGGAAAGCCTCAATATCTTATCGAATCACATACACAGAATATCTAAAAAATGACCTTGTGCTTGTCGATCAGATTGTTGACCATGTCTTTTTCCCCACCGACAGGTACGTCTTCAGCCAGCTGTGGCTCTGCTCTGTATAACCAGTCATTCAAGGCTTGAAGAGCATCTGTGAATCTGCCTGAAAACAGCAGTGCCTCCTCCAGTTTGTGTTGCCTGAGGAAAATTCAATTTGATCATATACTCTGTCAAAGTTGGCCAACCGCGTTGCCCAAATTGATTCCGATCACAATCCACTCCCTATCCCTACCCTTGGCTTTGATGTTTGTAGATCCCTTCAATGTTTGCAGATCTGTTAGGTGGAAGCAAAATTGTGGATAGTCCACAACTATTTGGATTGAACCTATCCTATCCCTTCAGGTCTACAGATATCAAAGGCCTAGGGGAAGAGGTAGGGAGCAAATTGGGACCAGTATTTAAAATAATTTTAGCTGTGTGGAAATGCCATTTCCTTCAGCAGTGCATTGTGTCCCTCACCTTTCCATGGATTTGCCACTGATGGTATCCCATGAGTCCCGGAGCTCAGAGAGCAGGTTCTCCAGGTGCTGTCTGTCCTGGGCGCTCTGAGAGCTCTCATGGAGGCCCCGCCCACTCTTTAGAGTGGCCTCGTACATAGGTCGCTTCGAACGCAGAAGCTTCTGGAAGTCCTAGGAGCACACATACAGAAAAATACAGGAATTAAAGGGAAATATGTAATTTTGCTGAACTATCCCATTGACAAAAACAATAGATTTAAATTATACATTCCAAGCTTGAAAAATATTCAGAAGAGCTACAATTATTTATATAATTTCTTTAGGCCTACCTTCTGTTCGGTGAGCTGCAGTTTAATTTCCTCGTGGTCCACAGCGATCTCTTTATGTGTGTCCAGCGTCTGCTCCACCTCAGTCATCCAGTCCACTACGAGGCGCCAAGATTCACTGAACTGAAATATTAGAGGATAACGCGTGCTTGTTATCATGAGTGCCCTTCTAAATTGGACTATTGAAACTGAGGCATTAAGACTGTTCGGAGGGTTACGATGAGTTAATAGACCGAGGATGTCGGGGAAAAAATTATAATGTGGGGTGGAAAATACAGAATAGTTCATAATTACCAAAAAAACTATATTTCAGAGATGGTTCTGTATCTATACCTGTTTTGCATTCTTCTTGACGTCCTCTAGTGTTCGGCCCCTCTCTGTGGTGCGCTGGTGAAGTTTCCTGTAGCGGTCCTGTACGGTCATGATCAGGTTGTGAACCACGTCACAGTCCTCCTTCCTGCTCAGCTCGGTCAGCCTGGAGCCTGCAGTCTCCACCACTGTCTTCTTCTCACTGTAGCAGTTCACCTCACTCACCAGAGTCTGAGGGGGGAAATACACTATGATTTATCATATACACACACAGACATCATTCGCACATGCACACACATATGCACAAACACATACTCTCACACACATAGACACACAAATGCATGTGCACATGCATGCTAATACACACAAACACAAACTCACATGCAGGCACACACACACACACAAACCCACCCGGTGGTCTTGAAGCTGGCCACAGACTGTGTCCAGGACGAAGCTGGGGGCAGGCAGGACTCCTATGGCCTCCTCATACTTGGCCATCCTGGTCAACAGCTCCTGGACATTACTGTGGAACTCCTTTGCCAGGCTCAACCCTTCGGTTAGCTTAGCCTACGAACAGAACAGATATCACACTTTTACACGGGTCATCATGTTCTTAGGCCCCTCGTCGGTGTCACTTAGCCTGGTCCCAGATCTGGGTTGGAAGAAAACTGACTGAAAAAGGGAGGGACTACCTGAACTTATCCAGTAAGAAATGCTCCTTTCCGTTTTCTGTAGCTAAAACATTGTTGCATGCCCTAATCAACACAACCCTGTATGTAATGTTGACAATGGTCAGAGGAGTTGGCTAAAGCACATAGATCTGGGAGCAGCCTAAGTCTCACTCTCACCTTGCGATCCTGTACTTTCCCGTAGACGGTAGCCCACTTCTGCTCCAGGATACAGAGGCTGTGTTCAGTGCTGGAGCCCCGGGTCACGTTGCTGCTCTCCAACATCCTGTGGATGGCGTTCCTCACGTCTGTGTAGGCATGGAGCTTGGAGTCCATCTCATTACACAGCTCCTGGGGCGGTACAGAGAGGGAAGAGGGGACGTTTAAAAGAGTTTGACGTAGACCTAGTGGTTTACGTAGCGGGCTCCGGATGACATCCCCTTGCAATGGGGGATTGAACCCTGCTCAGCATCCACTATGTCCACTTATATACAGTACGTCTCCCACTTTCAGATCAGCAGAGTTTAAGAAACTCCACCAGTTCCTAGATGAGGAAGAGACAGCCAGGATAGCTGCCCTGAGAGAGGAAGAACAGCAGAAATCTGAAGTGATGCAAGAAAAAGCTGAGGCATTGACCAGAGACCTCACAACCCTTTCAGAGACGATTGTAGTTATCGATAAGGAAATGGAAGTTGACAATATCACATTCCTGCAGGTAAGGGGGTCTGTCAAAATGTTAAAAATCCCATTGCTGTGGAACTGTTTCTCTCACAGTCGCTTGATATTAAAAGTGACATTTGTCCTCTTTCTTTTTTATAGAACTACAAGGCCATACTTAACAGGTAAATCACTTTTTTTTTTAAAGTGTCTAAATATTAATATTTTTTTCCATTCCACTGACGCCATCCATTTTTTACCATAGAGCTGATTGCACATTCCCAGATACTGAAGATACTCAGGTAGTATCAGGAGCACTGATTGACATGGCCAAACATGTGGGATCTCTCAAGTTCAAAGTCTGGGAGAAGATGTTTGAGTTTGTTGACTACAGTGAGTGCATTTTTCCCCCCAAAATGGGTTTCTCTACTGTATGTCTCCCACCAATATAGTTCAATATTAATATACAACATCTCTGCACCCTCTCCTGTTCCCAGGACCCCTGGGGAAGTGCACAACACACTAACACTCTGTACTGTCCGCTCCGTAACACCCTGAGAGTGGTGTGAGACTGGTGGAGTGGTCTTGATGCTCCCCAGAAGGCATCCGTCACTGAGACTAGTCCCAGGGATAATAGTAAGAGAGAGCACTATCTCAAACTGCCTAAGCCCATTAGAACCTAGGGGTATTGACAGCCATCCTCAGCCCCAATAAGGCTCCTAGCTGCCTGGGAGGGAGAACATTGGACAGTGTGAGATAAATAATGAATCACTAAGCCTGGGTCCATCGCATTGCCTGCCTGCCACTCCATCTTAAAGAAAGAGAGATGGCAGACAATAACATTTAGTAGAAGCTCTTGGAACTGCTTGCTAAAAAGATTAAAGCATACCTTGGGACAGGTTTACCCTGAATGGGATTCACTGTGACTTTTTCCACCAGATTTTAAAGGTAAAATGTTACATACTGTATTACAACAGTGTGACGAGGTGACCATGTCTTTATTTTTACGCCGTTTTAATAAGCAATACCTTCAGAATTTCCGCGTCTTCACCATTAATAACCATTGCTTTTTGCAATGTCTGGATACTTACTGACATCCAGTGGAAAAGAGGTGTGCTCACATAGGTAAAAGTCCTCACAAAATGGTCGTTGTTTTATGTCACTCTAGTATGAATTAATGAGTAACATTTCATTTTCGTGTCAAATCGTCATTTGGCAACTCATCCCTTATGGGATTAATTGGCACATAAACAAACATTAATAATAATTCCCTGTGGTAATTCGATTTCTTCTTCTGGTGTTCTCTGCATTACGCATCGCATAAAGAGTGAAAAATGTAAGGTAAAAATCAATACATAATAGTAAATAAGGTTATTCAAACATTTCAAAAATATACATACATAAATGCATACATACACACTGTATATATACACACATACGTACCATATACAGATAAATAAATACAGAAAAAAATAAACAAAAGGCATTTGAACCCAGTCTGGCACAAAGAGAAGATTTATGTGGGAGACAAGCCTATGCACAATCTATATACACACACGTACCATTTACCACATAGAAGCTAAATATATGTACAATTTAATTATAGGTAGCCCATTTATTTATTCCAGGCTTTTAACTAAATATTCCGCAAACTGAAATACACAATGGACAAAAAAAACAGTAGTTTGTACAATATTTTGCCTATCGGTAGGTACTATACTGTACATACGTCCAAGCCTGAGTTTCTGCACGGAGGCAGAGGGAGTTTAGTTTCTGTTTCGTTTCTTGGTAACTTGTGGGTGAGGTCCATTTCAACCAACGGGGAAAGAATAGCACAGACGATCCCTGTGTGTGAAAAAGAATGGCTGCGAGTTTGTCTCTCTGGGAGGAGCACCTCTCTTGTCCCGTTTGCTGTGACATCTTCAGGAACCCTGTGGTCCTCAAATGCAGCCACAGCTTCTGTGAGGAGTGTCTGCAGAAATACTGGAAGGATATGGAGAATCCGCTGTGTCCCGTATGCAAAAAAGAGTGTTCATCTGACGAGCAGAGTTTAAGCCTCGCCTTAAAGAGTCTCTGTGATTCCTTACAGAAGGGGGGTGAAAACATCAGATCTGATAACAACTGCCAGCAGCATGGGGAGAAACTTAAAATCTTCTGTTTCGACGATAAACAGCCCATCTGTGTTGTCTGCTACACATCAAAAAAACATAAAGGTCATGACTGTTATCCCATTGAGGAGGCTGTGCCTGATTTGAAGGTGAGACCATTTTGTAAACTTTTTGTTTACTTTGCTTTCATTTAACTGGCAATGTATCTCCCTCAGTGACAAAACCAATTGCTTAATCAGCTTAATTGTCTGAGTTGAGTGGACTTTAAAAAAAAATATGTAGCTGAATTTGAAAAAGCTTGTTGCGTAAAATTGCAAGTTCATGTTTGCTTGTGGAAGGCAATGACGAAAGACACTGCACAAAAACGCTCCTTCATTTTTGACATTGATGAGGAGAGCACAGCACCAGAGAGGATGAAAACCACTATCTACTGTCTTTGAGAGCACAATTTCCGTTGGTCTTGTCTTGTGAGGAGTATATCTGTCTGTAATAAAACCCTTTTGTGGGGAAAAACTCCTGATTAGCTGGGCCTGGCTCCCAAGTGGGTGGGGCTTAATGAATACATTAGGGCCTAATGAATTTATTTCCATTGACTGATTTCCTTATATGAACTGTAACTCAGTAAAATCGTTGAAATTGTTGCATGTTGCTTTTATATTTTTGTTCAGTTTAAATTATACACCGGATAGGTGCAGTGAAATGTGTTTCACTGCAAGGCCCAAGGCAACCAACCAGCTGCAATACGATTTCTAGTTACATTTGGGCATGTTGAATTGTATTTTCACTCAACCTAAAATTCAAACAAATTTGTGAATGTTGGTTGAGCTAATACGCCCAAATGTTGCACAAACAAAAAAATGGTATTGCATCTGGTTGCCTTGATTTTTGAAGCTGAATCAACACGTTTTTTTTTTTACAGTGTGGGTAACTAAATCAGATGTTTGACAATTATCACTTCCAATCTAGAGTGAAATCCAGGCTGTGGTTTCCACTTTGAAGAGCAAACGAGAAAACAAGAACACAGCCAAGATGTGTCATCAAAGCTGGGTGGAGCACATAAAGGTAGCTGTTATAATGCATTTTAATTAACATCAACATTTGAGTGAGCGTTTGAGCAATGTTGAAAGTTTAGTCGAATATGTTCTATTGTAGGGCCAGGCCCAATGTGCAGAGGAGCAGATCAGCAGAGAGTTTAAGAAACTCCACCAGTTCCTAGATGAGGAAGAGACAGCCAGGATAGCTGCCCTGAGAGAGGAAGAACAGCAGAAATCTGAAGTGATGCAAGAAAAAGCTGAGGCATTGACCAGAGAGCTCACAACCCTTTCAGAGACGATTGTAGTTATCGATAAGGAAATGGAAGTTGACAATATCACATTCCTGCAGGTAAGGGGGTCTGTCAAAATGTTAAAAATCCCATTGCTGTGGAACTGTTTCTCTCACAGTCGCTTGATATTAAAAGTGACATTTGTCCTCTTTCTTTTTTATAGAACTACAAGGCCATACTTAACAGGTAAATCACTTTTTTTTTTAAGTGTCTAAATATTAATATTTTTTTCCATTCCACTGACGCCATCCATTTTTTACCATAGAGCCGATTGCACATTCCCAGATACTGAAGATACTCAGGTAGTATCAGGAGCACTGATTGACATGGCCAAACATGTGGGATCTCTCAAGTTCAAAGTCTGGGAGAAGATGTTTGAGTTTGTTGACTACAGTGAGTGCATTTTTCCCCCCAAAATGGGTTTCTCTACTGTATGTCTCCCACCAATATAGTTCAATATTAATATACAACATCTCTGCACACATCCCTATAGCTACTGTGACCATGGATCCGAACACAATGTCCACTAAGTTCACACTCTCTGATGACCTCACCACTATGACATACTGTGACGAGAGGCAGAGTCTCCCAGATAATCCCGAAAGGTTTCATAATGTAGGAGTGTTGGGTTCTGAAGGGTACAGTAAAGGCATCCATTACTGGGATGTGGAGGTTGGAGATAATGATAACTGGATATTAGGAGTAGCCAAAGAGTCCATGCCACGCAAGACGCAAGTCAAAATGGAGCCTCAGAGTGGATTGTGGATCATCAAACACATCAGTGGGAAATACAAAGCAGGTATAAAATCGCACGTCCAGATCAAGGTAGATGAGAGCCCACGAGTGATCCGAGTACTACTGAACTGTGACAAAGGGGAGGTGACATTCTGCGACCTCACCAAGAACACTACTCTGTACACCTTCAAAGACAAATTCACTGAAAAGGTGTTCCCATACTTTAGTAGTGGAAGTAAGATTTGCCCACTGCGCCTTTTTGTAGCGGGAAAGGCGAAAACTAGCTAATTGCCAGGTTTAAGTGAGGACAAAATGTACAAACATATGCAATTATGTAATGACTGTATGTACTGACATTAGCTGGAAGGTTGTGAAAATTGTTTGACTAAAACTCCTCTTAAGGATCGGACCCTTTTCAATTTTCGCCTAAAATGACATACCCAAATCTAACACATTGAAGCAAGGATATGCATATTCTTGATACCATTTGAAATGAAACACTTTGAAGTTTGTGGAAATGTGAAATGAATGTAGAAGAATAACACATTAGATCTGGTAAAAGAAAAAACATTTTCTTTGTATTTTTTTGTACCATCATCTTTGAAATGCAAGAGAAAGTCCATAATGTATTATTCCAGCCCAGGCGCAATTTAGATTCTGGCCACTAGATGGCAGCAGTGTATGTGCAAAGTTTTAGACTGATCCAATGAACCATTGCATTTCTGTTCAAACTGTATCAAGACTACCCAAATGTGCCTAATGTTTATTAATAACTTTTCAAGTTCATAACTGTGCACTCTCCTCAAACAATAGCATGGTATTCCTTCACTGTAATGGCTACTGTAAATTGGACAGTGCTGTCAGATTAACAATAATCTAAGCTTTCTGCCAAGATCAGATATGTCTATGTCCTGGGAAATGTTCTTGTTACTTACAACCTCATGCTAATCGCATCAGCCTATGTTAGCTCAACCGTCCCGTGGGGGACCCACCGATCCTGATAATAAGACACTCTGCCGTCTCAGAAGTAATGAACAAGTGCTTTACGCAGTTGCTACAGTATATAAAAAAATGTAATGTCAGTAATCAAAATAAATTATATATGTAAGTTTCAATTGCACCTTCCTAGTCATTCAATGAACACTTGCGTTTACACATTCAAATAAAAGTTTGAATGTACTGTCATTAAAGATATCAACCACTAGATGGGGATATCCAGCTATATAGACATCACTATTGCTCAATGCCACACTGTAAAATGTGCATACAGTCAGAGTAGGTTCCTCTGAGCTGAGACAAAACCTACAATTACAATACACATTAGGTTTCAATGAGATACAGGTGGATGGGTAAAGGGGTCTTACCCTATAGTACTATGAATCTCTGAACTTGGATTTCATTTTTTGATCAGGGCACTGGACCGTTTCTGTGGGCAGCTACTAGATAGGTCCAGTGGCAACCTGTCATTCAGGGCAGTTCAGTTTATTTTGTTGTTGCCTGTTTGCATGTTATTTTGGCATTAATACAGTATGTGTCATATCAGTTTGCAAACAATGTAAATTAAAAATATGTCATACATTGAGTCAATAAAGCTGCATACAAACATGGTCTCTTTTTTGCATTCTTGAGTAAGGCAGCTCCAACATGCAGGTGTTTCAGCCTAGCTCAGTGCTTTCTGTGGTGGTGGGGCAGCCAGCAGAATATACGGAGCGTGGGGCTGGTAATGTTCTCTAGTTGCGCTGTAATTGGCTCAATGTTCTTTCACTCATGGGGACACTACGTCACCGCAAAATATACAGGTAGAGCTAGAAAATTCATGCCCCTTGGGTGCTGCCATAGAGTTACATTAGAAGTGCCCATCCAAGACGGCTCAAGGTCATTGGCTACAGATAAAATTACATCAAATCACATATCTACAGTAGCTTTGATTGGATTGATCATGTCAACATCATACTTTCAAAAGTAGCAAGCTAGCAGTCATCATCATGAATCATGTCGACAACCTACTGGCAAATCCTTTTCAATCCTTGTCATATGAAGAGAAATTATAGATACAATGTATCGGTGCTCATCGGCCATTGGATATAAACGTTACACAACAAGTTGGAAATTGCAAATTCAACAATGAGTGGTTTGGAAGGAATCAGTGGCTAACTGCAAGCAGTGCAAAGCAATCACTTGCCTGCTATTCAGTGGAGTGGGTGTGTGGTCCAAGTTTGGGTTTAAGGGTCTCTTTTCCAAGTTTAAAAGGATAAACATTTAACATTGGCCATTCTGTCAATCCAGCATAACTTCTGCTGAGCTCAAAACAACTGGAAACTCGGAACTGGGAAATCTCAGACTTCAGTGAGTTCAAGACAACGGGGAACTCTGAAAAATACTAGCTCTGACTCGGTCATCCAACTCAGAATTGCAAGTCGGAACTCGGTCCTCTTTCTAGAGCTTCAACCTGAAGATCACTGACTAGTGGTTAGAGCGTTGGACTAGTAACCGAAAGGTTGCAAGTTCAAATCCCCGAGCTGACAAGGTACAAATCTGTCCTTCTGCCCCTGTACAGGCAGTTAACCCACTGTTCCTAGGCCGTCATTGAAAATAAGAATTTGTTCTTAACTGACTTGCCTAGTTAAATAAAGATAAATAAATAAAACAATTTCAACCTTGTTTTTTTTAGAGTTCACAGTTGTCTTGAAAGCACCATAAATCCAGAGAGTGCCAGACTTTGATGACAAAATTTGCCCACGAAGGACCGCCGCACCACCTTCCTGTTCAAGTAAGCACAGCACAACAAGGTGAGTCCAAAATGTATTGTATGCTGCTGCATGAATGATGTAATATGCCAGGGAGATATGTATACTGTAGATAAGAAAGTAATACTAAGTATACAGTATGTTGTGTAGTAAGCTGTTAGTAGCCCATGTGCCTCACCCTAACAATGTGGTCCATTTTCCCCTCATAATTTAGCATACTGTTCTGACTTGGTGGTGCACATGTAGCCTATAGCCTGTTTTAGGGAAATGTAATCATTGAATATTGTAAGAGCTGTCATTGTCTGCTTATACGCCCCCTTTATATATCCTACGGTTATGACTTGGTGTACATGGAGAATACTGTAAGAACGACCCATGTTCTGAATTCTGTCGCTGTACATTTCAAAAGTGCTGAACAAATAGGTACAGTGAATTCGGAAAGCATTCAGACCCCTTGACTTTTTCCACATTTTGTTATGTTACAGCCTTATTGTAGAATGTATTCAATTGTTTGTGTTTTCTTAACAATCTTCACACAATACCCCATAATGACAACGAAAAAATAGATTTTTTGACATTTTTGGTAATTTATAAAAAATAAAATAAAAATTAGAAATATATTATTTACATAAGTATTCAGACCCTTTACTCAGTACTTTGTTTAAGCACCTTTGGCAGCGATTACAGCCTTGAGTCTTCTTGGCTATAACGCTACAAGCTTGGCACACCTGTATTTGGGGAGTTTCTCCCATTCATCTCTGCAGATCCTCTCAAACTCTGTCAGTTTGGATGGTTGAGCGTCAATGCACAGCTATTTTCAGGTCTCTCCAGAGATGATGGATCAGGTTAAAGTCCGGGCTCTGGCTGGGATACTCAAGGACATTCAGAGACTTGCCACTCCTGTGTTGTCTTGGCTGTGTGATTATGTTCGTTGTCCTGTTGGGAGGTGAACCTTCGCCCCAGTCTGAGGTCCTGAGCGCTCTTTTCCCATTCATCTTTCCCTCGATCCTGACTAGTCTCCCAGTCCCTGTCGCTAAAAAACATCCCAACAGCATGATGGTGCCACCGTAGGGATGGTACCAGCTTTCCTCCAGATGTGACACTTGGAATTCAGGCCAAATGGTTCAATCTTGGTTTCATCAGACCAGAGAATCTCGTTTCTCATGGTCTGAAAGTCATTTAGGTGCCTTTTGGCAAACTCCAAGCAGGCTGTCATGTGCCTTTTACTGAGGAGTGGCTTCCGTCTGGCCACTCTACCATAAAGACCTGATTGGTGGAGTGCTGCAGAGATGGTTGTCCTTCTGGAAGGTTCTCCCATCTCCACAGAGGAATTCTGGTGTTCTGTCAGTGTGACCATCAGGTTCTTGGTCACCTCCCTGACCAAGGCCCTTCTCCCCTGATTGCTCATTTTGGCCGGGCGGCCAGCTCTAGGAAGAGTCTTGGTGGTTCCAAACTTCCAAAAGGTTACTGTGTCCTTGGGGACCTTAAATGCTACAGAAATGTTTTGGTACCCTTCCCCAGATCTGTGCCTCGACACAATCCTGTCTCGGAGCTCTATGGACAATTCCTTTGACCTCGTAGCTTGGTTTTTACTCTGACGTGCACTGTCAACTGTGGGACCATATATAGAAAGGTGTATGCCTTTCCAAATCATGTACAATCAATTGAATTTGCCAGCGGTGGACTCCAAGTTGTAGAAACATCTCAAGGATGATCAATGGAAACAGGATGCACCTGAGCTTAATTTCAAGTCTCATAGCAAAGGGTCTGAATACTTAAGGTATTTTATTTTTTATTTTTTTAAATAAATGTGCAAAAAAAAAAAAAAAAAAATTCACTTTGTCATTATGTGGTATTGTGTATAGGTTGATGAGGAAAATGTTTTATTTAATACATTTTAGAATAAGGCTTTAACGTAACAAAATGTGGGAAAAGGGAAGGGGTCTGAATACTTTCCGAATGACTATGTCCGTCCTAGCTCGCTCATTAATGCCTTAATCAAAATTACAGATTGCCTCTTATCTGCTCATCATCCCTTCATGCCATAGTTCGTACATCTCAATTGTCAGTTGAAACCATGTTTGTTTAAGCAAGTCAGCCATATCAGCTATGTTTTTTTAAAAGGCAGTAAATTATGCTATATGAACTGTTTCGATGCTATATGAACTGCTCTGCTGATAGCAGTGGTAAGGTGTTGGGACTGCTGTTGAGACTCTGCTGTTGGGACAGCTTTATGTAGTCCCTAACAGTTTGTGGGCACCGTTTGTCACTGTTATAGTGCAATTAATGTGTTGTTTGGAGTTGTGTTTTGTAGTTGTGTGGCTTTGCTGGCATGCATTAAAAAAATATGAGGGGGGAGGGGTTTTCCCCACCAAGATTTACATGCTAAAATCGCCACTGGCTAGGTCAGTTATTGAGGTGGGGTAGAGTTGGTGTGAGGTGTTGGGTTGGCCTTACCAGGTGTGCGTTGAGCCTCTCGCTGGCAAAGTCAGGCATCCCCCACACTGTCTTACTGGAGGACAGCCTCAGGTCTGTGTTCTCCAACCACTGAAGAAGATCCTGGATCTCCATGGTAACATCTTGGACCTAGGGTAGAAAAAAATCATAAATACATCTCTGAAAACCATATTCATAATCATTTAATTATCAATTACTAATCTGTTATGACTGCAATATTTCAGATTTGACTAAGTCTGATTCACCCCCAGAGGGCACCACAAAGCAGATAATCATTCAGTACTAGTGATATCGGAATGTTGGGAGAAACCTAATAAGTAGTTTGGCCTAAGAGTACTAATAAGTAGTTTGGCCTAAGAGTTCTAATAAGTAGTTTGGCCTAAGAGTACTAATAAGTAGTTTGGCCTAAGAGTTCTAATAAGTAGTTTGGCCTAAGAGTTCTAATAAGTAGTTTGGCCTAAGAGTACTAATAAGTAGTTTGGCCTAAGAGTTCTAATAAGTAGTTTGGCCTAAGAGTTCTAATAGGTAGTTTGGCCTAAGTGTTCTAATACGTTTGGCATCTCTGAGAAAAAGAGATGGAGGGATCATGAAAAATAACCTTTAACTTGCCACTTGGTCTATTCCCAATTCCCAATCTCTCCTCACCTGACTGAGGTTGTTCTCCAGCTCTAGCTGTCTGCGCTCTGTCTCACAGCGGACAAACTCCCAGCGTTCATTCAGCTGCTCCAGCCGCGGGTGCAGACCGTGAGGGCTGTCCCCAGTCCCCACCTCCAACAGGCCCCGCCCCGCCTGGTTCAAAGACTCCACCGTACGCACGTGGGACATGACATCATTACGCAGCACCTAGAGTGGAGAAGAACATAGCACCACTTGATGACAATACTGTAATACACATGATATTTGCATACAAACATCTTATGCTCAGAGAAATTATCCAATAGTATCATCCTTCCTCAAACACACACACCCATAGGTGTCAGAAGCTTTAAAATGGCATTGTTCCCAATACATTGTGTTGATCCATTTAAGTCACAAACCTTGTGTTTGGCCAGCTCTATCTCGCATGCCTGCAGGTCGATGCTGATTGGCCGACTGCCCTGGAGGAGGTCGGCTGTGTGGGAGAGCCAGGTGTGCAGCTCATCCAGAGTGTTCTGGAACTGACCCAGGCCCAGCAGGGAACACTCCAGCTGATGCTGCAACCACAAGCAATGAAAACACATTAACGCATTGTCCGACCTCTTCAATACCATAACCCTAGCCATTAAAAACAATACTGAACAGGTGTTGGTTTCCTGAACACAGGCTAAGCCTTATCCTAGACTAAAAAACATCCTCAATGGAATTTCTCCATGGAAAGTGCTTCTTAACCTGTTGGGGCTAGGGGGCAGTATTTGCACAGCCGGATAAAAAACGTACCAGATTTAAACTGGTTACTACTCTTGCCCAGAAACGAGAATATGCATATAATTAGTAGATTTGGATAGAAAACACTCTACAGTTTCTAAAACTGTTTGAATGGTGTCTGTGACAGAACTCATATGACAGGCCAAAACCTGAGAAGATTCCATACAGGAAGTGCATCTCTATCGAAAATACAGCATCTCTGCTGTAACGTGACATTTTCTAAGGCTTCCATTGGCTCTCAGAAGGCACCAGAAAGTGTAATTGGGGTGTCTGCTGTCTCTGGGCGAAGAACAGCAGGAGAATTTGTGAGTGGTCAGCCTGGGAACAGTGACACTGGAGATGCGCGTTCATGAGAATTCTCCATTTTTTTTCTTTCAGCCTTTGAATGAATACAACGTCGCCCGGTTGGAATATTATCGCTATTTTACGAGAAAAATAGCATAAAAATTGATTTTAAACAGCGTTTGACATGCTTCGAAGTACGGTAATGGAATATTTTGAATTTCTTTGTCACGAAATGCGCTCGCGCGTCACCCTTCGGATAGTGACCTGAACGCACGAACAAAACGGAGGTATTTGCATATAACTATGGATTATTTGGAACCAAAACAACATTTGTTGTTGAAGTAGAAGTCCTGGGAGTGCATTCTGACGAAGAACATCAAAGGTAATCCAATTTTTCTAATATTAATTATGAGTTTGGTGAAGGCCAAACTTTGTGGGTGTCAAAATAGCTAGCCCGTGATGGCCGGGCTATGTACTCAGAATATTGCAAAATGTGCTTTTGCCGAAAAGCTATTTTAAAATCTGACACCACGATTGCATAAAGGAGTTCTGTATTTATAAATTCTTAAAATAATTGTTATGTATTTTGTGAACGTTAATCATGAGTCATTTAGTAAATTCACCGGAAGTTTGCGGTGGGTATGCTAGTTCTGAACATCACATGCTAATGTAAAAAGCTGTTTTTTGATATAAATATGAACTTGATTGAACAAAACATGCATGTATTGTATAACATAATGTCCTAGGAGTGTCATCTGATTAAGATCATCAAAGGTTAGTGCTGCATTTAGCTGTGGTTTTGGTTTTTGTGACATATATGCTTGCTTTGAAAATGGCTGTGATTATTTTTGGCAGGGTACTCTCCTGACATAATCTAATGTTTTGCTTTCGCTGTAAAGCCTTTTTGAAACCGGACAATGTGGTTAGATTAACGAGAGTCTTGTCTTTAAAATGGTGTAAAATAGTCATATGTTTTTTTGAGGTATTTGTATTTCAGGCCAAGCGATTCCACTGGCTGTTGACTAGCTTGCGTCCCACCTCGCCCAGGTTAATCCAGTACTAGGATTAATCTGTGTCTGGGAAACCAGTCCCAGCCAATTGAATTGCACATATTGATGAGTGATTGAGTGGAGTCTAACCTGTCTGCTGACAGTCTCTGCCTCCAGGCTGTCCCAGCGCTGTCTGAAGTCACACAGGGGAGAGACAGATCCGGGACGCTCAGAGCCTGGAGACAGCCTGCACACAAAGCGGTGGTTCAGGCTCTCCATCTCGATCTTCTTCTGGTATAGCTCCCGTTTAAACTCCTGAGGAGAAACAGCAAATGTTTCAGATAGTTTACAGAGCTGGCAATGTAGAAAGATTCAGAATCAGAAAAAGACTCAAAGGTTTAAAGTGACAATTATGGAATGTCTTGCTTATTGCTCCCATGATAAATTATTGGTTTGAGTTTAGGAAAGAGTGGGAGCTCTTCAGTGGGTTCTGTTTGTGTAGAGTAGACTCACCTTGAGATCACACAGCTGCTCTTTGACTGACTCCAGGTCAGTTCCTACCAAGAACTCCTCTGTGGATCTCAGCTCTGCTGACTTGAGCCACTCGAAAAGCCCCTGTGAAAAAACAAGAAACTGTTTTTATATGCTTAAAAGCATAATTTATTCATATGCACACAGTTTGTGTCACAAGAGACTATTAATAGTTGCTCCAATTGAAGTTGGAAGTTTACATACATCTTAGGCAAATATATTTAAACTCAGTTTTTCACAATTCCTGACATTTAATCCTAGTAAAAATGCACTGTTAGGATCACCACTTTATTTTAAGAATGTGAAATGTCAGAATAATAGTAGAGAGAATGATTTATTTCAGCTTTTATTCCTTCATCACATTCCCAGTGGGTCAGAAGTTTACATACACTCAATTAGTATTTGGTAGTGTTGCCTTTAAATTGTTTAACTTGGGTCAAATGTTTCAGGTAGCCTTCCACAAGCTTCCCACAATAAGTTGGGTCAATTGTGGCCCATTCCTCCAGACAGAGCTGGTGTAACTGAGTCAGGTTTGTAGGCTTCCTTGCTCGCACATGCTTTTTCAGTCCTGCCCACATATTTTCTATAGGATTGAGGTCAGGGCTTTGTGATGGCCACTCCAATACCTTGACTTTGTTGTCCTTAAGCCATTTTGCCACAACTTTGGAAGTATGCTTGGGGTCATTGTCCATTTGGAAGACCCATTTGCGAAAAAGCTTTAACTTCCTGACTGATGTCTTGCGATGTTGCTTTAATATATCCACATAATTTTCCTACCTCATGATGCCATCTATTTTGTGAAGTGCACCAGTTCCTCCTGCAGCAAAGCACCCCCACAACATGATGCTTTCACCCCCATGCTTCACGGTTGGGATGGTGTTCTTCGGCTTGCAAGCCTCCCCCTTTTCCTCCAAACATAACGATTGTCATTATGGTCAAACAGTTCTATTTTTGTTTCATCAGACCAGAGGACATTTCTCCAAAAAGTACGATCTTTGTCCCCATGTGCAGTTGCAAACCGTAGTCGGGCTTTTTTATGGCGGTTTTGGAGCAGTGGTTTCTTTCTTGCTGGGCTGCTTTTCAAGTTATGTCGATATAGGACTTGTTTTACTGTGGATATAGATATTTTGTACCTGTTTCCTCCAGCATCTTCACAAGGTCCTTTGCTGTTGTTTTGGGATTGATTTGCACTTCTCGCACCAAAGTACGTTAATCTCTATGAGACAGAACGCATCTCCTTCCTGAGCGGTATGACGGCTCTGTGGTCCCATGGTGTTTATACTTGCGTACTATTGTTTGTACAGATGAACGTGGTACCTTCAGGCGTTTGGAAATCTACACATTTTTTCTGAGGTCTTGGCTGATTTATTTTAATTTTCCTTGATGTCAAGCAAATACGTACTGAGTTGAAAGTTAGGCCTTGAAATACATCCACAGGTACACCTCCAATTGATTAAAATGATGTCAATTAGCCTATCAGAAGCTTCTAAAGCCAAGACATAATTTTCTGGAATTTTCCAAGCTGTTTAAAGGCACAGTCAACTTAGTGTATGTAAACTTCTGACCCACTGGAATTGTGATACAGTGAATTATAAGTGAAATAATCTGTCTGTAAATAATTGTTGTAAAAATGACTTGTGTCATGCACAAAGTAGATGTCCTAACCGACTTGCCAAAACTATACTTTGTTAACAAGAAATTTGTGGAGTGATTGAAAAACGAGTTAATGACTCCAACCTAAGTGTATGTAAACTTCCGACTTCAACTGTATGTATTTTGAAGTGGTGAAATAACTTCCATATTGAACAATGAAACATGCGATCCTGCTGACTTGTACAAGTGGCGACACTGAGGCTGGCTTCCCAGACCTCGGGTATAGACTGCGGCTCTCACAGTTAACACCATTTGTTTCCCATTGGCAGGGAAGTGCACAGTCTGTCAGTCACTCATCACCAACACTACAGGGAGCTAGAGTCTGGTTTCTGCCATTGCAATGGACATAAAAGACTAGTGGAGTTTATTGTTGGCTGATTGCCACTACACTGGGGGAGTTAAGAGGAGAAGCGGCAGCCAAGCAAAGCTAAGTGACAATACGGATATCTTAGTGACCGGCTCCCACACACAGACACGCACAAACACACGCAACGAATGCACGCATGCACTACACACGCATGCACGCACACATACTGTACACACGTACCTGCATGGTGTCCTGGTAATGTAGAGCCATCTGTAAAGATTGCTCCAGCTTTTTGTGACACTCACTCCAGAGTTTACTCAGGTTGTTCCATGTGCAGTAGAGCTATGGAGTCAGTGATGTAGTTATTTAGAAACACATAGAAAAATTATTGTCTTACGGAAAATGAATATTAACATAAATGTTACCTCCTCTCACTCCTCACCTCATCTAAGCTCTTGGTGACATCGGGTTTGTCTGTATCCCCACATGCTGACATCAGGTCCATTCCCAGAATGCCAAGCGTGTCCAGGTCCCCCTGTAGACTGTCGATGTCCTCCCTGAGTGTCTGTTAGGCGATATAGTCAGGGGTGAGAGAGCCCACAATGGAATCGGTAAGAAGGGAGATAAATTGAAGCGGACAGCGTAAAGTACATTCGTTGAAATAGATCGTCTTGGATCGTCTTAGTACCTGACAGAGGATGGGGGAAAAAACACATTCACTGGAAATTGTACTGAACTATCTCATTCATCTTAAGCAGCTAAGATCAAACCAACAGCTCCACCGTCCACAGTTACCTGCATGGTCTCCAGGCTCTGGCGGATGGTCTCTGAGTCTGTCCTACTGGCGTTCAGGTCCAGGACAGCCTGTTGGGCATCGTTCAAGCCGGCCGTCACGTCACTAACATCGCTCCAGAACTTGAGGGCCAGGTCCAGCAGGTTGAGCAGCCAGCCATCTCTCTCCTGAGCCTGCCTCTGAGCCTCCTCCCACAGCTGGGTTAGGCCGGACACCCGCTCCTGGATCGCTAGGGAGAACACAGAATAGAGTCATTATAATACATTGTATTTTAGTCATTTAGCAGACACGCATACACATGTCAACCACATGTCACAATCATTGCAAGTCACAGGGACATCTCTGTATTTTCTCTCAAATTACTTTCTCTAGACACTCCAAAAAAATGTAACCCATTGTAGGTAACCTAAGCAGCATCTCTGTCAAAGGTGTTTCAAGATAAATTCAAGATTCTCCCTCTCCAGATGTGTGCTGCTAAACAGAAAAGCTCCAAATTGATTCAAACAACTCACATAAAAGAAAGCCCTTTATACTCCCAACAATTTAATGCAAAGAACCAACACTTCGGCACTTTGTGAGGAGTGTACCTGTACCGATGGAGGCGTCCCCAGCTGCCTGTGTGTTGGCCAGGAGCTCGTCAGCCTGGGTCCGGATACTCCCTAGGCCCAGCTCCAGCTTGGAGAGCTCAGCCAGGGTGTGCTTGTTGTCCTGTAGCTGCTCCTGGATGCGTGGGGTCTGACCCTGCAGAGAGGCTGTGGACTGCATGTGACCAAGCAGACGATCCAGACTCTCTCTAATCAGCGTCATCCTCTCATTCAACTACAGACAAGACACCATTGTGTTACTGGGTGTATGTGATGGTCAAATGTTTACATGTTTCTATGTGTATAATCTATTCTCACAGTATGCAGAGTCTGGCGAGACTGCTATATGTACTGTATTTACAGTAAGTATACATGTACCATGTGTGTGTCTTCATGTGTGTGTCTTTATGTGTGTGTGGGTGCGTGTGTGCGTGCATGCGTGCGCTTCGGGTGTGTGTGTTTGTGTTGCATGTGTGTCTTCATGCATGCTTGCCTGCGTTCATGCAGCAGTGTGTGCATACTGTCACCTGTGTGTATCTGGGCAGGGACTCCTCCAGTAGATTGGCAACCTCTCTGACCCTGTCCCTGATGGCCCTGTGCTGCTCCTCAGCCTCTTTGGCGCTATGACATAACTCCTCCCCCTGGGCGGGGCTAAGCTCTGACAGACGTTTCCCCAGCGAGCCCAGCCGTGCTATCAGAGGTCTATGCTCTGCTATGGACTCCCTTAGGCCCTAGGTGAGAAATGGTTAGGGGGTCATAGAAATAGATCCTTAGACACATAGATCTGGGTTGTATTCATTAGGGCACACAGTAGTAAAACGTTTTGCAACTGAAAACAAAAAGGACAGTTTCTAATTGGACAAGTTCAGGTAGTTCCTCCACGTTTTCTTCCGTTTTGTACCTAATGTATTTGACCCAGATGATTTTTTGGGCATGGTAAAGGAATTGTAGAGTGCATGTAAATGGCTATGTTTGAAAAACGAGGAGTCTCATTTCTATCCCTGAGAACTGTTGAAGAGGAAAGGTAACACGGTTCACCTTGTCTCACTTTCCATTAACTACCTAGGAGAATAGAGATGTCTTTATATACCTGTGGGAATGTTCAATGTTATCCTTTCAAGTAGATTAAAGTACTCTAATGAACGGAGCTGTATAATCTACAAGGGAAGAACAGTAGAACAGCACATTTGAGCAGAAAACGGAGGGGGAGCTATGAAGTCTAAAAGGGCATCATTGTTGAACGAAAAAAAAAAAGAATTGGCACTCCACTCAAAGGCAGGTCTCTGCTACCTGTAAGAGGTCCTGTTGTTCTCGAAATGCCTTGTAGCTAATGGTGCTCAGGGAGAGCTGGCCAATGAGCGCTTGGGTTTCCTGTAGCCATGGTGAAACCTCAGCAAGGCCCTCAGTGAACTGAACCAAGAGGGACTGGGCATGCTCCAGCTGCAGGACCACATGGGAGTTGGTGGCTGACGTGGTGTTGCATTGTTCCTGTAAGGCATCCAATGGGATCTGTGGAGATCGGATGACAACAGCTTTAACGTGACCCGTATGCAATTAGCTTGTCTCATTTGTTTGAACTTTTTTATAGTCAGATGTTATCATGGGTAAGATGGTACAGTATGTACCTGCAGATCCCCTATTTCCCCTTCATCACCGTATGTCTGCAAGATTTCAGCGATTTTCACCATCTTCTCAATGTTGAACTTGTGTTGCAGAATCTCCACTGCAAGGATCTTCATGTACACAACACAACAAAAGCATGGCATATTTTACAATCTAAAATGAAGGTCATGTGAAATGCTGTGCAAACACACAAGCCTTTGCAAACCAAGACATACGTTCAAACATCACACATCATCAGACCTCTATACAAATCTACATAGGTGGTTGCAGAACAAAACAAAGCATATGTAGAGGTGGATGAACGGGCTTGTATAGGGTCGCCCTAAGGGACAAAGTAGCTTTTAAAATGTAGTTCCAATGGGTCTCTTCACCTTCTGTTCATAGAGTTGGGCAGAGATAAGCTCAGGCTCCAGAGTAAAGGCTTTGAGTTGCTCCAGGCCCAGGGCAGTGTCTCTGAACCAGGCCATCTCCTTCACCACAGCCTGCTCCAACTGACAATAACATACACATACAGACAGGTTAATAAAAAGTACACATTGCTATCTAGTCGAAGTGTGTGCAGAGTTCCTACTACTTCATCCTTATCAGAAGACGATCAATATTGCCTAAATGCACGGGACCCAGTGAGTAGTCATGACTCGTGAGTAAGCACTCCATCATCCTCATATCAGTTATGCACACAGGCAACATTGCTAAGCCCCGCCTCTTACCCTCTGTCTCTCTGCAGCACAGAGCACCGTGTCTCCACCCCCAGTCTGCCCCCCAGCAGGCACCAGCAGTTCCCTCTCGATGCGGCCAAGCCACAAGTGGAGGTCTTCCTGGCTGGAGGTGCAGCGGCTGGATGCCTCCAGCGCCTGCTCCAGTCTCTGCAGCACGTCACCACTGGTCAGGCTCAACACCGAGCAGCGTATCCTCAGGCTGTCCACACGCTCCTGCACTTGCTGGGCTTCCTCCTCTGTGGGGACCACACCAACACAAAGACGTGTAGGATTAGCATGTTGCTACTCCTTAACATGTGGATAATCTTATCATTTTGGTGCTGTTAGCATGTTGCTACTCTTAGCATGTTGGAACTCTTAGCATGTTGGAACTCTTAGCATGCTGTTACTTTTAGCATGTTGTTACTTTTAGCATGTTGTTACTTTTAGTATATAGCACAGGAGGTTGTGGCAACTTAATTGGGGAGAACAGGCTCGTGGTAATGACTGGAGCAGAATGGGTGGAATGGTATCAAATACATCAACCACATGGTTTCCATGTGTTTGATGCCATTCCATTTGCCCCGCTCCGGCCATTATTATGTGTCGTTCTATCCCTCAACAGCCTCCTGTGACATGTCGCTACTCATGTTGTTTCTCTATGTAAGTCATCTGTTGATGGATTTTGTGTATTGGTAAGGGTAAACATTTACAAACACATTGATTTTGCAACATTCATTTAAGTTACCTGAAATCTTCTCCTTGAGATCATGACCGCTCTGTTGAATTTTCAGCAAGTCAGCGTTTTTCGCCTTGATCTCTTCCACCACAGCCTGAGGGGTATTACAAAAATATGATTTCTCCGCCCACCAGCCTCCACTGGTACATAAACATGCAGTATATGGCACAGGGTATACAGTGCCTTGCGAAACTATTCACCCCCCTTGGCATTTTTCCTATTTTGTACAACCTGGAATGAAATAGATTTTTGGGGGGTTTGTGTCATTTGATTTACACAACATGCCTACCACTTTGAAGATGCAAAATATTTGTATTTATTGTGAAACACACAAGAAATAAGAGAAAAAAACTGAAAACTTAAGCGTGCATAACTATTCCCCCCCCCCCCCCAAACTCAATACTTTGTAGAGGCACCTTTTGCAGCAATTACAGCTGCAAGTCTTTTGGGATATGTCTCTATAAGCTTGGTACATCTAGCCACTAGGATGTATTCCCATTCTTCAAGGCAAAACTGCTCCAGCTCCTTCAAGTTTGATGGGTTCCTGCTCCTGTACAGAAATCTTTAAGTCATACCACAGATTCTCAATTGGATTGAGGTCTGTGCTTTGACTAGGCCATTCCAATACATTTAAATGTTTCCCCTTAAACCACTCGAGTATTGCTTTAGCAGTATGCTTAGGGTCATTGTCCTGCTGGAAGGTAAACCTCCATCCCAGTCTCAAATCTCTGGAAGACTGAAACAGGTTTGCCTCAAGAATTTCCCTGTATTTAGCGCTATCCATCATTCTTTCAATTCTGACCAGTTTCCCAGTCCCTGCCGATGAAAAACATACCCACAGCATGATGCAGCCACCACCATGCTTCACTGTGGGGATGGTGTTCTCGGGGTGATGAGAGGTATTGAGTTTGTGCCAGACATAGCGTTTTCCTTGATGGCAAAAAGCTCAATTTTAGTTTCATCTGACCAGAGTACCTTCTTCCATATGTTTGGGGAGTTTCCCACATGCCTTTTGGTGAACACCAAAAGTGCTTGCTTATTTCTTTCTTTAAGCAATGGCCACTCTTCTGTAAAGCCCAGCTCTGTGGAGTGTACGGCTTAAAGTGGTCAGATACTCCAATTTCCGCTGTGGAGCTTTGCAGCTCCTTCAGGGTTATCTTTGGTCTCTTTGTTGCCTCTCTGATTAATGCCCTCCTTGCCTGGTCCATGAGTTTATAACCCAACCCTGATCTGTACTTCTCCACAACTTTGTCCTGACCTGTTTGGAGAGCTCCTTGGTCTTCATGGTGCCGCTTGCTTGGTGGTGCCCCTTGCTTAGTGGTGTTGCAGACTCTGGGGCCTTTCAGAGCAGGTGTATATATACTGAGATCATGTGACAGATCATGTGACACTCAGACTGGACAGGTGGACTTTATTTAATTAATTATTTGACTTCTGAAGGTAATTGGTTGCACCAGATCTTATTTAGGGGCTTCATAGCAAAGGGAGTGAATACATATGCACGCACCAGTTTTGCCTTTTTGAATTTTTTGAAACAAGTCATTTTTTTCATTTCACTTCACCAATTTGGACTATTTTGTGTATGTCCATTAAATTAAATCCAAATAAAATTGTATTTAAATTACAGGTTGTAATGCAACAAAATAGGACAAACGCCAAGGGGGGTGAATACTTTTGCAAGGCACAGTAGGCTTGCATACAGAAGAAACGTATACATAGCTGTTATCCTACCTTGGCCCTCTCCGTACCCTCGGGGAGGTGCAGCATTTCCCTCTCAGCATTGCGTAGCTCGGCCAGGTCCTGCTCCACAGAGATGAGCCATTGCTGCAGGCTGTCCACCCTCTCCTGGAAGAGCTTGGCCCTGGGCAGGATGAGCTCCAGACTGCCCCGCCTGTCAACCCCAATACACAACACCCATTACATTACAGCTCAGCCCACGCTGCCAACAACATGATAGCATAGCATAGCATAGCATTGCAAAGCAAAGCAAAACACAACACAACATGACATAGCATAGCATAACATAGCATAACATGAAGGGACAGCACCACAGTTCAATAAGCTGACCTGTTCACTGCATCTACCAGTAAGGCCTCCCATTTGTGTCTGAGCGTGGAGAGCTGGACCCTGGCCTGCTCCCCCTCCTTCCCTGGAAAGGCCTCGGCCATATGAGGGCCCTCCAGCATCATGGTCTCCATACTATGCCTCCGGTCCTCCAGGAGACGCTGCAGGAGCTGTGAGATGATAATGGATACTCAGCCATTGCCTTATTGTTGTTATGACCAGGGGTTTTACCTGATCACAGTACCTGACCAGGGAAAACGCCAAGTCTTACTCATTGTCTTTCTGATGGTGAAACTCATCATTTTCACAATAATAAAAAGTCAAAACCTGTGATAAATTGGGGATGAGCTACTTTGGAACATCCAGTGTAATCTTACAAATGCTTGAAAATAGGCTACAACTATTGAGAAGTTAAGTGTAAAGCCAGAGAATACCTCAAATAGATGTATTAGGAGTTAGGACAAATACAGCTCAGACGACTCCGGTCTTAGCTGCAGAGAGTCATTGCTACTTGCTAGTCCTGAGAATTTACATTTGGGTACATGTGCCTTATTCTTGTCTCTCCTTCCTTTGTGTGAGTGCAGTGAAAGCCCCATCTCAAGTGTTAGGCTTGCATTGTGAGGAGCCAGGCAGGTTTCACCTCACCCACTGTACTCACAATGGGAGCTGGTTCACACTGAAAGGTAAATTGCTAGAAAGGAAATTCGCCCCAGGAATTGTAAGAGTGAACCTTCCCTATTCAGCCCTGAATTCAAGGGATTTCATATATTAAAGGGAGCATTTTTCTATTTCCATGATCTCAGCGTCATTTTCCATATATAAAGTATCCTCATGCAATTGATCAAACATTATAGTTACTTAGCCGTGGGTGCTTTGTGTAAGTTTAGATATTTTGTGTACCGTGTTGTAAATTGCTGTACCAGTCAAAAGTTGGTACACATTTACTCATTCAAGGGTTTTTCTTTATTTTTACTATTTTCTACATTGTAGAATAAAAACTATGAAATAACACGTATGGAACCATGTAGTAAGCAAAAATGTGTTAAACAAACAAAATATATTTTAGATTCTTCAATGTAGCCACCCTTTGCCTTGATGACAGCTTTGCACACTCTTGGCATTCTCTCAACCAGCTTCATGAGGAATGCTTTTCCAACAGTCTTGAAGGAGTTCCCACATATGCTGAGCACTCGTTGGCTGCTTTTCCTTCACTCTGCGGTCCAGCTCATCCCAAACCATCTCAATTGGGTTGAGGTCGGGTGATCTGATGCAGCACTCCGTCACTCTCCTTGGTCAAATAGCCCTTACACAGCCTGGAGGTGTGTTGGGTCATTGTCCTTTTGAAAAACAAATGATAGTCCCACTAAGCGCAAACCCGATGGGATGGCGTATCGCTGCAGAATGCTGTGGTAGCCATGCTGGTTCAGTGTGCCTTGAATTCTAAGTAAATCACAGACAGTGTCACCAGCAAAGCACCCCCACACCATCACACCTCCTCCTCCATGCTTCACGGTGGGAACTACACATGCGGAGATCATCCATTCACCTACTCTGCATCTCACAAAGACACAGCGGTTAGAACCAAAAATCTCTAATTTGGACTCATCAGACCAAAGGACAGATTTCCACCGGTCTAATGTCCATTGCTCATGTTTCTTGGCCAAAGCAAGTCTCTTCTTATTATTGGTGTCCTTTAGTAGTGGTTTCTTTTCACCAATTTGACCATGAAGGCCTGATTCACGCAGTCTACTCTGAACAGTTGATGTTGACATGTGTCTGTTATTTGAACTCTGTGAAGTATTAATTTGGGCTGCAATCTGAGGTGCAGTTAACTCTAATGAACGTATCCTCTGCAGCAAAGGTAACTCTGGGTCTTCCTTTCCTGTGGCAGTCCTCATGAGAGCCAGTGTCATCATAGCGCTTGATGGTTTTTGCGACTTCACTTGAAGAAATTTTCCAGATTGACGGACCTTCATGTCTTAAAGTAATGATGGACTGTCATTTATCTTTGCTTATTTGAGCTGTTCTTGCCATAATATGGACTTGGTCTTTTACCAAAAAGGGCTATCTTCTGTATACCACCCCTACCTTGTCACAACACAACTGATTGGCTCAAACGCATTAAGGAAAGAAATTCCACAAATTAACAAGGCACACGTGTTAATTGAAATGCATTCCAGGTCTACCTCATGAAGCTGGTTGAGAGAATGCCAAGAGTGTGCAAAGCTGTCATCAAGGCAAAGGGTGGCTACTTGGAAGAATCTTAAATACAAAATATGTTTTGATTTGTTTAACACTTTTTTGGTTACTACTGTTCATGATTCCATATGTGTTATTTCATAGTGTTGATGTCTTCACTATTATTATACAATGTAGAAAATAGTAAAAATAAAGAAAAGTAGGTGTGTCCAAACTTTTGACTTGTACTGTACCTTCTGCTCTTGTAGCTGTGCTTTCACCACTTTGACCTCTGAAGATGGAGGCTTCTGATTGGCTGTCAGCTCCTCTATCTCACAGACCCAGGTCAACAGTGCTTCCAGGGATTGATGGAACGTTTCAGAATCTGCAAAATCATCTCTCAGACTCAAGGCAGATCTCATTCCCTGGGGGAAAAGAGAGCATGACACAGCATTAACACTGTTTATAGTAACTATACAATATGAAACCATGGACACCATGGAACCATGCTGTAATATCAGTGTTACCTTCATACTGTGCAGAGGCGATTGAGATAATGCTAAATAGTAAATCACATAAAAAACAGAGCAATGCACTGGATATCTTACCCTCCAACGGTCCAAGCTGGAATCTTGGTCTGAACTAGAATGTCCATCGCTATGCAGCTGGGATAGAAATATAAAAGTCAACACACTGCACAAACTGCTTTTCTGAAAAAGAGCACCGGTCAAAAACATAACACATTCTGTAGCACATGCTGCTGAAGAGATGTTAAGGAAATTGCAGAGCGGTAAAGATGATAAGTTGAATTTCAGACGTTCAATGAAAGAATGGAATGGAAAGGGGGGGAAAAAGGAGTAAAATCCTAGTCTACTGTACTGAATAATAATAGACACTTTAGAGAGGCTGTTTGCTGTTGAAGTTATATTGACCTCAGCGAGTTCCTCAGCTGCTCCAGTCAGAACCCTAACAGTCCTGGTGACTATGGGGTCTCCGCCCTTCTCTCCAGAAGGGTACTCCGTCACCTCCACAATTTCTGTCACAACTGTCTCTGTCACTTCCGTCACCTCCGTGACCTCATGGGAGGCCAAGGTCTTCCAGGACCAGGGGCTGCCCTCTCTAGAGTCTCTCCTCTGGAGGCTTCCTTCTCTGGAGTCTCTCCTCTGGAAGCTGGCCCTCCTCTCCGCTGAGCCTGGGACTGAGCCAGGCTGGGCTAGAGAGGATCTCCCACAGGGGATCTCTTGGACCACGGCCTTCCTGGTCAGGGTGCTGTTCCTGGATGTCTTGATAGGGGAGGGGGTGCCGTGCCAGGCATTGTCCAGAGTACTGATGGTGGTGACCGTGGGGGCGGGGGAGGGGCTGGTCCTGAGGGGTTTGTCCGAGGGAGGGGTGTTGCTGTGAGACACCTCATCCTCCACCTCATCCTCCTTTGTCCTATCTGTCACCCTCTCCTCCTCCTCCTCCCTCTCTCTGACCACTTCCTCCCGCCTGGCCTCCCCATGGTGTGTCAGGGGCGGAGCTTGCCATTCGCGGCGCCGCTGGTAGCACTCCTTCAGGAAGTCCTCGTCGGACCTCACCTGCTTGGACTTCTGGCCCAGGCAGCTGGGCCGGCTGATCAGATTACCCATAATCCTTCAGCCCAGGGGATAGTGAGGTAATAGGCGAGAGTGGCCCCCTCTGCCATGCATGCAGGAGATCCTTCAGATGCCTAGAGTGAGACAAGGGGGCTTGGGGTGAGCATCCAACTGTAAAATCATTCCTCTTTGACCCCCCCAAAACAGTTTGATTTATATGACATTTTTTGTTGATCGCTGATGTTATTGGACCAACTTTGGATAATGCTAAATATCATATTATTTGCAATGTGCATGACTTGTGAAAGTAATCACTAACTAAAATATGGTGAAAACCACTACAACTGCAGAAACATATCCATGAGAGGTTAACTACCTATTCACTCCATCTCTAACCACGCGCCGCCACAGCCCATTTGTTGAGAGAGAGGGAGTAGTACAGTAAAATCAACTGAAGCACAGCAGAGCCAGGGACTCCTGGCTGGCTTACTGTGCAGACAAGGCTGGTTCTTTGTCATCCTTGGACCACATGCACTGATCTGGGCTCTCTTGGTCTTGGATGGCCTGCAACAGGCACCGGCTAAAACGTTCTGGCTATTGAAATGTGTGTGACAGGCCTGTCCACTGAAAGCAGAGTGTTGAAGGATACCCACTGTTAGGAAACCCACTGTTGAGCTCTGGCAGGCAGGACCAGTTCTCCCCTGCCAGCTCTAGCCCTCTCCGAGCCCGGCCCTGCCCTGGGGAAACTATTTAGCCCATAATCAAATATTACATGCATAAAAACGCCCCCTCTTTATTATGTGCTGAGTAGGGGGTGGAGGAAGTAGGGGTGGCTGGGGAGGGGGCGGGGGCGTGACGGTTGAGGGCAGTGATGCATAGTCGGGGAATCACAGATAAAAGATGTCTATGATGACACAGGACACCGTTCCGCTTTCTGATCTGCTTGTGATGACCTGACATAACTGCAGAGACACTGGGCTCAAGAACCATTGTAAACATGATAATAGGAGCATGATTGCTGCTGTGGCTGATCACTAACAAATCACATCATCACAACAATTTGGACTGTAAGCCACCATTTTCAAATATTAAACATATTTTCATGGCTTACAATGCATCCTTTTCCAAGAGTTCATTGACTAATTCCAACATAACTGCCATGAGTTTTATCCATGACTAGGGACGGTTTCAGACTGTCTGTTACTTCTCCACAGTATGGTCATTGTAATGACAGAGGGTTCAAAGATGAGTGTAATTTTCCTGGCCTATAGGGGCTGAGGTGGGCCCATCAGGGGCTGCCAGGGAGGGGCTCTGCTATACTCTGCTGTTACTGCTTCCTCTGAGGTCAGAGTGGATTAGTGCCTGTGGATCGAAAACAGGTCATTCCAGGTCACGGCTGGTCGCAACTGGTCTCGGCTGGTCAGGTCAGATAAATTGGGGAAGTTCGCTCCAAAAAACCTGCCAAGAGGGTTTTCTGTTTTCTGGCTCGCTGGACCAGAAGACGCCAAATTTTACAGTGCCGTCTTGCTGGCTGCATCCGCTCTTTGTTTTTTGGTTACGGTGAATATTCAGTATTGACAGGTTAGGAGCTCGAAACAATTAGCTGAATGACTAGATTCGGCTGTTCTCTTTCCTGGAGATAAAACAGCTTGTTCGGCTTGTAGTAGAACACAACCTCATTGTGTCTCTGTCAGCAATTTCATGTCATACTGTAATTCTATTCTATTCATAATTCTATTCATTTCATTCTATTTCACAGCCATGATCCACATTAAATACCAGGATGTATCTGTCTTCTATTATATAATAAGGCTGTAGCTGAAATGAACATTTTGATTAGACCTCTCCATGTGCATTTTAGTAATTACAGTCGTATTATTCACGTCTGCAACGCAGATGATGTAGGCCATAGCATGGAACCCAGGGGGAATCAGAGAGGAGAGTGGCTCACAGACAAAGCCCCAGCTCAAGATCAATGATTACCCTGTTAGCCTTAATCACAGCCTCATATTCCCCAGAGGAGAACCAGAGAGTATCTGCGACCAGGCGGCTGTGTCCGTGTTCAGTAGGTTAACAAACCAAGGCAAAGGGTGTGCCATGTCGGACTGGCTATTGCACCTGATGTGCTCCCATGTGGCGCAGCGGTCTAAGGCACTGCATCTCAGTGCAAAAGGTGTTACTACAGACCCTGGTTCGAGTCCAAGCTGTATTACAACCGGCTGTGATTGGGAGTGATAGGGCGGTGCACAATTGGCCCAGCGTCGTCCGGGTAAGGGTTTGGCCGGGGTAGGCCGCCATTGTTTTCTTAACTGACGTGCCTAGTTAAATAAAAAACGTGTAGCCTGGAATTCAAACTGATATGTCCTGTTTCCCCACTGTTTCACTTCAAAATAGAAGACAATGGAAACAGAGCATATCCGGTTGGATTCCAGGCTACATGAGTGTGCTATTGTAAACTATTACTATGAGATATACTGTATGTAGCGTGGTGATGCTGTGTGTCATCCTACTGACACGTTTACTACAGTAACAGTGAAATGCCATCTGAAAACAAACACTGAGGATGCTAATTACCGCATCAATCTAATAAGATAAAATCTAACTGTATTTGTCACATGCTTAGTAAACAACAGGTGTAGACTAACAGTGACATGCTTACTTACAGCCCTTCCCAACAACGCAGAGAGAAAAATAGAAAATAATAACACAAGGAATAAATGCATAACGAGTAACGATAACCTTGCTATATACACAAAGTACTAGTACCGAGTCGATTTGCAGGGGTACGAGGTAATTGAGGTAGACATGTACATATAGGTAGGGGTAAAGTGACTAAGCAACAGGATAGATAATAAACAGTAGCAGCAGTGTATGTGAAGATTCAAAATGTAGTGCAAAAAGGGTCAATGCAGATAGTCCAGGTAGCTATTTGTTTAACTATTATAACGACCAAACGATCAGTTATGTATTTCAACTTTACTGTATGAGGTAATTGGGTCATTCTAAGAGCCCATCTTCCAGGTCCGTCAAAATCTAACATAATCTGCAAGGCCATACTGCAATTTAACTAAGAATTCAAACAACCCAAGCAATCATTTTACAACAGGCTAACCAATTGTTCAATTATACTGTTTTGACATATTTTAATAAGACTATGTTGCTATATGATATGAATGTGCACAGTAGCTAGTTCTGCGCTAAAGCTGAAGCCAGGCAACCATTTCACTTAACCCGTATCTCAGATGACCCGGTCCATTCCACCACTTCACCTCCCCTAGAAATTAGTCCTTGATTTAGACTCTGCCCTTTGTGTGCTCTCAAGACTGATTTATGATCCATCCCTGCAGAGCATTTCCTGATGAATCAAATTTAGTCACAATAAAGGGCTACTCTGCAATATATGGAACATGCAATGAGACCTGAAAGAGCAGTAAAATGTCTGATACTATTAACTCATTACAAATTGAAATCTATGTATCGCTGATAAAGACACTAGACAGTTTGAATGTGTGTGAGTTTCTGTTTTGGTGAGTGTCTGTGAGAAGCACAGTCCCATCCTACACCAACATACACTCGCACACAAAAGAGAGTCTGGTGTTTTGCCACAATTGTTTGAGCGTGTATCCAAACCAAAGAAATGCATCCAATGATGGGCAAACCAGACCATTGATTCCATTAACCATTGAATAATAATCATGAATTACAATCTTAGAGCCCCACAAAGACAGACCAGTCACAATTCATGGAGGGTCTCTATGTGGTAATCAAGATAGTGGTCTTCTAATTAAAGCTGACAGCTGTGCATTCACCAGTGAGATTTCTGATGACAGATTTTAAAAAAGGTAATCCGTTCATGACTAAAACAGAACAATGTGTGCCACAAACGATTGTATCAAACTGTTTTGTTGATTTAAACACCTCACGTTGCATCTAGGAAATAATATTACATCTCGACTAAACATCTCGACTTGATATTTTGGTGAATTGCATTTAAAACAGCACATGTTGGTTCTAACACCACAGTGCTATTTTTATCATTCTGATCCTGCCAAAATGTAGCAATGGTGCATACAATTTTCCCAATTTCACATATCAAACTCACTACTTTCTTCCTGAATCAAATCTGTAAATTAGAATATTCTATCTTGCACATTATTACTGCACATTATCATGAAGACATTATACTTACAACTGTATGAAACAATCAAAAATACATATTTCCTACGTGGGGAGTAAAAATAAAACATACTTCTAGCTTCACATTCACTGTTCAGACTCAGAACTGTCCCTTTGAGCCAATGTGGACCAGTGAACCAATGGCCATAGCCACTTTGCATCATCACATGCGCTTCCAAGCTGCAATCACAGAAGAGTAAACTCCTACTGAACTTTTCCTATAAGCCAATCCAGGCCTGGTGGCAGTTTTGGCGGTTTGAGATTTAGGTGACGCACACTTACCCTGGAGCAGAGACGAGCACAACGGCTAGAGCAAAGGAATTCAGCTAGTCCTCAGTCACCATTCAAAAAGGAGAGAAAAAATCCTGCCTTGTTAGAGCATCCTTTAAATGGCCTCCCGCCCCTCCCAAGAAGTCTCCTCACACACATGCATATTCTCTCACACACATACGCTCACAACTCACTCAGACATCCGCCTATCAAAACACACTTTCTAAACAAAAACACACAAGGCCTGATAACCCATGCTTTCCGTTGCCCACAGCCACAGGCAAACAATGTCCTCCTCTCCCCTCTCACAGCACCACCCTTCTCCCCTCCCACCGGCTCCGCTCCTCTCCTTTTCTCCTTTGTTGTTGGAGCTCCGATAGAGGAATTCCTTCCTTGTTCACACCACCAATAGGATGATGGTGCACCCGGATCAAGACAATGTAGTCCCAACGGCTCAACTAGATTCCCTCAGTTCCCAGCCAGGAATAGTTCTCACATTGAGGTCACACTGGTAGCTCCATATGACCGCAGACCAGTGGCACAATCTACACCGCTTGTGCTCCTGTACCAGACAGTTAGACAGCAAAGGGCTTCCCTTTACCTTCCTCCTTTCGCTTTCCCTCCCTCAATTCCCCCCCTTCGATAGCCCCTCCCCTAGAAGGTTTTATTTTGGCTCTGAAACTCCATGCTGCTTATGGTAAAAAAAAGAGAGAGTGAGAAAAAAGCTTTCTAAAGAGCCCCGGGCCGCCCTCAAAACATTCACATGCCTCCAGCTGCCTCCAGCCCCTTCTCTCTGTCTCTAGCTCACACAGCGCCGGCAGGGGCGAGCAACGCAAGGCCACAAAAGGAGGGACCTTCACCCACCCACACCCAACCCCCATCTCCATTCAGAGTCAGTGCAGCAGCCTCCACAGCAGAAACAAAGACAACTAATTACTGTAAAACAACTCTGATTACTTTTTTCAAATCACTTCCAGACCCTTACAACTCCAATGAAAATCAAAAAACGTAAATGAAGACGAAACTGAGAAAATTGGACGTGGGGCAAAATAGACCTCTCCGACTCCTGGGAAAGCTATGGTGGAACCCTGTGGATATCATTTATCAAACTACATTTGCATCGAACTACATCTCAGATATACAATAGCGTCTACATGTGGTTTGTCTTTTTACATGAACACTATGTAACCTAAGTGCTTTATTTCCTGTCCTATCTATTACATGGAGACTAAGACTAGGGAAACCAACACCCCAGTTGAATGAAACCAGCTAATCACACACTCATGTGATCACCTGGAGAGGATGTGTGTAGTGGTCTCCCCCGGGATCAGAGCTGTGATTATTACTAGCTGTGAGTAAGTGGACAGGTGCAGGGCAGCAGGTGCACTGGAAAGCCCTGGTGGACAGGTGCATTTTAGGTCACCCACTTCAAAGAGGTGTTTAATTCCCTGAAGCCCTGAACAACCTAATTTAACATCTATCTATCGATCTATCTCTGTCTGTCTGTCTGTCTGTCTGTCTGTCTGTCTGTCTGTCTGTCTGTCTGTCTGTCTGTCTGTCTGTCTGTCTGTCTGTCTGTCTGTCTGTCTGTCTGTCTGTCTGTCTCTCTCTCTCTCTCTCTCTCTCTCTCTCTCTCTCTCTCTCTCTCTCTCTCCTTATCTTTCTCTCTCCAATATTCTTGCTCTCTCTCACTCTCACACGCACACTCTCGGTCTCCCTCTTCCATAATCTACACAGTCTTTCAATGGAGTCCATGTCTAGAATGATTAGTCAGAGGAGAAAATGAATGGCAGATGGAATAGGGAGCGAAATATTGACTATTTCTGTGCAAAGACAGAAGGGGACACGAAATCACATGTCCCTCCCGTTTCACTGTGCCAAGATTAGCTGATTACCGATACACCATCTTTCTGTAGTGTAAAAGTAACATGTTTTACACTGATGCCAAGATATTGTCATACCGATATTGCATGTCTTCATGCAAGATTCAACCTTGCTTAGGCTTATTTTCCCAGGAGGGAATGTTTGTTTATGACAGTGTTACTTGCCACTTTGAAAACAATGAGGGACAAGGAGTAACTGGGAAAGAGGTGATAACATGAATCACAAAGGAGACTGAAAATGCCCTGGCTGCGAAGGAAAAGTGAATTCAATAGCGTCACTCCCATGGGGTCAAGTTATTTAACCCTGTGACTACTCCATCCCTGTCTGTCCTAAATTATACTAGTCTCACATATTAGGACTTCCCATACTTTAGCTTCTCTGTCCCAAAGATCTGAACCTGCAGGCAATGACAGAAATGCACGGACATCTGCAACTGACAGAGAGATTGATACTGTAGGCAGAAAATATCAAGCTTTCAAAATAGTAGCAATACTCCAGATAAGGGTTCGGTTGGTCCCATAAGAGAGCAGCAGTGTCTTCAGCTTTTTAACAAAGAGCAAGTGAGCCGGCCCCGAGTGGGTCTGGCATGGATGATACCCCGGTATGCCAGTGCCACTGTTCTAAACCCACAACACCTGATCCTGATTTTCAGCTAGCTCCAAATCCTCTTAGAAATAATTGAATCGTTTCACCAGACCCGCTGTCCCTTTCCATTTTGAACCATGGCCTCAACCCCCCCCCCCCCCCCCCCCCCCCCCCCCGTTCCAAAAGACTGGCTGGTGTAGTTGAAGAACCACTGGCACACTGGTTATCAATGTGGCTATGAAGCAACACACTATTAACAGGCTGGGCAGCCAGGCAGTTGATAATTCCCCAGTTTCTCTACCATTAACCTCCCATCTAAGACTGGGAAGTAAGACTGGGAAGTAAGACTGGGAAGTAAGACTGGGAAGTAAGACTGGGAAGTGTAGGTTCTGATATGGGGAGATGGGATATTCGGGTCTAAAAGTACACGATTCCAAATTGGTTGCAAATGGGGCCAAATTTGATCACAGACCCCATGTGCCAGAAGACCTAACAGCACTAAAGTAGATGAATCCTGCTGGCTGCATGGCATGTCCCCCCTTCTCCTCCACAATCTTCCTTCTCTTCCCTCTCTTCTCTGCCTTCCAATTAAATAAGACCTCAGTGGCTCCTCTATGGCTCTACTAGCCTACGTGGTAATTAGCACTTCTGCAGCCATGCCCACCCCTCACATGGGGAGCCCTCTTCACGAGGATATGAAAAAGGGGTCCCTTTTATGGGTCAAAACTAAAGCACCATTCAACACCATTACACACACACACATACTCACATGCACGCATGCACGCACACGCACAAACACACAGTTATTTATCACTAAAGGGATTGCTTCCCAGAAATGTGTGGGTTTGGGTGAAAAGGAGTTAGGAGCTTCCCTGGGGTGCCTGGATACTGGAAATCTTAGTCACAGGATGGAGGGTGGAGGGATTCAACAACAAAATCAGCAACCGAACCTCCATATGTGATTGGTCTGTTGACAGGAATTTCATGTTTTTTAAATTGATTTTTTTACCTTTATTTAACTAGGCAAGTCAGTTAAGAACAAATTCTTATTTGCAATGACGGCCTAGGAACAGTGGGTTAACTGCCTTGTTCAAGGGCAGAACGGCATATTTTTACCTTGTCAGCTCAGGGATTTGATCTAGCAAACTTTCGGTTACTGGCCCAACACTCTAACTACTAGGCTACCTGCCGGAAGATTAGATTGTAAAGAGTCAGAACATAAAAGAAGAGGCTACATTGTCAATAACCTTAGTATTCCTATGAAAAGGTTGATCACAACAAATGCTAGAGAATCACAAAAATCCCAGGACCATAAAGAAGTGGATAATCACAATTCAATCACAATTCAAAACATTATGAACACACGCATGCACGCACACTCACATACATACACACATGCACACACACAATCCCTCCCCTCCCTATCTTTACCACTTGGTGACTCACAGCAATCAACACAAACAAATCTTCCCAAGTCATTATCTGCCTTCATCAGAGAGGGACTACTGTTTGCCCACTGCCATCAAGACAGAGGAGAGGAGAATAGACTGCGCTCTCTCATCCCTCTTCCTGGTCTGTTTGCAGGTTATGTGTGCAGGGCTTATTTGAGACGCAGACTTTGCAGCGAACCCAGGGAAATTAGAGACCTTTAGAGACAGAGGGACACAAACACCCTTTATCGAGCAGCTCCTCATTAGCGGGGGGACACGACAAAGAAGAGAGGAACTTTTGGCCTTCATTTGTTTCTCTGAATGGAGAGATTGCTTTTCTGACTTTTGAGTGACGCAATACAGCACTTCTTGCACAATGCAAACTTTTCAAGTCATTTTCACAACGTAAACCTCTAGGCCTACTTTTTTTTTTTAAATATCAAATTTCTTCTTCACAGCTGTTTATGAATCACCTTAACTTGGTTTATGGAAGCTGTTAGGTTGTATGGAGAAACAAGGTAAGTCACGGTACGGAATAAAATGTCCCGAAGCAGAGTGAAACAGTGAAGTACTATCTGATATTGTCGTTCAAAAGTCAAATGTTTGTTTTCCATTTCAAAACATTTTGCTACAGTATGTTCTAAAGAACATATCCCACTGTCAGAGCATGACCTGTGTTAAGGAGCAGGTGTGTCTCTCTCCTGAGTATTGTTGGCATGTTGGAGGAAGTTGTGTTGTGTCTCATTCACGCAGTTAGCCTAGCTAACTAACGAGTCCCCACAGACCATACTGAAAGCAGCAGTGGAGCAGACTAGCAGCATTAACATGACAAAGGCTTATGGAGGGGTGCACTGTGATAAAGGCACAGTACTGATAAAAGACTACTTGCATTTAACCCATGCTCACTGGGAGAGGCACAGGAGCCCCCACACTCTCAGTTCACCACTGAACATAGCGGTCTACCTTATAGCTCATAAAAAGTTGAGTTGAGTCATACATGTGTCATACACACATTTTTGAGTCAAACACTACAACAAAGCGTGATGATGGCATCATAACGCAAAAATATTTTGCAATTCAATATTAGAGAAAAACAATTGGCTTTGGCTTGAAGGATAAGTTCACCAGAAGGTCATGTGTATCTATCCAGTTTGAGCCCTGATTATAAGATTAATTAATTAACCCTTGTGTTGTCTTAAAAATGGCCTGCCACTATGTTTAACAGCAGAGAAAACCCACTGAATTATATTTTTTGAACTTGAAATTTGATGACTTTTCCTAGAGTGACCACAACATTAGAAAAAGTGAAACATTGCTTTGATCATATTTCCATGAAAGCTGTACACCACCAGGGTACAAAGATTGTCTTAGGGTCATTTTTGATCCAGCAGTTATAAAATGATTTACACACCACAAAAACCACAAAGACACACACACACACACACACACACACACACACACACACACACACACACACACACACACACACACACACACAATGAGAAATTGAGATTATGTGTACTACTGATTGATCTCAGCCAGCAGCTCCTGAAGAGAAAGATCCCCATGGTTTGCACAGTTTGAAAGAACAAGCCTGAGCTCCCCCCTGCACTCCTCTTATCAAAGTTTGCCTTCACCCCCACCACCACTCTAGTTTCTTACCTCCCAAAGAGGAACAAGAATGTGGTCCTCCTGAGCACACAAACGGCTGAGATCAGTGATCATGAGGACAGGAAGCCAGCCATCATCCTGGACTACAACCACAACAAAGGAGACGTGGACAACCTGGATAAGGTGATTGGAACTTACAGCTGCAGGAGAATGACTGCCCGCTGGCCCCTGGTCATCTTCCATAACATCATTGATGTGTCCTCATACAATGTCTTCGTGATATGGAACAAGATCAACCCTACCTGGATGCATGATAAGTGGACCAAGAGGAGGGTGTTCCTGGAGCAGCTGGGAAAGGCACTTGTAACCCCACACTTTCAAAGAAGGGAGCGCGTCCCCTGTACAGCAGCCTCTGCAGCGCTTGTGAAAGCTGTTCAGGGGGCTGAATCTTGTCCTGATACACCTGAGGCTAAAGCTGGGGCAGGCAAGAGGAGGAGATGCCAATTCTGCCCCCAAAAGAAGGACTGTAAAACAAATACTATGTGCTGCACATATGAGAAATACGTCTGCAAAATCCATGCACACATAGTTGCATACTGTCCTACATGTTCTAATTACAGTTGATTGATTTATGTTCTTCACGTTTTTGTTTTGTATCTATTATCTTATTTTATTCTTATTTATTGTTGTTGTTTATACAATGGTTAAACAAATGGGAAAAGACTAGTATTTTGTAGTTGACAGTATCTAAGAATATATCACAATGTTGCCAAAAAATGGTCTAGATGAGGTAGCCTTATCTCAATGAAATGCATTCAAAACTACTTTCTGCACATTTCTGCTACTTTCTTAGGCTATACAAGTGCTATCTCTTGCTAAAAAATTATGTTTACACCTATGCAGTACCTTTAGCAATAATAATAATAAACCTCCACTTTAGTAAAGAAAACAATTATGACAGGTGTGTTGTAATAAAAACGAGTGGTGTCCACTGATTAAATACAGTCTTTCTGCATTGTGAAGAGGGAAAACCCAGATATTCACAAAGTTTGTCATGAATAACAGGTTGCTTCTTCATGCAAAATAGATTTAGGGTTTAAAATTCAATTAAGCTGCTTTATTTTAGGGGTTTAGTGAAGGCGGGTCATTTTTTACCCTGAGGACAAGGGGAGTATACAGAATGTTAAGACTACACAAAGGTTAAGTTGTTACGCCGTTTAGCGTTATAATCAATTAATCAATCAAACAAACAATTAGGACAATGGAGCTTTTAGTAACACTAAATCAACCAAAACCTATCAATCACAATAAGGTCCTCCTTCACTCTGTGGTAACACAGTACTCACAACCACAAAAAATAAACACAAAGATGACAAAAGGGCTAAATAATGCAGAGAGTAACAACATGATGCTGAAAAACACAGTATGGCAATTGATTCAATCAGTGTTTGTGTTGTAAAGAGTCGTGGTGTGCTCTTCAGTCTGGTCATATCAATGTTTCATGCTAGTCCGCTTTAAATCTGTGGATTACGCTAATTATCGGAGTTGAGGCCCTTGTTCATTATCCACAGTCTAAAAAAACCCTGTTAATGTTTGTGATATAAAATATCACCCTTCAAGACACACTAATTATTGTGCAACGCTTAAATCTCATTATGCGCTACTAACAGATAAAAAAGACGAATGGCTGGGGTATACACAACAAAGTACTCTGTCTGTAAGATCCTGTTTTTCTTTTCTTTTTTTCTCTCTGTCCTCATCCTCCCATCTGAGTCTAATGTCCTTTCAGGGTGTTCGCTCATGTGTGCAGTGGGCCTCCACTGCTGAGCGTCTCTCCAGCCTCCCTGTCCCAGCAGAGCACAAAAGAGCTTGCCTGCCTGCCCCTCTCCCCAAAGGAAACTCGCTGCAGGATATGGAGGAGCTAAGACCACCACCTCGATCTCCGCTTGAGTCCGTCTGGCTCTAGATTCTTCTCTCTCACTGATTCCCTTGCTCTTTTTCCTTCTGTCTGAAGTCATACGCCTGTATGTGTAATGTGTATCTCCCTTCTGACTCTTGCTCTGTTGTTTGCACAGTTTTTCTCTCGCTCTCTGTTTAGTGGTATCATGCCAGCCCCCTGGGTGAGAAAGCATTTTTTTCTCTGGGACTTAGGGCATATTATTCGATAGTGATGCTCAGCCCAGCGCCATGGGGACAGTAGATTACACAATAGGGGCCAGCCTCAAATCACTGTTTTTGTTTGAAATCTTCTTTGGATTTCTCCCAGCCCACACAATTAGTGTTAGACCAACAAGTTGCATCATGGGGAATGGGTATTGTCCAGTCCTCTAGCATCCTGTGAATGGATAATATATCAACATTGTTCACTCATTCTTCTCCTTGACTTACTATCCAGCCCCCTCTCCTTCAGTGTCTTTTACTCTCTGTTATTGAATGCACAGCAACAGAGGATGGAGGACGATGTCCATCTTTAATGGTTCCGTGGATATCCATTGATGACGATGGCAATAGGTTGATAGCCTCTTGCAGCAGAATCCACTAAAAGGATTTTGCTTGACTAAATATGCCAAGGCCCTATTCATTCTACTGCTAAGTGCGTAATGTGCACTAAACCTCTGAGAATAATTTTACAGCGGGGAAAGACTGATGTTAGCAATGTTGACATAACACCTCTTAGAAATATATATAAAACAAATGACATTCAAGCTGTGAGTTACATAAGTGAAAGAGAGAAAGGTAAGGAACCTAACAACTCAACAACCCAACTGACCATATGGTCCAGAGGAGGTAGCCTCATCTCCATGCTCTTCAGCCAGTGTCGTAGGGCTCGGATTTGACCTCTGAACTCCCCCTGCCATTGGCTCCACTCCTCTGACTCCCTCCTGGAAGCATACAAGCCCACAAAGCTTGTGTCTATGTCACTATTAATCTCATATACATATCAATACCTGCCTAATCAGATACCTACAGTAACTTCAAATACCTAGAGTATTGCAAACTGCTTTTCCAGCTACACTGAAAGGGGAGTTTGAATTTAAGCAATAAGGCACGAGGGGGTATATGGCCAATATAACACGGCTAAGTGCTGTTCTTAGGCACGACGCATCGCGGAGCCCTATACACAGCCCTTAGCCGTGGTATATTGGCCAAACACCACAAACCCCCGAGGTGCCTTATTGCTGTTATAAATTGGTTACCAACGTAATTAGAGCAGTAAAAATACATGTGTTGTCATACTCGTGATATACCACGGCTGTCAGCCAATCAGCATTCAGGGCTCGAACCACCCAGTTTATAATAGAATTTTCATCTTTTTTTTCTTTTCAGCAAATTACTATTTATCATGAATAATAACCTGGATAAATACTGTAATTTAAAGTGTCATTATACATAATTATTGGGACAGTGAAGCATTATTTCTATTTTGTGCTCTATACTTCAAAAGTTTTGATTTCAAATTAAACAAAGACTATGAGGTTAAAGTGCAGATGGTCAGTTTCAATTTGAGGGTATTTCCATGCCTATCGGGTGCGCCGTTTAAAAAGATCAGCACTTTTTGTATACTGAACAACAATAAATGCAACATGCAACAATTTCAAAGATTTTACAGTTACAGCTCATAGAAGGAAATCAGTCAATTGAAATAAATTCATTAGGCTCTAATTTATGGATTTCACATGACTGGGCAGGGGCACAGCCATGGGTGGGCATAGGCCCACTCTCTTGAGAGCCAGGCCCACCCACTGGCAAGCCAGGCCCAGCCAATCAGAATGAGATTTTCCCCACAAAAGGGCTTCATTAGAGTGGCCTTTTATTGTACCCAGTGCAAGGTGCACCTGTGTAATGATCATGCTATTTGATATGCCACACCTGTCAGGTGGATGGATTATCTTGGCAAATGAGAAATGCTCACTAACAGGGATGTAAACAAATGTCTGTAAACGACATTGCGCGTTTCTGATAAAAATCAGTTTCTACATATCTTCAAGTGCACTCCCGTCAAGCGGTTGTCTTTGTTCTGTTTGACCATCCAGGTCAATGACTTTAGATCCAGGCACACTGGTCCACTAAACTGTGACAATCGACCAACTGTCATCATCACCAGCCATTTGTTCAGTTTGACCTGACTGATGGTGGGTGATGGGCATGGAGCCCAGTGCAACATGTCTAACACATTGAATTTGTATTTAATTACAAATGTTATGATCTTGAAATGCACACAAAAAGTAAAATTCACCAATTATGTGAATTGTTGAAATGTTGAAGTTGTGATGGGTTATGTGTTGAATTGAACCATGGCTACTTTGTTTTTGCATTTACCCATACCCAGAGCTCTGTTCCTTGGATGTGAGTGTTGCTAATCCATACACACTCCCCCTTTCTTCCTGAAACAGACAACAAAAATAACAATACATCAGAGATTATTCATTTGTGTTTGCTTTCACTCAATTATACAGTATAATACCGTGAAGTAGTGCAGCTGAATTGGTAGTGATCAGGACACTGAGTTTGTCCTCATCGATACTTTAGTATAGTACTACCAAAGTTCAAATGTAGGTATTTCAATTTTACTGCCCCCTACTGGTAGGTCTGTTACAGCAACGTCTTCCCAAAGCACTGCCTCACCCCATTCTCTGATGACTTACCTCCTCGTCACCCCTCTCTGGGAGGGGTGGGAGGGACAGGGTCAGTGAAGTGTAGTCAAGGCAGTCATTAGAGGTATTCTGGCAGGTAGACGGCCCATCTCTCATATTGGCTGGATCTTCCATCAATATCGAAGGCTAACATTGGCATAGAAAGACACACACAGACATATAGATAGGCCGATAGAGCACTACTTCCACACCCGCCCATTCATAACACACATACACTGTTTATCTAAGTCTCTAATAATAACGTTCTCCAAGTCGCTGACAGAAAATGTATATATGAAGTTGGTAGCTGAATCGTGAATGAGGGGATGAGGGTTTATTGTTTGCTTGTATTTCAAGACCTCTGATTCCAAGAGGACATGAGTTGAAATTACTTGTAAGTCAAACTAATAGTGCCCTTATAATGGTGAAATGAAATAATGCAGACAGTAGTGCTTGCAGACAGCAAGTATAGGGCATTAAAGACACTACTTAATTCACCTATAATGATACTATCATGGCATACAGGGCCAGTTGTGTAAATTACTTAAGTAAAAAATACTTTGAAGTACTACTTAAGTCGTTTTTGGGGTATCTGTACTTTATTATTTATATTTTGGTCAACTTTTACTTCACTACATTCCTACAGAAAACAATATACTTTTTACTCCATACATTTCTCCATACATTCACCCCATTCTCTGATGACTTACCTCCTCGTCACCCCTCTCTGGGAGGTGTGGGAGGGACAGGGTCAGTGAAGTGTAGTCAAGGCAGTCATTAGAGGTATTCTGGCAGGTAGACGGCCCATCTCTCATATTGGCTGGATCTTCCATCAATATCAAAGGCTAACATTGGCATAGAAAGACACACACAGACATATAGATAGGCCGATATAGCACTACTTCCACACCCGCCCATTCATAACACACAGACACTGTATATCTAAGTCTCTAATAACGTTCTCCAAGTCGCTGACAGAAAATGTATCCATTAAATGAAGTTGGTAGCTGAATCGTGAATGAGGGTTCATTGTTTGCTCGTATGATTCTAAGAGGACATGAGTTGAAATGACTTGTAAGTCAAACTAGTAGTGCCCTCATAATGGTGAAATGAAATAATGCAGACAGTAGTGCTTGCAGACAGCAAGTAGAGGGCATTAAATACTACTTAATTCACCTATAATGATACTAACATGGTATACAGTACCAGCGGTGTAAAGTAATTATGTAAAAATACTTTAAAGTACTACTTAAGGCATTTTTTGGGGTATCTGTACTTAATTATTTATATTTTTGACTACTTTTACTTCACTACATTCCTACAGAAAACAATGTACTTTTTACTCCATGCATTTTCTCTGACACCCAAAAGTACTAGTTATATTTTGAATGTCTAGCAGGACAGGAAAATGGTCCAATTCACACACTTATCAAGAGAACATCCCTGGTCATCTCTACTGCCACTGATCTGGCAGACTCACTAAACACAAATGCTTAATTTGTAAATAATGTCTGAGTGTTGGAGTGTGCCCCTGGCTATCATATAAGGAATTTGAAATTTGTTATACTTTTACTTTGATACTTAAGTATACTTTAGCAATTACCTTTACTTTTGATTCAAATCAAATGTATTTATATAGCCCTTCTCACATCAGCTGATGTATCAAAGTGCGGTACAGAAACCCAGCCTAAAACCCCAAACAATGCAGGTGTAGAAGCACGGTGGCTAGGAAAAACTCCCTAGAAAGGCCAAAACCTAGGAAGAAACCTAGAGAGGGAACCAGGCTATGAGGGGTGGCCAGTCCTCTTCTGGTTGTGCTGTGTGGAGATTATAACAGAACATGGCCAAGATGTTCAAATGTTCATAAATGACCAGCATGGTCAAATAATAGTAATCACAGTGAACAGGTCAGGGTTCCATAGCCGCAGGCAGAACAGTTGAAACTGGAGCAGCAGCAGGCAGCAGGCACCAGGTAGTCCTGAGGCATGGTCCTAGGGCTCAGGTCCTCCTAGGGCTCAGGTCTTCCTAGGGCTCAGATTCCTTAAGTACAGTATATTTAAAACCAAATACTTTTAGACTTTCACTCAAGTAGTATTTTACTGGGTGACTTTCACTTTTACTTGAGTCATTTTCTATTAAGGTATTTTAACTTTTACTCCAGTATGACAATTGTGTACTTTTTCCACCACTGTACAAAACAATGGTTTTAAGCTTAAGTATATGCATACCACAATAAAATGACTAAACTAAAGTACAAGGCCTACCACAAAATACAATGGCTTAAACTGAAGTCATTTGCATCAATTGAGCAATTTTGCATGAAAAACATACAGTATATCAGATGCTTCTACCAATAAATTGATTCATAGCCTTTAGTGTGAAAATATATAATGCGCCTACAGGTACACACAATGTAATCTTATGTGTTATGCTTAATATAGTGATATGTTCTGTATGCTGTACGGTCACTGTGTAGATAATTCCATTGTCAGAATGTGTGATTTACCTGGATATTGAAATGTAGTTGACAAGATTACCTTTTTTAATAGCACATTTATTTACATTAAAGTGTTATCATCAAAACATACACCAGATTCCATTCACCATGCCACTCAACACAAAAATCTGTTAATGAGCAAAACCAACCAGTTAGTTTTGATTAAATATCTTGTTACCACTTAAATCCGCATTTAACGAAACACGTTTTGCGGAGCAGATACATGTCCTATTCTCTTCTTCTTACAATTTATTTTTTCAAAAAATATTTATTACCAAGTTAGTAAAACATGCAAAGCAAAAATGTATTATATAAGAAAAATATGATGACAAATGAAAATGAAGATTTACAGAAGTAAAACACTTCCTAGAAGCAGAACAGAAAAAAACATTCTTGGTATGGAAAACAAGAACTACTATACTGGTTTAAAAGCAGCATATGACAAAGCTTCAAAATCATTTTCGCAAAGGAAATATGTAAAATGTAGGAAAATGTCTTGAAATGTATTCATCCTAGAAAATATGTACATTCATTCAATGTATTGTAAAATCAGATCATATATTGCAATGTCATCTCAGCAACTATTTACTTTGGTTTTGACTGATGTTACATTGATGTTGCTTACAGAAATTAAGATTACATTGCATTTCATCTTCATGGTGCTGACCATGTGAAAGCCCATAAACATAGTGATGTGTACATGTAAGTGGTGTAATCCAAAATAGGGGAATTATGATCAATATTCAAGTAAGAATGTTGGACAAAAGTTCATGGAGTTTGTTCCTAGTATGGTATCCCAGGGAGACTTCAGGGGTCACAAGCCTCAACTGTCTTCAAAAATGAGGGAGGTGCAATGGAAGCAAGGTACTCAATGGTAGATCTAAAAACAAAACAAAAATAATAATTTTGAGACAACAAAACCAATAACAGTAAAAAAAAAAAAAAAGCAAAAATAATTGTAACGCAAACAAATAAATAAATAGCAAATGTATTTGATTATTTAATGCTTTATTTGGTGGATGATGAATTTACCTGAATTTCTGGATGCTGAAGCTGTTGAACTGGGATATCGTCCCCGTTAAGAGACTCATCAGCCAAGCCAATCTGAGTACCTGCAAATCCCCATCGAATTCTGATGGAATGAGACATCTGTCAAAAAAAGGGAATCAATCATCTTAAAATACTGAGGTGAAAAAGGCATGATCATAATCATCCAACTAATAAAAACGTTTGATAGCGCTTTCTTTCAAACTTGAATTGAAATACTAGCGATAAAGGGGGAGGAGAAAAAAACAGAATCAGAGGAGAGTAGAGAAGGCTGTGATTAAAAGGAAAGTACATTACAAAACTATATTACCAAATTACAAATCAGAAAACTGATTTCAACTTACAAGAACCAAAGCAACATCCAGGATGCAGATCTTTGCCTCTAATGTCAGAGGAAGCATGGTGAAGCCTGAAATCTTCTTAGGACAGTCTACTAGGAACACTTGATAAGAGGTAAATGGTGGGTATAGTAGTCCATAATGATGGGTGTAATAGTTCAGAACTTTGAAGTGGGTGATTCAAGAATAAGGTGATGACTTGGTGCATGGGCCTGTCCACTGAACAGAAAGGGCAATGTTGTCTGGGATGTAGGCAGGGAAGCAGTTCATTAAACTTTGAATGTTGCAGTCCTCCTCCACTGTTTATGTAGTGTTTCTTTATTCTGCTCTGCGACTATTTGTTTTACTTTGCTAGATAACATATTTCACTTAAAAAAAAAACTCTGGGTCAAACTCTATACAGACATTCAGAAATATGAAGACATCTAAAAGCATCACTATAATATCTATGTTGGCATATTTCATAGAATATTGTCAAACAGATAAAAGAAAGTGGATAAAAAATATTCTTAAGTTTAAAAAGAAAAAGAAAACTGGAAAAATATATCTGTTCGAAGTACATATTTTCGTTAAGGAAAGCTTAAGTATACAAGTTGTGTTAACGTGAACTATAAAATCAGTTGTGGTCACTTTATATGAAGTAAAAACTAAATCCGAAACTTTGCTCTTAAAATATAAATTGACTTCCTAATCAATAAAAATTGCAATAAAACGGAACAAAACAGTTAATTTATCTAATAATTCTAAGAAATTAAGGCTGGAGAGATAAGGCATTGTTTTGGACATCTTTATGAGGAACTGCATTTAATTACTTCCAGCCATTTCCTAATGTGACCACATGAGGAGCAGAATAAATTAATTATTTGTTTTTCAAATGTCAATTGATTTTTCCTCTAAATTATGCAACCGCGATATGCATTGGTATCATCATTGGGAAGGCTCGTTGTCCTTCTAAGCTGCATGGCCTGATCATTGCTAGAGCCGTAAGGGCTTGGGCTAGCTCATCCATGTTGAGCCCATTATGAGGTCCTGCATCATATCTGCGGCCACCGTAACTGCTGGAGCTGGTGTAGGAGGAGGATGAGAAGTTCATGGTGAAACCGGAACCTGTGGCATCAAAGCTGCCTCTTCTGGATCCTGTTCTGGATCCAGTCCTGGACCCGGACCTCGAGCCAGCGGCAGACCCGGAATTGCTGGCATTGTATGGGCTGTACAGCCCTTTGCTTGACTGTGAGGAGGCCTCCAGCAGTCGCAGGCCAGATCCTTCCTCAACCATGCTTCTGTCCATGGCATCTTTGTAGGAGATTTTTAGTTTGGTTTTGGGACATGTCAGGTATTTGGAGTAAGCACTCACATCTCTCAGCTTCTGAGCAGTGCGAGCATCAATTGTGCCCTTTCTGATGGATTCATCCAGTGAGACTCTGCCCTCAACATCCGGTTCAATCAGCCCCCCCGTAAGGTACTGGACTTCCAGAAAACGTTGCCCAGCTTCATAATACAGCCAGCCTTTCTTTAGAGCTTGGGAGGCAGACATCTTCACTTTGGTTCTTGGGTCCTCAAATCCATTGAAAGCTTTGTGAGCCAGGTTGATACGGTCCACCATCACCTTGTCCACAAGCCCTTTCTCGGTTGCCTCAGTAACAGCGAATCGTTCCCCAGTAGTTGGGTCGATTATGCCCCCTGTGCAGGCTTGTGCCTCAAGTAATCTTTGGCCTGTGATATTGTCCACAAGGTTCCTGTGCATGGCCTCTGTGACTGACACCTTTTCCAAAGTGTCTGTATCCAGGATTCCGGCTACAGGGCCAGTCTCCTCCGTGGGGTCATTCCACATGATTGCAGGGGGTCTAATGGAGGGTATGGGGCTCATGGGATTGTATGATGATGAGGTGGAACCAGAGGTGGAACCAAAAGAGGATGACCGGGAGCGGAAGCCACCCATGTTTCCAGACAGCATGTCAGCAAACTCAGTGATTGACAGGTTTCCGGAGCGGTATGTACTAAGTGAAGTCTGGTCAATGAGGCCTCGTGCGAGGGCGTCATCAATGTCATACTGTCTTCCTGACCGTCTGTCGATGATCATTGACTTGACAACGCCATCAGAGGATGTCTGCGTGATCTCTTCCCACTCACACTCCTGCTCAGAAAGCTCTAGGTAGGTCTGATGGTCAATGAGCTGCTTTCTAAATGCCTCATAGACAGTCATCTCTTTGCCTGAATCTGGGTCCACGATGACTACTCGGCGTTTGCGGACAGAGGATTTGGAGGAGGTCTTTCTCTCACGCTTCTTCTCCTTCAGGAGCAGGAGGACAAGGCCAGTAGCTGGGTCAGTGATGCATCTCTCCATTAGCCCGAGGTAGGTCAGGTTCTCCTCAGTGTTGGGATCGAAGAAACCCTTGGTGTCATCTGATGGATCTGTGAGAATCTCATTCATTTCCTCGTCGAAGAGGCCACGGTTGTAGGCCACCTCCACTGGCAAGCGATGACTCTCCTCTGGGTCAATGATTCCGCCAGTGGCAATCTGAGCCTCAAGGAGACGTATTCCATGGTCTTTTAAGATGAGCCCCTTCTTCATGGCCTGGAACAGAGAGATTGTCTTGCCGGAATAGGGGTCTCTGTAACCTGTCACGGCACGCTCAGCAGAGAGAAGCTTGTCTTTGAATTCTGGCCCCACTATTCCCATCTTGACAGATTCATTGACAGTAAGTTTTAGATTTTTGATTGGGTCAATTACATAGCCTGTGGCAGCCTGAGCCTCAAGCAGTTCAAAGGCAGTTCCCGGCCTGATCATGTTCTTTTTCATGGCTTGGTAGACTGATAGACGGTCATTAGTTCCCTCTACATAAACACCAGCGATACAGCTTGTGCCCTCGAGGTATTTTTGGAGTCTACGGCTAACCTCTTCCACTGAAATCAGACCTTCATTCAGCTCATTGACCGTCTGTTGGTCGATGATCTGAGAGCGTAACATCTCCTCTATGGTGATCTGTTTTCTAAGACCTTTGAACATCAGTCTCTTGTCTCCCAGTGACAGCAAGCGCATCCCATTGGTAGGGTCAATCTTGCATCTCTTGAGTAATTGGGCATAAGAAAGTTTCTCCTCAGTGACAGGGTCAACAAATCCCTTTACGTCATCAGCAAGCCTTGTATTTGTTTCCTTGTTGATGTATCCTCTCTGTGTGGCAATGTCTGCTGGGAGGTGGAAGTAGAATTCAGGATCCATAATGCCTCCTGTTGCAGTCTGAGCCTCCAACATTTTCAGAGCATATTCCTCCATAACAAGGTCCTTTTTCATTGCTTGGAAGAGAGATATGATTTTGCCACTATAAGGATCCTTGTAGCCTGTGACCGCTCTCTCAGCTGACAGAAGTCTGTCGTGGATCTCTGGGCCGACCACACCCTTGCGGACAGCCTCATCAACAGTGAGTGTCTCGTTTCTCACAGGATCAATTATGAATCCTGTTGCTGCTTGTGCTTCCAGGAGACTAAGGGCAATTTCAGGCTTCAAGAACCCTCTCTTCATCGCTGAATAAATGCTCATCCTGGAAGTGGAGTCAGACATGACACCAGCAACGCAGCCCGTGCCAAACAGATACTGTTTCACACTCTGCATCTCCATAATGTCACGGATGTTTCTTTTGTCTTGCTTCAGCAGGTTGAATGTCTCCAGGTCAATGATACGGGAATTGTAGAGCTCCTCGATAGTGACCCTACGTCTGATTGTGTTGCAGGACTTAACAGTTTCACCTCTGATGATCTCTCTCTGCTCCATAATCTCAATAATGATGATGATCATGCGCTCTTTAGTGATACTGCCTGAGCGATACTCCTCCATCAGCTTCTTCCTCTCTTGCTCAGGAAGTAGATTTGAGTTCATGATGTCCCAGAGACTTTTTGAGCCTCCAGCAAGGGATTCAAGTGAACTGGGGAGGTCAATTTTGGTTGTGGTCAGGTCATTCTGCGTCTGTTCCTCCGTGTAGAGGTATGTCTTCTCCACCACAGTTGGGGCCTGTGGCTTGGAAAGTGGTAGAAGGTTCATGCCTGAATCAGGATCTCTAGTGCACTTCTCTTTCAGCTGTTTGTATGTTACTTTTTCATCTGAATTGGGGTCTGAGAAAGCTTTGTTATTGTCAGATGGTTCCGAGAAGGTGTGTGTCATTTCTTTGCTGAAAAGGCTCTTCTGATAGGCAACGTCAATAGGAACGCGGTGGCTATTCACAGGATCAATGATTCCTCCGGAACTCAGTTGGGCCTCCATGAGTGGCATGACATGCTCCTTAATGATTAGATCTTTTTCCATTGCTTGGAAAAGAGAGATTGTTTTGCCCGTGAAGGGATCTTTGTAACCAGTGACTGCTTTTTCAGCAGCAAGCAGTTTCTCATGTAACTCAGGGCCGACAACGCCTGCTTTAACGGCATCATCCACTGACAGGTACTGGTTCTTCACTGGATCTATAATGAACCCTGTGGCAGCTTGGGCCTCTAGAAGTGACAGGCCTGTGTTGTGTCTCAGAAGATTTTTCTTCATAGCTTGATAGATGCTGATCTTCTCCTTTGTTGGTTCAAGGTAGACACCAGCAATACTGTCAGAGCCCTGCAGGTACTTGCTTACATTGACATTTTCGCTGACCTGTGTAGGTGTCTTTTTGCCTTGTTGGAGCATGTCAAACGTAGCTTTGTCAATGATTTTGGAATCAAACAGTGACTTGGCAGAGACAGGTGCTCTAAGCCCTTTGAAGCTGTCTTGGTCTTGTTTCTTAGCCTCTTTCTCATTTACAATGGTGATCACAATCGTGATGATCTTTTCTATTGTAATCGTTCCAGACCTATACTGCCTCATCAGGTCAATTCTCTGTTCCTCTGTAATATATTCAGAGTGGATAATTTCCCAGATAGTGAGTTTCTTCCCTTTGAGTGGACCAGACTGCAGCTCCATTGTTGCTTGTCTCATGGCCTCTTTGGTTTGGACCTCTGTGTATGCATGTTCTTCCTTCACATTGATTGCTTGCTCAGACAGAGGTAGAAGCTGAAGGCCAGATTTCTTGTCAGTGACACATCTCTTGTATAGCTGTGAGTATGTGACATTTTCCTGTGTGTTGGGGTCAAAGTAGCCTTTAACATCATCAGTTGGATTTTTCAGAATCTGGTTCATTTCATCATCAAAGAAGCCTCGTTTACAGGCAACATCATGTGGGATGCGGTGGCTTTTCACTGGATCAATGATGCCTCCTGTTGCAAGCTGCGCGTCTAGGAGTCTGATGCCCTGATCTTTTGGAATGAGTTCTTTCTTCATTGCTTCGAACAAAGACACAGTCTTTCCCGTGTAAGGATCTTTGTAGCCTGTAACACCTCTTTCTGCTGACAGTAGTTTTTCATGTAGCTCAGGACCAATGACAGTTGCTTTCACAGCTTCATCAACAGTGAACTTCTGATTCTTTATAGGATCAACAACAAATCCTGTTCCTGCTTGTGCTTCCAGGAGAGTTAAAGCAGGCCCTACCCTCATCATATCCTTCTTCATGGCTTGATAGAACGACATAGTCTCCTTAGTTGAGTCAATAACTACACCTGCAATGCAGTTTGTACCCTTCAAGGATTTTTGAACAGGCTCCATTTCAGACACCTCTTTGATTGTTTTATTGCCTGTGTGCAGCTTGTTGTAGAGGTCTTTGTCGATTATCTTTGACTCCAGTAGTTCAGTAGCAAGGACTGTTCCCCTCAGACCCTCAAAAGCGATTTCATTCTTTTTTTCCTTTTCCTCTGCCATAGTGATAACAATCTTGATGATTTTTTCCACTGTGATCTTTCCTGTCTTGTACTGATGAATAAGGTCCTTTCTCTGGTCCTCGGTAAAGTACTCAGAAGTGATGATTTCCCAGATAGTTACAGTCTTCCCTTTGAATTTTCCAAATGGCACAGAGACAGTCGTCTTGCTGAACACATCCTTGGTCTCCTGCTCTGTGTAAGTTGACGTGCTCAGAGCAGCCTTGTCAGTGATGGGCAGGAGCAGCAGTCCTGTCTCCGGATCTGTGCTGCATCTCTGCATTAGCTGAAAGTATGTTAAGTTCTCCTGGGTGTTAGGATCAAAGAATCCCTTGGTGTCATCCGAAGGGTCCTCAAGTATCTTGTTCATCTCAGTGTCAAACTGCCCCTGTTTGTATGCTGTCTCGATGGGCACACGGTGGCTGTTTATGGGGTCAATGAGTCCGCCAGTAGCTATCTGAGCCTCAAGCTGCCTAATGGCATGGTCTCTGTCAATCAAGCCCTTCTTCATAGCTTCAAAGAGTGAGATCTTGTTACCGGTGTAAGGGTCTTTGTAACCAGTGACAGCTCTCTCAGCAGACAGCATTTTGTTGTGCAGTTCAGGTCCGATCAGGCCTTCCTTCACAGCCTCACTGACAGAGAGTTTCTTGTTTTTAACTGGGTCTACTACATAGCCAGATGCTGCCTGTGCCTCCAGGAGGATCAAAGCCCAGCCAGGAGTAATTTTCTTTTCTTTCATAGCTTCATATATTGGCATTTTCTGATTAGACTGTGTCAAGACACCCCCTATACAGTTCTTGCCCTGCAGAATTGTTCTTAACTTGTCAGTTTGGCTGAGGTCTTGCACAGTGGCTTTGCCTTTCTTCAGCTTATCAAACTCCTTTTTCGTCAAAAGGCCAACTTCATAAAGTCTGCTTGCAGGTACTTTCTCGCGGATGCCATCAAAAGAAAATGTATCCTTCTTACTGTCAACCTCCTCCCCAACACTTTGGCCATTGGTAACCTGCTTTGTTGTCTCCACCATGGTCATATGGATCAGTTCGTCCTCAGGCACATCGTCAGTCTGGATATCGATTTCTCTGGTGTGGGAGACTGGCTCTTTATGGGCGACCTCGAGCTGCTGCAGTTTCTCACGAAGTTTCTTGTTCTCCTCGCCAAGCAGCTTTTCCTGTTCAAGTCTTTTCCTTTCAAGCTCCTGCATCTCTTTTTGCTTGTTGAGCATTTCTTTCTCAGCCTCTTTTTGTTTGTTGAGGGCAGCATCCATGGTAGCCTGAAGTTTATTTTTCTCCTGCTCCATTTGTTTCCTCTGGCGTTCCTGTTCTTCTTTGAGGGCCTTGGCCTTCTTGACCTCCTCCTCAAACTGGTTCTCAAGCTTCTTCTTCTCATCTTCAATTTGTTTCTCCTTCTTCAACAGCTCCGCCTTCTCTGTGACGAATGTCTGCTGGAGTACTGTCTTCTCGTGTTGGATTTGTTTCTGCTGAGCATTGACCATCTAATTGAGAAAAATGGAAAACAAGAACATAATTAGAACAATTTGATTTTCATTTGTATTTAAAATATTACGAAAAACTCCATCAATCGACATATTGTGCATTATAGTAAAGAAATTACAACATTTTAGTACAATGCCCTCCACTTATAAGAATCAGACCCAAATAGTTAAAAAAATATATAATAGATTTAATTATTCCTATGTTACATAATATTATATATACTCTTCTCAGTAAGGGAATAACATTATGGCGAACACCACCAATAATGAATCTATACTTTTGTACAACTGGACAAAATGAAAATATCTGGAAGGGATATGATCTTTTTAAGCTTAGTGTACTGTAAAACAAATATAACTCAACATAATATAACTGTGTAAGTGGTTAATTTTAAGAAGGAATAGATAAAGAAATGTAATGAAATAATTTAAGATGGTTTGTTTTCAGAGAGATGGTTAACAATGACATAAGCTGCACTACTATGTCATCTCTAACACAATACCTCTTTAGAGTTATTCTGTAGGTCTTCAGCCTCCTTTTTCAGTTTGGCCTTCTCCTTTTCTAGATCAGCAATGGCTTTGCGTAGCTCATCAGCCTCATTGTTGCTGCTCAGTTTCTGTTTCTCCACAACAGTCAATGTCTCTTTAGCCGCTAGCTCTGTCTGATGAAGACGGGCACTGATCTCATCTGCTTGCTTCTTGAATTTCTTGGCCTCATTCTCTGCTTTGGACTGAGCATCACTAAGTTGGGACACCTTGACTTTGAGGTTTTCAGCTTCGGCTGTGATCTCCAGCTGTCTCCTGCGCTCAGCTTCCAAGGATTTCTGGAAGCCCTCAGTCTCTTCCTCGAGACGCTGCTGCATCAGTTGTTTATCCTCAAGCAGCTTCTGGGCCTGCTCTTGAGCCAGGTCCTTCTGTCTTTGGAGCATCTCAGCCTCTGCTTTCAGTTTACATGCTTCCTGAATGGCGAGCATCTTCTCCTTTAGCATCTTCTCTGCAAGTGCCCTCTGTTGGGAGAGGTCAGATTCAGCAATTTGTCTCATGTGTGCAGCCTCTTGGGCTTCCACACTGAGTCTGGCAGCTTCTTCTGCAAGCTCCTTCATGTTCTCAGCTTCCTCAGCCAGGAATTTCTGAGTGTTATCCTTGTCCTTTTTGATAAGACGCTGGTTCTCCTGCTCAATTCTGAGTTTCAGTTTGACCAACTCCTCCATCTGAATCTTGACTTTGAATAACTCCTCTTCCACCTGGGCCTTCTGCTTGACTGCATCACCGACTTCGTCCTTTAAGCGCTGCAGCTCCTCGTCTAAGACAGATTTTTGCTTGTCAGTTTCATCCAGCTGAAGCCTGACCTTTGCAAGCTCTTTCTCTACCTGAGACTTTTGACTCACTGTTTGCTCTGCAAGCTTTTTGTGCTTTGCCATCTCAGCATCTGCTTGTTGTTTCTGTTTGATTGCATCAGCCTCAGCCTGTGCTCGCTTGGCAGCTTCAAACTCTGCCTCCTTTCTCAATTTTACGGCTTCCTCTTGAGCTTTGGCTTGGTTGGCAGCTTGGAGCACAGCGGCCTGTTTTTGGCGTTCTGCATCCTCTGCTTGTTGCCGGAGAAGAGCAGCCTCCTTCTCTGCCTTTTCCTTGGCAAGCTCTGCCTGTTTTGCAAGCATCTTGGCTTTCTCATACTCTTCCTTGAGCTGTTTCTGCATGAGGTTGTCCTCCTTCTGTTGGACAAGGACACTCTGAACTTGCTGTTCTGCTGCATTGCATTTTTGTGCTGCTTGTTTGGATACGAGAATCTGTCTTTCTGCTTCCTTGTCAGCATCCTCTTTCTGCTTTTTGGCTTCATCTGCTTTCTTTTTGAGGCGCTCCACTTCCTCCTGTGCATTTTTGCACTGTCTGCCTGCTTCTTCCTCTGCAGCAGTGATCTTTTTTACCTTTTCCTCTGCTTCGCGCCTGCGTTTCTCCTCCTCCAGGGCAAGTTTCCTGTGTTTCTCAGCCTCTTTTTCAGCTTGGAGTTTACTCTGCTGTGTTTCCTCTGCAATGTTTTTCAGTTTATTCAACTCCAGCTCCAAATCAAGCTTGCCAGATGAGGCTTTCTCAAAGTTTAGCTTGAGAATGCGAATTTCCTCCTCAACCACTCGTCTCTGCTTGAGAGTTTCATCTACAAGTGTCTTTTGTCTTCCCAACTCATTCTCAGATGACTTCTTGAGTTGATTGATCTTTTCTTCAATATCTTGCTTGTGCTGGCTGGCTTGGTCCTCCAGAGCTTTCCTCTGGTAAGCTTCATCCTCAGCTTGTCGTCTGAGTCGCTCATTCTCAGCCTCTTTTTCTTTGAGGGCAATTTCTGCTTCAGTCTTCATGCGAGTTGCCTCATTAATGGCAGCAAGCTTCTCCTTGAGGATCCTTTCAGCTTCTGCTCTTTGACGAGCTGCCTCTTGCTCAGCAACTTGTCTTTGTCGCTTGGCTTCCTCAGCAATGGATCTAAGTTTTCCTGCCTCCTCAGCAAGGTCCCTCATTTTTGCAGCTTCAGATTCGAGGAGCTGTTTGCTCTTCTCAGTGTTGGACATGCTATCCTTTTCTGCCTTGGACTTTAGCTGCAGGAGTACATTCATTTCACTCCTCACTTTGGCCAGTTCATCTTCGAGCTGTTTCCTTTGCTGCTCAGCTGCACTGACTTCATTCTTCAGGCGGTACAGCTCGTCATCAAGCAGGGATCTCTGTTGCTCAGCATGGTCGAAGTCTGCCCTTAGCCGGATTAACTCCTGTTCTGCTGAGAGTTTCTGCTGAGCAGTTCCCTCAGCTAGCCTCCTCTGCCTCTCCAGCTCTTGCTCTGCCATATCTTTCTGTTTCAGTGCGGACTCCTCAGCTTTAGCCCTCTTCCTGGCCTCACGCTCAGCATCCTCCTTCTGTTTCTCGGCATCCTCCTGGGCACGGCTCTTTTTGTGAGCTTCTTCCTCAGCCTGGAGCCTTAAGCGGAGTGCCTCATTGGCCTTCTGCCTCCATTTCTCTAACTCCTTCTCTGCCTCCTCCCTGGCCATATCAGCCTCTTCCTGTTGCTTCTTAAGACGAGCTGCCTCCTCCTGCAGCTGGATGACAGTGACATGCTCTAGTTTGAGTGATTCCTCCAGCTTTGATGTCTTTTCAACATAGGACATGCGTTTGCTCTGGAGTTCGGTGGCAGCACTCTTCTGTGCCACCTCCTGGGCAACCTTGATCTGCCTCTCCTTCTCCACTTCAGCTTGCTTCATGCGTCTCTCCGCCTCCTCCGCCTGCCTCTTCAGCTTCTCAAGGTCTTCCAGAGCCTTCTGCTTCTGCTTGGCAGCCTCCTTCTCAGCCTCAGACTTTAACTTGAGCTCTTCCTCTGCCTTGCGTTTTTTCTGGGTCTCCTCGTTGACCTGTTTGCGGAGCTTCTCAGCCTCCTCCTGTGCAAGCTTCCTCAGCCTCTCGGCTTCAGACGCTTTTTCCCGGAGTTGCTTGAGCTCATCCTCAGCTGTAGACTTCTGATTGACAGTGGTCTCCAGCTGGATCCTGATGATACGGATTTCCTCCTCAATCTTGACTCTGCTCTGATTGGCTTCTTCTACCTGTTGGCTCTTGGACTTGATCTGCTGCTCTGAGAGATTTTTGAGCTCATGTAGTTCCAGCTGGATATTGTGCTTTTGCTTTTCTGCATCTACAGAAACAACTTGTCTCCTGCTGACTTCCTCCTGCATCATGAGCTTCAGCTCTTGAGCTTCCTGCTCTGCCTTGGCAATGGCCTTTGCATGAGATTCAGCTAGCTGCTTCTGTTTGTTTAACTCAGCCTGCATCTCTGCCATTTTTTTCCTGTCTTCCGCTTTCATTTTCTCAGCAGCTTTCTGTATTAGTGGAAGCAAATGGTAAAGAAAATATAAAAATTAAGCATGACAGGTTAAATGTTAATGTTAATAGTTAGCTTAAAGATATATATGTTTAGATGTAAATTCATTCAGGAGGATGCTGTTAAAGCAAGTTATCTTCGACAAAGACAATTCAAGGTAGAAACAAGTAAGATGGAAAATGGATATGTAACAATTCATGTATGGAGACAAGACATCACTTCACAACACAAGAAAGTGAGGAACTCATGTGGCATGCAACTGTATCTTTTTAAATATTGGTGTCCATAAGGGAATTAATTTGTGATCAACCATTTTGCATAAGTGAAATATGAAAGTGAATAATTCATTTTTGAATCATCTATCTTTTCAGCTTGAAATGATTCAAACAAAGTTATTATTCCAAAAATGACATCACAATCAACCAGTAACTAGTTCATCTATTCACACTGTTAAACAACCTGTTACGTTGATTCTTTAGATCACTATTATCAAGGAACTGAGCCGAATATGTCCAAAGGGAAAGCAGGGATAGTGCAAGGATAGTCTGAAAATGTCATAAGAAAATAGCACCTAAAGCCCATGCTAACACAGAATAAGCAAGACATGGAAGGAAGTGAATGTAAGGTAAATATGGAAATGTTTGGCAGTTTAGGTGATGAATTGAAGCCTGAGGGTATGGAAGGTAAGGAACATAATGAGAGAATAGTAACTGGAGCGTAGTGGATTATTTACCTCTTTTAACGCCCAAACAAGATAAGCATTCATCATGACAAAGCACTGGCAAGCAGTTAAGAAAAGCAAAGAAACGAACAAAACATTAGGGTTAGAAAAGAACGGGAGACGGAAAATTTGTGTTAATCTGAAAAAAAGGAAAGTCGAAGAACATGGCAGTCAGCCTGAAGCATATAGTGGGAGAGCTTAGATTGAGATGTAAGAAAGAGTGGCCAATGAGAAAAAAGACATAGTGAAAGAAATAACGCCCTTTGAAAAAAAATATTATGGCACGCCTCAATAAATGACATGAAAATGAATAGGCCAAAATATAAAATGTGCAAATCGTATGAGTTATTTCTTCTAACCCACTGGAATTTCCTCTCAATGGTCTCTTAATCTTTTGAGGATGCTCTCTTTCTTTTGCTTCAGACTGAACATAAACGTTTCATCGATTCATTGAATTTCGTGACAAGGTCAATACTGCTTATCAAAAGAGTATGCAATTGTCATTGATGTTCATATAATAGATAAGTATCTGCTTGGTCCTGGATATTTTAAGGCACCGTAAACATTTCATATGACACTCTAGCCATATTCTAATGTATATTGATAGTCCCTGGTTCCCATCTGAAAACCATGACACTTAGCACTAGGATTATTTTTGGTAGAGCGTTCATATTTGCCGAACAGCTCAGCTTGGCCATCATTCTAAGCGATAGGATTTCCTGTACAAGTTCCTGTACAGTACAGCATGCAAATGCCAATGTTCCAAACCATACTTTACCTCAGAATGTAGGAATGTCAAGTCAACCATACATTAATGTGTGTGTATGCATTTGTGCGTGCAAGAGAGCGGTCATGCGTTTGTTTTTCATTGGTTGTCAATGGGTTAGGGTTAGGATATCCCAGTGTGTTGTCACGCACCTCCTCGTCCTCCAGGCGGCGCTGTGTGTCGGTGATAAACTTGATGTACTGACTGGTCAGAGTCATCAGCTCGCTGTAGCGGGTTCTTAGCGTCACATACTGATGGAGGAGAAACAAAACAGGAAACCTTTGATTTTAGTGTGTGTCGGCTTAAACTATTGATCTAAACTTTTCTCCTAACATTGCAAATGGTTGTCAGAGAATGACAGTCTGCGTTCAGATAACACAAGCGGCACAGACCTCTTGAATGATGTTATCCGAGGCAGAATCCATTTTGGTTTTCTTCAGGGGTGAGAGAGGGTCCACCTGTGCTTTGTAGGCCACCAACTGGAGTTCATAATCCTAATAAAAAGAAACAGGATGTTTCAACACTAAACCCTATGAAATGAAGACATTTAAATAAAGCTGTATGTGAATGCAATAATGCTTTCCACGTTTGTACACTAATGTTGTGCATGCTTGCCTTGATAGTGTCGATATACGCCTTGGCATATTTCTGACACTCGTCAACTTTCTCTTTGTTTTGCTCGATCTCTTCCAGAAGTTTCTATGTTGGGGGAAATAATCAGAATTAGTCTGGATGTGACTTCCAAGGTGTGCCTGTATATGTTCAATGATGAGAACTACACAAAACACACCTTTATAACATTCATAGTCAAGTAGTATACAGAATAAGAAGTATAAAAACAATGTCAATGATTTATTTTCACAAAGTTTCAGAATGTTCAGTTGATCAGCTAAGCACCTAGAGCAATGCAGTGATGTAATGGACCCCTAATATGCCCCCATCAGTACAGTAGCCTACCTTCTCCTGGGCCAGTTGCTCCTTCAGAGTCTTGCTGTCGCTGATGGGCACGGCCTGGATCTTCTCCTGCCTCTGCTTGGCGTCACCGATCCACTGGATGAGCCAGTCGTAGCTCTCTCTGTAGTACCCCAGCTGGCGACCTAGCTGCTCCAGCTCCCGCTGACGCAGGTCCATCTGGGAGAACACAGCCTGCCAGCGGTCCTGGAGACCGGACAGGAGATGGCGGTAGTGGTCCAGCTCAGCGTCACGCTCACTGTGCACACGAGACATCTTCTCGCTCACGGCTGCTGCCTTTCCGAGCTCGCCCTCCAGGGAATCGAATGCAGGCTTTTCACCCTCCGCTTCAGCACGCATTTTCTACAGGGAAAGAGACGGGAGGGAAGAACAACAGTTAGTATGTTAAATAAGATGTCAATAATGATATATATCCAATGATATATATGAAACGTAAAAATGTATGAGCGTTGGCAGTCGAGAAACCCATAACGAATCCCACACAGTTCATTAATGTCCCAGAGCGCACGTGTTTCTAATGTAATAAACATCACAATCGAGCTACTGAGTAGCGTTCATGCAAAAGCCTCTCCCAGCTCCCTGGCTTGTGAAAAAGCGGACCAACTGTGTCATACAACAGGAGGCAAGTGTTGAGAGAACTGAGAACAGAAGCCTGGTTGTCCAGTGGAAACTTAACACAAGAATAAAGGCTGAAGCTGCGCCCAGTGCTGTCCAGTCAGTTCACCTTGAGCTGGGTGCGGTACATCTCCACCTCCTTGACGTCATCGGGAACAGTTTGGACCTCGCGCAGTCGCTGCTCATACTTCTTCAGCACTCCCTCGGCCCCCTGCGTGTTGCGGATGACCACGTCCACCGTCTTCAGCCTTCAGGCAAGGAGAAGGAAATGTCAGTAGAGGAGAGATGGGGAGGGAAGTGGCGTGGGAGATTTAATGCGGCTTAAATAGAATGTTGCATTATTCACTTGCTTGTTTGTTGCTTTTGTCAGGGCAATAAGAACCCCCAGAAACGGCAACTGGCTACAGAAAGAAAACTGACGAGTCAACTCACTTCTCTAGATAGACGGAGGAGAGGATGTAGGCATGGTCCATCTTCTTCAGGGTGAACTCCAGTTCAGAGCGCAGGACAGGCGCAGTGCTGGACTGCTTAGGAGTGGTATTCAGGACCTCCTCGGTCTTCACGGCCACCTGGTCCAGGTTCTTCTTGATACCCTCAAGCTCTACTTGGACTTTCTGAAAGAGGAGAAAAACAAGCACATGACGATTAAGATAAAGAAAGGACAAATAGCAAAACAAAGGGAGGAAACCTCCTCTGATTACAAACTTCCACCGAGTATCATAATGCTGAATGAGTCCCCTCAATCAGGTCCAAGGAAGCAGTATGTTCCTGAGCCTGACCTGTGTGTGGACTCTCTGGGCGAAGAGCTGCCAGGGGTCTTGGTGGAGAAGCAGAGAAAGGATCCCCACTAGGCCCAGAGCCAGCAGGGTCCAGAGGAGCTGGATCAGCAGGCTGGCCAGTGGGCCTTCCAGCCAGTCAGTCTCCATAGAGAAACACAGCCCAGGGACTTACTGGACACACTGAGCTTAGACACGACTCAATTTTCTCTTTCTCTCCCTCTTGCGCTCTCTGTCTTACTCTCATGAATCGCCTTCTCCTCTCTCCCTCTTCCCCCGTCAGAGGCTGCGCAGAAGGCGGTGACCATGCCATTCCATTCCCTCCCTCTCGATCTACCTCCGCCCCGCCTATCCACCCTTCTACTGAGTCATCGTTCCTCTCTTTCCTGCTGTACTTGGCTCCCGTACAGTATGTGTATATCTCCTTTCTCAAGCCCCCTTCTTTTTCACATTTCTCTCCCTCACTGCAGAAAGCCCTATCCATAGCTGCAATCTGCTGTAATTAAGCCTCGCTGTCTCCTCTCTCTGTATTTCATTCCCTCTCTTTCTCCCTCATTCTCTTTCTTCCTCATTCTCTCTCTCTCCTTTTCTGTGTAGTGCTTTGTCCTGTTTCTGGTGCCAGTCTGTAGCTTGGTATCAGGGTTGGGGAGTAACGTATTACATGTAATAGATTACAACAACAAAAAATTACAAAAAACGGTGTTACGTTACCAGCTAAAATATTGTAATCAGATTACAGACACTTTTGAAAGACTAGAAAAAGTAGATTCAAAAGGGATGTTTGTGAAAAAATTATTCTCTCTGACATTCAAATCAGCTTTGCAAAAAGGCGCAAGTTCAAGTTTGTTCCGCCTGAGTGAATCTGATCACAAGTCAGAGACCACTATGATGACACACCAAATGCATTAGGATTGCAGGGAAAGAGTAGGAATTGGCTTTTGTAGGCTACAGTCCAAGCTATGTCTTCCAATGGTGCGAGTGCTGTCGGCATCCAAAGATGATCCAACTTGAATAAACGCTTGGAGGTAAGGACGACAGCAGATATCACTTATTATTGATAACTACATAGCGCATTGATTTGAATCACACTGGTGCTCTCTCATTTAGGGAGTTTTAGGGAGTTCCTTCCTTCTAAACTCCTCCGTGGTATTTGTGCTCCATATTGTCAAAAAACAAGATTAATTTAAGAAGACCACAAGCGGGGTTTTTATTGCTGGATCTAATTTGTGCTGATTCAGAAAAATGCCCATAGGCCTAATGGACACATGCTCAAACTCGCACACTTTGATAGACTTAAATGGCTGCAAATTATTGAAGTATCAAAGTGTCACCAAAGAAAAACGGAAACAACAAGCCTATAGCAAAACACAGAATTTGGTATACATTTTTTGCAAATAGCACTTTTCAGTAGTGCTCGTAGAATGCCATTCCATGAGATCAGCATTTATTTTTTAAACTTAAAGCAATAAGCCTGCATGACAACAAAACCGTAGTAGGCTAATAAGTCCTTCGTTTTTGGGTTACGCTCAGATAAAACAATTTGGCTAATCTAGATTTCCATATTTCCAAGTCGTATTCTTGAAGATCAAGGCGTATTAAATGAACTGGAATGACTGGAAATCTGACAGACTTTGTTTTTTTTTCTGTAAAGATATAGCCTAATCATATTATTATTGGTAGTAGAAAGCAATGGGTTTGAAGAAGCCTACATAACCAACCCATAAAGTAAAATGCAACATCCATTTATGGCCAGCTATGTAAACGCTAACATTGATTTATCCTGTAATAGATGTTGGTAAATTGGTAATATAAAGGTTTGCCTTCTTCTAATGCCTCTTAAGGGGAAAGTAATCCATTACAATTTTGGACATGTAACTAATGGATTACATTTAGAAAGTAACCTACCAAACCCTGCTTGGTATCACATTTTTGGTGCTTCCCCCTCCATAACAGTTTTACAGTAGCTCCTTGTTAAAAATACATTCAGGGCTCTTTGTGATGTTATTCCCAGTGTTCAAATAAAACATCATTGTTTTTTGGTGATTAACTTCGGTATCTGTTGTGCCATGGACACTAGCACTGATGTGCCCCTCCCCTACCGTTACCTTTACCTGTACATAGGTTATACTTCATTATCCTTTAATTATACAGGTTGATCCACTGAGGGTCTTTTACGGAGGAGACCTGTCCAACAAACAGGTTAGACCTAAGTCAGAACTTATTCTTTAGTTATTACAGTTTAGGTACAGTACCTTCTGGTCGGTGGTCTTCTGGGCACAGTCTTTGAGGGGGTCTTTGTCCACGGGCTTGCGGATGCGGGCCACGGTACGAGCCTCGCAGTCCTCTATCCGTAGACGCAGGTCCTTGATCTGGGTGATGTAGGTCACACACATCGACTCGTCCTGCTCACCTGTGTGCAGCGTGGACATTGTGGAGATTGGTTAGGATGGTAAGGGTGTGGCACTAGTAGCTCCAAGGGTGTGGGTTCAATACCCACAGGGAACACATACTCAAAATGTATGCACTCACTGTACTGTAAATCATTTCGAATAGAAGCGCCTGCTGAGTGGCAATAATAATACAATGATTATATTATCATGGTGAGGAGCTTAGGGCAGGAAGGGTGTGTGGTCACTGTAGGTGTAGTAAGATAGAGGGTTGAATGTAGTGTGGTGAAACCTTTCCCTTGATGTCTTCCATGTACGTTCTTTACCTTGCAATACCTCATTGCTTTGAATGGAATTACAATTGCAGATAGAGATAGAGAAAGCTATATACCCCACCCCACACACACACCTGTGTGCAGTGCATTCATATGGTTCATGATCAGACATGCATGTTTTCACATGTAGTGTGTCACACACAGCTTGATACGCATTCAAACAAAGCAAATTTCATTCCGAATGATCCTCTATGCAGGCGACCACACTGTGCAGTGGTATCTCTACACACAGCGAAACACAGCTTGACCACTACCTGAACGTGCTTTCTAAAGCACTATATTGCAGGACAACAAAAAAAAACAAAAAAAAAACAAAGCCACATTGGAAACAGGAAATGGACAAAAAAAAAAGACTAAAATATCATGCACTCACTCAAAAGTTGTAAGTGCTAGCGAAAGCATTGCTGTCAATGTGAACACTGTCAGTTGACGGGGGTGGAGTGACGAAAACAACAAATCGTTCATTTTTGAATGACCCAACCATCCATAGTTCAAGAGCATGGCGGTTCACTGTTGCCTGTGAGAGCTATAGCTTAGCGTGACACACTCACCTTTGGTTTTAACCACTGGTCCTGAAAGGTGAATTTGACAGTTACCCAATGTTGCTGACCTGCTGTACAGTAACACGCCTTTCACCCCTGACTACACACATCCACTGTATAAAAGACTGTTTGCTGGTGGTACTCAGAGAAGGAGAGTAGATGCCACCCTTACTGAGATCAAAACTTTATTTTACAGCCCGCTGTTTATTAGGTAATTACTAATTAATTATTTGTCAAACCAGGTAGTCACCAAACCAGAAAGTACCCACTAATACCCCATACCAGGCTGTAAAATAAAGGGTTCCAGAGGTTTGTTGTGTTTGTTCATGAGTATGTAGGTGGAACTGACCTTTCTCCACAGAGCGCAGAAGGTTGTCGTAGAACTGTGTGGTCTTAGAGTAGTCGCCCTCAATCTGCATACGGTCGTGTGGACCAAACAGCTGGGAATCCTGACTGTCACGCATGAAGTCCTGATAGTGAAGCTCCAGGTTCCTCATAATCAGCCTGTACTCCTCCACCTTCATGGTCTTAAACTATAGAGGGAAGAGAGGGGAGGGGGAAAGAGGGAGAAAGAGAAAGAAGAGAGAGAGAGAGAGAGAGAGAGGGAGGAGAGAGGAAGAAATAGGGTGAAAAGGAGAGAGGGAGAGGGAAGACGGAGAGAGAAGAAGAGGTAGGAGAGAAGGGGAAAAAGAGGGAGAGGTAGAATAAGGAGAGAGGTAAGTAAATAGTCAATCTGAGGCATGTTCATCTTTCAAAACCTCCTTGAGAGAGGAATCTATCAGAATTGCCTGTCAATTTGTCACTGTCATTCTGTCCATGTACCCTGCTTGTATAACAACCTGTTTTAGACGGTCACATTTCATAAAATCAAATCTACAATACAATCAAGGTTTTTAGTTTGTTTGTCACGTAATACAAACGCTTTGGTAGACACTGCTCCTTACTGTTGTAACAGTTTAACCTCTACGGGCCACGGTGGCAGTATTGAGAATTTTGAAAAAAATATGTGCCCATTTTTAACTGCCTCCTACACCAACTCAGAAGCTAGGATATGCATATTATTAACACATTCGGATAGAAAACACTCTGAATTTTCTAAAACAGTTTGAATGGTGTCTGTAAGTATAACAAAACTCATATTGCAGGCAAAAACCTGAGAAAAATAGATTAAAAAAAATGAGAATTTTGTGGCTGTACTATTTAGTGTCATTGTTTATTAGATACCATAGTGAGAAAGGATTCAGTTCGCAACTCCTACGGCTTCCACTAGATGTCAGCGATCTTTATAAAGTTGTTTGAAGCTTCTATGATTAACAGGGAGCAAATTAGAATGCATTGAAGTTGACGTCCGTGGGATGTCGTCACTTCCATTATGGCCTGCACCTGCGCAATCATGAGACACGAGACATTTTTAAAAAACGTTTTTCTAGACACAGGTGAAGTCGGGTTGAAACATTACTGATGTTTCACGTTAAAAATGGCTCTAAAGATTGATGCTAAACAACGTTTGACATGTTTGAACAAACGTAAATAGATTATTTTTGTAACTTTTTTAACTTTTTGCCGTGACTTCACACACCCCCCCCGCGCTACTTTTTAGTAGCCACCGAAGCGCTAACAACATGGAACAACTTGGAGTTATTTGGACATCAATTATGAACTTTGTCAAAAGAAACCACATTTGTTGTGGACCTGGAATTCCTGGAACTGCCAATGGATGAAGATAATCAAAGGTAATGGATTATTGACAATAGTATTATTGATATTACATGGTTACAAGATGATGCTAAGCTAATTAGGCTAGCTTATTGTTCTTAGCACAGCACCCGGTTTATTGCAACTTGTGATTTCCCAGTAAAGTTATTTTGAAATCTGGCAAGACAGTATCATTTACGAAATGTTAAACTATAATTATTTGAATGACAATATTATAATTTACCAATGTTTTCGAATAGTAATTTTGAAAATTGTAACGTTGTTCACCGGAAGCATTTCAGAGAAGAAAAAAATCAGAATTTCACCGCTACTGTAAAATGCGGTTTTTGGATATAAATATGAACTTGATGGAACAAAAAATGCATGTATTGTATAACATAATGTCCTAGGAGTGTCATCTGATGGAGATTGTCAAAGGTTGGTGCATAATTTTAGCTGGTTTCTGCTTTTGGTGACGCCTGACCTTGAATTGAAAATGGATGTTTGTACTTTTGTGGCTATGTACTGTCCTAACATAATCTAACTTTATGCTTTTGCCGTAAAGCCTCTTTGAAAATCGAACAATGTGGTTAGATTAAGGAGATGTTTATCTTTTAAATGGTGTAAAATAGTTGATTGTTTGAGAAATTGAAATTATTAGATTTTTGATGTTTTGAATTTCCAGCCTTGCTAGCAATCCCGTCTCAGGGTTCATTGCTAACCCGTGGCCTCAACAGGATAAGAACTTTCCCCCGCCAATAATTCTATTTGGAAACCCATGAGGTTTTCTAACTCAATAAAACACTTGTCCATGTTTACATGGTCTGCTCTATAAATAGCAGAGCTCGAGACTCAACCTCACCGTAAAGCAACAATGGTAAGGGAAATCTCCCCATTCAATTCAGCACACTTACAGTAACACAAACAGGGTGACCACTTGACTCCCTATCACAGGGTCACTTGATTGACTGTCTGTGAGGATCACGTTTAACTTAAAAGAGTACAAGTCTAAACTTCAAACAGTTAACTAATGTCAGACTATTCTATTCACTATATATCTTTCTAAATGTTTGTTTTAAGATAAACAAAAACACAGATGACTAGTGTTTACCATGGTGATGTTCCAGGTACGTATCTGCGTGATGTCTCTCGTCAGGTACTGCCAGGAAAGCATGCTCTTCATGTCCACATGCATTCTCTGCCACAGGATCAGCATCGACTGGTGACCAGAATCCAGACTGGGGACGGAGACAGAAGGAAGTGTTATTGTACTGTAAACAAATATAACTAGGGCCCAGAGTTTTTTCATGGCTAGGTCACGAAAAACCAGCCTGGTCCCAGATCTGTTTGTATCATCTTGCCAACTCCTATAGTCATTGTCAGGGAAGACAGCGCAAACAGATATGGGAGGTGGCAAAAAAAAGAAGAAAAATGGGCTCTGCGTGATCCATTGATGGAGAGCACTGTGTATTGATGTAAGAGTCTCACCTGGACACACTGTCCACAGCCTCCTTGTTGACAGGTGGAACCAGGAAGCAGACTGAAGGCACCACCGCCTCAATGCCTGAGCGGTTAAGGACCTTCCACTTGTTGGGTTGTGGGGAGTTGTTGATGAGAGCACACTCCTCACCCTTATGGACGGTGATCTGCACAGAGGGACAGAGTACATGAGACGTTACAGTCCGTGGATGGTGGATGGCTAGACCAGCATGAATGAATGAACCAGGAAGAATGAATGAATGGGGAAAAAAACGAGTGATGAACGAAACAAACAAATGAAAAGTAAGTCTCTACTTCCTCTACATAGGTAGAGCGTTATTCCTACACCAGATACCTTCAAAATGTGATGATAAAGATGATACGCTTACCTCCATCTGTTTGAAGTCACACACGGCCTGGATGGGCAGTTTACCCTTGATGGACTTGGTGGGGTTACGGGGCTTCAGCTGGATTATGGTCTTGGCTCTCTTGTTCAGGCCAGCCACGTGAGTCTTAAACTCATTCAGCTGCTCCTTCTCCTCCTGGTGAAGAAGGGAAATCATTCAAAATCTCCCGAAAAAAATGGAACAAAAAGATAAAGAGTTTCCTGGTTTGCTTTCTCTGCATTTGAGCGACTAAAGTTCTGCCTATGACGAGGGCCCATATTCATGAAGTATCTCAGAGTAAGAGTACTGATCTAGGATCATGGAACCCCTTTCCATTCATTATATATAAAAAGCAGACCTGATTCTAGATCAGCAGTCCTACTCTTACGATTTATGAATATGGGTCCCAGAGCTAGGTGACCTCACGTTTTATGTGAGCACAAGCATCCATACGCAGTCCAACTGTGTAGTAGGCTACGCACCATAGCATCCTGCAGCAGGTCCTCTAGTCGCGTGGCCGTAGTGGAGCGATCACAGCTGTACTTCTTCTTCATCATCTCCTGCATCTTCTTCATCCTCTCCTCAGCCTCTTTCACGTCCGAGAAGAACTGCGAAGAAGCACAAGAGGATAAGGGCATGTGTGTTTGAACAATCAATGAGAACATCAACAATTGTGTTTGGAACTATTACTCATGGAACCATGCAGGTTTATGAGACATTCTCTATTTTGAAAATTATTCTGAGCATCCAAACCTGGTAGTACGCTGTGTTCTCTTTGAGGTGAGCCTCGATGCAACAACACAGCTGGAGGATCCAGCTCCACTGAGTCTGCAGGGCTGCTGTGAAGGCCTGGAAATTAAAGGGGGACATCAAGAGTTGGGCAAAACAGGGTTGTGTTCATTAGACACCAAGCGGGGTAAAACAGACTGAAACACGGAGGGACTACCTGAACTTGTCCAATAAGACATGCTTGTTTTCAGTTGCAAAACAATCTACTACGGTATGCGGTTCTGTGTACTAATGCATACATCCAGGTTTACCCTGTTATTGCACATGGAGACCACTACGGGGTATTGCTGTGCTCACCTCCACTGTCTTCTTGCCGGGGTGGCCCTCCTTCAGCATCTTGTCTCCTGTGGCCTGGATGTCGTTGACCTTTTTCTCTCTCAGCTCCAGCTCACGCATTAGCCCCTTCCGAATGAAGATGAGCTATCAATGAGCTATCAACAGCCTTACATTCAGATGAACACTACTCCAGAGTTTGGAAATACTGTATGATCTATTCAATCTTTTTCTATGCTTCAGAATATGTGCATTTGAGCAACCAAGCTGTCTTAACAGCATTTCTGATATATTTTTCAAGTTCCATATATGGTTTTCTGAGTGGGCGGTTAGACCTACCGAGTAGTTGTCTTTCTTGGCAGTCATGTTGGTGTTGCGGTCGCTCCAGTCGTAGTTGACCTCCTCCTCCTCTTTGTCGTTGAGCCACATCAGCTCCTTGGTTGCCGCGCTGACGAACACATAGAGCGAGTCCAGGTTACGCAGACGAGACTTGGAGGAGTTCTGGGAGAGAGAGCGGTGAAAGAGGGAAGATATAAATTAAATTGCATACTGTGTGTGTATATATCAGAATACAAATTATTACTAATCCTGGTGGTAGTTGGCCATAACAGCATCTTTACCCAAAAATATTACATTTAACCCAATAGAATGCTTCTGAATAAAGATCTTACTAGCAGCTTGGCATACTGAAGGTCCAGTTTGCCCAGGTATTGACTGTATGTCCCCTTACTGACTGGGGATAGCTGGCTCTGAGGGACACAAGAGACACACAGGCCACATCAATGTAATGTCACAGTCAGATAGAGAGGATCTAACACTTGAGGTTGGTAATGAATGTATGTAATGTCTCCAATCCCTCGGATCGAATACAAAAGAACATGATGTCAACTCATTCAAAGTGATATGGAAATATACGGAGACATGGAGAGTCTATGAAACAAAGTTATTATAACACCCCACTAAAACATATTTCACCTTTGCCCCTTTAAGGTCTAGTACCTCGTCAGCCTTGGCCCGTTCGATCTTGGAGCGGAAGTCCTCCACGGTCTGGTGCAGGCCCCGGTGGCTGCCCAGCTGAGACTCCACGGTGGGCAAGTCCGAGCCCCACTCGGCCTCGTCAATCCGCCTCTGACTCTCCTCCACCCAGGTCAGCAGGTCCTGGGCGTAGCGCAGGGTCACCTCGTCCATCTCAGGACGCGCCCTGGTGGAGGGCTGCTGGATGGACTGGATCACCTGCGACTTGAGGCGCAGGTTATAATCGGTGCGCAGGTTCACAAGGCGCTCGTGAAGGCGGTATACCCTGTGGGAACGACACGCATTTGACAGGTAAGTGTTCTGTCCTGTAACACATTTTCCATTTTCTTCAGTTACATGACTATGGTTACGCAACAAACGTAGGTTTCAATCAGCGTTCATGACTAGAGGAGGAGGGGATATCATTTATAGTTTAGAGAAAATTGTTTTTATCCTAACAAAGCAAATCGTTGTAATCGATCAATGTATATAATATAATAGAATCAAATAGAAAATAGATACTTTATTATCCATTTTGTGAGAAACTGACATGGCCAACACACCTGCGGTACATCTGCTCGGCCTGCAGGTGGCGTCCATCTTTGAGCAGCTGCACGTCATTGAAGAGCAGGCGGATCATGCCGTCTGCCTTGTCCAGGTCCCGCTCCATCTCGGCAGTGTGCTGAGCCGGCTTCCCTGCACTCAGGAGACGGATGTCCTAGAGGGAGGAGGGCATACCAATATTAATGTCATTAACCTATGAGCTTTCGAGAGACAGAGAAGGTGAATGGTTTCTATGGTTGACAGACAAGTAATGCCTCCTCCACTTGAAGGATTTTATGGCTTTCCAAAGTTGTTGGAGATAGATAAGATCTTCATTTTATATGTGAGACTGTACTTATCCAGCCCACCTCACGCTGTTGTATGACAGGAGAGGCAATACCGTTCTGATAGGGAGAATTTTCACTGGTGATGACTGGACACATTAGTTTTGAATGAGGTAGTAAACAGACAGCTAATGATTTTCTAACTGGAGCATCTGACTCCAGTAGAAAACCACTGGCCTATAGCAGCTTTACATAATTGAGGACAATGGCTGTCCTTAGTTTGTCCCAGCCCCAGTCCCAGCCTCAGTCCCAGCCTCAGGCCCAGCCTCAGGCCCAGCCTCAGGCCCAGCCTCAGGCCCAGCCTCAGGCCCAGCCTCAGGCCCAGCCTCAGGCCCAGCCTCAGGCCCAGCCTCAGGCCTCCTCACTGTACAGTCAGAGTGTTAATGGTCCAAGACTCACCGTCTGCAGCAGGGTCTCCAGCTGGTTGAGCTGCTCCTCACACACACCTGACTCCATCTGGACTTTACTGACAATCCTCTGGAGTCTCTCTAGCCTGAGGGAAGAGAAGAGGAGCATTAACACCCATCTGGACAAAACACTGACCCGGTATAACATTTCACTTCTGTACCATGCTAAAAGTGAACGAATCAATAGAAAAACAAACAAACAAAAATGTTTTACGTCACGATTAAGAATATCGAGTATCAAATATAACATATTCCTTGCTTGGCCACAGCTAAAAACCTCATAACATAGTAACACAATTACCCACAACAGCGCAATCACTGAAAGTCCAGAACAAGACACTTACAGCCTCTTTGAATGCAGCAGGTACTCTACTCTATAAGAGTCCATCACAAATGCCATACTCTTGTCCCTATGCTCTCCCTTTTAAAGTCCCATGTAGAGAGGTGTCTCTTCTTAACACAGCCACATCGTGTCATGGGAATTCTCTCCCATCTTGGCAGGGACAACAAATGCCTGCTGCGTTGTGCAAGACAGATTTCTGCTGCGCTTGTTCAGCCATTCCTCATCCCAGTTCATGAATAAGGCTGCCCAGATAGAGCACTGTCCAGTCTGATGAACTTAGTTGAAACTAGCAAATGAGAACTGCCCATTATACTGAAAATGGACCCAGCAAACAAGGCTGTCTTATGACAGTGGACCAGCCCATTTCAAGACAACTCGCAACACACACCACTCCAGCCATCTAGCCTTATGATATTGGTAATATTGGTATTTGATGTCTTCTGACAGATAATCATATCTGATTAAGTTACAAGAAAGCATTTTGTAAAAATAAAATCGCTCTGTACAAGACTTGGCCCTTGTGAACAGAGGATGTCTTTCTTTGCAATCCCTTCATTGCAAAGGGAAAACATGATTCAATCATAACATCTGGATATGGAGTCTCCGAATTAGGGGAGATGGGTAATATAATTACTGTGCGTTACTTAGCTTCAGATGTTGTTCTTGCAGCGGTTTAAACGGCACATGTAACTACAAGGAAATGGTCCGATAGAATTGGCTTGATAAGAATCCATCCGTCACTTTCTGTGGTTTTTATATGAATCATGATTCATTCTCTGTAAGTAAGTTGCATTCATCAACGGTCTGATATTCTAATCGACACTTTGTGGCGCTACTTAAATCAAAGAAACTAGTGGAAACGTCCATCTAAAGTCAAGACGCATGAAGTCATCCCTGAAGAGCTTAGAGAAATCAGGCAGGACAGTGTCCGAGACCCTACGGCATCATAGATAGCAAACCTCGGGCGTGCCAATGGCATTACTTTTCAAGAGGAGCTGGCTGTAGACAAACCAGCCGAAACAAGGCCCCAGAGCAGTGCAACCAAGGAAAACTGGGTTTAATCGACTAATGGAGTTAGTTATCCAGGATTCTCTCACACAGACCAATGAATCAATGACCTGTCTTGTGTCGAACAATAACATATTCTTCCCATTTTGTAACATGAAGACCAATTATTTTCTAACAAAACAGGCAGAAACTAACAAGGTCACATGAAGAGAGTAGATATATACTAAACAGAAATATAAACGCAACAAGCAACAGTTTAATTGATTTTACTGAGTTACAGTTCATATGAGGAAATCAGTCAATTGAAATAATAAATTCATTAGGCCCTAATCTACGGATTTCACATGACTGAGAGTACAGATACGCATCTGTTGGTCACAGATACCTTTAAAAAATTGACCTTACAATGGGCCTTAGGATCTCATCATGATATTTTTGTGCATTCAAACTGCCATCGATAAAATGCAATTGTGTTCGTTGTCCGTAGCTTATGCCTGCCCACACCATAACCCCACCACCCCCATGGGGCACTCTGTTCACAACGTTGATATCAGAAAACCGCTCCCCCACACGGCGCCATACACGTGGTCTGCGGTTGTGAGGCCGGTTGGATGCACTGCCAAATTCTCAAAAATTATGTTGGAGGCGGCTTATGATAAAGAAATTAACATAAAATTCTCTGGCAACAGCTCTGGTGGACATTCATGAAGTCAGCATACCAATTGCACACTCCCTCAAAACTTTAGACATCTGTGGTATTGAGATTTGCGACAAAACTGCACATTTTAGAGTGCCCTTTTATTGTCCCCAGCACAAGGTGCACCTGTGTAATGATCATGGTGTTTAATCAGATTGTTAATATACCACACCTGTCAGGTGGATGGGTTATCTTGGCATCCCCACTAACAGCGATATAAACTAATTTGTGCACAACATTTGAGAGAAATACACTTTGTGTGCATATGGAACATTTCTGAGATCTTTTAATTCAGCTCATGAAACATGGCACCAAGACTTTACATGTTGCGTTTATATTTTTGTCCAGTGTAGATCCAGATGAGGATTGATGGAATCGTGGAATCAGGAATAATATGGCCAGACATTGATATCCACCACAGCTTTACTCACTCACCTCTCAAACTCTATCCTGAGCAGTCGTTCTCTCTCTAGGATGGACACGTGCAGACGGCCCCATTCCTTCTCCACATCAATGGGATGGTAGCCTGGAGGGACCTTGACCTGACCAGCATGCACTGCACTCTGTAGAGGGGGTGGTGTAAAATAATAAGTGTTAGACCTCTAGCCACAAATCAGACAACCATCTTTATCTATCTATATCAATCTGTCAAAAAACTGACTAGAGTATAATGGAAGGGGATACAATAGAGTAAAGTACAATTGAATACAATAGAATAGAATTAATCGAATAGACTAGAATGCAAACAGAATAAAAAATAATAGAATAGAAGCTCTGTGCATGGCTAACCTCAAAGGACTGGTAGATTAGTTTGGAACGGTGCTTGTCGGCCTCCTTTGCAGGCAGTTCTGTCTCTTTGAACTTCAAGAACTGACGCCACAGGATCTGAAAGAGAGAGACAGAATGAAGGAGAACATTTTCCTAACGTTCTCGAACGAACGGTCACAAAGGGGACATTTTTGTATATATAAAAAAAAGAACGTGCAGTGAAATGTTTTGTTTTACAGGGTCAGCTATAGTAGTATGGCATCCCTGGAGCTAATTAGTGTTAAGTGCCTTGCTCAAGGACACGTCAGCAGATTTTTCATATTGTTGAGTCATGGAATTCGAACCAGCGACCTCTCGGTTCCTGGCCCAACGCTCTAACCGCAAGGCAACCTACCTTACTAGCTAGTGAATCAATCCATCCTACTCTTGCTTCCTTTTTAAACGCTACATAACACTAAACAGGGTTGAGGACAATTCTATTTCAAGACAATCAATTCAGAAAGTAAACTGAAATTCCATTTGAAATGGAATTGACCCCAACCACGACAGCAGTACTTAACCAAACTGCTTCCATTGACTCTAGTCTAGGTGATGATTCTGATTTGCTAAAGCGGTGACGTGTAAAACTACAGTTCTTGATGAGTTAGTTGACATGTTTACATTCTCACAGTGGGAGTTACTTGAGAAAGGATTGTAACCTTGTAGCTTTATAACATGTTCCCATGTCCTTAATTCACATACATACACACAGAGCTTGACCTTTTCAATTGGCCATTAAACATGGGATTATCTAAATCCAGTATGGTACTGGATCACTAAAGTGGTTAACCCGATTATTTTGACACCTTCCCAAACAAAGGCTCACGCTAACAAAGATAAGGGCTGTTGAAAAGAATACATAGAAAAGTCAGATGCCTTATTAGAAGACATGGCATATAAACACAAATAGAAACAAATAGAGACTTCTCGAGATACTGCTTTTGCCTGTATTTTGGGAACCATTTTCTAGGAAAAGAGATCTTGGAACTATTGTACCTTGAAGCACAATATACCCAGCCTTGTACTGCTCATTCTGATCATGCCATTACATCTGATGAAAAGGAGGTGTGAGCACGTTAAACCCATATAATTGGTGTTCGAGTTGATAAAGGAAATTGGACACAGAAGTGCGTCCTCCTCTGTTTAACTGTACAATTCCTTTGTATGTACTGTACAAGATTTGGAAACAGATTACAGCAACTGATAGGTTCGTGAATGTCATATACATTATCCAATAGGAGAACTTAGCTGACCTAGCCTTTATCTGACAGTCCCTTTTGTCTCCACAGAGAAAGTTGCAGTCACGCAATGTTTTACGATTCAGAGCTAGCCAGGGAATGGGGAGGGGCAGTACGGAAGATTCCACTGAGGTTTAGGTAGAATAATGTTTGCCTTCAGGTCTGCTTTTCTCAGCTCCAGTACCATCCACCCAGATGTCACACGATGCCCGCCATCTCTAGACTGGACACATACTGTAATTGTTCTGTTTGATGTGGTATCGAATGGCAGAGCTACCCGCTTGGTCATAATGGCTTAACTATTTCACGACCACGCGTCTCAGGAGTGCATGACTTCTGTTGATGCATGTGCGCATGCATATCAGTAAGAGCTCAGAGAAACGAATCTCAAGAACGATTTGATCATGTGATCACCTCTGAATAGGCTTATGGTAACAGAAAATAAATGAAGGTGTGTGTGTGGAGAAATGTAATAAACATAATTCACAGCAATAAAAAAAATGCCTTAGCTTCAGACCCCAATATATAGACACAGAAACACATACAGTATATTCAGTACCCAAGCTCCAGTATACACGCTCCTATTGTCACGAGTGTGTGTAGGAACGGACCAAAGCGCAGCGTGGGTATCATTCCACATATTTACATTTTAATGTGAAACTATGCAAGACATACAATAAACCATAAACGAAACAACAAACCGTGACGAAGCGGTGCTACATGCACTAGCTCAAAAATAATCTCCCACAAACACAGGTGGGAAAAACAACTCCTTAAATATGATCCCCAATTAGAGACAACGATGACCAGCTGCCTCTAATTGGGAATCATACCAAACCCCAACATAGAAAAAAGGAACTAGAACATAACATAGAAAAAAAACTAGATAAACCCCCCTAGTCACACCCTGACCATCTTTACCATAGAAAATAAGACCACCATTTGGTCTGGACATGACACCTATGTCTAGCAATAAAACTTTATATGACCAGCCACAAGTAGCATTCCAATCCCAGTCACAACAGCGCTACAAGTAACTGTCCAAGTAGAAGACTCACCTCTATCTCCTCATAGCTGCCTGGGAACCTCCTCTCGCCGAAGATAACGACATGGTGGCTTATCCACTGCCGAATGATAGTGACCAGCTCATAGTACTCTGTCCAGCGCAGCTCCAGCTCCTGTAACACAGACACAGCAGGAAACAGCAGACAATAACAGGGTTTAACAACAGACAGCAAGAGCCTTCTCCTGGAGAGCCATGATAACTCGCCTGCTCACACACCACCCTCACTCAATTAGGTGTCAACAGAGAGAGAGAGAGAAAGTAGTGTGTGTGTGTGCACATGCATATGTACACACATGTGCAATAAAAAAAAGTTCCCTCCTTGACTCACTTTCATTATATGTTTAGTTATCATTGGAGTACAAATGGCACACTAAAATCTGTTTTGGCAATACAATACAGTACACCATTTTGCTTTTCCAATGGGTCTCTTCTATGTGCTGGGATCATGCTGTGGTGTGAGAGGGTGTTTATTGGGTAGAAAGTTATTTGAGGTAAACACAGAAGGTTGCTAATTTCCTGCAGCTCCATTTAGGATCACAGGACTTCCACTGTGGTTCCAAACTGAAGCGACTCTGGACGTCAGTGTCATAAACAAAACAAATGACATGTTCTGACTGTCACAAGCCTGTGTAATCCGGAGGGTCCTCGGAATTCACTCTCACTGAAAGTAGGATTGAATGCAATAACAGTGGCTTAGCGTGCCCCCTTTTGAATGTATCAATCTGAGTCTGAGACATAAGGTATGTCCAGTTTGTGAGTATATCAGGTTTAGGGACAATCTTATAAAAATAATGAAGTGATCAGAGATCAGCGGTGGTCAGAAATACACTCACGTTAGCCTGGGTTCCATCCTGGACATCCCGGGGCATGGCATCATACAGGGATGACACGTAGGTGATGATGGACTTCTCATCAGGGTGCGGCACGTCAACATCTGGGGAAATAATTGTGTGTTTATAGATTTATTTTCACAGCAAAAGAGGAATGGAGACGCTGCAAATACCAAATACGGAATGAAGTACTTTGAGGCTTCTTGTAAAACAAAAAGTTAAGTGTGTCCAGTCATTAGTTGGTACGTGAAGATGAGTGTAAACATTAGTTATACACTTAGATCATGTTCATGGTGGATTTGGAGAAGGGGGGGTATGGTTTATAAGCTCTTCAAGTTATAAGCTCTTCAAGTTCCATCTGGAGTCTCTCACCCCTGACTCTTCTTCCATTAAATATCAAAAGCACAAAGTTAGGTGGGACGTGGTTGGAGAACAAAACAGAAGCAAACAACGAAATGGGGGAGGGAATTTCCCGAATAGAAACTATTGTTTTCGTTGGAAAAACGTTTTCCGTTGCGAAACATTTTTGCTACAGCGTGCACTTGTGATTCCACCCCTGGTGTTGAGGTCAGCCCTCATCACACGTACATGTACTGGAGGATCTCTGTGCAGTCTTACCCTCTGGATCCAACAGGCGAGTCACGCCCAGGTCTGTCTCTGCCACGTTGAAGGCGTACTCAAGGTTCTGCACGTTGGTCTGGCGGTACACCTTACTCATGTCAATGAGTCTAGGCCTAAGGAGACAGAACCATGGGACATCCGTCATGATTGGTGTAAAGGCGGTGTAGACAGGTGAGGAGGGTATTAGGACAGGCCGGGCAGATACTGATAATTCATACCTACATATAACTTGTCCTAAAAAAATTTTTTTTTAAATGGCACGTCTGTATGTCATAAATCTGCAGTGAACACCTGACTCCCCTGAGGTGCTTGGCATCTATATACGAATGGAATGTTACATGGGGCTGCAGCAGACAACCAGGACAGCCATATTTCAAATGATATAAGCACCTACACTCGCTCCCCGTTACACTCATCTGCACCACGGAGAGGATAGTAAGTGAACAGAAAATAGCCATAGGGAAACATTCAAATCATACTGTTACTCAAATTCGATTCTTGACCAATGTAAACATAAAAAAAAAAATCTGTAACAAAACTTCCCTCTAATTCATTTTTCATTGCACCCATTAAGTTAAAATGTCACTGTTTAAGTAAAAATGTCATATTTTATGGCACAGTATACTCATTCTTGCTTTACATTACGTTCACATTATTCTGATATACTGCGAAAGTAAAGCCCAAGACAAATAAGAGAGAAGCTTAGAGCACATCCGTACAGCGATTTGACGCGATAGGTGGAGCGGACAGCGTAGTAGTCCCCAGGGCTTGGGGCTGATTCCAGGCACTGCACCTCCCTAAGAGAGAGCTGCTTCCGTGGCCGGGGGGGCTTCCCTTCTACCCTACTGGGAATGACCAGCCTCCCCTCCCCTCCCTGGAGGCTGTGGGGGCTCCAGTCATGTCCCAGCCCTGTCCCCTGGCCCAGCTCATGGTCCCCTGAGTGGGAGTCGCAGCTGGAGTGGGCCACTGAGCTGTGGGAGCCCTGGCCTGAGTCGCAGGAGGAGCCTTCTGAGAGGATATCGTCACACTGCATGACCACACGGTCTTCCAATGAGTTGACCAAACCTGTGACCCTGCTGGACGACCTGCCAGTCCTCTTCCTGGACTTCATGGACAGCTTCCTCTTCAGACTTGACATCATGGTGCCTTCTGGGAGTTGTAGTCTCCCCAAAACGGAGAGCTAGCTGGCTAGATGTTTTGTACTCTTCCAGTGGCAAGTGAAAACGTTGCACTTAACAGTGAGCTTCCAATTCCAAAAGGCTTGCTGCTCCAATCATTTTAACAAGCTTCCTTCTGATGGTTTGGCGTTTGTTCAGGATACAGCCGGGTCCAAGTCTGCAGAATGTGCAGGTAAATCCCACCCGAGCATTGACGTCTTCAATGAGACGTCTTCACAGTGTTCATGTTGAGGTTACAAAGAGTGCTCAACCCTCTCCGTGAGAGAAGAAACATCTCGGTATCACTAGGAGACTAACTGCTGTCATCCCCTCTGACCTGACCTCCCAACCTCAGCCCTGTCTATCCAAAACAGCTCCCCCGATATCAACTGTAACTTTCCCCAGTCCAACGTAAGGTCCTTAGTTCCCAGGGTGACAACAACATTCAATCCTCCAAATAAGTGGTTAAAAAAAGTGCCGCAAATTGGTGGATAGTGCCGACTGTAGGCTGTGCAAAAAGTAACTCTGCGGTGTTCGTCGTTTGAGTAGGAGTGTTACAGTGACACACCTCTCTCCTTACGAAAATCAGCTAGTAAATAGAATGCCTTAGGTGACACTCACAACTTAAAAAGTGTTCTCTCTATCTCTCTCTCTCGCTCTCTGTTAGAGAGAGCAGGGTGAAGCTCAACTTTGCAGGTACACGCACAGCTTTGATTGAACCTGCCCTGTGGGCCTCTCTTTCTTCCTTCCTTTAGTGCCACACCTTGCTGGGTATTTACCCAGATTTCCCTCATCACATGTCCCTCTTTTAGTCTCTCTCATGATTCATCCAGACTCCCTGGGGATGTGCAGGGTGCTGCTTTCATTACATGTTATGTGCTGGAAAACACTATTATTTACAGATAATGTGGCTGTCTCTGACTTTTTAGGACTCCGCCTAAACTTTGAGAGACCACAGACATGTCTCCACTCATCCACTCTCATATTCATGTCTATATGTACAGGGAGGGAAAAAAGTATTTGATCCCCTGCTGATTTTGTGTTTGCCCACTGACAAAGAAATGATTAGTCTATAATTTTAATGGTAGGTTTATTTGAACAGTGAGAGACAGAATAACAACAAAAATATCCAAATGATTTGCATTTTAATGAGGGAAATAAGTATTTGACCTCTCTGCAAAACATGACTTAGTACTTGGTGGCAAAACCCTTGTTGGCAATCACAGAGGTCAGATGTTTCTTGTAGTTGGCCACCAGGTTTGCACACATCTCAGGAGGGATTTTGTCCCACTCCTCTTTGCAGATCTTCTCCAAGTCATTAAGGTTTCGAGGCTGACGTTTGGCAACTCGAACCTTCAGCTCCCTCCACAGATTTTCTATGGGATTAAGTTCTGGAGACTGGCTAGGCCACTCCAGGACCTTAATGTGCTTCTTCTTGAGCTACTCCTTTGTTGCCTTGGCCGTGTGTTTTGGGTCATTGTCATGCTGGAATACCCATCCACGACACATTTTCAATGCCCTAGCTTAGGGAAGGAGGTTCTCACCCAAGATTTGACGGTACATGGCCCCGTCCATCGTCCCTTTGATGCGGTGAAGTTGTCCTGTCCCCTTAGCAGAAAAACACCCCCAAAGCATAATGTTTCCACCTCCATGTTTGACGGTGGGGATGGTGTTCTTGGGGTCATAGGCAGCATTCCTCCTCCTCCAAACACGGCGAGTTGAGTTGATGCCAAAGAGCTCCATTTTGGTCTCATCTGACTACAACACTTTCACCCAGTTGTCCTCTGAATCATTCAGATCTTCATTCGCAAACTTCAGACTGGCATGTATATGTGCTTTCTTGAGCAGGGGGACCTTGCGGGCGCTGCAGGATTTCAGTCCTTCACGGCGTAGTGTGTTACCAATTGTTTTCTTGGTGATTATGGTCCCAGCTGCCTTGAGATCATTGACAAGATCCTCCCGTGTAGTTCTGGGCTGATTCCTCACCGTTCTCATGATCATTGCAACTCCACGAGGTGAGATCTTGCATGGAGCCCCAGGCCGAGGGAGATTGACAGTTCTTTTGTGTTTCTTCCATTTGCGAATAATCGCACCAACTGTTGTCACCTTCTCACCAAGCTGCTTGGCGATGGTCTTGTAGCCCATTCCAGCCTTGTGTAGGTCTACAATCTTGTCCCTGACATCCTTGGAGAGCTCTTTGGTCTTGGCCATGGTGGAGAGTTTGGAATCTGATTGATTGATTGCTTCTGTGGACAGGTGTCTTTTATACAGGTAACAAACTGAGATTAGGAGCACTCCCTTTAAGAGTGTGCTCCTAATTTCAGCTCATTACCTGTATAAAAGACACCTGGGAGACAGAAATCTTTCTGATTGAGAGGGGGTCAAATACTTATTTCCCTCATTAAAATGCAAATCAATTTATACAATTTTTGACATGCGTTTTTCTGGATTTTTTGTTGTTATTCTGTCTCTCACTGTTCAAATAAACCTACCATTAAAATTAGACTGATCATTTCTTTGTCAGTGGACAAACGTACAAAATCAGCAGGGGATCAAATACTGTTTTCCCTCACTGTAACTGTATGCTTTAACAGTGACTAAAGCAGCTCTGATGCCATTGTAATACTAACAGAAGGAGTGATTCACTGAGAACTCATCTAGTCACTCCTCTAGTCCAGGGCTCCCTAGAAAAAATGGATTGTTATGAAAGGATAAGTAAACAAACCCATCTTTCCCAATTCTACACCACCCAGGTGCCTCAGACAGCACCCTCTCCACCTGAACGTATATTAGTGAGTCTAATAACATAATAATAACAGCATATACAGTAAGTGCTCAAATCAGTGCCAGTACCTGTATCCATCTGAGACAACACCCGCCTGTGGTATTCCAAGCCTAGGGCACTAACAAGTTCAAAGAAATGTCTTATTAGAGCTGCCTGAAACCTGTATGATCAAGTACGGCCAGGAGAGGAGATTGAACAACTACAGAGTTAGAATAAAAATGTAATTTACCTCAGGACTAGTCAGAACTGAGAAATAAACACTAAGTGGACACAAACTTATTTTATAAGACATGGAAAACGTTTCTCTATTTTGTTGAAACTAGTGTCTGATTGATTATGTACCTAGTTTACATTTGTACTAGATATACACTACATTACCAAAATTATGTGGACACCTGCTCGTCAGACAGCTCATTCCAAAATCATGGCCATTAATATGGAGTTGGTCCCCCCTTTGCTGCTATAACAGACCCCACTCTCCTGGGAAGGCTTTCCACTAGATTTTGTAACATTGCTGTGGGGACTTGCTTCCGTTCAGCCACAAGAGCATTAGTGAGGTCAGGCACTGATGTTGGGCGATTAGGCCTGGCTCGCAGTATGCGTTCCAATTCATCCCAGAGGTGTTCGATGGGGTTGAGGTCAGGGCCCAGTGCAGGCCAGTCAAGTTCTTCCACACCGATCTCGACAAACCATTTCTGTATGGACCTCACTTTGTGCACGGGGGTATTGTCATGCTGAAACAGGAAAGGGACTTCCCCAAAATATTGCCACAAAGTTCGAAGCACAAAATCGTCTAGAATGTCATTGTATACTGTAGCGTTAACATTTCCCTTCACTGGAACTAAGGGGCCTAGCCTGAACCATGAAAAACAGCCCCAGACCATTACGCCTCCTCCACCAAACTTTACAGTTGGCACTATGCATTGGGGCAGGTAGCGTTCTCCTGGCATCCCTCAAACCCAGATTCGTCCGTCGGACTGTCAGATGGTGAAGCGTGATTCATCACTCCAAAGAACGCATTTCCACTGCTCCAGAGTCCAATGGCGGCGAGCTTTACACCACTCCAGCGGTGTAAAGCTTTACACCTCTCCAGTCGATGCTTAGCATTGTGCATGGTGATCTTAGGCTTGTGTGCGGCTGCTCGGCCATGGAAACCCATTTCATGAAGGTCCCGACAAACAGTTATTGGGCATATGTTGCTTCCAGAGGCAGTTTGGAACTTGGCAGTAAGTGTTGAAACCGAGGACAGGCGATTTTTACATGCTACACGCTTTAGCACCCCGTGATCCCGTTCTGTGAGCTTGTGTGGCCTACCACTTTACAGCGGAGCCATTGTTGCTCCTAGACGTTTCCACTTCACAATAAAAACACTTACAATTGACCGGGGCAGCTCTAGCAGGGCAGAAATTTGACGAACTGACTTGTCGGAAAGGTGGCATCCTATGACGGTACCAGGTTGAAAGTCACTGAGCTCTTCAGTAAGGCCATTCGACTGCCAATGTTTGTCTATGGAGATTGCATGGCGGTGTGCTCAATTTATACACCTATCAGCAATGGGTGTTGCTGAAATATCCGAAGACCCATTTGCGACCAAGCATTAACTTTCTGACCAATGTCTTGAGATGTTGCTTCAATATATCCACATAATTTTCCTTCCTCATGCTGCTATCTATTTTGTGAAGTGCACCAGTCCCTCCTGCAGCAAAGCACCCCCACAACATGATGCTGCCACCACCGTGCTTCACGGTTGGGATTGGTGTTCTTCGGCTTGCAAGCCTCCCCCTTTTTCCTCCAACCATAACGATTGTCATTATGGCCAAACAGTTCAATTTTTATTTCATCAGACATTTCTCCAAAAGGTACGATTTTTGTCCCCATGTGCATTTGCAAACCGTAGTCTGTTTTTTTATGCCGGTTTTGGAGCAGTGGCTTCTTCCTTGCTGAGCGGCCTTTCAGGTTATGTCGATATTGGACTTGTTTTACTGTGGATATAGATACTTTTGTACCTGTTTCCTCCAGCATCTTCACAAGGTCCTTTGCTGTTGTTCTGGGATTGATTTGCACTTTAAGCACCAAAGTACGTTCATCTCTAGGAGACAGAACGCGTCTCCTTCCTGAGCGGTAAGATGGCTGCGTGGTCCCATGGTGTTTATACTTGTGTACTATTGTTTGTACATTTGAACGTGGTACATTCAGGCGTTTGGAAATTGCTCCCAAGGATGAACCAGACTTGTGGTCTACAATTGTTTTTCTGAGGACATATTTTGATTTTCCCATGATGTCAAACAAAGAGGCACTGAGTTTGAAGGTAGGCCTTGAAATACATCCACAGGTACACCTCCAATTGACTCAAATGGTGTCAATTAGCCTGTCAAAAGCTTCTAAAGCCATGACATCATTTTCTGGAATTTTCCAAGCTGTTTAAAGGCACAGTCAACTTAGTGTATGTAAACTTCTGACCCACTGGAATTGTGATACAGTGAATTATAAGTGAAATAATCAGTCTGTAAACAATTGTTGTAACAATTACTTGTGTCATGCACAAAGTAGATGTCCTAACCGACTTGCCAAAACTATAGTTTGTTAACAAAACATTTGTGGAGTGGTTGAAAAACGAATATTAATGACTCCAACCTAAGTGTATGTAAACTCCCCCCTACAACTGTAGTTGAACATCAATACGAGGATACAAATACATTTTTTTAAATAAAATAAATATTGCCCAGTGTGGATGGGGAGGGATTTGGACACATTCAAAAAAATAGAAAAATACCACTATGAATTACTGGTAATTTAGATACTAATGGTCAAGCAGCTAGCTATTTATATTGTACATTTGAAGCAGCTCTTCTACCAAGCATACCTACCAATGATTGTACCTATATATTACCTTACGTATGACCTTGTGATAAAATAATAATCATTTGAAGGACTAGTCAGAACTAGCATGGCACACACTACAATTTGACATTTGACAATATGTCCCATTCCTGCCCTATCTGCTTCACATCAAATAAAACGTAAGTGCGATGTGTCATGACAACCCCGTTGCATATAGCTTAGCACTACCAGAGACGCTAGGACAAGACATATTAACACCTAATAGTGCCACTTACTGTGGGTAATAACATGAGTGGGTACAGTCTACTAAGGGGTACATTTGGGGTACTATTTTTGGGGTTAATCTCACCTTTAAGAATAAACCTGAAATGGCTACATTTGGGGCGACAGCGGGGCTTACGTGTAACATTCTGATGTTCCAATCCAAAGATGTTCGCCAGTATCTGAACATTAGGTGCAGTATAGTCTCTTTTGACATACTTTACCCCAGATTTGGTTCTGGGTACAGAGATGAAATACTGTAACTCTTACACTACGTATTGTGGCTTGAGGTGTCGACCGCCAAATAATAACAACATATGCCATTTAGCAGACCCTTTCGCCAATCACGCATGCATACATTTTACGTACAGGTGGTCCCGGGAATCTAACTCAGTATCCTGGCATTACAAGCAGCATATTCTACCAACTGACCTACAGAGGACCACTTACTGGTGTTTGTGGATGACAGCGCTGAAGAGCTTGCCGTCCCTCCAGCTGGTGGTGAAGTTGTCACAGCGGATGCCCTGGTAGCCGTCCACCATGCGCTGGGACCACATCAGCAGCTTCTCCTTGGCCGACATGTCGTCTGACTGGCCATTCACCTGGATGTCCGAGATCTAACAGGGGAGGATAGATACCGGGGTTAGACAGGGGAGGAGGCCACACGCTACCAGGGTTGGGGTCAATTCCATTTAAATTGGGTCAATACAGGAAGTTAACTAAAATTGGATGAAAACGCCTCCTCAATGACGAGATTTGGAATAGAAAATGGAATTTCAGTTTACTTCCTGGATTGAATGAATTGATACGGAATTGACCCCAACTCTGCTTGTCATGGTGGCAGAGGGAGATAGTTTGAAACAATAAAGATATCATCTATTTGAGAAAATTGATTATGCATTGTAATGGATGGGGTTTGATTCAATCATATGATATTCTGGTTCACTATAAATCAGGTTTGTCTACCTCAATGATCTGTGGTGGAAAACAAGAAAAAATATTGTTTTTCAGCCAGGGGAGGCAACTCTGTCATCAATAGTACATATATGACATCAAAGGGAACAGCCAACTAGATCTCAATGCCTAGGTCATTGGGTAGGTGGGAGGGATGGCTGGTGGAGACTGCTCCTGCTTTGGGTCTCAAGACACAACTTAAGCACTATCTGGTCCAGTGCGGGAACACACACCATTGGCTAATGTGGCAGGACTTTATTTGGGCTGGAATGGAAATTAAATGAGTCACAGTCACCAGAGGCTCAGAGGGTACTCTCTGTTCTTGCCAAAAGACCGCTCATTTACCAAATTCTCTGCCTACTGGTCTCTTTCTGTAGTCGGTGTGTGTGGGTATACTGTAAGTGTGTGTGTGTGTGTGTGTGTGTGTGTGTGTATTCTCCTCGGGATCCAATCCACCCTCGATGGCCCCACCCTAAACCTCACCCCTCTGAAGAAGAGGAGAATGCCTATGATGACTCACCAAAAACTGTTGTTTTTCTCCTTCTGAGAAATGGGAGATACGCCTCTCTATCCAACGCAGTAGATGGAGTACAGTATACCAATGTAAATGTAAAACAAAAGTTGAACTGATGTCTGTGCCCAGCGGGTATACTCTACACCAGTCTTACTTCACAACCAACATCTCTTCTTGTGCCCTGCTCAACCAAGGCTGCCACGTGGACGTATAGCTCCATTTTAACTGGCAGTGCCAGCCATTCTCTAATCAAATAATGTAGTGTCATAGAAAGTCCATGTGTTATTTCACAAAGCTTTTACAGCATAGCATAGCAAGTAAGGGAGGTATCAGACCTGTTTTCAAATACTATTTGAAATAATTTATAATACTTTAGCTAGGCTTGATTGAGATTACCTGGCTTAATGGAACCAATAGTCAATGCTACCTTGGAGAATAGTTTGCAGGACACAATGTTCTTCTATTTCCTCTGCCTTCATCGGAACATGGGTCCCAAACAGACCTGTGTTCAAATACTATTTGACAACTTTCAAATACTTTTCATGTTTACTTAAGCCTTCCTGGAGTGCCAGTTGGGCAGGGTTTGACTATTGTATTGGTTCCATTATGCCAGGCAAACTCAATCAAGCCTAGCTAAATTATTTGAAATGATTATTGAAATTGTGCAGTAAGACTGGTGTAGAGTATACCCACTGGGCACAGACGTCAGTTCAACTTCTAGTTTTTGATTTACAATTGTTTGCGTTGTCAACTAAGGTGAATTCAATGTCAAATCAACAAAAAATGTCACTATGTCATTCGATTTTGGTTGAAAGTTGTGAAAAGTGAAAAAAAAGCAGTGGTGTGAAGTACTTAAGTAAAAAATACTTTAATGTACTACTTAAGTAGTTTTTTGGGGTATCTGTACTTTACTTTATTATTTATATTTTTGACAACTTTTACTTCACTACATTCCTAAAGAAAATATTGTACTTTTAACTTCCTACATTTTCCCTGACAACCAAAAGCACTAGTTACATTTTGAATGCTTAGCAGGACAGGACAATTGTCAAATTCAAGCACATATCAAGAGAACACGTGGTCATCCCTACTGCCTCTGGCATGGTGGACTCACTAAACACAAATGCATCTTTTGTGAATAATGTCTGAGTGTGGGAGTATGCCCCTGGCTGTCCATACATTTTAAAAGAAAGAAAATGGTGCAGTCTGCTTTGCTTAATTTAAGGAATTTTTAATTACTTACTTTTACTTTTGATACTTAAGTATATTTAGCAATTACATTTACTTTTGATACTTAAATGTAAAACCAAATACTTTTAGACTTATATTCAAGTAGTATTTTACCGGCTGACTTTCACTTTTACTTGAGTAACTTTTCTTCAAGTATGACAATTGGGTACTTTTTCAACCTCTGCTAAAATAACTATAATTATTAAACTGTAATAATACTATGATTGAAATATATTTGATAATAATTTGATGACAGATTTGACAGCAATGTGATTTTCTGAAAGCGATGTGGTAACATTGAGTGATTGAGATCAAATATGATTGGATTGAGTTCAATTTGTGATTGTTGATGATTGGCTTGGATCCGAGCCAAGGGGATAGGAGGATGAGGAGCTATGTGATATGGGAACACAACACTGACAGAGTAGGACACCTGGAAGTGAAGGATGATGGTCCATATCAGCCCAAGGGTCAGCTTGGGGTTGCCATCCGCAATGTCATCGTTTCTGATGTTCACCAGCTTGACCTGTGATTGGACGACAGAGAAGAGCGAGACTTAACAATTATAGTAGTTCACATCATAGTAGATGCATTATTACCCTGTTCCAATGCATTTAGATATTTGTCTCAGTCATGTCACTTACAGTAAGTCATCTTAATACAGTACAAGAGAAGTAAACTCAGAGGGTAACTCATTTGTTACATTATCTCCATTATTATATTTCAATTGTTGTTTCTCTTACCTGTCGGTGTTTGAGGAAGTCCAGTGCCATCTGTACATTCTGCAGCTTGTGGAATCTCATGCGGCCTTTCTCTCTGGGCTGGAGAGAGAGGGGGCAAGAGAGAGAACGACAGAGAGAGGGAGAGACAAAGAAGGGGGAGACCGAGAGAGATAGAGAAAGAGAGAGAGAGAGACAGACCGTGAGAGAGAGAGAGAGAGAGAGAGAGAGAGAGAGAGAGAGAGAGAGAGCGAGAGAGAGAGTGGGTGAGGGGGGGGTTAGAAACAGACTGGACAGGAGTTCATGCTACCTTAGAAGAGGAGTGGAGAAATGCGAGTGAAACATTACGTCGGAAGAGAAAAATGTGATGCAGCTACGACAATATCCAACTAACAGGAGAAGGGAAATTGGGAAATAAATTGTAGACTCAATGACAAGAGTACACACGATTTTCCTCCAAAGGAAAAGATGAACGACAAAGAATACGATGAATAACTGATGTGTCTCACAGATCTCCAAGTACAACTTCCCTCATTATAAAACCACATGAATGACATCATACCTGTTCTTCACATTCGACAGTCAAACACAGAGGTAAATAAGAGATATATTTGGGGTGAAGGGGGGGAGCATCAGTCATGCATTGGCTGAGCCAATAACATGATTAGTTATTAGGTACAGGAATCTTTGGTTGTTTGGTTGGTTTTGAATTGTGTCACCACTTCATACATGTGTTCTGATTGGAGAACAATGAACTGAAGACTTCCACTTCCAAAGAATACTGTATTTGTGCTGTGTAATAAGCATTAGTAATTGAGCCACACAGAAACAAAGTTATTTCCAAACCGATAATTTCCAGTGCTTCAAGTATTGTTATAGCATCAATGACTAGTCAATGAAGTAGTTAGTCAATTATGTCCTTCCTTCATTCAGCCATGGCACCTATTAATAACAGAGGGTATTTGTTTACAGCCAGCAGCGAAATGGTTAATGCACCTCTGAGACTTTGCAAGCTTGTCAATGAGAAATAGGTGATGCCCAAAGGAGAAAAAAATAATGGAATCATAAGCACAGCAAGTGGCATCATGCACAGCCGAGCCACTGGGTAATGGATGACTCAAGCCACATGAAGTAGAAGAAGAAAATGGCGGCCGAGTTATAGAAAACCCCACTCACCAACCGCAAGTTCCTGACCACGTCTCTCTCCCTTGCCTAGCCCCAGCAAAGAGCAGTGCAAAGAGAGGAGGCATAGGCCAAAGGGCAAAGGTCAGCATACAGGAAAGGGGGGGAAAGTGTAGGGGGACATGAGGGGGACATGAGGAGAGGGGGGGGGAGCAGAGAAGGAGAACCAGAGAAGGGTCAGACAGGAGCACACAGTTCAAAAAGAGAAGCCAAAGTGGGGTTAATGTGTTAGGACCATGGAGGCGTCTGGTAGATGAGCAAAGACCAGCAGAGCCAGCGGAGCGATGAGCTACTGTAGCAGAGACAGAGTGCAAGGTTTCCAGAGAGATCTGCAGTAACCTATAATGCATCATCATAATGTGCAAGCATCCAGTGTTGACTTACTGACTTATTTCAAAAAATCTAAACAACTACAAATAGTTAACATTTCCGGGGACTGGAATGAAAGTTAGGTAAGCAGGGGTTGTCTTAGACAGTTAATGGGTCTTTGTTTACTTTCCAGTTACTGTCTTGTTAGGTTGTGCTACGACTTGAAAGTCTAACTAATGTTTTGCTTTGCTTCAGGGATGGTATACCGGTTTGGATTAGGTAGGTATAAATAAGGGTTAGACTTTTGTTTCTTAGGGTTAGGGTCAGGCGAGGTCAGTCCATTTGCCAATCAGAAGTCGGGATCAGTGGTCGAGGTCAGTCCATTCACCAATCAGAAGTCAGCAGTTCTTACCAGCGTCTCCCCAGAGAGGACCTCCAGGAGGGAGATCAGGTTGTGTCCATCTCTCAGGTCTTCATACAGGTCTGTGACCTGACGCTGTGACTGTTCCACAGAAAGAGAAGGGAGAGATGTAAGGCAAGGGTTGTCATCACAATGCATTTTTCTGTGTGCAACACCTAGACAAAATACCTAGAAGCCGTGCATTGTATTGATGTAATAACGTTTTGATATTCTGGATCTGGTTATGAGTCTGATTTGATAGGGTACCTGGACATGGGGATCGTCCTCTCACAGTGAACCTTGGAAAGAGCAACCAATCTTTACAGTATAAAACTAGACAAAATGTTCAAGCTCCTCTCAGATCAGTCTACACGGCTCATGGTATAAACCAGCAGCTCTCTCTCTCTCTCTCTCTCTCTCTCTCTCTCTCTGTCTCTCCCTCGCTCCAACAGTACATCTGTACAAAGGACAGGAACGCATGGCCTCGGGCAACCAATCAGCCTGCGTTCGACACTCAGACACCTGCTAATTGGCAGCTGCCAGATCTACTGAGAGATGATGGATGGACGGAAGACAGGGAGTCTTCATTTAACAACAAAAAAATCACATCAATTAAAAACAACTAAATCTTTCGCACATACATATAAACAGTACAAACACAGGCAGATACCTGCACATGAAAACAGATACTCCAGTGAGTCTTGGGACTGCATGCATGCTATAATCAATTCCAGTCAGAAAGATAAACTGTGATCGTGAGCTGAAGAGGGTGTAAGCTTAGAAAGAGACGTAGGGAATGACTAAAACTGAGGGATTTGTGGCCCCACAGTCCACAAGGCATAGTCCTATTTCTGTGTGACACCATCAGTTTAATTCCTCATACTTTCACAGCGATGGCATAGGTGTGGGGAGTGGATAGTGTTCAGGTGGAAAGGGAGAAAGTCAGCTACATGCGCATCAGAATCTGTCCCACATACAGTGCCCTCCTGCTGGGGCTTGCAGACAGCTGGTACCTACCTCTGCTTTCCAATGCTGGACGGAGGAGAACGAGTGGATGAGGGATGAGACGGAGAGAACAAGGGAATAGAGAGGGAGAATGACCGAAAGAGGAAGAGAATATGAGTCTGAGATTATAATGAATAATTATTCAAATGGAGCTTTAGTGAAAGAAAATGAAAAAGGTTAGATGAACAGAATAAAAGAGAATGGTCAAAATAGTTACTGATATTAGTGCTTTATGACATGGTTAATGTTGGGAGATTGCATGTAATGCCTTGCTACTGTGTTAGTGTGTTGCCTTGTCCTCGCACAGGTATGTACAGGTATGGTATGTATGCAAGTATGTATGCAAGTCTCGCCCCTGCAAGTTGTAACACCCACTACCTTGATTTATAACTGGCATCAATGGTAAGTACTTATATAATACTGTGTGTTATAAGTAGTTATACAACCCTGTGTGTGAACACAGTAACCCACTCCTGTCCACCTGTGGTGTACACACTCCATCGGTGGTGGTTTGAAATGCAGCGAGGGTTGATGATGGCCACTAGGGATCACTGTTTATACATTAATCACGGAAGATTGTCCAACTCCAACTAAGAGTCTCCAACTTCAACAATATTATACAAGTTGTATGTCTGGAACTGATGGGACAAGATCGCATAACATTCAAGTGTTTTTCTTCAGTTCAACTGCGTGGGGCTACAATACGACAATGCTGCCAAATGACCTCAAATCAGTCAATATCCAACTTAAATTCGAAGGCATTCTACAGTATAATTGTAGTGTGAAATGCTTCCCTCTCATTGCTTCCTCCATGGTAGCTACAACAGTCTCTCTCCGCTATCCTGTAGCATATTCTTAAACCCTGTCTGTCATCAAAACCCAATAGCCCATGTTGAAGAAGCTCAGATTGAGTCAACGTGATCATGTGGTGTCGTGTGCACTCCAGTCAACTCGAGTCAAGTGATCCATTTGATCGCTCCTCATTGTGAGCACATCAAGGTTAAAACCATGAGGCCAGCCAACACAGAACCTGAAAACCCCTCATCCACCACAAACCACACACTAGACTCCACTTTCCCATTACAAAACACACTTTAGGTGATGCGTCCTTCAGTTAACCTAGGGTTACACGTATTATTATAATGTTGAACGCCTATAAAAACCACACACATCATTGTATAAGAAAATAGGGATACTTTATGTCTCTCCGGTCTGTACACTTCATTAAAAGTGAACGGGGCATTAAATCTACAGAATGATGTAAGATACAGAGGATTTCCTTTTACATAACACCGTAAAATAATGGTTGTGAAACCCTACATTCGGTCTTCCCACCCTTGTTGACACACAACAAGATTTATGCTCGAGTGAAAGTTATTCCATATCCTTTTACAACCCCTCATGGTCCAACCCGGGACGTGCCCACTAGAAACGCATTAATAACATTAGTTGAACATTAGTTCAACATCAGAAGAGCAGGCTTTCACACGGACAGAATATGAACACTTTCGTTTCACCGCAAAATGCTATATTAAAAATTCTCCTGCGTGATATTTCCAACTAGGGTTTTTCAAACCTTGCTTGGGTTGCTATTTCATTTTAATGACTAGGCTAGTTCTGTAACAATGCATTGCATACCACATATTGTGTACGGTATAAAACCATTTCTAAGAAGACAGTTCTCTCGAAGAAAGCTCTTAATTAAGCATTTGTTTACTTCATGTCAATACATAGCCTACTTAATCTAAACTTTCTAAAGGTAAAATGTACCGTCATCGCCGTTTGTCGAACATTAAATGAGATGCAAATCTTGCCACATAGGTCTCCCATTTTGTCATAATGGTAGTGGGAAGACAAGAGACACAGATTGATTCCTCTGATAATGTCTGTAAGGAGCACTTAAGGACCTTGACTAGCAAAGAGCTAAGGGCGGGCAGGCAGTCAGCCACCCAGACTCAACAGTCAGTCTGTGTAGTGCATGTGCTACTGTTGGCCCAGCCAGCAGCCACCGGGCCTTGGGCCCAGAACAGAATGTGGTGCTTCAGAGGAAAAGAGCAAAACGAATCCAGATGTCTGTGACTCACATAAAACACTTATTGAAAAGACTGTGTGCTTGTGTGTTATATCAGGAACAGAGTGTGTTCGCACCGCACGGCGCACATACACTGTGCATGGAAAGGAAAATAGTATTTTGTGTAGCTATTTTTGTTCCTTTTTTCGAGGGGAAATTAATGGGTTTGTTTCTTTTGAGGGAGAATGGAGAATTATGAGGAGTCCCTTAATGGCTTGGGCTGTAAACGTTGGGTTACCGGTGGGATTTTGTCAAATTAATTACGACACGGGGCAAGAGGGGGTATTTATACATGTACTAGTGGGAGGGGCTGTCGTGGTGGGGGTCATTTTTGATTTCTAATGAGAAACTCCAGAGTGAGTTGTTTGGTTTGTTAACCCACCCCCTCCTCTGTAGAGGACCCCTCGTGAATTGAATGGTTTTCAGCCCTAAGGGAAGGGGCAGGGGTGAGGTAGGTGAGAAGAGAAGAGAAGAGAAGGGTGACAACAGCACAATTTACAAACTCACTCAGTCGAAGAGAGACTGGTCTTCTGGTAAACCTTCCATCAAAACACCAAGCTAAAAACCAAACACTCATGACTTCCAGTAACCTTTCTGTGTGTGTGTGTGTGTGTGTGTGTGTGTGTGTGTGTGTGTGTGTGTGTGTGTGTGTGTGTGTGTGTGTGTGTGTGTGTGTGTGTGTGTTGCACGTCTGTGTATGACCAATGCATGTCACTTTCAATGAAGCCCTTCCAAAAGGGTTGGCCTGTCTGACTGTACTGATGTAGTAGGATGAGATGGTATTAAAAAAACAACCACTTGATGGTTTGATATCTGTGGATATCTGTTTGATGGGGGATCAAAACTCGCTGTCATAATACTGTGTTGTCATGAATACATGGGATCATGACTTCAATGGCACCTGCATGTTCAGCATGGTTAGACCAAAATGGACCCCAGCTCCACTCATAGTAATGCAGTAATGGTTAAATTAGATGGTCACATCTCATCTACTAACATACCAACACAGATATCCCCTATTCCAAAAATAATTATTGTAAACATAAAAAGGTGAGAACATAGTCTTCCTCTGATACAGAAACTATCTGGGCCTTTGTTCATAAAGTGTCCCAGAGTAGAAGTGCTGATCTGGGATCAGGTCACCCCATGTCCATTCATTATAATGTAAAATAAAACTGATCCTAGACCAGCACTCCTACTCTGAGATGCTTTATGAATACAAGCCCTGGTGTTTGTTAAGAATCGTCCCCGTTTTAAATTTGAGAAACAGAACTACACATCCAAAACACATCAATAAAGTATCTGGCCGGTGTCGTTACGATTCACGCCAAAGATTCTAGCCTACTCCTGTCATTAGTGGCAAAATGACTTCTGAAGCTAAAAATCCCTTTTTGCAGAGAGACTAAATTGCAACCGTCAGAAAACACACAGCTCAGCCCCCATGTGGTTGGTTGGCCAATTATGAGGTATGATTCACGAAGGAAATATCTGCCATTTGCCATTCGTACACATCACTTCTGGACCAGTAGTGATCCAACTCAACATAAATCCTACTTTGCAACTTCTGCGGTTGTTCTGCCACTTCAGTAACCACTTCAGCCATTTTCATTAGTTCTATGACATGTGACTGATATTTATGGATAATAACACAGGAATACTGATTTTAAAAATGCTGTATGAGTCATTGTGAGAAGTCCAGTAAAGCTCAAAAACAAAATTGAACCAAATCTTTTGAAATCAAACTGATGTTGGTTAAAAACGAGTAGGTGTGTGTGTGTGTGTGTGTGTGTGTGTGTGTGTGTGTGTGTGTGTGTGTGTGTGTGTGTGTGTGTGTGTGTGCGTGTGATTGTCTTTGTGTGGAAACTATTGATACCAGTAATGGGTGTATTAAAGTAAGCAAGATAGGGAGAGTAAGTTAGGTATTGAGTTATTGAGCATATAAATGTACTCTGGTAGTGTGTGACCGTACCTTTATCAAGTGTTTGTTCACCCATTTTGTGAAGGTCTTTTTCTGTACTCGATCCCGTTCATCTGCAAGACACAAAGAGCAAACATCAGACATGGTTATAAAAAACGAACGTAAAAAAAATAAAAAGATTTGATAAACCCTCTGAGTACATTAATATGTAATATTGAGGTATTCTTTACGAAGGTTGAGAAAACTCTGTCTAAATTAAAACAGATTGCAGGGTATTAGGGATAAGGAGAAGATCAAAAGGATTTAGAATACATTTAACAAGAACAACAAGAGCTGAAATCTAACAAATATTCCAGATGCCGCCATCGTTTTTGTTCTTCCCTGAGACAAAGACAAGTCATTGGATGGGATTAGTCTAGCCCAGCGAGACATGATAGCAGAGCGTCTGGACTAAACATGTCTGACTCACCAGAAATCTTCACAGCACAGTCAGTGTCTAGATATACACCCTCATTGTCGCGTTGTGTCTGCAAGTGCTATTCACTAAGATATGACTACAGGCAGGGCCTGAGGCTTAGTGGTGTTCAGTATCTCTATACGCCTGGTACTGTATGTGCACACATGTTGCTACGTACTGTAACGGACACCGTTGCGCTTGTTGAACATGACAAGATATGGTAGCTCTCGGAGGGTAAGACAACGGTGCCTTAACGGGCAGATAGCCACATCTAGCAGATCGATACGGTTTCAGCCTCACCATACTGAGTGGAATTGACACACCCTCAGTCAAATACCTGGACACAATCCCACTACCCTGGGGTACTGGAAAACATACTGCAGAGCGCAGACACTGACGTACCAACTGTAGACACTGACCCTCCCCAACCAACAGCCATATCACCAACTGTTATTCATCATGCCAGACCACTTCACTGAAAGATTGTTGATTTTCCAATCGGTTTGTTTTGAAAGTCACACGTCGCATTGAAGAAAATACTGTCGTTAATACACTTATATCTCATTATCCAGATAAAAGACATGGGTGTCCATACTAATAATATTTCATTAACAAACTGCATTTAAGGTTCTTTATCAAAGCCTACCGTACCACTTAAGGGAAAATACCACCCCAAAATCAACATTTACGTGAAAATGGCGCGTTTCTATGTCTTGTAGTAAAAAAAGATAGAGGAAGATAAAATGTTTCCAATGACATCATCAACCAATTAGTAGAACATTTGTAGACAATGCCAAATGAAAATAATAAAATCACACGATTGCACACCAATGATGTCATTGGAAACACTTATCTTCTTCTATCTTTTCTACAAAAACATAAATAAAAATGCGCCATTTTCACATATGTTGATGTTGGGGTGGTGCTGGAGATGATGAATATGAAGTTGAATTTCTTTTTTGAATTTTCCCTTAAGGCGGCAATATGTTACTTTTTGGCCGACCCGACCAAAGTCACATAGAATTGTGAGTTATAGATCTATCTTTCATTCTTGAAAGCAAGTCTAAGAAGCGGTATTTCTATGCTTCCCATTCTTAAGTTTTGCTTTTGCATAGTGCAACTTTAAGGAAGCCTCGGGTCTTCAGCTACTCCTATGACAGCTCAGGTCATGTTACTGGATGAACTGTTAAACATGCTACATAAGTTAAACGTTATCAGTCTTACAAGGTAGTGAAAAGCATATTAAGTACCACTCACAGGCTCGGCACTGCAGAACCAAAGGACAACGGTGTGTGCTGATTCACTGTGACTGCAAACTGAACCCGCAGGCTTTTGTATTCTCAGGTGGGTACGTCCGCCATGTTGCTATTGTGTTATGGAAACACGTTGCCGTGGCAACCATAGGGTGTGTGTGTGTGTGCCTGGAGACTAGCGGAACGTTGACCCCTGTCATTCCATGTCGTTCATCAATAAAGCTACTATACGAGGGCTATCCTGATTTATACGGGACACTCCTGTTCACAGTTTATGTGAGGTCAATTGCAATCAGCCTACACAATGCACCAGTCACGACTCAGGCTAAGACAAACTATTTCAACTGCATTGTGTGATGCCAAAGATAAACACAGTGATCACAAACTCACAATGGTGAAAGGGCGAAAGTCCTACCTCCTTGACCCAAAGCACTCTCCTTGATTCACTGCAGGAAAAAGGAGTGTTTCAAAAGTGGTTATCTAATAGGTCCTCCTGAGTGAGTCACTCTCAGCACTTGATTGATAATTGACCATTAACCAATAGACACATGACTATTACTCCACTGTTCTATAAAATAACCAGAAGTGAATGAGCAAGTAAAAAAATATCTATAAATGTCATTCGATAAGAAAAAAGGTATACCCAAACGCACTTCAGCCCAGCTTAAATGAAAAAGGGAGTCAGGTGCTCGACTGAGGGACTTGAAATTCCAAAAAACAATCCTTACCACAGGACACTTCAATGGGTGACTATGCAGGAAAAGAAAGAAAACCAAAAAAATAAAAAATTTAAAGGACACAAACAGCCTCCCGTTTCGGCGTGAAACACCTTCATTAGAGTCTTGAAGGCGTTTTACGCCGAAACGGGAGCCTGTTTGTGTACCGTATATAAATATTTCAGATCTATGCAGAAACCTAGTGCTCCTTTTTCTTTGTTCTCCTGGATAGTCAACCGTTGAAGTGTCCTGGGGTAAGGAATATTTTTGGGTCATTCTATAGGAGTTATCAACAAGGTATAGGCCTACTGAGATTTCATCCCCACATTTTGTGAATGGGTTCGCTGACCAATAGGGTGGGAGGGAACGGCTGATGTGTTAGATTAGTGGGCGTGTCCACTCTTGGTCACAAATGTGGACCACTGGAGAGACACAGAAAACGTTACAGCAAAAAAAAAACAACAACGTAATTTTAAATCTAAATGTATTCCCATAGATGATGATTAGAGAAAGCTCAAACTGTAATTTAGAGTGCACTAAAGGCTCACAGTGGAAGCCACAAGCCTTCTTTCAATTTAAATTGACACTGACAGTTGGTATGTATCTCAGCATCATGAAGGGGCTCATTATTTCACAGACTAGCCAATCAGGCCCTGACTTGAACCTCTGAAGAGACTTGTCTGTGCATGGATATGAAAATGGTCCAAACCTGTAACTACAGTTGTAAAACTTTTCCTTTCACAGGAAAAAAAAAACAACACCCAGAATTGTAACTCTCTCCCTTATGCAATCACGAACCATAGTATCAGGGGCAAACTTTCCATATGAACCTATTTGACACACTGTCTAGGTGAACACTGTCATACATAAAACCAAACTCCTCAAAGTCAAACTTTCATGCACTGTAAACACATAGCTTCCTAGGTTAATGCTGTCATACTGGTACCTTTCCTGCCGTCCGTAGACTTGAGCATCCCCTGGTAGTAGCCTTCGTCTGAGGGCACCCTGTCCCTTCCATCCCTGCCACCACTGCTATCTGTCGAGAAGTTCCTGTATCTCTGTTGCTGACCGCTCATGGTGCCACTCAACTCCGAATGAATGAATCAAAAGTCCCCTCTAGCGCGCTCTATGTGACTGCTGTGTCACCACAAGGTTTCTGTCGGTAGCTATAACGTTTCTCTCTTTCCTGCTCTTTTTCCGCTTAAAAATTCCTCGGTGCTCCTTTCACTCGGAGGGAGCATGCAGTCGTGTGGCTAAGTTCCAGTCAGCACTTTCGATCTAGCCTATGATGTATTCCTCTCTCGCTCTACCTCCGTATGAGCTCTTCTCTTCTTTTCTTCCCGTAGATTTTTTCTCCCTCTCCTCTTTTAGCAATAAGTTATGCCTGTGGGGTACAGTGTCTAGGCCTGTCCTTGTGCTGATGTGTACAGAACGATAACTGCCTGTGTGTTTGGAGGACATTGTGGTGGGTAAGGCTCGACCACACCCCTTCCTCTGCCCTGTCATATTGGTGTGGCTGGTGAGAGCAGGAAGGGGGCGGGGACAGAGGAGAGTGAGTGATCAGACAAGGTGTGGTGGCCAGCAGGACGTTGTGCCATAAAAGACACCATCTGCATACACTTTTACTTGTCATCTTGCCTTCGTTTACAGAAGAGTACACAGTACACACCCTGAATCCTTGTACTTCGTTACGGTGGCTATATAAGCAACAACGAAGAATGGCACCGGAATAAATAACACAATATTGTTTTACGGTTTGATATAATTTCATATTGTTTTAGAACACAGTTCAACTTCTAATTACTTTTTATCGCACACACACACACACACACACACACACACAAATGTGATTAATCATTGCCTACTCACGGCATTCCTGAGAGAGCTGTGGGTGTTACTCAGTGTTATGAGGAAAAGGGGGAGGCTGAGGGAAGGGCTACTTTGGCATCTACACACACTGAGAGATCAGCCATGACCCAACCCTCAACAAGACTATACAGTAATATCTATACCCTCATCTAAGGACATGTAGATTCTCGAACTAGACAATTAGTGAAGGAGTATATATTCCTTCTGCTCTGCTGAAGGCCTGGCAGTGTGTGTGTGTGTGTGTGTGTGTGTTTTGTTTTCCCTTTAACTACACCAGCATGAACTAAAGTACACTCATGCACGCTCACAGACCTGATTTCCTCGAACTCAACACTCACATGTAAAGACATTACAGAGACATTCTAGCACAACTCCTCTACAGCCAGCTAGCATTGTTGAACCAGTGATTACGATTATCAGTCCTTTATCAGCCTCTAACCCAGAGATGACCATTCAGATAACTGATAAGACACTATATCAGTGAGGGGTCATCAGTGAGGACTTGTTTTGGTGTCTCATTCCCTCATAATAACATGGGAAGACCCAAAATACACTTAAGACAGACCCAGGTAAGAACAGGGAGTTATACTACAATGTAGGATCAAGGAGCTAGCCAGCTTACTTTGGTAAACAAAAATAAATTACTTGATTTTCTAGTTCATTAAAAAAGTTCAACTTAAATATGTGTTTTTGATTATTGAATCAATTAGACCATACCCATTTCAAGATCTTTCAAAAACATGCATTTTACTTCAAGACAATATTTAGGCTAGTTAGTTGGCGAACTCCTTGAATCTGCTTTGTAGTATACCCCTCAGGGTTCCCATGCCTGTGTATTTTCGGGGCTTCACTAAAGGTCCCTTCACTGTGGTCTGAGCCCCTATAAGAACTGTAGGGTGCTGACACTCAAACCAATGCCACAGGGTGTGACCAACAGGGCCTCTAAGCATTAAGAAGGTATGCATCTCATTTCCACACCCTGTCTGACATGACATTAGGAAGGATGTAAAAAAAAACAATTTTCTTTCCAATGTGAGGTGATTCATTGCATCTTGTTTGAACATGAAGCAGTTGATGTGTCAAAATGTGTGTGTGTGTGTTTGTTTTATTTGACACTAAGTTCACAAAATTTGAAAATTGTGAAGAGGCACACCTCAAATAATAGCTTTGTATACTTCCACACGTTTAGGCAAGAACAGGAATTAAGGAGCGCAAGCAAATACCATAATACTGTACAGTCCAAGACATACAAGGGAAGAGAACAGTAATAACAACACACACATAATCACACTTCGACAGTGCTGGAGGCTAAACATAAAAACATTGAGGATTCATATGGTCACCTCTCACAGGAGAGTTTGGATAGTGTAGCCTGGGAAAGAAAGGATTAACAGATGATGTCATTGATTTCTATGTGCTTAGCAGACCACAACACGTTGACTGCTACTGATACCTTGAAACAGGTTGGAAGTTTTATGAAACAGAGTGAGTTGATGGAATCAAATGTCAATGTGCACGGGGTTGAAAGAAAGCTAGAAAAGAGGTGAAGTGAAAGGGATTTGATCGTGGACCACGGCTTATAGAGCTAGGAGGATGCTGACAGAGCACGGCGATGTGATGAGCTGTTGGAATGTGTCTGCGATCTCCTCTCTCCTCTCTCTGCGATCTCCTAACCTAAATATCCTAACCCACCACCCCAAGCAAACACACACACCCCCCCCACCCCCCACACCCCCACACACACACACACAGCGAGGATTGGTAGGCCTGCAAGAGGCTGATACAGTATGTGACAAATCTGGCCATACAGATCAAAATTACGCCATCTGCCATATCACATAAAAAATGTGTTGTATAAGCATGAAATATAAAGGTAAATCTTGGGTGCAGCTTATTGTATAGAACTTGATAGCTTGTCACTGGATCGTAAATAGCTCGACATACTGGACCGTACAGTATTTTATACCTGAAGGTCAACACTGCTATGCGTGGCAAAGGGCTTTCCCCTCACAGGTGTGAACACCAATGTTAGGCATTTCTCTTCAGCAGTGTGACATAATGATACGAACAGCTCCGGTGGGATGTTTACCCTAGGTACAGATCTATGATCAGCTTCCCCTGCCCCATTCTGAACCCTAACCATTCATGGGGGAAATGCAAAACTGACCCAAGACCAGTGTCTAAGGGGCAACTTCACCCTTCTCCATACAGTGCATTCGGAAAGTATTCAGACCCCTTGACTTTTTCCACATTTTGTAACGTTACAGCCTTATTCTAAAATTGATTAAACCGTTTTTTATTTCCCCTCATCAATCTACACACAATACCCCATATAATGACATAGAAAAACTGGTTTTTAGAAAAGTTGCCAATGTATAAAAATTAAAATATCACATTTACAAAAGTATTCAGACCCTTTACTCAGTACTTTGTTGAAGCACCTTTGGCAGCGATTACAGCCTCAAGTCTTCATGGGTATGACGCTACAAGTTTGGCACACCTGTATTTGGGGAGTTTCTCCAATTCATCTCTGCAGATCCTCTCAAGTTCCGTCAGGTTGGATTGGGAGTGTTGCTGCACAGCTATTTTCAGGTCTGTCCGGAGATGTTAGATCGGGTTCAAGTCCAGTTTCTGGCTGGGCCACTCAAGGAGATTCAGACACTTCTCCTGAAGCCACTCCTATGTTGTCTTGGCTGTATGCTTAGGGTCGTTCTCCTGTTTTAAGGTGACCCTTCGCCCCAGTCTGAGGTCCTGAGCGCTCTGGAGCAGGATCTCATCAAAGATCTCTCTGTACTTTGCTCTGTTCATCTTTGCCTCCGGCCTGACTAGTCTCCCAGTCCCTGCCGCTGAAAAACATCCCCACAGCATGATGCTGCCACCACCATGCTTCGCCGTAGGGATGGTGCCAGTTTACCTCCAGACATGACACTTGGCATTCAGGCCAAAGAGTTCAATCTTGGTTTCATCAGACCAGAGCATCTTGTTTCTCATGGTCTGAGAGTATTTAGGTGCCTTTTGGCAAACTCGAAGTAGGCTGTCATGTGCCCATCTCCACAGAGGAACTCTAGAGCTCTATCAGAGTGACCATTGGGTTCATGGTCACCTCCCTGACCAAGGCCCTTCTCTCCCGATTGCTCAGTTTGGCCAGGCGGCAAGCTCTAGGAAGAGTCTTTGTGGTTCCAAACTTCTTCCATTTAAGAATGATGGAGACCACTGTGTTCTTCGGGACCTTCAATGATGAAGAAATGCTTTGGTACCCTTCCACAGATTTGTGCCCCGCCACAATCCTATCTTGGAGCTCTATGGACAATGCCTTCGACCTCATGGCTTGGTTTTTGCTCTGACGTGCACTGTCAACTGTGGGACCTTATATAGACAGTTGTTTGCCTTTCCAAATCATGTCCAATCAATTGAATTTACCACAGGTGGACTCCAATCAAGTTGTAGAAACATCTCAAGAATGATCAATGGAAACAGGATGCACCTGAGCTCAATTTCGAGTCTCATAGCAAAGGGTCTGAAAACTTACAGTATGTATATAAGGTATTTCTGTTTTTTATCTTTAATAAATTGCAAAGATTTCTAAAAACCTGTTTTCGCTTTATCATTATGGGTTATTGTGTGTAGATTGCTGACACATTTTTTATTTAATTCATTTTAGAATAAGGCTAACGTAGCAAAAAGTGGAAAAGGTCAAGGGGTCTGAATATTTTCCCAAGGCACTGTACCAACACCAGGGTGTTAGGTACTTCACACATAACAATACCAAGCCCAGGGGGGCATAACAATGGGAAATGTGGAATGTCACAGGAAGGCCCAAACTCAAAAGAGCAGCCAACGTCAGAGATACTGTGGAAAATCTTACCCATGAAACTGTTTTCGCCAAAGACGCTGCAAAGAAAGGATGTATCATTAAGGTCTACACATGCTTATAACCCTGCTCCCTCATTTGCCCTCATCTAAACCAGATGCAACGTTTGGCCTTTTAAGAACATAAAGACTGTTGAAAACATGAAGAGATTTTTTTTCTCTCTCTCTAAATGACATGCTTGAGGTTCTCTCATTGCTACATAGAACGGGGCAGATTAAAGTATGAGAGTGTCTTGGGGTTCTCCTCATGTGTTCCCACACTGACTGTGCGTCATATGTGGACACCCTTAGCGGATTTGCCAACAACCAGATGCATCCGCTTTTCAGGGATACAGCTATTCAACCAAGCCAGAAGTGGGAACTCAGCTCACGCGTTTCTTTGTGGATGATGTGAATGGATCATTCTGGTGGAGGGAAGAGGGGGAAAACCCCTGGATCAACCCCTCTAATTTGTATGCCCAATGTTTAATTTCAAGGCTCATGCATATTCAAAGAACTTAGAGACTCTACAAAGCCGAACTTTGTCAGATGTTTGTCAGATGTCAGAATGAGTCAGCATCCCACACTATCAGTTGTGTATTCATCTCCAAACTAAATAGAAAATAACATACCGCCTATATATCTGTAGAAAGTCCCAGATGAAAACACCAAACACGTCTATATATCACTGCGAATCCTCTGCACAGTTCCCAAAATACTACGTCCTTGTTTCTGAAAGATCTGTCAAATTGGGTTGACGGAAATTGTGATTTTTCTCCAAAATCAACAGTGGTAGTTGTTTTCCATTTCAAATAGAAAACAACTAGGTTCCATTTCAAATTGCTTCTCATTGTACTCATGTAACAATCGTCTGGAAGAGGGGACCAAGATGCAGCGTGGTAAGTGGTCATAATGATTTTTAATGATACACTTCAAAAAACAAACAGGGAAAATGAAAGACAACAGTTCTGTCGGTGCAAACCACACAACAGAAACAATTACCCACAAAACCCCAATGGAAAAACAGGCACTATTGTGTGACTCCCAATCAGCAACAACACTCTACAGCTGTGCCTGATTGGAAGCCACACGGCCAAAATCAATGAAACAAACCAACATAGAAAAATGCACATAGAACGCCCACCCAATGTAACACCCTGGTCTAACCAAAATAAAGAACAAAAAACCCCTCTCTATGGCCAGGGCGTTACAACTCAATCCTACTCACTCAACTCACTCCACTATCTCAACTCAGCAGAGATTAGCATCACAGCAATAATAAACCAAGATTGTGTTCATGAGCCACAAAACGGACTGAAACATGGAGTGACCTCCTAAACTTGTCCAATAAGAAAGGTTTGTTCCCGTTTTCCATTGCAAAACCTCCGGAGAGGTAGGCCTACTTCTGCAGAGATAGAAAAGTGTCCCCCGCAGACATTCTAACCCAGAGTTCAAGGGGAGAGGAATGGAGAACCATCCGAAGTAAACAGAAGATAACATCAGATAATCACAACACTATTCACGCCCTATCTGTTTAAACTCTTTCACAACTGTAAAAGGTCACATAAATGCAATGCTATTGCCTGACCCTTCAAAGTTGGAACGTCAAAGCCATTATGCTCTCCATATGAGCATGTGTATATGGCTCATGTCAAGTTCATCTGTAAAAATCATCCGGTCAAGCATTTTGACCCAGAAAATCGGTATTGGAGTCACAGGGAACATGATTCCATTCAGAAAACAGAGATTAAAGCAGAACAGAAATCCGCCATCATGGTTTAGATAGTCATAAGATCATGGAGAGAGGAAAGGTGAGAAGAGGGGAGGATTGGAGGGTAGGGTTAACGCCCTTCATTCCAGAGAAGGGAGCAGCCTCAGCTCTCCCTTAGAGGGACATCCACCTCACTGACTCTCTCCCTCCCATTCTCCTGTCACGCTCCCACAGCCCAATGCAAGTGGGAGCGTGTGCTCGGAATGTTAATAAAATAAAACCAAGAGGAACAAGCGGGATACACCTTGTTCCTGACTGTGTGTGTGTGTGTGTGTGTGTGTGTGTGTGTGTGTGTGTGTGTGTGTGTGTGTGTGTGTGTGTGTGTGTGTGTGTGTGTGTGTGTGTGTGTGTATACACCCAGTTTGGGTCAGCTGTGGTCATCAGCACAGTGTACCTTTGAGATATTCATGAAGTTCAAGAGCCATATTGTCCAGTCTCCAATGCACTTTTTCTGTCTGTATAACAGGACATGAGGGGATTTCTGCCATAGCTATGGAATGACTCACTCACTGTCCGACTTTATCTTCACAGGATGAAACGTCATAGTCAGAATTAGATTAAAAGATGAAGCTGTAAGCCCAATTTAACTCCGACTCAACAAGGAATGGATTACCCCTGACAGCTGAGGTTGAAAATGGCTAATTAGTCTACCGCTCCTGGAGCCATGGTGGAAAGCCCCACATCTGTAAATTAACGCTCACTCTCGTGGACTTTCCTTTAGTAAACTTACACAGAGATTATAGTGTGTCTGTTTAATCAAGGTGTAGGTACAGTACTTTTGCAATACAACACCCAGTCTCCCTCTTTTGGAGATGGTATCATACTACACAAGCCTATGTACTCATTATGTACAATAGTTTTCGACTGAGGGCAACAGACGCTTTATTTAAAGTATGTAAAAATGGAAATTACATATTGCTGTTGAGAATACCTGTCAAAACGTCACTCTCACTTCATTCCCTATCCCCTTCAAAAATTATTATTACTGGTTTTCATATTTGACCAACATTAGCGGAGGGCTGAATTGAGAATTAACTGAACGACAGTACATTTGAATGTGGAAAGAGAGGAACCTGAGAGGGGTTGCTGTGGCAACATCTCCAAACATACGGTAGCGTTTTGCGCCTGTGGCTGGGCTATTTTAGTTATATTACTCATGGCTGTATTTTTAGACTGGGGGCTGTGTCTTCCATGATTGACTAACTTCACAGAGAAAGGAAAACAGTGGTTCTCCTCGGGAGGGAGAAATGAATAGAAAGTTCACAGAGTGATCACTAGATGGTAACAAAGCACAATGAGGACAGGGTGACTTTTGCTGGTCTTGTTATTATGTTGCGATACTTTTTTTGCTGTTGCCATGACCTAACCAGGATAAACTCTGGGCTCCATATAAGTCAGTTTTAATCAAGTTACATAGTAGGAAGAAAAACTCCTGGATCTAGTTATCATGAAAAATGAACAAGTAATAAAAAAACGGAGTGATGAAAACTTGCCAATCCTGCATACATTAGACATTTCAAATCACACAAAACGTAATGTATGAAAAAGCAAATATAATGATGATGCTATTCAGACCCTCTCAGAGTGCATTTATGGAAGGGGACACACAACTAGACTTCATACTACTCAATAAACTGGATGCAGTATATCACAGTGCCATCCGTTTTGTCACCAAAGGCCCATATACTACCCACCACTGCGACCTGTACGCTCTCGTTGGCTGGCCCTCGCATCATACTCGTCGCCAAACCCACTGGCTCCAGGTCATCTACAAGACCCTGCTAGGTAAAGTTCCCCCTTATCTCCGCTCGCTGGTCACCATAGCAGCACCCACCTGTAGCACGCGCTCCAGCAGGTGTATCTCTCTCTGGTCACCCCCAAAGCCAATTCCTCCTTCGGCCGCCTCTCCTTCCAGTTCTCTGCTGTCAATGACTGGAACGAACTACAAAAATCTCTAAAACTGGAAACACTTATCTCCCTCACTAGCTTTAAGCACCAGCTGTCAGAGCAGCTCACAGATTACTGCACCTGTACATAGCCCATCTATAATTTAGCCCATACAACTACCGCTTCCCCTACTGTATTTATTTATTTTGCTCCTTTGCACCCCATTATATATATTTCTACTTTGCACTTTCTTCCACTGCAAATCTACCATTCCAGTGTTTTACTTGCTATATTGTATTTACCTCGCCACCATGGCCTTTTTTGCCTTCACCTCCCTTATCTCTCCTCATTTGCTCACTTTGTATATAGACTTATTTTTCTACTATATTATTGACTGTATGTTTGTTTTACTCCATGTGTAACTCTGGTTTGTTGTATGTGTCAAACTGCTTTGCTTTATCTTGGCCAGGTCGCAATTGTAAATGAGAACTTGTTCTCAACTTGCCTACCTGGTTAAATAAAGGTGAAATAAAAAAAATAAAAAAATACCCACTGAATACTCTAAAACTGGGTTATAGATAGTTACAAGCAACTGGAAGTGTTACTTAAGACACTACTCGTCATCAGTGTCTCTAAAATAGTAATAGTTATAATAGCTGAATGACACACTTGATCCTAACTGTCAGGACATTGCTTAATCCAGTCAGGGTGAGTCATCCACAGAGCACTATCCATACCCAATAAAACCCCTCCCCTCCCACAGTCACTCTGCAGATTATCCAGCTGCCATGTCACACCCAGAGTGCAATAAAAACCTGTAAACTGTGTTACAGAGGAATAAGTGCATTATTATTTAAAACTTAGCATATACTTGAGTAGTTATTCATTACTATAGCCTAATACTAAACTGTTAACAGTTTTACCTGTAGGCAGTTCCCATGCATAGAGAACAAATAGCTGGGAGTCTAATTCATGTGTATATTCATGTGGGATTGTCAAGAAGACCACCCCATTGGAAAGGCTTGCCAAAGCCCATGATGGTAGTCATTTGTGATTTGCGTGAGAGCTGGGGAGTAAGAGCTCCTTCAGTGTTCTACTGTAAACACATATGGAAGCGAGTTGGACATGAGACAGCTGGAGGCAATCAGCAAAACATCCGACATTATATAAACGGAATCCAGGACTAGTTTAACTGTAACACTAAAAAGAGACAGATAATCAAGACTCTTACGCTTTCTCCCCCATTCACAAATCTCACATGCTACTAATATGTATAATGTATTTATTTGAGAATTATACCATACATTCTGAAAACATTCAGTTGCCTAAGATTTAAATGGTCATTAATTGAAAGGACATTTTCATTTTCACTTGGAAATGGAAACCATTAAGTGAAAATAATACTATATTAATTATCATGGTGTAGGGCCCTGTGTTTTGCTCAATCGTGTTACATGCCTGAGGATGGTGGTCCAGCACCATCCTCAGACAATTGTTTACATTTTTGGTGTAATTCTCAATTCTGGATTAGGTTTAAAATATAGGAACAAATCTTAAACTTCAATTATTCAATTATAAACTTCAATTATTACCTGTAACTACAATTGTATTACATGTGATCATATTTACTACTGTAGGACTATAACCAGTGTTAGGAACGCCTACTTTGTTTAACCCTTCCCCATGTCAGTATTTATACTTCTGCCACTCACCTACACAACACATTTTGCTGTACAAATATTTGCTTCTTTTTGCATAGCTCATCTCGTGCAGGTGATATTCCCGTTCATGATCAATTCCCAGATGAAAAGATGACATCGCTCCAGTTGGAACTTCGGGGCTACCCTGCGTCGCCATAACTTCAACAGGTGAAAAGCGACATGATTTCTCAAGATCCGCTCACCGACAATCCGGAGCGCAAGAATGCAAACAGACTCGCTTTCAGAGCGAACTGGCCATGGTGCAACAGTCAAAGGAGAGAAAAAATGTTTTCTAATGGATGGGTGAATGTTTCACTTTCAAGACAGCCCTGCCCATCTCATTTGGGTCCTTCTTTTTCCCAAAAGTATATGGACTTGTACTCTGTTCCATATCAATAGACATATACAGTATATACAGTGAGGGAAAAAAGTATTTGATCCCCTGCTGATTTTGTACGTTTGCCCACTGACAAAGAAATGATCAGTCTATAATTTTAATGGTAGGTTTATTTGAACAGTGAGAGACAGAATAACAACAAAAAAATCCAGAAAAACACATGTCAAAAATGTTAGAAATTGATTAGATTTTAATGTGTCTGGGGGTGATTAAGGCCATCTATTGTATTACATGAACATGTGTACATGTCTAGACAATAGTGACCCATCCACAGCTAGATGTGGCTGGGAGGTAGTTATTGCATTTTCTTTCACATGACCCATCAATTTATACAAGTGTGTCCAGGTAAGCATCATCTAATAATTAGAAAATATTTATTCATTATTTTTATCCGGACACTTTATTTTTTATATTGCTGCTATGCAAATATGCAAGTAACCATTTCAATGTACCGTTTACACCTTCTATATCCTGTGCATGTGACAAATAAACTTAGATTTTATTTGATATAGTGTGTGTTTACCAGAGACTAACAACATGACCTGCACCAAAGTCAGATTAAGATATAGGCCAAGGACTAGATAAAGTGTATTTTTACCTGGAGTTTTTCCTTATTGTAAGCTACTATACTTTCATCACTTTTAATCTTGGAAACTTTGGTTGTTTAACCTTACTCACTCTGTTTAGCACATGCCCTCATGTGAATCCTTAAAGAGATGGGTGGGGCTAAGGCTTAAGAGGGTGTGAACTATGCTGAATAGGTATAGACAAAGAAGAGCTCTCCAGTAGCAGTATCAAAACATTCAAGGGAAATTTTCTTAAAAGTGGGATTACAAGTTTATCAACTTTCAAAGTAGAATTACTTCCCCATTGTTCCCCAACTGCAGTATATTATATACCATTTTGTAGCTCTGAGTTTCTACTTTAAAAAAACACATTTTCAAATGTTGCATCATAAGACCGAATCGAGGTGATCGGTCACATATCCAAATTGAATTCTAAATTCCTAATTCTCTGATCCTAACAACCAATTAATTTCCCGTAGTACAAACAAAAAACTAAGAGATCTTCTGAGCGGCAGGTAGGCTAGCGGTTAAGAGCATTGGGCCAGGATCAAAAAGGTCGCTGGTTTGAATCCCCGAGCCGACTAGGTGGAAATAAGAGTGTCTGCTTAAAATGTAAATGGTAATACTAAACATCCCCATTGTGTCATGAATAACCAGACAACAACTGATAACATTGTTACATCTATTCAGCAAGTAATCCGATATTTGTTAAAAAGGCTATGGCTTTATTATTCACACAGATGAAGAGGTGTGTGTGTGCGTGTGTGTCTAAATGGCAGCAGTTAAGTGGGTGTTTGAGTGTGAATGTACTGTACAATCGGAATTCATCAGGTCTTTCTTCTCAACCAGATCAGCCAAGGTAAGGATGAGAAAGACGCGGATATCACATTGTCAAGAGAGAAGACTAATTTGTATTTGATTTGCATCAGGCTTTACAGAGAGGGGGCTTTGAACATCATAGGCACACAGTAATGATGATGATAACCTAAGGGGTGAAGTGAAGGGCTGTTAGAATAAGTCAGTTTAAATACAAATCCCATTTAATCCCACACCCATGATCGTGTGATCGTTTTTTTGAAAATAATAATTGGCAAATATTAAACAATCCAGGTGTGCAAATCTCTTAGAGACTTACCCAGAATTACTCACAGCTGTAATCGCTGCCAAAGACGAGTCTAACATATATTGACTCAGGGGTGTGAACACTTATGTAAATGAGATATGTCTGTATTTCATTTTCAATACATTTGTAAATGTATTGTCATTATGGAGTATTGCGTGTAGATGTGTATATCATTTTCCTTGTTTCAGGTCATCATACACAAATTGTACATACATTTTAATTCCAAAATAACATAACCAACAAACACCAAAACAAAAGCATATAAAAGCAATAACAATTATACATTCCCTTTCAGTTCTCTGCTCTTAATTTTTCATTACTTTAATATTTTTTCTCATAAATTTCAATAACATTATTATTTGGTATTTTCCTTACATACCTTAAATCATTTGACTGTCGCAAAATGTGTGGCTGTAGTGTGTAAAATACCCCTAAAAGAGTATAGAGGCCTATTCAACAATATATTTATTGTACTGTATACAAGAAAGAGACCAGGTCCAGTTGGCCAATAAATGCATATACTTTTTATATTGACACTTCTTAGGGTATCTGCAAGATTAGGAGGAAGGGATAGTAAAAAGGGATCGCATATTGCATAGAAATCGCCTTCCTTGTTCCTAAATATAGCACTAATTATCTCCATTGGTAACACAAGATCTCACAGTACCACTGATTTATTGTTATTCATCCGGTTAAGGAAAACGCATTTGCAGGCCACAAAGAGTAATTTCTTAAGATTGAGCTGTGCTAAGGTAAGTGAGGGCCTGTTCACGACGACAACTGGTGGAAATAGCCATTGGTTCATCCATTATTATAAGACATATGAACATGCCCTCCAACTACGTTTTGACATTTTTCCAGAAAGTTGTAATTAAAGTCCAAAACAGACGGCCATGAGTGCCTTTTCCTTCTTATACTTACAACAGGTGTCAGAGAATTCTTCATTCATTTATTACATATGATGGGAGTCCAATGAACAGACTTGCATAATCTTATATTGGATCTCTTGCACCTTGTTGCAGGTGAACAGTTGTCTTGTGTGTTAAGGTCTTTCAGCTTTCATCAGGAGATTGTCCACTGGGGATAACCAGTACTCTTTAGTGGGCAGTCGCATAGCTTTGTCAAGGGTTTTAGGGCTTCACAGATAATGGTAGATACTTCTCCTAGATTAAATATCACTTAGAAAGAACTTCTCGGGATATACAGTATGATGCGTATGTATACTAACGAGGGTGTGCTGTTGAGAAATCCCCCGGTGAGGGCTGAGAGGTATAAATAAACTCTTAGCCTAGGACCGGATGTGTTTCCATGGTCCCAGAGCAACTAAAAAATACAGCCTCAATGACTGGCACTCATGAGGTGCACATGAGGTCTGTAAGTTGCTCCTCTGTGTTTTGGCAGGGCCAATCGCTCTGCCCTCTCCCCTTCTCCCAGAGGACACTGAACAGCATCCAAAGTCAACAATCTGAACCAAACTACATGTCTCATTTATAACTCTCTGCTCCCCATGTGCACATGTTGCATATGTCCACTGTTTATCTTGAAATTCTGGAACTTTCTGTTATGAATACTGTCCCACACCAACACAGCTTTACAGACAGTGTTGGTGTTGGGGGGGATATGTGTTATTTTGTACACACTCATGGATCCTGGAATGATAAAAAGCACACAAGTGAATCAAATTGGATCCCTCCCTCCCTTACTCCCGGAATGTCGCTCGCAGCCTCCAGAGTAGAAGGTGTGGGAGTTGTGATTGTTTGCAGGAAACACCGTGGAGCTTTCCTCCACACCAGAGACTCAGTGCCAAGCCACTCACCCCAGTCCTTCTATAGCATCAGCCTACTACAGCATTATGAGTGTTTGTGTCATCTCTTGGACAACAGATAATGATTTGTGTGTGTTCAAATGTAAGCAAAGATCAATTGTAATAAAAAATGTACAACTCTTGAGTTACTGTAAAAGTAGGGTGACAACCCCCCCCCGGCACAATCTCTATGTTGTATTTACAATCTCTATATCTATCTACATGAGAAAGGATTGCTATAAGCCTTGATTAAACTGTGAACCACCTGTAAAACATGTTAAGCCTGAGCATTAGACTGATGAAGTAGGTACCAATTATGCAAAACACTTCAAACGTTCCATCAACCGTCTGGGAAACGCCCTCTGAATTCTAACCAACCTCAGAATACCACACACCTACTAGATACACACTATACATAATAGGTGTAGAAAGAAAGACAAATCCTACAAAAAGGCAGACCCCTCATGAACAACAGTTGAAATACTGCATTTGGCATGACCCCCAAAGGAAGAATTTGCTAGGTGTGGTTGCCTGGGGCTATAGTAAACACAAATGGAAAGTTTAAAGTTCAGAGAGGGAATGAAAGGTGATGCACCTTGTACGTGAGAGAGAGAGTTTTAATGGTTTTACTTAGCCACACCCACTTACAATGACACTGACCCGTTATATAGCTTCCTCTCTTATTTCTTATGTTTTCTTTATTATACAGTGTATATATATACATATATTTGTTCAGATTTGTTATTATTGGTTGTGTCATGACTCTCGCTCCCGGGTGGGGATCAAAGATAGCTGATAGATGTGCAGATGAGGATGTGCAAGTAGAAATACTGGTGTGCAAAAGAGCAGAAAACAAGAACAAATATGGGGATGTGGTAGGTAGTTGGTTGGATGGGCTATTTACAGATGGGCTGTGTACAGCTGCAGCGATCGGTAAGCTGCTCTGACAGCCGATGCTTGAAGTTAGTGAGGGAGATATAAGTCTCCAACTTCAGTTATTTTTGCAATTCGTTCCAGTCATTGGCAGCAGAGAACTGGAAGGAAAGGCGGTCAAAGGAGATGTTGGCTTTGGGGATGACCAGTGAAATATACCTGCTGGAGCGCGTGTTAAGGGTGGGTGTTGCTATGGTGACCAGTGAGCTGAGATAAGGCAGAGCTTTACCTAGCCAAGACTTATAGATGACCTGGAGCCAGCGGGTTTGGCGGCGAATATGTAGCGAAGACCAGCCAACGAGAGCATACAGGTCGCAATGGTGGGTAGTATATGGGACTTGGGACAAAACAGATGACACTGTGATAGATATGGGACAAAACAGATGTCACTGTGATAGACTGGATCCAATTTTCTGAGTAGAGTGTTGGAGGCTATTTTGTAAATGACATCGCCGAAGTCAAGGATCGGCAGGATAGTCAGTTTTACGAGGGTATGTTTAGCAGCATGAGTGAAGGAGGCTTTGTTGCAAAATAGGAAGCCGATTCTAGATTTAATTTTGGATTGGAGATGCTTAATATGAGTCTGTAAGGAGAGTTTACAGTCTAGCCAGACACCTAGGTATTTATAGTTGTCCACATATTCTAAGTCAGAACCGTCCAGAGTAGTGATGCTAGTCGGGCGGGCGGGTGCGGGCAGCGATCGGTTGAAGAGCATGCATTTAGTTTTACTAGCGTTTAAGAGCAGTTGGAGGCCACGGAAGGAGTGTTGTATGGCATCGAAGCTTGTTTGGAGGTTTGCTAACACAGTGTCCAAAGAAGGGCCAGATGTATACAGAATGGTGTCGTCTGCGTAGAGGTGGATCAAAGAATCACCCGCAGCAAGAGCGACATCATTGATATATACAGAGAAACGAGTCGGCCCGAGAACTGAACTGTGTGGCACCCCCATAGAGACTGACAAAGGTCCGGATTTGATACACTGAACTCTATCTGAGAGGTAGTTAGTGAACCAGGCAAGGCAGTCATTAGAGAAACCAAGGCTGTTGAGTCTGCCGATAAGAATACAGTGATTGACAGAGTCGAAAGCCTTGGCCAGGTCAATGAAGATGGCTGCACAGTACTGTTTTTTATCGATGGTGGTTATGATATTGTTTAGGACCTTGAGCGTGGCTGAGGTACAGCTCAGAAACTGGATTGCATAGCGGAGAAGGTACGGTGGGATTTGAGATGGTCGGTGATCTGTTTGTTCACTTGGCTTTCGAAGACTTTAGAAAAGAAGGGCAGGTTAGATATAGGTCTATAACAGTTTGGGTCTAGAGTGTCTCCCCCTTTGAAGACAGGGATGACCGCGGCCGCTTTCCAATCTTTAGGAATCTCAGACGATACGAAAGAGTAGACTAGTAAAAGGGGTTGCGACAACGGCGGCGGATAATTTTAGGAAACAGGGTCCAGATTGTCAAGCCCAGCTGATTTGTAGGGATCCAGATTCTGCAGCTCTTCCAGGACATCAGCTGTCTGGATTTGGGTGAAGGAGAAGGGGGGGGGGGGGCTTGGGCCAGTTGCTGCGGGGGGTGTAGAGCTGTTGGCTGGGGTTGGGGTAGCCAGGTGCAAAGCGTGGCCAGTCATAGATAAATGCTTATTGAAATGCTTATTGAAACAGTGTTTCCTAGCCTCAGTGTAGTGGGCAGCTGAGAGGAGGTGCTCTTATTCTCCATGTACTTTAAAGTGTACCAAAACTTTTTGGAATTAGTGTTGCAAGATGCACATTTCTGTTTGAAAAGCTAGCCTTTGCTTTCCTAACTGACAGTGTATATTGGTTCCTGACTTCCCTGAAAAGTTGCATATCGCGGGAACTATTCGAAGCTAGTGCAGTACGCCACAGGATGTTTTTGTGGTGGTCAAGTGCAGTCAAGTCTGGAGTGAACCAAGGACTATATCTGTTCTTTGTTCTGAATTTTTTGAAAGGGGCGTGAGTTATTTAAGATGGTGAGGAAGGCACTTTTGAAGAACAACCAGGCTTCCTCTACTGACGGGATGAGGTCAATATCCTTCCAGCATACCCAGGCCTGGTCGATTAGAAAGGCCTGCTCGCAGAAGTGTTTTAAGGAGCGTTTGACAGTGATGAGGGGTGTTTGTTTGACCGCGGACCCATAATGGACGGAGGCATCGAGGCAGTGATAGCTGAGAGGGCAAGTTGGTCAGGATGATATCTATGAGGGTGCCCATGTTTACGGATTTGGGGTTGTACCTGGTAGGCTCTTTGTTAATTTGTGTGAGATTGAGGGCATCTAGCTTAGATTGTAGGAGGCCGGTGTGTTAAGCATATCCCAGTTTAGGTCACCTAACAGTACGAACTCTGACGATAGATGGGGGGCAATCAATTCACATATGGTGTCCAGGGCACAGCTGGGAGCTGAGGGGGGCCTATAACAAGCTGTAAAAGTGAGAGACTTATTTCTGGAGAGATGGATTTTTAAAAGTAGTAGCTCGAACTGTTTGGGCATAGACCTGGATAGTAGGACAGAACTCTGCAGGCTCTCTCTAACAGTAGATTGGAACTCCGCCCCCTTTCTTGACAGAAAATGTTGTAATTGGGGATGGAATTTCAGAATTGTTTGTGGCCTTCCTAAGCCAGGATTCAGACACGGCTAGGAAATCAGTGCTGGCAGACTGTGCTAAAGCAGTGAATAAAGCAAACTTAGGGAGGAGGCTTCTGATGTTAACATGCATGAACCCAAGGCTTTTCCAGCTACAGAAGTCAACAAATAAGAGCACCTGGGACACACAGGACCTGGGTTAACCTCTACACCACAAGAGGAACAGAGGATGAGTAGGATAAGGGTACGGCTAAAGGCTATAAGATTTGGTCGTCTAGTGTGTTCGGAACAGAGAGTAAAAAGAGCAGACTTCTGGGCGTGGTAGGATAGATTCAGGGCATAATGCACAGACAAGGGCATGGTAGGGTGTGAGTACAATGGAGGTAAACCTAGGCTAGGCTGGCTAATAGAACGAGTCAAAATTCACCCAATGCTGAAAAACGTCTTTAGAACATTGGCTAAGCTGGAACGCTAGCACGAGCCCATAGCAAATGAATGGAATCGAACGTTCGCAGAGCCTGTTTTGACTGGAGTGAAGCTTAGAATTCCATTTAGCTTAAATGGCACCAAAAAATGTATCCCTTTTTATTTTACCACTACAATCTGTTCTTAGGACGAAACTGAAAAAGAACAACTCGTGTAGAAAATAAACATCCGCACCTCAATGGTGCCAAGTGTGCTTATGTCTGCATAATGAGGAAGCTGGAAAAAAATGGCAACTTCTGACTATTTCTGGTCTAGCGTTTGATAACAACGAGATACACTGCCCAGCCTTACATAAATCAATGAGGAGATTTTCATGATTAGCATGGTGTCCGAATTGAAAACATCAAAATATACACATTGTGAGATATTTGGCAAAATAGACAGACATACCTATATTTCCCTATAGTAAACAATGGGATGACCTCAGAGTAACGTGAGGATTTTTGTAATGTTTACATTTGAACTATAAACAATGTGAGCAGGTCTCCATTGCGAAGCTGCCATTGTGACATAGTAGAACAAAATGGGATTAGAACGTTCGGAAGGCGAGTTGGTGCCACAGTGCTCAATAGAACTAATAGGAGCTGGCAGGGTGAAAAATGCCCTAAAATAAGGCCTGGTTTTTCGTGATTACTTCAAAACTACGGCAGGCAGCTTGGATATATGGTAATATTATAAAACTGGGCTCCACCGCTGATGCAATTAACTACTTTTTATTAGAAAAAAGCATTGTTAAAAATGTCATGTGTCCAGCCTACCTAGGCATTGGGTGACGATGAGAGAGGCTGCATCTCTGGAAGTGCCAGTTAAGCTAGGTGAGTTCTCCGCATATGTGGGAGGTGGGGCAGGGGAGCTAACCGAGACATGTAGAGCGGGACTAGGGGCTCCTCAGTAAAACAAAACAATGAGAGCTACCCTAAACAACAGTATACAAGGCATATTGACATTAGAGGGGGGCATAAAGCAATCGCAGGTGTTGATTGGGAGGACTAAGACAACAACGGGTAAGACAACAAGGGGTAAACCAGCTAAGACAACAACAACAGGTAAATGGCGATGAATGGGCAGAGAGGGTCAGTTAGCTACACACAGGGCCTGAGTTCAAGGTAGGGGTCGACAGATAAACAAAATGAAGTACCGTGTTAATGAACAGTCCAGCAGACATCAGCTGTGTAGCCAAGTGATCATAGGGTCTAATAAGCAGCAATGGACAAAACAGGGAGCCGCTTGGCAGTCGTCACTACGCTTGGCGAGCGGGAGACACGGCACTCAGAGAGCTAGCAGGCCGGGGCTAGTAGCTGGGTCCTCACCGACATCAACGACGCAGAGGCCGGTTGAGAGCACATCAACAGACCAGTCATGATGGATCGGCGGGGCTCCATGTCGACAAAGGGTCCAGGCCAATTGGCAAGAGAGGTGTTGTAGTTGGTGTTCTTCGTTTGCTAGCCGGGGGAATGGGCCTAGCTCGAGGCTAACTGGTGCTTGCTTCTGGACAAGGGCGTTAGTCACGATAGCCACTCGCTAGCAGCTAGCTAGCTGCGATGATCCGGTGTAATAGTCTAGAGCTTGCGGCAGGAATCCGGTGATGTAGTGGGGGAAAAAAGCATTCTGATATGCTCGGGGATGTTATCGCGCTGTGCAGACTGGCAGATATTATCCGGGCTATCCGGGCTAAAGCGGCTGGTGTCTGTGCTAAAGGTAAAGACTGCTAGCAGTGGCTAACAATGACTAAATAGCTAGTAGCTAATTAGCTGGCTGGCTTCTGAAGGCTAGCTCCTGATGTTCCGGTTACAAGGTCTAAAAAAAATAGCAGATCCGTACCACGTTGGATGAGGCGGGTTGCAGGAAGGTACATTTCATTTGAAAATGGAAAAAGAGTTTGAAATGTATACAGAAAAAATGCAGAATATTTACACAGGACAAAAACAAACACGTCTTGCTGCTACGCCATCTTGGATAGAGGACTTAATGCCGGTCGTAAACGTTCTCTCTCTTGCCTTATTGAGAGTGGAATGACTTTAACATCAAAATATAGGACATTGAAACAATATTTCTCACAAAGGATGTGGGAAATGGTTGGTGGGGATCTAAACAATAAATAAACAATAAATACTATAGCTACTATTTGTTCAGAGAGTCTTGACAGATTTGCAATTCATATATTTGTGATATAAGTAATGACTTCCTTTCAAACCTTGGACACTGATTCAGATCCAAAGAATAACAACTAGCTTGATGTGAACAGATCATCCACACTCCCTCATGCCTCTCATACCACATACCATGACTGCTAACATGACTAGGATAGTAGCCAGCATTTAGAGGGTTAACCTCCAACACAAGAGGGCTGAAAAGAGTAAAGCAAGAATGAGAGAGAGACAGAGACTGTAGGAAGAGAGAGGGCTGGTGAGAAAGAACTAGAGGAAAAAGGAGATACCCTCTTGACCTTGACTCTCTTCAATTTAAGGTTAGTGTGTATTCTTGGAAGAGATTAACATTGAAAAGCCCATTCCCCTCTCCTGAAGTTCTCTTACCTTGCCTCCTCAGTCTCGTCAAGCGCCAGACTGCGATCAGGGTCACTATGTGCCCAAAAACCACCAGGGCGGGGAACATGGGTCCTGGGGGGGCTCGCCACAGCTGGCATTAGGACAGAGATAAAACTCAGGACAACTTTGGCAGCGCTGACAGACAGGTGGGAGGGCATGGAGTGAGAGGAGTGGGGCCGTGTGGGTGTGCCAAAGGAGAAGAGAAGGTGGGAGGGCGGTTTAAAAAATAAAGATGGGCAGTTTCAACCTTTCCCGGCCAAAACAGTGAACCCTTAGCTTTCTCACTTGCTGCTACGCCCTCTCTTCTTTCAACACTTCTTCTGTCCCTCATCTAGTCCTCTGTGTTTACAACTCAGTCTCTCTCTCTTCATTTCTCTTGTCTTCCTCTCTCTACATTCTAAATGTATATTTCTATAATGTATGTGTCTGTTCTTTAATAACCAGCCCACTCCGTGTTTACAGTATCTGCTTTCACTGCAAAGGGCTGTCTAAACTAAAGTGTATCTAGTCACACTGGGCACTTTACTAGACTCTGTTCATTAAACATACAGAGACACACACGGAGTCACAAAGGCAAGTTAGACTTCAAATGAAGGAACAGTTAAAAAAAAAACTACTGTACCACTGTAAAATGATGTCAAAATCCTCTTCTCCCTCTTGAAATAGTAGCACTAAAACAATCTGATAATATGGTTATAATTTAAGTAAACATTGACAGTAGGTGGAAGTTTACATTGAAAGTACTGTGTTTTTAACCACATTGAATTGAACCCCCTCTCTGACTCATTCCATCCTAGAGTATCAATGTTCTTTTTGTTCCCCGTTCTCTCTCTCATTGCAGCCTAATCACTAGTATGTTCCCCAATGAATGATCCCCCTCTTTTTCAACCTCTACACATACAGTACATCGTAGTTCAACTAAACAAGGATCTAGTTCTACAGTATTTCACAAAGAAGCAGGTGATGCAAATGTCTTTGTTAGGTCAATTAAAGCAGGATTGGTTGGTCTGGAAGTGTTACCTAAATGGTCCTGTCACTGAGTGATTTCAAAAGAAGAAAGCCCAGCCCGAAGTAAGAATGATAATCATAGTAAGGCCCATCATCCGAGGGTAAAGGTCTTTACGCAAACGTTGTGGCATTCACATGCATTATTCAAACTCTGTCTCCGAGATGGAGAGGGCAGCGGCATGTTTACCATACTAGCCCATCGATTACACTTTCACACATGCCCTATGTACAGTATCACCTCTATCTTGCAAATACTTTCCTTCAAGAATAAGAGTGAACTAAGCACAGACAATTTAAAGTGTCACCAAATAATCCTGCCTTCTAAATCTCTATGAAAGAAACAGATAGACTACCAGTTAACTTGCTTACACACAACAACAATCCCAAATGGCCTGGCGACACTTGTGGCTTGAGCAAGACAGGAAAACAGGTGTAGGCTTTATTTGTCTTTTTTAATTTTTTTATCTATTCAGTATTCACAAATAGCCTGGACAGACACAGAGAGCCATCAAACGCAGACATGATTCGCAATTCAAGTCTGCCATAGTGCCAACAGGTTTAAATATGGAATAGAATCCCTACTTCGGTAGCTGAAGATTGCGGTTAAGCGGCCGTGGTGTTTATGTGTGTGCGAGTGGGGAATGTGTGTCTGTGTGTAGTACGGATATGTGCCCTCCCCCCTCTCAGCAACACAACAACATTTCACACACCGCATTTGCCAAAAACACACAGACGGACAGCCAACAGAGAGACACTGACCACAACAACAGTCACCCTAGTCGGTTGACCTACCAGGTATGATCTTCATCTATGTTGTCAGGAAAAGAGAGAGGAAGAGGAAGCAGGAGGAACAGAGAGAACCGAATCAGCGGGAATGAGGGGAAAGAGGAGGACTCCTGTTTGTTTGCTCTCCGCTGCCCCGTTTCTCCACCTTCTTAATTTTAACAGCCCCGTGCCTGCTGCTAGGATTTGTCAGCCTGCTCTCTAGTGGCATCACAATTAGAAGGGGGGCAAGGGGGGAGGAGGGGGCCGTGAAGGGGGAAGGAGGAGAGGGGGAGGCAAGGGGCGGTATTGAAGCTTACGGTGGGGCTATAAATACCAGACAGGGACAGATGATCACACCATCACAGTTTAGAAGCTGATGGAACCACTCTGGCGGCCATTTTTTGCTGCAGTATCTCACTACGCCAGGCTACTTTTCTTCTCAGATGAGGAGATCTTTATTCAGTGAGATTATGTCACAGGTTTCAGCCGGGCCAGGAAAGAGACCTGACCCATTTAAGAGGAATCTGATGATGTATACAGTTTGCCTGAGCACATACTGTGCCTACATACCTGAAGTATGTCCATCAGCTAATACTGTCAGCAAATAATAATATAGCCATCATCTAATACCATTACGATCAGTTGAGCTTTCTGCCAAAAGCCTATCATCTATGTGACATGAAGACACAAGTGAAACATCAACAATTGAAGCAGTACAAATGGTTCTCATAGAAGCACTGTGTCAATTACAATGTACTCTAACATAAACCTGATGGAAAAGTGAAAACAGAAAAACACAAAACAAAACGCCCAAAAATGACAATATCTCATATCCAGAACTGGAACTACTACTCAGGCTGGCTTGGTGGTCTTCTTTGGCACTGGGTTAGGAATGTCAAACTTAACTGTCGAAATGCCAGTGAACACACTCCAGTTTAGTGAGAGATAGATTGGCATGACTTAATCCAAGCCTCTCTAACTAATGACCCCCTGATGCTTTGGGGACCCCTGCAATGTTTAACATTGGCTAAATATAGCAATTTTTTTTTTTATTGGTGGCTATGCATCTAAGTGTGCATGTGGCATTGTGAATTGCAGTATTGACAATGTATGTTCCGTTCACAACTTTACTTTCTTAGACACATTTTCGTTGGTCCCCTATGTTTGAGGATGAAACGGGCCTTTCTAAAATCATTATTATGTGTTCAACGTTAACTAGGCCTAGTCATTCGGAGCTCTGTAAAACTGAAAATACAGTTACAGATATTGAAGATTTCAATATTTTGTCTGCTAGGAACTAATGTTCTTATAGGATTATCTACGGTCCAAACACAGTTCCTAGTGATATTGACGTGGAATATTTCCACCAAATTAACCAATAAAGAGGTGCAGTCATTTCTGAAATAGAGCTATATTACGACACCCCTTGGGGGCTCATAGAGTAGTCCAAAGACATGACCTCCTATTGGCCTTTCTATATGTGAACAGATAGATAGTTAGAGCGTTGGGCCAGTAACCGAAAGGTTGCTGGATCAAATCCCCGAGTGGACGAGGTAAAAATCTGTTGTTCTGCCCCTGAGCAAGGCAGTTCCCGGGCGCCAAAGTTGTGGATGTCGATTATGGCAGCCCCCGCACCTCTCTGATTCAGAGGGGTTGGGTTAAATGCGGAAGACACATTTCAGTTGAATGCATTCGGTACAACTGACTAGGTATCCCCTTTCCCCTATAGTTCACCCTTGTGGTACCCATACACACATCACTCACATTTCTGGAGTGATGAGGAGTTAGTGCCTAAAAAGGCTTTGAACATTGAAGACCTGAGAAATACAGCTATCTTTAAACCTTTTGTAAAGTCATTTTTTATAAAGGAGTTTTTTTTCAACAGAAAGACTGGATGTAACAAATACAAGAACAGTGTCCAAGAAAGGCACAAAATTGGAACATACAGAATTGTTCATTTAACTGACCATAAAACCACATCCATTTTCGACCAAACCATAAAAGGGCCCTATGTATAGACATGTTCTATATGTCTAATGAAGAAAGCTCAGATATTCTCTCTAAACCATGGAGTCCCTCTCTGCTCTAGTTAATGTTCCATCTTGACTTAGAGAACGTCAGGTGGGTATCTGCTGACAAAACATACTGTTACAGTTTGGTAGGTTTGTGTTAAAGGTGAAATGTTTCCTTTGAAATGAGTAGAAAAACCCTATAGTATTTTGTATGTGGGTGGGTGTTGTGGGAGTTTGTTTGTACGTGTGTGTGTGTGTGTCTGTGTGAGCGTGCACGTGCACATGTGTGTGTACACATCACAAAATCAACATTTACTTTTTAGAATCCGTTCCCTTCCCTCCTCTCAACACCCAGGGGAGGATAGTCATACCTGAGCCACATACAGTGCCTTCAGAAAGTATTCATACCCCTTCACTTACAGTATTCAACATTTTGTTGTGTTACAGCCTGAATTCAAAATTGATTTCTCAACTATCTACACACAATACCCCATAATGACAAAGTGAAAAGATGTTTTTATATATTTTTGAAAATATATTGAAAATGAAATACAGAAATATCTAATTTACATAAGTATTCACACCCCTGAGTCAATACATGTTAGACTCACCCAGTCTTTCTGGGTAAGTCTCTAAGAGCTTTCCACACCTGGATTGTTTAATATTTGCCCATTATTATTAAAACAATTCTTCAAGCTCTGTCAAGTTGGTTGTTGATCATTGCTAGGCAGCCATTTTCAACTCTTGCCATAGATTTTCAAGACGATTTAAGTCAAAACTGCAACTACGCTACTGAGGAACATTCAATGTTGTCTTGGTAAGCAACTCCAGTGTATATTTGGCCTTGTGTTTTAGGTTATTGTCCTGCTAAAATGTGAATTTGTATCCCAGTGTCTGTTGGAAAGCAGACTGAACCAAGTTTTCCTCTAGGATTTTGCCTGTGCTTAGCTCTATTCCATTTATTTTTATCCTAAAAACTCCCTATTCCTTGCAGATGACAAGCATAACCATAACATAATGCAGCCACCACCCATGCTTGAAAATATGAAGAGTGGTATTTAGTCAGGTGTTGTGTTGGATTTTCCCAAACATAACGCATAAAAGTTCATTTCTTTGCAACATTTTTTGCAGTTTTACTTTAGTGCCTTATTGCAAACAGTATGAATGTTTTGGAATATTATTTATTTTGTACAGGCTTCCTTCTGTAAATTAGGTTCGTATTGTGGCTTAACAACAATGTTGTTGATCCATTCTCAGTTCTCCTATCACAGCCATTAAACTCTAACTGTTTTAAAGTAACCATTGTCATCATGGTAAAATCCCTGAGCGGTTTCCTTCCTCTCCGACAACTGAGTTAAGAAGGACACCTGTATCTTTGTAGTGACTGGGTGTATTGATACACCATCCAAAGTGTTATAACATCACCATGCTCAAAGGGATATTCAATGTCTGTTATTTACCCATCTACCAATAGGTGCCCTTCTTTGCGAAACATAAGAAAACCTCTCTGGTCTTTGTGGATGAATCTGTGTTTTGACCTTAGAGATAATTATATGTGTGGGGTACAAAGACAAGCTAGTCCTTCAAAAATACAACTTACAATGTGACTTGTTAAGCACATTTTTTACTCATAAACGTATTTAGGCTTGCCATAACAAAAGGGACTGAATACTCATTGACTCAAGACATTCCAGCTTTTCATTCATTTGTAAACATTTCAAAAAACATAATTCTACTTTGATATGACGGGGTATTATGTGTAGGCCAATGACACACAATCTTATTTTAAATTCAGGCTGTAACACAACAAAATGTGAGAAAAGTCAAGGGGTGTGAATACTTTCTGAAGGCACTGTAGCTTCTAAGATATGTTATTGACCAAGGACCAAAATCCAATATGTACCGTGGGAAATACCTAACATCAGCTCATCTTGGACTAGTACTCATTATAGGAACGTATGCTATTGATTTGTGTGTTTGTTCCATAGTTTAGACTACAGTGAATTAACTGTTATATGGAGGCAGTAGATCTCCCAGTCACTCTGACGTGAGCCAGCCAGGCTGCACTCATTACATTGTATTACAAACTATAATTAACGCTGGTTGTTCCAGCCGCCTTTTTCCTCCATGTGAGCCAGCTCTGCTCCAACTGGCAGCCACTCTGCCTGCCTACGCTGGAAGACAATACCCAGCAGGCTCCTGTAAGAGGACTTTGTATATGTTACACAACATTTATACACTTCAGCGAAACATTATACTAGTATCTACATTGTTTAATTGTTTGATAAACATTCCTACAATTGGATCAGACCCGTGTGACATCAAGCATGTGATGCAATTTACAATTCTGTGCAAGCAGACGAAGTACGATCTCTCATTTCATCTCGTTATTTTGGAAATATGGAGCAACGCGTGTTTTCCTCATCAGGCGGCCTGTAAACACACAGGTGCCATCCCAACCCAGGAGACATGCCAGGTGGTGTCAGTGGAAAGACATAGGAGCAGCTGAGCTACCCAACTTTGTTTTGAGCACAACAGCAAAGCCCAGATTTACAGCCTTACACTGTATTCAACATGCTCATAGCTGCGATGTCACAACACAGGCTACTGATAGCGTGACGGCTAACAGTGCTCGACCCCCATGTTTTTTCACTCACGAAAGGTCAGGCTCACACACTCACATACGCTCCGCAAAAATCGTGAGCCATTAATATGAAAAGGGACAGAGGAGAATCCTCAGTTGCTGGTAATTTCATATATTACACAAATATGTGTGAATGCCGTGCACCGAGTAGGGAGAAGCCTAGGAAAACAACATGACATGTCTGAAATATGAGTTGGGGTTAGGGTAATGGCATGTTGTGCCCCACTTTTACATGGTGCCAGCAGGCAGCCCCATTTATCATAAACAATGTAGCTTTTGTTTGAAAATGCAGTGCTATTCATTCATCACACATGATTGCAAATGTCACAGACACAGTGTAAGTGTTTTCCTGGGATTTCCCAGATCAAGAGTCACGGTTGGCTTGGCCTGATGTATAAAGAGCTTTAAAGCGACAAGGTACGAACCTGTCAATGCCAGATCTAAAGTTCCCTGTTTAGATTTCTACCTAAGCCGTATTGACAGAAGTCTGAGAAAGGGTTGACTGAGTTCTGAGAGTCTCAGACAGTGCTACGGTAGCAGTATAAAAGTAGGCATGGTGCAGAACAATCTGAGGGTATTACTGAATCTTACAGCTATATAATTAGACTTCATACCATCAATACTTTTAATACTAATACGCTCTAGGATCATCAGACGTGAAGAGACACCCACATACCAATGTGGTGTCTGCTAAACATCTCCATTTGACGGCATTTTCAATCCCTGCCGGATATATTCCTTCAAATAGATACCGTGCCTAACGTATTTTACGGTATGATCGACAAACTCCATGATTGGTCACATGACATGCATTCCAAAATGAAGAAAAATAGCCCAGAGAAAGGCACTACGCTTTCACAGTGGTATTTCTGGGGTAATTCGCGTATACACATGGCTATTATGAATCCTCCACTGTAGGTGGCAGCAGTGAGTTAGCAAACATTGGTATTATCGGTGGTTAGGATGGCACTCTGAAGCATGATGGGCTTTCCTGCCCGATCAGTTATACAGCTTTTTTTTTAATCCCATGATATTCACATAAAGAGCAAGGAACCTTATTTTCTTTACATTTTGCACTGAAAGAAAAGAAAAGGAATGGAATGCATACAGTATAACAATATGCCACTGGACATTTTGAAGAAGATTTTGCATCCAAGCGTGTTATTTGATCCAGATCTCAAATGCTCTAAATGCTGTTGGCTGGGTGATCTGTAAACACACACTAACCTCGAATTTCTGAAAGTGGAGTCATTCTCCTGATGACTAACACAGCTTGACCACTGCCTGTCATATGAGCAATGCTGCTAATTTACACCAGACCTGCAGAAGCAGTGTCACGTGTGGAACCGAGAAAACACACCCAGAATAGTACAGCTGTGGTATGAGCAAACTATTCCAATTTCCTGTCTGTTCGCTCTCTCACACAACAGTACAGACAACGCCCATGTGTACTGCTGTCTCTTGCCACTCTGTGCAAGGGTTATATGCTACAGTATACACCCATTAACACCCACATAACACATCTCAAAAACCAGTGTCAACCAACACGCATCTTGCTTTAATAACAGCAAACAGCAGAGAAACAACGATTTATACTTTCAGTTCAGTCAAAGCCAACAACACAGGATAGCATTGCCAACATTTTTATGCACATTCCAGCACTTTTCATGAGCCAATCTGGGGTGGGGGGTGGGGCAGGGAGCTGTCAGCAGGCGTGATAACATATTGTTCAGAAAGCCCACCTAACGAAGCCTGTTGTTAGATAACACATACAACGGCATACTATTATCTTACCCGAAAGGGGAAACCAGGAACTGGAGACCAGCGTTCCAAAAAAAATATAATCACAGTGCCAAGAACACAGCCTTCCTGACTAAAACAAACACACACAGAGAGAGAGAGAGAAAGTGTCCAAAAGCACCACACCCCCTTCTCTCATTCATTCTCTTCTTCCCTTTATCACGCAGGTCATCTCCACGGAGAAAAGACAGGAGGGGAGTAAGCTAGGCGTAGAGCAATAGCCACACCGCAGGAATTACTGCAGGTCTGAATCATTTCTGGCAGGGAGACAGTGAGTGTGCATTGCTCAAGTCTAAAACCAAAGTCATGTGGCACTGAGGTCTGTAGAATAAAGTACGTGTTTCAACATGCTTCGTATGCTACCATATGCTGTTATGCATGGACATCTATCACATTTGTCACTTTGTAGCGTGAGTTATCTCCCCGGCCAGTGAAACTAAAGTAGCACGCTCTCTCTCACAGATGCCTAAATCACAGCTTCATCGTAATTGGTTTGTACTCATTCGTCATCTCACTGAAACTATCCCTAATGAGCAACCGACTCTATAATAGAATAGATCAAACACAGAAAACTAGGGTTTGGGACTATAATACAGATTTTTGCTCACCAACGTAATACCATAAGTTCAACTTCAAATGATATACTGTGAAGAGAAGTATAATAACCTAAAACACTGTTTATACCATAAGCAAATAGAACATAATAGCACATGGTAAAAGACATGGCAGTGCCATCACCACAACGCCCACCTACGACTTCCCACAGTACATACAAGGGAGGAAACCTTGGCAACTGCAGTGACATCACACATCAAACACAAATGAAAGGAAGTAACTAGGGGGAAACAAGAAATTCTCTCAAACCTTCTATGAAGTTGGGGAAGGTCTTCTCCTCAGGTACGTCCAGGGAGTGGTCCCAGTCATCGTCGGAGATGGTGCTCTGGGCGGACTCGACCACCGCTCCTCCGGCCAGGAGAGCCCGTTCAACGGCCAGTGCGTGCAGGACATCAAAGTCCAGTTCTTGCCCTGTTATCTCAGGTACAACAGCAGGAGGAATCTCTCCTCCAGCCACTGCCTCCGGGCTAGTGATGCGCTGCACCTCAATCACCTCCTCCACCACTACTATCTTCTTCCTCATGTTGGCCTCGTCTACAGGCTGGTCACAGGTGTACTCCAGGTGAGGCTGTGCTGGCAGAGGGGTGGTGGCTGCAGTGGTAGCAGGGATCTGTGGGGGTTCCTTGTTCTTCTCCTGCTCCGAGGCCTTGGGAGGAACAGATAGACTTGTCTTCTTCTCCTCTGTGCTCTGTGCTGCTGTTAGAGCGTGTTGTGCAACAACTCTGGGAAGCTCCCCCTGCTCAGTGTGTAGGCTGGCCCGTGCCTCGGCTCTGGCTGACGCTGTCTCTCCGGCTGCAACGGGTGCTTCCCTTGCAGAGGTTTTTGATTTTGAGTCCTCCCGTTTTTTTCCAGCAGAGAGCTGGGCAGGCTCCGCCTCTCCTTTGTCTAAAGCAGGGGCCCCAGCCTGCACAGCTGCTGCCATGCTGGTTTCCTCAGACCACATTCTTTCCTGAGGCATCTTTGGAGAGCAGTCCATTACTTTTGCCCCAGGGGTGTTTGGGAGGTCAATCTTAACGGTGGCCCTGGTCATCGACACCTTCTCTGTTGGTGATAATGTTTTAGCTGCAGGTGGGGATAATGATTTTGTGGTTGTGGTCTCACAGTCTGGGGAACAAACCTGCTTTTTCTTTTTCGCTTTTTTTGCCTTTGATGAATCAACCACAGCTGTTTCTATAGGGGCTTTAGCCTCCGGCACTATGGCAGGTTGTGGTGGTTGCGGTGGCAGTGTAAAGGTAATCTCCACAGGTTTGAGGGCTTCCTGTGTCATCTCCATCTTTATGGTCTTCTGCACTTTCACCATTTCCACTTTAGTGACACTCATCTCTGACCCGTGGGTGAATCTTCCAGATGAGCCTGAGGTCACTTTATTGGTCGTCTCAGCCTTCTCCTGCACTTGAGGGGCTGCAATGGGATGGGGTGCAGCTTGTGATACTATAGACTTAGTGTTGCTCTGTTCCACTGCTGGTTTGGGGGTCTGATGATCAGCCTCATTTGATTTTGGAACCTCAGCCTTAGTTTCTCTTCGAACCTCAGCCTTCGTTTCTTTAGTGGATTCTGGTCCCTTGGGCTTTATTGATGATATAAAAGCTGGTGGGGGTTTGGGGGGCTCCTGTGTCTCTTCCTCGGGGGTCTTCAGTCCTTTTTCTGGGGACACCTTTGTGACATGTGATTCAGCCATCACAGCCTTCGTTATTTCTCTGGGAGATTTTTTCTTCTTCTTTGAGTTGGAGCAATCTTCAATCATCCCTTTTTTAGTTTCAATAACCTTTTCAATAACCTTTTCAGTGACAACACTGTCTTTGACATTGACCACTGATAAGGGATCAGTGATATCAACTTTGAATGATTTGGTGGGTTCGGTTGAGAGTTTGGGGGTCTCTTGGGGGACAGTCATTTCTGATGCTTTCTTGGGTTCTGGAATCACCTTCACTTCTGTTTTTTTCTCCTCAATCTCTTTAGTAGGGGGCAGGGGTGCTGGGATGGCTGGCTTACTGAGTACAGGTTCAGCAGAGACTTTGGGGGCCTCCTCAACTGCTGCAGCTTTCTTGGGCTTCTCTTTACCTGCTTTATTGAAAGAGGATTCAGTTGAGACCTTCACTGCTGCAGCCCCAGCTCCTGCAGCACTAGCTACTGCAGTAACAGCTAATGGGAGGGCTGTTTTGGAGGAGACTGACTTGATGCTGACCTGTGATTCATGTGTTGAAGTAGAATGCTTCTGAACCGGAACCACCTGGGACCTTTCTGCACGAACCTTAGTGATGATCTTCTCCTGGGAGGACACCACTGCTTTACTGCTACTAGCCTCAGTGGTCTGAGAGAAGGTAACCGTGGAGGACCTCTTCCCCTGGCTTTCCTCCATCATTGAAGCCTCAGTGCGGAAGCCCCGCCCCTTCCACAGGGGAGGCTGGGCCTGGGACTCAGATTCCCATGATGCTCTTGGTCTGACCGGCTCGGAGGCCATCGGGCGACCTCTGAACCTTGGCGTCCTGTCAGAGGGGCCTTCCTCCTCGGCTGCATCCAGCCTCCTGTGTCGGTAGACCTGGCGCTCAGCCATCGCCTCCTGACTCTCTTCCCTGCCAGGTTTGGGGACATAAGATGTGGGGCCGTCCACTGACTGGACCCCACGCGCTGCCCTTTGGGCACTGGCCAAGGTTGCTGTTGGACGGTGAACCCTTTGCAGGGAAGAGGGGACGATCTCAGCAGGCAGACGGAGGTAGTCGCGCAGGTAAACAATGCCCTCGTTGGTCAGGTACCAATAGAAGTGCCTCCAGGCGAAAGTCTCCCTCAAGTAGCCCCTGGACTTGAGGGAGGCCATGGCGCGGATCACCTGCAGGTTTCCCACGCTGGGGATCTCTGGGTGCTTGGTCTGGGGCCGCTTGTCTTTCTTGGCCACCATGACACCATGGCGAAACAGGAGCTCGTAGATGGCCCTCAAGTCCACCAAGGGCATCACCATTCCGGCCACCATTGTTGCTCTGTGTGTGTGTGTGTTTGTCTCTTCAAAGTATGACTAACAGCAAAGCTGGAGCCACTCCGCCAAGGGAGAATGTATTACAGGATGACCTCACTTCTCAGTCTCTGAAAGGGTCCAGTGGCTAAAACCGTCTGCACGTGCTTTTCAATCCAATCACAAAAAGTATGAATAAATCCTCTTATTTTCTCTTATTGCTTCTTCTTCACTCTCTTCTTGTTGCCTTTGAGCGCGTGAGGAAACAGAGAACGTTTTTCTGAGAAAATGTTGTGAAGAATCCAGAAACTAAGTCAAAAGAATACTGTTCCCCCCTTCAGTCAGACTTGCTTGGAAGTGAACAGACTCCGGTCTGATGCATGCAGCGGCAGTGACAGAAGGAGAGAGAGAGTGTGTGTGTGTGTGTGTGTGAGAGAGGGAGAGAACGAGAGAGAGGCACTACTCCAAACGGCTCCTCCTACCTTCTCTCCACAGTTGAGGAAAAGTTGGAATGGAAAAAAAACCTTCTGAGTAAACAAACTTAAACAATGACAGAAGGCCGCAAATGACTGATGAGGGGGTAAATAAATGTGTGCAATCGAGATTAGATTAGGATACGCGAGTGAAAGAAAAGTCAAATGAATGGAAGCTACTAACACACCTCTGTAGTACTTGAGCATATGGAGGGCTGTTACTAAAAGAAGACGCCCACCCACATACGTGTGCTCGCACAGTCACTCACTGTTGTAGTGGGTTGGAACAGGAAAGATTAGCTAGCGACAGTAAAGGGAGACACCCTTTAGGCATACCATCCTACACTGCAGAGACACACTAGACATTTACTTACGGGAAGCTTGTCACCGTCAACTACCCTGGTTTACACATTTCAGATCCAGTATCACTGACTGCATGACTTTTGCCCTAGACACAGAGGATCTGACTGAGAACCGCATGTCTCCAGACCCCATGCCTAAGAAAGCAGAAATACTTTCTTCTTGAATGCAGTATGACATATATAGATAGTGTGAGGGATAAAAGAGAGATAGGCTACAGCCACAGCTACGGTAACGTGGACATAAGATGTGATGTGACCGACTAAAACTAGATTACTGTAACTTGATAGTTAGACAAGTCACGGTTGAAAACACAAATAGCCCTATAGACTGAAATGATTTCACTAATCAATCTTGTTTACGAGCCAAAGAGGTATAGCCAGATCCCACTCATAAAACGAATCAAACAATTGATTTAATTCAATTCCATTCACGTCAGTGTTTTGTTGGTCGATTACACAGTCAGCACCAGGTGGAGTGGAAATTACATTACATTTAAGTCATTTAGCAGACGCTCTTATCCAGAGCGACTTACAAATTGGTGCATTCACCTTAAGATATCCAGAAATAAAAGAGTCCCACCAATGGAACCCATTAAAGTGATGCAACAGGCTGTAAGAACCACTTATTCCCACTGTCCAAACGGCTCATATGGAGGGTTCATGCCCTGATATAGCCAGTGAACTTGTATAGCCTGACTCGACTATATAAAGAGCCTGTGCATTATGGCTGCCCTTTCACAGCACCCAGTAACATGATATCAGATTACCTTCCCCCGAGATCACTTCTCTCTCTTCAGTGCATCTGTCTCTCTCATCTATCGATGTGTCAGAGAGAGTCTCTAGTGCATTCACGTGTGTAAGAGAGAAAAACTGGACACCGTGCCCTTAGGGGAGGAGATCGAGGCAGAACATTTCATTAGTCTAAATTAGATTCTGTTCACCCATTTATCAGGTACACGAAAAACTTGGGACAGAAACTCACTGAGTAGTGCCTGTATGTGAGTAACGCCTGCGGCGACAACGAAAAAGAGCCATGAGGAAACTCATAGGCTACTATTTCCAACCACAGTGCGTTGCAGTCAGATCCAGATCCATACACTGAATTATTTATATTTTTGTTCCATTGCCAGTGTTCCAGTTCAGAGTAAGTCAAATAGAGCTCGCCAGCTTGTAGTCCTAAAACCCGGGAATGAGTTACCTCTGGTTCGTTCAGCCATTCCTATTGGGAAAATGAATGGGGAAAGAATAGGGTTTTGGGATAAACGCCCAAAATAAGGTCAGAGGTTAACACAGGCTTAGGAAATACGTTTTGTTCTATGAGATAATATCAGTCAGTTAACATGACCTTTATGAATTATGATTTTTACGATTACATAAATGCTTCAAAATTCACAAGTGACGTTAGCTGATGAAGATTATCTCATAGAACAAAACGTATACCACAAACCTTACTTTTGGCGTATATCCAAAACCCTACAAAAACACCATTCATTTCCCCATAGGCTTTGTCCAAGGACCCATGGTGGAGTTAGTGCCTACAAAAAGACACCATTACTATTTCTCTCTATATCCCCTTTCAGGGCTGCAGTGGGCCATAAATATGTTGTTCAGGGCAGCTTGACTCTATTGTCACTTCACAGACAGCTGTCTGCAACAGTTAGCATTGCGCTCTCTGTCAAACTATACAACCATTAGGCGCAAGTCAGCCTCCCATCACCAATCAAGTCATCCTAAATAATCACCTGATGTAATTGCGCTCTTTAGGTCTGTATTTTAGGAATACAGACAACTCGTTAAACCTAACTGCATGCAATTAGATCCAAGGCGTTCATTTTAAAAAAGTGCCTACTGCCACAATAATAGCCTACTTCATGAACACTGAAGACTTGTTTTTATGCGTTATATAGGGACAAATTGAAATGTTTCTAAAAAAGGAACTATAAAAAGCATATGCATGAGTAGGGTAGCAATTGAAAGAAAATACTGGAAATTGTCCGACCAAAAGTGAGGACACAACTGTTCACCTGACACAAGACTGAATCCAAACATTACAATGTAGATTTTTTTGTGCATTTTGACATTTACTGTACTTTTCACAGCATTTGTCAATCAATAACAAAATCTGAAAATACTCTGGATATATTCAACATAATAAGAATATTCACTGTAGTTTTGGAGTAGGGGCAAGATAAGAAAAACATGATTACAAGGGTTTGAGTGAGAGGTCTAACTGGTGTCTCCAATTGGCCACACACCTGTCCAAACTGGGTAATTTCAATGCACTTTTATGACCCAAGAAAATAGTTTTCAACTGTAAGGGGCTTTTTTTTTTTTCTCCGAGCTTTGCCGCTGAGGAACTGAAGAAAGCACACTTGTTGTTTTGTTTGGAACACAGCTTTGTGTCCCCACCATCACACAATTACTGTTGTTGTTTACATAATCCAAAAACGTTCCATTATTAATCGCAATCTGGGTCAGGTGGATATCATTTGAAAGCTTATTCTATTGCCAACATGGATAGCTAAATTATAAAACACCGTAACCTTTTAACATAACATGTCTTTACAGACACTCAAGCCTAGCAACTCTTTCACAAGAAGTGGCGGTGGCCACAGTTAATAGCGTAAAACCACAAGGAATGCTGAAGGTAACTACTGCAAACACATTCCTTGCGATTACAAAAGAAATGGAATGGATGATCATTGACATGCTACAGTCTGCCTAACCACAGAAAGGAAGGTGGTGCAGGTATGCATTTGTACGCCTATTAAAAGTTGCAATATGCAGAAATCCCTTCGCCATTTCCTGGTTGCTAAAATGCGATGTGACAAAACAACTGTAGAGAATCATTGTACCATCTAAACCGCTGTAAAATATATTTTCAATTACCAAAAATATTGTATTTTCAGCTGTTTGAAGCTGGCGTACAAAACCGAAAGTAAAAGAAGCAAAAACGAAACTTAAGCAAGGGAAGCATAGAAATAGCTCACATAGAACAGATCTATCGCTTCATAGACTTGTTTTCAATGATAACGACAGATCTATAAGTCGCTATTTAATTTTTCCTTTAAAAACAAAATGTATCCAATTAATCATCCATTTCAAAAGGAATAACTGCATTCCTGCACTGCATCATGATCTATCAGGTTATAATGAACAGAGATTACACTATTACTTTCTTAAGAAAATGTGCTCCTGGTTAAAAACTATAAACTGGCAATAGACACAATTTCACTGTGCTATGCCATGTCCCCTAGTTGTGCCCCTCTACCCATGCCAGCACTCCTCATTAGGGATAATTTGCATCCACATGCCCTGAACCCTCCTCTTAGAACTGCCCATCAGTGGGATTTCATCCACTGTTTGTGCACACAGTGCTAACTGAACCACCCAATGTCTCATGTTGACCTATGAACTGGCTAAATGCCCAGACCCATTTATAACCCCTTCCTCAAAAACATGACTCTCTATAACACAGCTGACCATCAATTAAGTCTTTCAACATGTCATAATGGTTGCAATTGCGTTATGATTGCTGATACTGTATGTTTGCATTATCAGACAAATGAATGGTCAGAAATAGATGTTTAACGGAGTGGGAAGAGTTTCCACTGTATTGAATAAGCTGTTCATTATCTCTGGACTGCCGAAGTTGGCAATGGGACAACGTCGGTCCAGGCAGTGGAAATAGACATTGATAATAGATCGAGAGATGAACGAGATCATCAGAAACGAAAGAGAGGCGTGATTGTAGGAAAGTCCACTCCAGCCAGATCCTGTTCCTGGTAAGTCTGCTAGGATGTGTCAGAGAACCCACTCTGCCCAGAATAGACATGTCAGCACCCACACCAGCGACGCTGACTGGGCTCCATGCCCACTGTAACGGTCTGTGCTCTCGGGCTCAATGGCCCATCCAAGACACGTGCCTACTGCCTGCCCACTCTGATATCAGACCCCGAGCGATTCCAGCCACTCCCAGGGGGAAACAAAGGTCATCAGGATATTTCTTAGAGACCAGTTGTGTATATCTGTTGCATTGAGAGTAATACGTTCAGGAATCAAATGGAGCTGAAATTCATGTGGCTGGTAGATGTAATTACAGCTGCTAATAAATGACTGAGACTCCTACCCTCTGTCTCTGGGAGGAAGAATGTAAAAATTGGCTGGAGTTGACCTGATCTCAACTTGAGAGAAATAAGGAGAGTGAGTCAACAGGATTCTTTAAAAAAAAAATTATATCCGAAACATACAATATACTTGCAGTGAAGCTGCTCAACAACCAGTCATCCAATAGACTCCCATTCAGAGCGACACACGGAAGCATCCAGGGTCAATGCCCTGCTCAAGGACACGTTGACAGATCTCCCACAAAGCCAAAAAAGTGAACCTGAAGCCTCCAAGATCCCCCCACAGTCCTCAATAGCTGTCCCTCAACCATTCGAGACCCCTACCACAGTCCCCCCAAGAAGATACTTTTTTTTTTTAAATACAATTAATTCCATTCCCGATCAATTTTCGCTGAAGCAGCAACCACAGCCTCCCAAATGCTGTTCAAAAAGGTGTATTGTCTTCCATCACTGTAAATCTCACGTTTGAGAAGGGCCCACAAGTTCTCAATAGGATTTAAGTCATGTGAGGAAGGGGGCCAGGTCATTATTTAGGCAACTTTGAGGCCCTTGCTGGCTAGCCAAGCAGTGGAGTACTTGGATGCATGTGATGGAGCATTGTCCTGCATAAAGATCATGGCCTTCTAGAATGCTGAGGACTTCTTCCTGTACCACTGTTTGACGAAAGAATCTTCCAGAAACTGGCAGTAGGTTTGGGAATTGAGTTTCAGTCCATCTTCAACCCGAAAAGGTCCAACTACCTCATTCTCAATGATAGCAGCCCATACCAGTACCCCTCCTTCACCTTGCTAGCACCTGACTCAAAGTGGTGCCCTGTGTCCATTACTGATCCAGCCACGGGCCCATCCATTTGGTCCATCAAGAGTCACTTTCATTTCATCTGTCCATAAAACCTTTGAAAAATCTGTCTTCAGGTATTTCTTTTCCCAATCTTGACGCTTCAACTTGTGAATCTTATTCAGTGGTGGTCTTGTTTCAGTCTTCTTGACCTTGGCCATGTCTCTGAGCACTTGACACCTTGTACTTCTGAACACTCCAGGTCGGTTGCAGTTCTGGAATACGGTGGCACTGGAGGATAATGGGTTCCTGGTAGTTTGATGTTTAATTCTTCTCAAGTCTTTTGCTGTTAATTTGCGCCTTTTCTTCCCCATGCGTTTTTTGCGCCCCAGTTGACTATTCGCAACAAAACGTTTGAATGTCCGGTGGTCACACCTCAATAGTTTAGCTATTTAAAGAGTGTCGCATGCTATTTAAAGAGTGTCGGCTGCCTAATAATTATGCACACCTTGATATAAGGTGTAATTCACTTTCGCCACACCCTCCCTCATTACACAAATACATATCACCTGAAAATTATTAAATCCAATAAGCATTCAAGTTTATATGGTTTGGATTTCGAAAATGTGAATAGAAACAATGATAAGATCAGAATACTCACTTGCCTAATAATTGTGCACGCAGTGTATATTAGTAATTAACTGACCCGGTCTCTCCAGATCTCCTAACAGTACTATTTCTAGGGTCAATTTTAGATCAATGCTATGCATTTTCAGCCATTCCTGAAGCTGAGACCAGAAACAGGCTACCTGAGGGCAATACCATAATAAATGGTCTATTGATTCTGTATCCTCACAACAAAATCTGCAGAGCATTGAGGATTTTATGCCCCAAATATTCAACATTTTGTTGATGGCAAGAATTCTATATAATCATTTTAGCTGAAAAGCACAAAGTCTTGAATCTTGCATTGTTTTATATATCATCTCATACACCCTGCACCATGGAATCGATAATTCTGATAACTCCATGAAGGACATAACTCTACCATTCCAATTTACAATATCACTTAAGAACAAAATACAATTTTCAAACATCTTTCGCATAAATACAGGTATTTTATCAACCAGCACATTTGAGTCCAGCCTTAATATTTGTTGTACTATTATATTTAATAATCTCAACCACCCAATTCATATTCATTATACAGACAGACACGCTTTATTTTGTCTGGTTTAGCATCCCAGATAAAGCAAAATATTTTTTGCTCATATGATTTGAAAAATGAATCATCAGGAGTAGGCAGCGCCGTAAGTAAGTGAGTAAACTGAGATATGACTAAGGAGTTAATCAGGGCAATTTTTCCATAAATAGACAGGTATTTACCTCTCCATGATTGCAGGATCTTGTCTATTTTTACAAGTTTTCTATTGAAATTCATTGTGGAGAGCTTATTTATATCTTTTGTGATATCAATACCAAGTATGCCTACTTCACCATCAGCCCATGTTATCGGTAAACTGCAGGGTAATGTAAAAGTTTTATTTTTAAAGATCCAATACGTAATATTTTACACTTATCATAATTCGGTTGTAGTCCAGAGTACAGAAAAGTTATCTAGATCTTCAATGAGACATTACAGGGATCCAGCTTGCGGACTTAATAGAAAACTTGAGTCATCAGCATACATGGACACCTTTGTTTTTAAGCCTTGGATTTCTAATCCTCTAATGTTGTTATTGGATCTGATTTTAATAGTTAGCATTTCTATGGCCATCAAGAATAGTTATGGTGACAGCGGACACCCTTGTTTAACTCTTGACAATTCAAAACTCTGAGATGTAGCCATTATTCACTAAGAGAATCCCCAAAATTGAAAAAATCCAGGCCTTTATAAATAAAATCCAGTCTTAATTTATCAAATTCCTTTTCAAAATCCGCTATAAATACCAGGCCTGGCTTCTTAGATGTTTCATGATGTTATATTATTTCTAGTAGATGTCGTATATTATCTCCAATGTATCGCCCATGTAAAAAACCTGTCTGATCAGGATGAACAATACCTGGTAAAACCCTTTTAATTCTGAGTGCTATGCATTTCGCTAGTATTTTTGCATCACAACATTGAAGTGTAAGAGGCCTCCAGTTTTTTAGATAGACTGGATCTTTATATTTGCCATCTGGGTCTTGTTTTAATAATAGTGAAATCAGACCTTCTTGCTGAGTACCTGACAGACTACCATTTCCATAGGAGTAGTTAAAACAATCTAACAATGGAGCTTTTAGTATATCAAAAAAGGCTTGATATACCTCAACCGGTATGCCATCAAGCCCTGGGGTTTTTCCAGAGTGTAAGGATTTAATAGCCTCAAAAAGTTATTCCTCTGTAATTTGGCCTTCGCACTGATCTTTCTGTACATTTGTTAATTTTCCATTTTTTATATTATTTGGAAAGAATTCCTTACCGTAATCTCCCTTTAGTGGGAGAGGATGAGACGGAAAAGAGAACATCTGCCTAAAATATTTAGCTTCCTCTTTTAAAATATATTTCGGAGAATCATAGATGACTCCGTCTTCAGTAACGAGTTTCTGCAAATTCTTTTTGTTAGCGTTCCTGTATTGGAGATTCAGGAAGAATTTGGTGCATTTTTCTCCATATTCCATTCAGTTCGCTTTATTTTTGTAACAGATTACATTAGATCATTCTTGAATAAGTTCATCAAGTTCTTTTTGTTTTTCCTCTAACTTATTTTGTATCTCTGTAGTATCGTTGTGATTGCTATCTACCTGTACTATTAGATAATGTATTTCCCTTGTTAGTCTTGTCTCTTTAGCCAGAAACCGCTTTTTCATTATTAATGAATTTTGAATGACCTCTGAAGGTACATTTAAAGGTATCCCAAACAATAAGGCGATTTAATTAACCTATATTATACTAGAAAAATCCAGTTATAAATGATTTTGTCTTAGTTAAAAATAAGTTGTCCTCCAGTAAACCTTGATAAAATGTCTAATTATCCCCGTCCACGTGGAAATTCTATAAGAGTTATGTGAAGGCCAATTATATGATGATACGATCGCATTCTGTCTCCTATTAAAAAAAATTAACCTTTGATGCAAGAGAGAAAGAGACAAGAAAGTAGTCAAGACGACTAGCTTATTAAGTCAAGACGACTAGTCAAGATGACTTGATTAAGTCTCCATGTACAGTTGAAGCCAGAAGTTTACATACACTTAGGTTGGAGTCATTAAAACTTGTTTTTCAACCACTCCACAAATTTCATGTTAACAAACTACAGTTTTGGCAAGTTGGTTAGGACATCTACTTTGTGCATGACACAAGTCATTTTTACAACAATTGTTTACAGATTATTTCACTTATAATTCACTGTATCACAATTCCAGTGGGTCAGAAGTTTACATACGCTAAGTTGACTGTGCCTTTAAAGAGCTTGGAAAATTCCAGAAAATGATGTCATGGCTTTAGAAGCTTCTGATAGCCTAATTGACATAATTTGAGTCAATTGGAGGTGTACCTGTGGATGTATTTCAATGCCTACCTTCAAACGCAGTGGCTCTTTGCTTGACATCGTGGGAAAATCAAAAGAAATCAGCCAAGACCTCAGAAAAAAAATTGTAGACCTCCACAAGTCTGGTTCATCCTTGGGAGCAATTTCCAAATGCTTGAAGGTAACATGTTCATCTGTAGAAACAATAGTATGCAAGAAGAAACACCATGGGACCATGCAGCCGTCATACCGCTCAGGAAGGAGACGCGTTCTGTCTCTTAGAGATGAACGTACTTTTGTGCGAAATGTGCAAATCATTCACAGAACAACAGCAAAGGACCATGTGAAGATGCTGGAGGAAACAGGTACAAAAGTATCTATATCCACAGTAAAACAAGTCCTTTATCGACATAACCTAAAAGGCCGCTCAGCAAGGAAGAAGCCACTGCTCCAAAACCACCATAAAAAAGCAAGACTACAGTTTGCAACTGCACTTGGAGAAATGTCCTCTGATTAAACAAAAATAGAACTGTTTGGCCATAATGACCATCGTTATGTTTGGAGGAAAAAGGGGGAGGCTTGCAAGCCGAAGAACACCATCCCAATTGGGGTAACAGGGTTTTGGGAGCCTCAGCAACTTGACAGACGCTGTGAAGGACCTCGGCGTTACTTTGGACCCTGATCTCTCTTTTGAAGAACATATCAAGACTGTTTCAAGGACAGCTTTTTTCCATCTACGTAACATTGCAAAAATCTGAAACTTTCTGTCCAAAAATGACGCAGAAAAATGTATCCATGCCTTTGTTACTTCTAGGTTGGACTACTGCAATGCTCTACTTTCTGGCTACCCGGATAAAGCACTAAATAAACTTCAGTTAGTGCTAAATACGGCTGCTAGAATCCTGACTAGAAGCAAAAAAAATTGATCATATTACTCCAGTGCTAGCCTCCCTACACTGGCTTCCTGTTAAGGCAAGGGCTGATTTCAAGGTTTTACTGCTAACCTACAAAGCATTACATGGGCTTGCTCCTACCTATCTTTCCGATTTGGTCCTGCCGTACATACCAACACGTACGCTACGGTCACAAGACGCGGGCCTCCTAATTGTTCCTAGAATTTCTAAGCAAACAAACAGCTGGAGGCAGGGCTTTCTCCTATAGAGCTCCATTTTTATGGAATAATCTGCCTACCCATGTGAGAGACGCAGACTCAGCCTCAACCTTTAAGTCTTTACTGAAGACACATCTCTTCAGTAGGTCCTATGATTAAGTGTAGTCTGGCCCAGGGGTGTGAAGGTGAACGGAACGGCTGGAGCAACGAACCGCCCTTGCTGTCTCTGCCTGGCCGGTTTCCCCTCTTTCCACTGGGATTCTCTGCCTCTACCCCTATTACAGGGTCTGAGTCACTGGCTTACTAGTGTTCTTCCATGCCGTCCCTGGGAGGGGTGCATCACTTGAGTGTGTTGAGTCACTGACGTGGTCTTCCTGTCTGGGTTGGTGCCCCCCCTTGGGTTGTGCCGTGGCGGAGATCTTTGTGGGCTATACTCGGCCTTGTCCCGGGATGGTATGTTGGTGGTTGGAGATATCCCTCCAGTGGTGTGGGGGCTGTGCTTTGGCAAAGTGGGTGGGGTTATATCCTACCTGTTTGGCCCTGTCCGGGGGTTTCATCGGATGGGGCCACAGTGTCTCCTGACCCCTCCTGTCTCAGCCTCCAGTATTTATGCTGCAGTAATTTATGTGTCGGGGGGCTAGGGTCAGTCTGTCACATCTGAGGTATTTCTCTTGTCTTTTCCGGTGTCCTGTGTGAATTTAAATATGCTCACTCTAATTCTCTCTTTCTCTCTTTCTTTCTTTCTTTCTCTCTCTCGGAGGACCTGAGTCCTAGGACCATGCCTCAGGACTACCTGGCTTGATGACTCCTTGCTGTCCCCAGTTCACCTGACCGTGCTGCTGCTCCAGTTCCAACTGTTCTGCCTGCAGCTATGGAACCCTGACCTGTTCACCGGACGTGCTACCTGTCCCAGACCTGCTGTCCCAGACCTGCTGGAACCCTGACCTGTTCACCGGACATGCTACCTGTCCCAGACCTGCTGTTTTCAACTCTCTAGAGACAGCAGGAGTGGTAGAGATACTCTCAAAGATCGGCTATGAAAAAGCCAACTGACACTTACTCTTGTGTTACTGACTTGTTGCACCCTCGACAACTACTATGATTATTATTATTTGACCATGCTGGTCATTTATGAACATTTGAACATCTTGGCCATGTGCTGTTATAATCTCCACCCGGCACAGTCAGAAGAGGACTGGCCACCCCTCATAGCCTGGTTCCTCTCTAGGTTTCTTCCTAGGTTTTGGCCTTTCTAGGGAGTTTTTCCTAGCCACCGTGCTTCTACACCTGCATTGCTTGCTGTTTGGGGTTTTAGGCTGGGTTTCTGTACAGCACTTTGAGATATCAGCTGATGTAAGAAGGGCTATATAAATACATTTGATTTGATTTGATACTTAATTTTAGAAAGCACCTTTTAACCCCTTCTCTGTACGGTAATGGTTAAAAGTGTCATCCAGGTGACTAACAGCTTAAAAAAATAACAAAGGTCAGCAGGTTTTAAACCCATAATTCTATATCTCTTGAGTGATCACTTGTTATAACATGGTTTATGACCAGAGCGGCATCAAGCGACCTTAAGGGCCAGAGAGCTCATTCACTGAGGTAACCTTGATCTACAGTGTGTCTTGTTCATGGCAGCTTCACTCACGGACCATGCCAATTAGCAACTTGGCCAGTCTTGAGTGGCACCTTTGAAACACAAGAGGGCCAGAGCAGCATAGATTAACCCCTGGCACGAAGCGGGCGAATAAATTGGGATGATCTAGTAAGATCCAAAATGGAGGGCTTCAGGGGCACTGGTGTGACTTGGCATGAAGTTCTAAACCAGAGGAACAGAGAAGAGAGGTGTGGTGGGTGAGTTGGCATCGCAAGGACAGCCTCTGTCGGTAAACCATCAAAGAACACCAGAAGGAAAGACTGGAAAACCACAGAGGACTGTTGCAGACAAAGGAGCAGTGTTTTGTTCATGAGTTGGCTAAAAGAGAGAGAGAGAAGTAGAGAAAAAGAGGTGCCATTGGCATTCCACACATTGTGAGTAAAATAAACAAGTTGACTGTTCTCGGATAATTGAAATTAAACATCTACTTCGACTGTGAGGGGAGAAAGTTATGGCATGTTAACACAGAGGATGTTGAGGCCATGAGAAGTGAACAGAGAGAGAGAAACACACATATTGTGCAGAGATCAATGTCAGAATCCAAGAGCTGTTCTGCAAACTCAGCCAAGCTAGAACTGTCTCCAGACGCTGCCTAATAAATGAAATAGTTTTGGAATCAAGTAAGGCAAGTCAGAATGGATAAGTGGTAAAAACTATGCGTTTACATAAGATGTTGGTGTGCCAAGCACTTTTCTCTTGGACAGTCATTGGCAGAGTTTATCTGTATAAAAATTATGCTGATGTCACATCTGAAGAATAGCCTATTGTGTGTTATACAAGAGGAAGTTTCAAGTGTTATTTGTCACATGCAAAACTACAATGAAATGCTTATCTTGCAAGCCCTTCCAAACAGTGCAGTATTCAATATCGAACTAGTATAACAATAAAATTAAAATAAAAAGGAGAATGTAAGCTATATCCAGGGTCAGTACCAGTACCAAATGTACAATGTGCAGGGATACTGGAGTAGTTGAGGTAGAAATGTACAGTTGAAGTCGGAGTTTTATATACACCTTAGCCAAATACATTTAAACTCAGTTTTTCACAATTCCTGACATTTAATCCTAGTAAGAATTCCCTGTCTTAGGTCAGTTTGGATCACCACTTCATTTTAAGAACGTGAAATGTCAGAATAATAGCAGAGAGAGAGTGATTTATTTCAGATTTTATTTCTTTCATCACATTCCCAGTGGGTCAGAAGTTTACATGCACTCAATTAGTATTTGGTAGCATTGCCTTTAAATTGTTTAACTTGGGTCAAACATTTCGGGTAGCCTTCCACAAGATTCCCTCAATATGTTGGGTGAATTTTGGCCCAAACCACCAGACAGAGCTGGTGTAACTGAGTCAGGTTTGTAGGCCTCCTTGCTCGCACACACTTTTTCAGTTCTGCCCACAAATTTTCTATAGGATTGAGGTCAGGGCGTTGTGATGGTCACTCCAATACCTTAACTTTGTTGTCCTTAAGCCATTTTGCCACAACTTTGGAAGTATGCTTGGGGTCATTGTCAATTTGGAAGACCCATTTGCGACCAAGCTTTAACTTCCTGACTGATGTTTTGAGATGTTGCTTCAATATATCCACATAATGTTCTGTCCTCATGATGTCATCTATTTTGTGAAGTGCACCAGTCCCTCCTGCAGCAAAACACCTCCACAACATGATGCTGCCACCCCCGTGCTTCACGGTTGGGATGGTGTTCTTTGGCTTGCAAGCATCCCCCTTTTTCCTCCAAACATAATGATGGTCATTATGGCCAAACAGTTCTATTTTTGTTTCATCAGACCAGAGGACATTTCTCCAAAAAGTACAATCTTTGTTGCAAACTGTAGTCTGACTTTTTTTATGGTGGTTTTGGAGCAGTGGCTTCTTCCTTGCTGAGCGGCCTTTTAGGTTATGTCGATATAGGACTTGTTTTACTGTGGATATAGATACTTTTGTACCTGTTTCCTCCAGCATCTTCACAAGGTCCTTTGCTGTTGTTCTGTGATTGATTTGCACTTTTCGCACCAAAGTACGTTCATCTCTAAGAGACAGAACACGTCTCCTTCCTGAGCGGTATGATGGCTGTGTGGTTCCATGGTGTTTCTACTTGCGTACTATTGTTTGTACAGATGAACGTGGTACCTTCAGGCGTTTGGAAATTGCTCCCAAGAATGAACCAGACTTGTGGAGGTCGACAACTTCTTTTTCTGAGGTCTTGGCTGATTTCTTTAGATTTTCCCATGATGTCAAGCAAAGAAGCACTGAGTTTGAAGGTAGGCATTGAAATACATCCACAGGTACACCTCCAATTGACTCAAATGATGTCAATTAGCCTATCAGAAGCTTCTAAAGCCATGACATCATTTTCTGGAATTGTCCAAGCTGTTTAAAGGCACAGTCAACTTAGTGTATGTAAACTTCTGAGCCACTGGAATTGTGATACAGTGAATTATAAGTGAAATCATCTGGAAAAATGACTTGTGACATGCACAAAGTAGATGTCCTAACCGACTTGCCAAAACTATAGTTTGTTAACAAGAAATTTGTGGAGTGGTTGAAAAACGAGTTTTAATGACTCCAACCTTAGTGTATGCAAACTTCCGACTTCAACTGTACATGTAGGCAGGGCTTAGGAGAAAGTGACTGGTAGCAGGAGAATATAATAATAATATTAATAATAGTAAACAATATGGCAGCAGCATACGTGGTGGCTGAGTGCGTGTGTGATGGTAAATGTGTGTATAGGTGTTAGTGTGAGAGTGTGCAAGAGTGTCGGTGTAGGCATGATAGGTGGATATACATGTAAACAGGGCTGAAAAGTGACTGGTAGCAAGAATATAGGTACAAATACTTATGGTAATATACTAATGGTAATATAAATGTTAACAGCAGTAAGTGACCAGTAGCAGGATAAATAGATAGATACTAATAATGGCAATCAATAATCAATGAACAGTAGCGTAGTGGTATTAATAATCATTTTAGCAGCAGCGTAGGTGTACCGGAGAGCAGCTTGGCTGTTGTCGAGTTCTCAGAGGCACAAAACACACATGGAAAACCTATAAATTGGGTGCAGAGCTTGAGGTAAAAAACGACTTCTCCTTTTCCAGAGTGGAAAGCGGATATGAAGTCAGAGATGATCCCTCACCCAATGAATATAAGCACCTATCCCTCTCCCAGTGTTGCTACTTGTCTTAATTTAATGAGCTGACATTTGGTGGAGGACAGTGGTGTGCACGCTGACCAACCTAACTGTAACTGCGCCCCCTGCAGTCCCTGGCAGAGGAGCCCAATGGAACTCACTATGGGCAAGGGCTGAAACCACGGATCTGTAGCGGAGTCGTGCAGATTTACAGTATATTACATTATGGTACCATATGTATCAACTACATCGTTGCTATTGTAAAACCTGTCAGACTATCGAGCAAAGCTTCATTTCACATCAATGTTTCAATTCTGAAGAGAAAAAGTAAGACGTATGCCAAAAATCCCATATTTTCGTGTAACATTTCATAATGAAAATCAGGTTTGAGAGTTTGGTGGTACATTTTGTACACCAAGGCTTTGTGTGCAGTAAACAAGTTCCCGCAGACATAGGGATCTGATCGGAGGTCAGGAGGGAATGTGAAACAGATCCCCTGTGAGAGCCATAGATTTCCACACAGCACAGCTCTGCAGCAGCCAAAACATCAGAATGATTATTTCATTTTTTCTCCAGTCAGGATTAACCATTGATAGACAGACTATGGGGTCCAATAATCTCTCATATCAATCTCTCCGCTATAGCCCCTCTGGATGGCAGACTACGCAGAATGGAAAGCAGGACAGCCACGCTTAGAACGTAAAAGAAAGTAGCCACAAACTCTATCAAATTTATAATTAGACCAAAATAAATCATCTCAGTCACACACTTGGCTGATGGCAGTACCTGCAGAACATATCCGTCTAAAATGTTTGTAAATGTGGGAAACTTAAAAGCAACTGGGAAAAAAGAATGTGGGCGAGGGAGGAGTGCTCTGAACAACACTTTAAGGCATGCACCTCAACCATTCACCTGTCCAAAGGAAATACCTTTCTTAGGAATGTCGTATCAGTCTGGTTTGTCTCCTACCTTTCTTAGGAATGACGTATCAGTCTGGTTTGTCTCCTACCTTTCTTAGGAATGTCGTATCAGTCTGGTTTGTCTCCTACCTTCCTTGGGAATGTCATATCAGTCTGGTTTGTCTCCTACCTTTCTTAGGGCTGCGCCAGAAGCGGTCTCCCAGAGGGTCGCCCATTGACCTCTCAGCCATGTCCACGGCGCTTTGACCTCTCAGTGTCACCTCAGATTCTCCTGGGTCCATGCACTCCAACCTCTCCAACCCTCCAGACCCATTAGACTATACTAAACCTTCCACCACTTCCTTAGGCCAGGATCAAACCACTCCTCTCCCCCATGTGAAACCTATTGCCCGTCTTGCAGATCCACACTGCATGCAAGATGTGACAAGAAAGAGGTGGGGGGTAGAGGTGCTGGGGGGGCTGGAACAAGGGCTTCTTTTCATCTGATGTCCAATGTGCCCATAAAGACAAAGCAACATCTGAGGAGGCCTACACCATAAATCTGAGTCCTTCCCAGGAGCCAATGTGTCCTTCTCCGGGCTCCTGCCCGCCCCTCTCTCTCGCTACCCCGTACCCCCTACATCTAAGAGCACCCACACATTGTCCCAGAAACACTCGGTCAGGCGAGACACACAAACACACACACACACACACACACACACACACACACACACACACACACACACACACACACACACACACACACAGGGCGCCTTGTCCCTGGAGGCCTCACAAATTTCAGCCTTGCTGATTAAGACGAAGGGCGGACATTGCCATGGAGCAATAGAGAGGCAGAGAGAAAACTAGAGAAGGGACAAAAGCAAGACGTGATTCTGGCCTGCTTCGCTTATACTCAGTCTTATTCAGTAAAAGGAGCAATACAGTATTGCAATGTTACCCAAGTTCACCCCACAGTAAATCTTCGCCTCTCTTCTACTCTCTCCTACTCACTCATCCCTGAATTCATGGAGGAGAGTGACTAGGCCTTGTCCAGGTTGTTAAAAGAAACATTCCGTTCTTCTGCAGACAGTTGGAGGGTGAAATGAGGGAGAAATCGAAAAAGAGATCCAGATATCCTCCCTTACTCAAGCCTCCATAACAGTTAAAGCCTAATAATCAATACTCTCTTTGTTTTGAGTGGCTGAGGATGGATTCCACAAATTGTAAATTTTTTGGGAGAGGACATGGTCTGGAAGATAACATTCGCAACACATTTGGGACACACAGATATGAGTCAGTGCACATTAGTTCTCTTGCCTGGATGCCTTCTTAGTCGATTTAACAACGCACTTTGAAGGACAAGATCGAGGCAGAAAAGACAACAGATTTCAACAACAAAATAACCCTGCAGGCGTCAGACCTGTCTCTGCTTGCTTTCCTAGACAGCACTGGTGATAACTCTCTTATGAGGTTTTTCATTTTGGAGTGTCATTTGAACGTGTGGAAACGCCTGTGGCATTATTTCTGTTTTTAATCACAAGAGCAGTGTGGAATTAAGATAACACTACAAGGACACTGTTTCAATACGAGTTGCATCAACATTGTTTGTATAAGACACACTACAACCAATACCCTATCATTAACTTCTTCTTACACTATTAACCAGGCCGTTTGTGGAGTGATAAGTGTTATTCATTTTCTCCTGTACTTCCTGTCCGAGTTTGAAATGGAACTAAGATGGAGGAGCAGTGAGAAAATGTCCGTCGGGCCAGGAGTGCCAGCCAACACTGGGCTCGGCCCATTTGCGCCACCCAGAGCCGGCGGCTGCTTCCAGACCAGAGGGAAGCATTCATTCCACAGTGTTAATATGATTAAGGAAGTTAAACTACACAGCATGGGGAAGGCACAGCAGAGGAAGGATCTGGTTGACAAAGAAAAAAAGTCTCACACTCAAAAGTGTCCCACAGTAAAACAAAAAGGGCAGCAGTTAAGTCAGTGTTGAGAGAGCAAAAGCACAATTAAAACCTTGGGAATGTTTGTGCTATGACTCAGCGACATTCAGCGACTACAAAACCACACATGGGAGTGGTCATGCTGATCCACGTGTTTCCATAGTAACGCCGCCTGTAAATGGGACACAGGCTACGTAAATAACTGTCCGTGGCTGAGGTCACGGACAGAAAGAACGCGACTGTTGTCCCAGCAACCGTCACCGAAACAAAACTGACACAGGATACCCTTCCTTACTGGCAGTGACTGGGGGAGAATTTGCATTGCAACCTGAAGAGGCTTGGCTGTATTATATTTTTAGGCAGGCATCTTGACAATCAACTTCGTCAACATTTAAACCAACAAACACACACACATAGTATGCACACAGGGCACAGCGGGCACCACACAAATGAAACACACACACACACACACACACACAATAAGGTGATTTACTATCCACATTTTGCCCATAAAAATCCCTCCATTTGGAGAGAATGAATCAGTCTCATTCTTTCCTCTGAGCGGAACAGGAGAGGAAAAAAATAACTGGAAGAACTGCCAGAACTGTAAAAGCAGCTTGCTGTAATTTATTTAGTTTGTTTGTTGCTGAGAAAAAAAGGGTCCTTCCTCTAACAGCTCTGGACATCAATGTCAGCAGTAACTTTCCAACATTGTCGTTCCTCTCTAGCTATCATCAAATGGACTGTCTATGAGCTGATCTCTCCACAAAGGGAGCTCTTTGGGATTCCAGGGACAGGGATACAGTAGTCAGAGACAGCCACATAGCAGGGTGTGTTCATTCTACAGGCATTAGCTGGAGAACCAGAAAGGGAACTATCCCTAAGCTCTCTATCTGAATCCTTATACCAACTATCATGTGTGTAGTACCCATCTTAATGACACTCAGCAGATAACTATTCTGCAGAATGGCTGTGCAGGCCTACTATAACCTACAGTACATCTCTCTCAGCAGTCAATGTAAGTTGTTAGGTTTGAGCAGATTTGTGAATAGCAGCCTAATAGAGATGAGATAAACATTTAATAAAATGTGATTGGCGTTAGGTTAAGAGATTAAACATTTTGAAAAGTGAGGTGAGCGGGCAAATAAAATAGACCCTCTGGTTAAAATACTATAGCAACCTTGGTTCAACATCTACTGAACTAATCAATAGATTTTAGCCACCTAGGGAGGCTAAAAGAGGCATAGACCAGCCATAATCCGATTGGAAGTTGTGTATCTCTTAACTGGAAACTTGAAGACATTATTTTTGCTCTAAGAGTGCAATGTTTCAGTACAACTTTTACATTTATCAAATTTTATTTTAGAGGAAAGTAAAGAGGAACATTCCTTAAACAATGACTACATTGTTTATTCTAAGTGTATGCTCGGAGGGAAAATAAACAGTTCCTGAAATCCTCCCATACCATTGTTATGGAGGTGAAGAGAGACAGGCGACGCCCCAATGGCAGTGACTGACAGGTATAAAGTCAACCATGAAGTAAAGTCAAACCATCTATACAGAGGTGCTGGAGGGAGAAATTAATGGTAAACGTGTACATTTCTGAATGTTAAGGCTGAATGCAAGGGCACTACAGGAAGTTACAATGCCAAGAAAAATCACCAGCAACTGAAGTGAAGCAATATATACACTATATATCCAAAAGTATGTGGACACCCCTTCAAATTAGTGGAGTCGGCTATTTCAGCCACACCAGTTGCTGACAGGTGTATACAATCAAGCACACAGCCATGCAATCTCCATAGACAAACATTGCCAGTAGAATGGCCTTACTGAAGAGCTCAGTGACTTTAAACATGGCACCGTCATAGGATACCACCTTTCCAACAAGTCAGTTTGTCAAATTTCTGCCCTGCTAGAGCTGCCCCGGTCAACTGAAGGTGCTGTTATTGTGAAGTGGAAACGTCTAGGAGCAACAACCGCCCAGTCACGAAGTGGTAGGCCACACAACCTCACAGAACGGGGCCGCCAAGTGCTGAAGCGCGTAGCGCGTAAAAATCATCTGTCCTCGGTTGCAACACTCACTACCGAGTTCCAAACTGCCTCTGGAAGCAACGTCAGCACAATAAATATTTGTCTGGAACATTCATGAAATTTGTTTCCACGGCCGAGCAGCCGCACAAGCCTAAGATCACCATGCGCAATGCCAAGCGTCGGCTGGAGTGGTGTGAAGCTTGCCACCATTTGTCACGTCCTGACCATAGTAAGTTGTTATTTTATATGGTAGAGTGGTCAGGGCGTGACAGGGGGTGTTTATCTGTTTTTGTATGTCTATGTTCAGTTGTAGTTTTTGTATTTCTATGTTGGTCGTTGTTTGGCATGACCTCCAATTAGAGGCAGCTGGTTGTCGTTGTCTCTAATTGGAGGCCATATTTAAGTTGATGTTTGTCCCACCTGTCCTTGTGGGTGATTATATTTTGTGAGTGTGTATCTTAATGCTACAGCAGTTTGGGGAGGGACCTTTCCTGTTTCAGCATGACAATGCCACCTTGCACAAAGCGAGGTCCATACATAAATGGTTTGTCGAGATTGGTGTGAAAGAACTTGACAGGCCTGCACAGAGCCCTGACCTCAACCCCATCGATCACCTTTGGGATGAATTGGAACACCAACTGCGAGCCAGGCCTAATTGCCCAACATCAGTGCCGACCTCACTAATGCTCTTGTGGCTGGACATCTAGTGGAAAGCCTTCCCTGAAGAGTGGAGGCTGTTATAGGAGCAAAGGGGGGACCAACCTCATATTATTGCCCATGATTTTGGAATGAGATGTTTGACGAGCAGGTGTCCACATACATTTGGTCATGTTGTGTATTTGCAGAGATGAAGAAACTTCCGAGACCTTTCCCATGACCTAACTGTGCTTTTATATAAGTTGAGCCCATAGAAACAGAATTACTAGAATTATATTTCTATGGTTCAAATCCTTCTCAGCTTGTTTACTCTTATGGGTAGAACAGGTGGGACCTCCACTAGCAGTCTATAAATGTTGGAGTCCTACTAGTATTTCCTACTACATTTAGGACTAATTTCCTACTACATTTAGGACTAATTTCCTACTACATTTAGGATTAATTTCCTACTACATTTAGGACAAATTTCCTACTACATTTAGGCTCATAGGAGTTCTACATGTATAGTTCAGTCTATAAAATGTAGCAGTCCTAACTTCTGAGTCATTACACAACATAAACCCAAGACAACATGCCAAATAGCTAGAGGTGACTGTTAGAACTCTTATTACGCTTATAAAGTCAACATCACTATAGCTGTTGTAGGTCAAGGATCTGTCACAAAAGATAAACATGCCACACCAAGGGAAATGATTGGGAGGATATTGCTTAAATGTTACGCAATAATCCAAGAGCACAATCTCATAGCGTATGCTTTCTTTTCTTTTTTTCACGCGGTGTCTTTGAGACACCTCTGGCCCGGCTCCCACAGGGGCAGAACAACAAATCCACAAATCCACCGCACCCCAAAGTTACAGCGCAGCAGAGCAATTCAAATATCACACGGCGGTTACGGTTGAGAATGATCGCAGAGGGGCGCTGTTCAGTGGTGGTTGAGATGCTAAGCCTTTAAGCCCACATCAACTCAATAGCATTAGGATTCACTGCTCTAGAAAAAAGGTCATTCTCTGAGTCCTCCAGCATTAGCCTATATCTAGAGCCAAACATATCATGACCAAAATGATCTAGCCTCAACTCAAGCGTCAATTATTTTTAATACAGCACCTGACATTTTCTGGGCTCTTAAAATCTAGCATTTGCTAATGTCACCAGTCACCATCGCTGCCTTCACTTATTAACAAGGCTGGACTGGGTCTCGCCCCTATCCTGTTTTAAACTATGAGTACCTAGCAAAGCAAACACACTCCTTACAGAGAAAGAGCCATTCCAAACAACAGGCAGAGTACACTCGCTCTTCAGTCCTTCATTTCAGCGCTGGTCATTAAATTAAACAATGCCGAGGACAGATTCCTCTGGTTATAAAAAAGCCTACAGTATGTGGGCCTCTCAGACCCCACCCAGAAGGGGCTAAGGGCAACAGTGTGAGTTACGGTGTGAGTTACAGCGTGTTCACAGTTTGTCCTTCAGAGAGTGTGGACTTGTGGGGGGAGAGAGAGAGAGACAGAGAGAGGGAGAGTGAGAGAAAAAGAGTGCGAGGGAGAGAGAGCAAGAGAAGGAAAGAGAGCGAGAGAGAGAGAGAAAAAAGCAGCACAGTATAGTATATAGTATATCTATGGCCAGCAGCCTATCATGTTTCTCCCTTGACAACTCTGAGATTTACCCTTTGCAGCTCCCCAGAGAGTAGTAGTACAGTAACCTATTATGGCCACTAGAGACAATACATGAAAGTCAACAAACATACTTTGATCTTATGGAGGATTTTGTTTGTGATTAGAAACAGACTTAAATCAGTAAGATAATCCTACGGCTCTGCATTCACATAGACACGTATAATATATGGGTTAATTTTATCCTGTGGTGGAAGGTGGAGGTAGTCTCTCACAGAGAGAATCATAGCGAGCTTAAGATTTGATAATGGCTCGCAAGAATAAAGATGAGCGGACATTCTTGAATGACACTGGTGGATGGAAAGTAATACCAGCCTCCCTAGAGAGGAATTTAATGCCAACCAGATGGATTTACTTTCAAAATAACCTCCCTTCGATTGTCTAACAGAAAGAGGACACATGCATGGTGTGGCCAGGTTTTTTTGCATGCCCTCAGGTGCTGAAACGACAGGTGCTGTCGAGAACCTAAAAGGGTTATTCAACTGTTCCCACAGCAGAACCCTTTGAAGAACCCTTTTTGGTTCCAGGTAGAATCCTTTTGGGTTCCATGTAGAACCCTTTCCACAGAGGGTTCTACATAAAACCCAAAAGGGTTTTTACCTTGAACCAAAAAGGGTTCTCCTATGGCGACAGCTGAAGAAACCTTTCGGAAACCTTTTTTTTCTAAGAGTGTACTCTAGCCTAGCTAGCAAGAGGGTTGTAAGAGTCCTTGGCCTGCTCAACCATGCACCTCAACTGTTACTTTATCAGCATGCTATCTCTAACTATACTTCCATTCTACATGTTTTTGTAGACCACCTGCTCCTTTCTGAGGGTCAACAAAAGACATGTAAACGCATGTACAGTCAAGACTCTGTTGACTCTAGCTACTTGAAAGTAAATTGCTGAACTGAAAAGTCCTTTCTAGCTGTGTCAGACCCACCCACACACACATTCTTCACATACTGATTTCACAAAACTGGATGCAAAGTCGAAAGTTAGAGCACATGTGTTGCTTTATCTACACCACCCATCCTAAAAACAACAACACGCTCCTCTACCAAAACTGCACCATGGTGGTGACCTCTCCCAGTCTCCAGTTTTTGGCAAGCCTTCTGACTGAGGTGTTTCTCATCTAGGTGTTACAGCACCTTCACAGGTCAGAAGGGGCGTGGAGCATTCCAGAGAGTTTTAAGACGTGAGTATAGATGGTCTGGAATAGGGCAAGTCACAGCCCAGCCCTTCTCCTTCACTAGAGGGGCTCTCTTTCAAGACAGCATCAAAACCAACCCTGTTACAGTGATGTTTCAGTATGATTAACACATGTTGCGTGTGTGTGTGTGTGTGTGTGTGTGTGTGTGTGTGTGTGTGTGTGTGTGTGTGTGTGTGTGTGTGTGTGTGTGTGTGTGTGTGTGTGTGTGTGTGTGTGTGTGTGTGTGTGTGTTACTGTGCTTTAGGCCATGTTCAGATAAACTTTATATACGTCAAAAACAGACTGAAACAACAGGTGGCTATCTGTAATGTATTGTACCTTTGACAGACAAGCAGATGTGTATGTGTGCACAGTGTAGTGCATCCATCTGTCTGTATAGGCCTTGCTGCATTCTGTGTGTGCGAGTGCATGTATATATGTATATATATATGTATATATGTATGTGTTCTGCATGCACATGTAAGGAATTTCATATCTACATGACAATGAATCATTTCCCAAATGCGCCACCTTGGAGACAATTGCTATTACCTCACTGTCCATTGCTGTTCACCTTGAAACACTCAAATATCCCCTAACTATTGGACACAAGGCAGCTCCCTGCACAACTACACTGCCCTGAAACTCGATGCATCATTGTGATGGACTTGGCAAAGAAATAGAAAGGCTGCACTTCTACATCTGTACACATTGTCCCGTCATCTCTTATACAAATCCCAGCCTTGCATACAGATACCGTATCCGGCAAATGCAAAACAGCACCACCACTAAACCTGCCAGAGAACACTCATGGCAAACATTATTTCCATCCATTACAATAACATTATCTGTCCAACATTTTCTCATACATTTACCTTTATGTGGATTCCTTCTATCCCTTATAATGTTATGCTCATGTTATTAGAGTGTTGTACCTATACTGAGACAGACGGCAGAAGACCCTGGTGTCCTACCCTTCCTGCTGATGAGTCAAACAACGGAAGAAGAACTCACCTGAAAAAGACAGAGAAACAAGACATTAGTTCATTGCATATTATTTGAACATAAACCCTTTTTTTTTTTTTTACTAAATAGGTATAGACAATGTACATCTTCCATATGTTTGCAATTAGTAAAACATACCAAGACAAACATATAAATTTAACAATCCAAGACTCTTTCAAAGTCTTAAGTTAAACAGCTGCGTGTCTCAGAACCCATTCATGTGAGGCTATTCAACTTCCCGTGGTAAGCAGGAGTAAATCTCTAGGGCAAATCTTCTTCCCACTTCGTCTGTGATACAGGGTCGAAACATTGCCTTCAGTTAAAAGAGAACAACGGGATCAGCCTACAACTTGAATTGTTTCAACGTTTCTTTCACATCGGAGTTTTGCAAACAAAAACAATTGAATAGCAGAGTAAGCAACAAGTATTGAGCTTTCAGAGGGGATTCGTGACACTGAGGAGTCTAGGCTATAGCTTAGTAGTAGATGTTTCACTGATAGATGTATGGTCGTTGTAGAAGTGTGCACTGTATATAATCCTCCTGACACATCAACCTAGTTTGCACCGAGAGACCTAACACCATGGCAAGGCCTGGTTGACTTGCCAACATTGCCACCTGCTGGGACAAAAGAGTAGAGCCATATGTTCAAAATGTGTCATATTATGCTTTCGCCATAAGTCAATAAGCTTACTTTGGGGCACTTGTGGGTTTTGACCATTCATCCCAAATGGAAGTATAATTATACTAGTATAATCTAATCCTAACTGTATATCAATGTAGAAATGATCTACTAATACAAGTTCAATATAACTTTCCTACTAGAGACAGAGGCTAGTAGGTCTACTTCAAATATCAAGTCAAATTCTGACACCTAGCCATTAACTGACTTGACACTATATAATTTACCTGGGCATCTACCTTTTTAAAATGTAGCAAGTACCCATATAGCCTATTGTTGCCTACTTTAGCCTTTAAACCTAAAAGAGTAACGCCTTTGTAGCTTGTCATTATGTGATGTGTTTATTTCGGAGTGTTCCTCAACGTGAGATAGTGACGTTTTTCTTTTTTTATAAACTTCAACTTAAACTAGGCTACTATGAAATGTCATCCACTACAGCTGGCCTGAAACTGAGGTCACTCCAACCTGCCCTGTGCATTTACCACCCACGAAGCCCTGCTTCCATTTCCAGTGCATAACCAACACTACGTTAAATCATCACCTTGGTGACATTTCTGAACCAGAGGACCTCTATAGAGTAGCCTTAAAATAGGCCTTGTCTAAAAGAGGCAATGGTTTACAACAGCCGGCATCTTTGAATAATTGGTGATTTATGGACTCATCTACTCATCAATGATCTACTACGAGGGTGGTATCCTCAGAGGAACTAACACCCAAGATTCCATGATTCAAGATGTTTAACAGTGACGTAGCCTTGTTCCAGATCTGTTTGTGCCGTCTTGCCAGTTCCTATAGGAGTTGACAAGACAGCACAGACAGATCTGGGACCAGGCAAGTGAGTGATGATTGTGGGTGGGTGGGGGGGGGGGGGGGGGGGTGGGGGGAACGTTCTGTGTGACGTACAGGTTGTTCTGTGCACTTTGGAAATGGACAACAATCAAACAGCACAATGACAATCTGGGATGGAAACAATCTGAACTCATAACGACTCCTACTCTGGAACATTCCAGGACAGTCACATTTCCTGGAAGGACGCAAACCAGCTGCACAAGGGCCAGAAAGACTCAAACCTGCCAAGCCTCAAGGGAGCGCGTCAAAAAGTAGAAAAAAAGCATTGTAACTCTATCATTGTAATCGGCTATATTCAAGGTTGACACCATGACTTAAATATACACTACTTTATTGAGAAATGTTCTTCTCTGAGGACACATACACACACACACACATATACATTCACATGCCCACATACACATGCACGTGCCCACACACACATCCACCCACGCACCCACCCACCCACACATCCACCAACCCACTACACACACACGACAATCAGAAACTCTGCATAATATGCTTTTCCTAAACTCAACTGGCATTCACAGCCACAAAAATCACAGCCAGACACGCTCCTCATTCCATGGGAGGTCGATGGAGACAGAGGAACCTTTCACACTTAGACAGACGCAGACGCACATGGACACGCACACAAACACACTCTCCATTAAAATACTCTTAATGAGAAGGAGCCTTGCCAGTGGCCACTTGACTACAAATCAGCTGCAGCCTCACATTCAGTTGGACAGACAGACAGACGGGCTGATCTGGAGAGGTCACCGTGCTGCTTAGTGTTTAGAAGAGGAGCCAGAAATGGAGGCCTAATGAGCTCAACCTCTACAGTACATAACTGATGCCAGCTGTTCCCATAAAGCACTGGTCTGGTCTGGATTAGTTTGAGGTGAATCTCAAGTCTTTCGTCAATTCATTGCGTCCCACGTCCCCCCCAGGACCTTTTCATACAATGAGATGAGAGAGGGGCATGAAGGGGGCTATCAACGAAAGAGTTTAAATGATGGGGGTGAATTTAATTTATTGAACCTTTGACAGAGAAGCAGATGTGTGTGTGTGCACAGTGTAGTGCATCCATCTGTCTGTATATGCCTTGCTGCATTCTATATATATATACTGCTCAAAAAAATAAAGGGAACACTTAAACAACACATCCTAGATCTGAATGAAATAAATCATCTTATTAAATACTTTTTTCTTTACATAGTTGAATGTGCTGACAACAAAATCACACAAAAATAATCAATGGAAATCCAATTTATCAACACCTGGAGGTCTGGATTTGGAGTCACACTCAAAATTAAAGTGGAAAACCACACTACAGGCTGATCCAACTTTGATGTAATGTCCTTAAAACAAGTCAAAATGAGGCTCAGTAGTGTGTGTGGCCTCCACGTGCCTGTATGACCTCCCTACAACACCTGGGCATACTCCTGATGAGGTGGCGGATGGTCTCCTGAGGGATGTCCTCCCAGACCTGGACTAAAGCATCCGCCAACTCCTGGTGCAACGTGGCGTTGGTGGATGGAGCGAGACATGATGTCCCAGATGTGCTCAATTGGATTCAGGTCGGGGAACGGGCGGGCCAGTCCATAGCATCAATGCCTTCCTCTTGCAGGAACTGCTGACACACTCCAGCCACATGAGGTCTAGCATTGTCTTGCATTAGGAGGAACCCAGGGCCAACCGCACCAGCATATGGTCTCACAAGGGGTCTGAGGATCTCATCTCGGTACCTAATGGCAGTCAGGCTACCTCTGGCGAGCACATGGAGGGCTGTGCGGCCCCCCAAAGAAATGCCACCCCACACCATGACTGACCCACCGCCAAACCGGTCATGCTGGAGGATGTTGCAGGCAGCAGAACGTTCTCCACGGCGTCTCCAGACTCTGTCACGTCTGTCACGTGCTCAGTGTGAACCTGCTTTTATCTGTGAAGAGCACAGGGCGCCAGTGGCGAATTTGCCAATCTTGGTGTTCTCTGTCAAATGCCAAACGTCCTGCACGGTGTTGGGCTGTAAGCACAACCCCCACCTGTGGACATCGGGCCCTCATACCACCCTCATGGAGTCCGTTTGAGCAGACACATGCACATTTGTGGCCTGCTGGAGGTCATTTTGCAGGGCTCTGGCAGTGCTCCTCCTGCTCCTCCTTGCACAAAGGCGGAGGTAGCGGTCCTGCTGCTGGGTTGTTGCCCTCCTACGGCCTCCTCCACGTCTCCTGATGTACTGGCCTGTCTCCTGGTAGCGCCTCCATACTCTGGACACTACGCTGACAGACACAGCAAACCTTCTTGCCACAGCTCGTATTGATGTGCCATCCTGGATGAGCTGCACTACCTGAGCCACTTGTGTGGGTTGTAGACTCCGTCTCATGCTACCGCTAGAGTGAAAGCACCGCCAGCATTCAAAAGTGACCAAAACATCAGCCAGGAAGCATAGGAACTGAGAAGTGGTCTGTGGTCCCGACCTGCAGAACCACTCCTTTATTGGGGGTGTCTTGCTAATTGCCTATAATTTCCACCTGTTGTCTATTCCATTTGCACAACAGCATGTGAAATTTATTGTCAATCAGTGTTGCTTCCTAAGTGGACAGTTTGATTTCACAGAAGTGTGATTGACTTGGAGTTACATTGTGTTGTTTAAGTGTTCCCTTTATTTTTTTGAGCAGTGTATATATATATATATGTGTGTGTGTGTGTGTGTTTGAGGTAGACAGATTAGTATGTAGTAGAGGTAGAACAGAGGGCAGGTGGGTACAGTTGCTTGATCCTGCAAAACAGCAAACAGATTCACCCACATCAACAATTAGGCTTGGGATTCTTATGACATTAAAATAACCAATTGTTGGGGCAGTCTAGAAATGAACATCAATCCCATACTGGACCAAGGCAGAGGTATAAGGACAACAAAACCAAGAGCAAAAATGACTAAGGTATACACAACCATTACCAGCACTCAAGCTTGCGGTCTTGTCTACCCTGCAAGCACAGACAGAAGGAGCACACAGTAAACTAGCTGAACTGTAGCGTAAACAGCCCATTGGCAGTCAGCCAGGCTGAACCTTAAGAACCAGGCTCAACACATTATGTTTGTTTATGTCATCAACTTTTATGCACTAATCTCTGTAGATATGCATGTGTGGTCTCTGCACCTCCCCATATCTCATTCCCACACACACACACACACACACACACACACACACACACACACACACACACACACACACACACACACACATTATGCCTTTGTAACCGTGAAGTAAATATGGTGCAGAAGGATCTGAATCGCCCTGGCCTACAATATGCAGCCCCTGGATACAGACAGACAGACAGACAGACAGACAGACAGACAGACAGACAGACAGACAGACAGACAGACAGACAGACACCTGTCGTGTGTTGGCTCTAGTCTGCTATGGTGTCTATACTCCCCGGCTAGTCCAGAGGGTCTGTCACGCATACTCTGCACCTGCATTTGTTCCCTCTGCCATTCTTTGGATTTCTTCACTTTCGGCGTCCACATTTGTACCGCTAACACAATCCGCTGTCTTACCTTTGGTCGAGGAGTAGGAAGAAGACATGCCTTAGCAGCTACTGAGACCTTTGGAACTGCAGGAGGTGGGTCTCTTGAGTTCTTGCTAAACCTTTTCTTTTTCTTTCTTCCCGTCTCTTGATCTCAGTTTGTGCAGCCTGGTCTCTGTCTATCGTCCTCTCCCTTTCTAATATGTCACGCCTCATAGTTCCACAGAATAGGAGGCCCCCTCCCCCTCTTCACAGGTTAGAGCCGCCCTCACTCATAAGGCCCATGTAAGCACCGCTTGTGTGTGTGTGTGTGTGTGTGTGTGTGTGTGTGTGTGTGTGTGTGTGTGTGTGTGTGTGTGTGTGTGTGTGTGTGGGTGGGTGGGTGTGTGTGTGTGTGTGTGTGTGTGTGTGTGTGTGTGTGTGTGTGTGTGTGCGTGTGCGTACGTGCGTGCGTGCGTGCGTGCGTGTGTGTGTATGAGTGTGTCAATGCAGCGCTCAAGTGCTTTGAGAGAGGCGAGGTATTCAGATCAGCAACAAAGGCCAGCGGGAATAAAAACTTCAAAAGAACAGAACAAGAATCCCCAAAATTATTCTGCATTCGATTCAATGACAAATGCAAACCAGCCAACCACTTACACTGTGCACTTGAGACGTGAGACGCAGGCTCGTGATTCATTATAAGGGAGACAAGTGCAATACTATGATAACATCCCCAGCTGCCATCCTCTATTGCCCGGTTCATAGCTTAGCTAGCGGCGTTAAAACAGTTTGCACCTCCTGAGAGATCCTGTGGTTGAGTGAAGTATACATCCTGACTGACAGCCAGACGGACATATAGCTAGACATGCAGACAGAGATACAGATGGACGGACAGACTTGATGAAAGCAGCAGTGGGGGGGTTGAGTATTCTGGCACAGTGACAGAGTGGTTTAGTGGCATGGCCCTCTGCCAACCCTTCTGAGGGGGGCGGGGGGGGCTAGTACAGTCTGTTTGGGCATGCAGTAGAATACATAATGTGCCCTATGTAGAAACAATCTACTATCCCCTTCCCTTAAACACTGCATGTAGATGTGAAAGAATTTGACAGGTGTAAGAAATATGGTAATAGCTCCACCTTGCCCTCTAGTAGACTAAATGTATACTTTACACCGTATTGCTTGCGCCCACCCAATTATTAAAGATCTATACAAGTCTATGTAAGTCTAAGGGGTGGGGCTAGAGGTTGTTTCTTGACCTTTTTGCAGCATTTATACCGAGTAAGTACAAAGCAAATAGGTGTAGTGTACAACATTAGACTTGATAAGTCACTGTAAAGAATGTGTAGCATGTGTGGTGTATGTGTGCCATGCGTTACTACACGTGTAGCTTCACGGTGGTGTAGTTCAAAAAGGTGCAGTGTTGAGCAGCTGGAGACTGATGATTGTATGTGCATGCAGTTAATCATTTACAGTTATCATGGCCTAATGGCATACTGTATGTAAGCACAACACAAGCTAAGTACGACTGCAGCAGTACGCAAACACTGACCTCAAAAGAGGCCCCACTGTGACCATTGAGCTGAGTGAAACTGTATCTCCGCACCAAGACAATGGACACAATCTTTTTTCAAATCTTAGTAACACTAGATGGGGTGGGGGGTTACCGGAGGCGAGGGATGTGATTGTTACGGCGGTGAGGGACGCGACTGTCTGTTTGGTCGGCGGTTTAAAAAGAAAAGCGTGGAGAATGTTTGTCGTTTTTGTCCAATGCCATTTATTGTAATCTCTCATAAAAATTTTTTTGCGAAATACCAAAAAAAATCTCTTTCTTTTCCGTTGCAAAACATTTTGCTACGGTGTCTTCTGTCCTGACCACATATTAACCACCAGCAGAGGGACACTTCACCCACTTCACCCAGAAAGCCCTAACCTGCAGCTGTGGAGGAAAATGCCTTATGTTTATCAAGTGTACTGCTCCCCTGGGCCTCACAATCACTGTGAATAGCTGGACAACAGAGGCCGAAAACAGTCCTGTGATGCATTTCCTACCAGTGATGACCATGTCAAAGGAATGTCCTGCTTTCAGGAAGCTTGTAGTGCCGGTGTGGCAGAGTGGTTGTGGGAAATTGTGAATTGATGTAAAACCACAGGAATGCAGGTCTGAATCCCATGTGGTGACATTTTGGAAATGTTGATGTGCTGCCAAGCTTGTTGAAGTTTAACTAATACAGCTGTATGAATGTATGATTCAGCACTGTTTGTTCAACAATAATAGGACACTGCTGACAATGGCTATATTCACTAAAAGGTTGTTATTACTAACTAGTTCAAGGGTTCTCAACCTTTTCTGTTCCTACCAACTGAAATGCTTTAAAAATCCCCCTATACATAAGAGATCATTCAATAGAAGCTATCCTTGAGTGGTTATCCAGGGACAGTGTTTTGATATCTAAGGCAGTATTTCCATATCGCACCAACATACACACATGCTTGCAAGTACGCACACAACCACACACACAGACACACACACACACACACACACACACACACACACACACACACACACACACACACACACACACACACACACACACACACACACACACACACACACACACACACACACACACACACACAATCCATCAACATCTCCCTCAGGATCAAGGCCAGAGTGTTTGATGGGATTCCCAGATGAAGTAACTGGGATAAACTGGGAAGGACAACCGTCGGATGGGAGATCCCATTCCCTGCCCCACCAAAACAAGCAGACATAAACAATACCAGACGACAATGGGACCTGCAGCCACCCAGCCATTGTTCTACACACCAAAACACGGTAGCCACCTCCGCTAGTATACAGTAGCCAGCTGACTAGAGCATCAGTGATAAATCCCAAGTGTACTGTTGTTGTTTCAGGACTCTCAGACTAGACAGATAAATGGGTCAGATAAAACTGAACAGGGCGTTCTGATTCTTCCTGATAGAGCAGGCAGTGACGCATCCCCAACCACCATACCACCAGTGATCCATGAGAAAGCCAAACACTCCTTTTAAGACTTGGGCAAATAACTTCAAAAGAGTAATGAGATGTCAATCAGGGCCACTGCCCTGCAAAGGGTGTTGCCTTCGGATAGAACATTACAGTAGATCAAGGTCATGTTCATTTATTTTTTATTATTTCACCTTTATTTAACCAGGTAGGCCAGTTGAGAACAAGTTCTCATTTACAACTGCGAACTGGCCAAGATAAAGCGAAGCAGTGCGACAAAAACAACAACACAGAGTTACACATAAACAAACGTTACAGTAAATAACACAATAGAAAAAGTAAGTAGGTAAGGCAATAAATAGGCCAATAGTGGCGAAGTAATAACAATTTAGCAATTTACACTGGAGTGATATATGTGCAGATGAGGATGTGCAAGTAGAAATACTGGTGTGCAAAAGAGCAGAAAAACAAAAATAAATATCGGGATGAGGTAGGTAGTTGGTTGGATGGGCTGTCTATAGACGCAGCGATCGGTAAGCTTCTCTGACAGCTGACGCTTGAAGTTAGTGAGGGACATATAAGTTTCCAACTTCAGTGATTTTTGCAATTCGTTCCAGTCAAAGGCAGCAGAGAACTGGAAGGACAGGCAGCCAAAGGAGTTGTTGGCTTTGGGGATGACCAGTGAAATATACCTGCTGGAGCGCGTGCTGCGGGTGGGTGTTGCTATCGTGACCAGTGAGCTGAGATAAGGCGGAGCTTTACCTAACAAAGTCTTATAGATGACCAGTGGGATTGGCGAGGAATATGTAGCGAAGACCAGCCAACGAGAGCATTCAGGTCGCAGTGGTGGGTAGTATACGGGGCTTTGGTGACAAAAGGGATGGCACTGTGATAGACTGCATCCCATTTGCTGAGTAGAGTGTTGGAGGCTATTTTGTAAATTACATCGCCGAAGTCAAGAATTGGTAGGATAGTCAGTTTTACGAGGTTATGTTCGGCAGCATGAGTGAAGGAACCTTTGTTGCGAAATAGGAAGCCGATTCTAGATTTAACTTTGGATTGGAGATGCTTAATCTGAGTCTGGAAGGAGAGTTTACAGTCTAGCCAGACACCTAGGTATTTATAGTTGTCCACATATTCTAAGTCATAACCGTCCAGAGTAGTGATGCTAGTCGGGCGGGCGGGTGCGGGTTGCGATCGGTTGAACAGCATGCATTTGGTTTTCCTAGCATTTAAGAGCAGTTGGAGGCCACGGAAGAAGTGTTGTATGGCGTCGAAGCTCGTTTGGAGGTTTGTTAACCCAGTGTCCAAAGAAGGGCCAGATGTATACAGAATGGTGTCGTCTGCAGTGGATCTAGAGGTGGAGTTTAGAATCCCCCGCAGCAAGAATGACATCAGTGATGTATACAGAGAAAAATTTGATGTTAATCCCGATGTCCTGGCTCAAACAATAAACTTGGCCCCTCATACTGTACTACCATGACCACCCAGTCCTAGGCTAATCTTCCCTTCCAATTGCCTCTCCAATGCAACTCTTCCCCAATCCCCATTTTATTTAGAGCGATATATCGGTTCACCTATATTATTGGCCGATATTGGCCTTTTACCGAGATATCTGTATTGGCTAATAGTAACTGCTAATCAATAAATAGGAATTGGACCCCAAAAAACATGTCGGTCTATGTTTGAAACCATAGTAGGAAATGGATGTCCTCAAGTCAACAGTAGATGGCAGAAAAACGGAACAAGCTACAGACTGAGTGATAACAAGTCTGCCAGATATAGCCTAGTGCGGAGGGATTTTTGAGGTCGGTTTGATTTAGGTATGATTATAACAAAATAATCACGGTTTTCAACATCAACCAAAAAAATTAACATGAAATGCATGATCAAATAATGACATTAAAATAATTTTAGAACTTTTTATTGGAAATACCAAAGCCCAATATAGTGAACATTCAATTGCCAAAACATTGAAAACATTTCATTGTCCCTGTCAGGTCCACATTGGGTAGACAAATAGAAAAATAGGAAATTATATATATTACTTTGTTTTTATTTGATGACTTTTTTATAATTTTTCATTCCTTAAAATCATCATCTCATCTCTGCTCAGGTAGAAGCAGCCAGCCAGCCAGCCAGCCAGACATCCAAACGTTCTCTCTATGTGCCCCATACTGTACTGTCTTTGAGACATCATTTTAGCTAGGCTAGTGACTAGCTGGCTAGCTAGTAGCTGACTAAGTATGCTGCAGAGCTGTCTCACAAAATCATTTGATTAGTTCTTCAAAGTAGATGCATACTACAACTATCATGCCGGGAAGAACAAGTGCAATGCATTATGATCATTGTAGTTAATTACCACGTTTCTGCGCTGAACTCGGTTGAATATTTGCCCAGCGTCCCACATAGTTCTTGACTTGATTTCTCTCATGAATGATTTGATTTCTCTCTAAAGAAACAGTGCGCTCAGCTCACAAGAACATGTAAACAAAATGGGAATTCAAGTAATTAAACCAACGTCAGGTAAATTAACTGTAAAAAAAAAAAAAACGAAAAGTTAAATCACTCAGCACTAGCCAGATATCTCATCTGCTGGCCTCATATCCTACATCTGCATTGTTCCCTAGGAATTCTGTCCTATTTTGGGGAATCCTTGCCCTCTGAACAGATGGAAGAGTAATCCTCTGGATTTCATAACATTATTCAGGGATGGGCAACTGGCGGCCCGCATGACTCCCTTTTGAAGGCCTTCAGTCAGGGTCTCAACTTACTGTTGCAGGTTAGAATAGTAGAATAAACAAGGTGCAATTTCAAAATTTGGTTGTGCATCAGCAGTTTTTCTCAGACACTGATAACTGACATGGGCTAACTGTGTGACTAACATCTTTCAGATTGGTAAATGAGTCTAGTGGCCAGCTATCTAAACATTGGTCGAATTACCCCCATTGATTTTGTTAGTCAGTTTCACTAAGATGTCATATAAAAAACTGCAAACATTTCTCTCCACCCTACAACAAAATGTGTAGAGTTGCAGGAAATTAGGTGTAAAACAGAAAATTTGCCTCTCCAGCCCATGGCAAAATGAGTAGAATTGCATGAAATGAGTTATAAAATAGCAAAATTCTCTCTCCACCCCATATCAAAATGTATAGAATTGCAGCAAACTTTCTTTAAAACTGCTACATTTTCTATACGTCCCATGGCAAAATGTGTAGAATTGCACAAAATTAACTCTAAGATGTAACAAATGTCTCTTCGCTGCCAAGAAGAGGGCTGCTAAAATAGTTTGCGCGCAATGTGGTGGTGGTGGTGGGGGGGGGTATTCACATGTGGGTATGCAGACCCGCGCGCAACTGCGGCACCTCATGATGAGATTTTTTTGTAGCCCCCACCCCCATCAAAGTTGCCCATCCCTGACACAGTTTATTGGCTTGCAAACAACACTATTAACGGCTGACTTGGTTTGACAATTGAAACATCACCAGGAAAATAACCTGTGTTTCTACTAGACCCACCACAGCAGTGCAGGTACAGTACTATAGATGTACAGATGTCGTATCTTAATTTGAGCAAGTTTCACACAGCAGGAAAATAGTCCTGCAGCCACAGGAAATGAGAATTGTTATGTGGATTATCATTAATGTAGAATTTGTTTGGGGGGGGGGGTTGATACATTTTTCATTTGGGAAAATCAAGTAAAACATTTTGGGGGAAATTATACATTTTAGAAGCCTTTTTAAACCTTGAATACACTACACATTGGCATTTCTTGCAACACCAGGATGATCAAATTAAGATACAGCATCTGTAAATGTCTAGTTCAAGGAGTAAGCTCCAGACCATCCATGTCTTCCTGTAGAATTCCTTTCATTCTGCCCAGACTGAGGCAGGCTCAAACTAGAAAAGCAAACAGCCACTTCACACACAAGGTGTCATGGCTTTACAGTAGCTCCCATGTACAGAATACTGCCCTTTCATCTGATATCAGATTCCCATAAAAGCAACTACAATTTCTTGAGTCTTCAAAAAACTCTTGCAGCGTTTCCTTCCTGTCTTTGTTGTCTCTCCTCCTCCAAAACTCTCACCAGAATCTGATTCACTGAATCCCTGAACATGTACACACAGAGTGCCTTCAGGAAGTATTCACAACCCTCGTCTTTTTCCACATTTTGTTGCGTTACAGCCTGAGTATAAAATTGATTAAATTAATATTTTGTGTCACTGGCCCACACACACACACACACACACACACACACACACACACACACACACACACACACACACACACACACACACACACACACACACACACACACAAACACACACACTGTTTTGTGTATGTATTTTTCCTTGACATTACATAATGGTTAGACTACCAGTTCCTTTGCTGCCAACAATATGTCACTCGTTTTCTCCCCCCTTCCTTTATTATATGAGAGACAGAAAGCGATACTGATTGTGACTCAAATAATAGCAGAGGGTTGTGTACTCTGTATCAGACTGATGCTTAAGAATATAGGGTAATTTCCATGTACAGTGCATTCGGAAAGTATTCAGACCCCTTGACTTTTTTCACATTTTGTTACATTACAGTCTTATTCTAAAATGGGTTAAATATATATTTTTCCTCATAAATCTACACACAATACCCCCAAAACAGGTTTTAGGACATTTTGGCAAATGTATATATATTTTTCAACTGAAATATCATATTTACATAAGTATTCAGACTCTTTACTTAGTATTTTGTTGAAACACCTTTAGCAGTGATTACAGCTTGGAGTCTTCTTGGGTATGACGCTACAAGTTTGGCACACCTGTTTGGCACACATCAAAGTGGAATTATGTTTTAAGACATTTTTACAAATGAGAAAACAGTGAAAAGAAGTAAGCCTGTACAGAACAAAACATATTCCAAAACATGCATCCTGTTTGCAATAAAGCACTAAAGTAAAATTGCAAAAAATGTGGCAAAGAAATTAACTTTATGTTCTCAATACAATGTTAGGTTTGGGGCAAATCCAACACAACACATCACTGAGTACTGCTCTTCATATTTTCAAGTATGGTGGTGGCTGGATCATGTTATGGGTATGCTTGTCATTGGCCAGGACTAGGGAGTTTTTGGGGGGGATAAAAAATTATGAATAGAGCTAAGCACAGGCAAAATCCTAGAGGAAAACCTTGTTCAGTCTGCTTTCCAACAGACACTGGAAGACAAATTCACCTTTCAGTAGGACAATAACCTAAAACACAAGGCCAAATATACACTGGAGTTGCTTACCAAGACGATATTGAATGTTCCTGAGTGGCCTAGTTACAGTTTTGACTTAAATCGGCTTGAAAATCTATGGCAAGACTTGAAAATGGCTGTCTAGAGCTTGAATAATTAAAAAAAGAACAGTGTGCACATATTGTACAATCCAGGTGTGGAAAGCTCTCAGGGTAGACTTACCAAGAAAGAGTCACAGCTGTAATCGCTGCCAAAGGAGATTCTAACATATATTGACTCAGGGGTGTGAATACTTATGTAAATTCGATATTTCTGTATTTCATTTTCATTTTTTCACTTCGTCATTATGAGGTATTGTGTATGAGAAAGAACATTGATTTGAATCCATTATGAATTCAGGCTGTAACAACAAAATATGTAACTGATCAAGGGGTATGAATACTTTCTGAAAGTAATGTACATGTATATACACACACACACACAGTACACACAGCATAGTACTGTATTCACAGCAGCACACACACAGGCGAATCCCCACCATGTTTAGCAAGCTAGCTGCTCCCATAGACTTCCACTAAATGTGTCAAAACAGCTGATTCCACAATTATAGTAACAAGTGACATCAATGACGACAAGTAAATCTGTACTTTGCATTACTGAGTATGAGGAATGGTGCAGGGGGAATCCTACAACACATCAACACTGATGAAACTTAAGAAGATGGAGGGAAATCAAGAAAGAAGACCTATTGGGGAGATGTAGCAGGCAATTGGAAGAAACAAATATACAGTGTGGTAAGTGTGGACCACCAGTAAGGTCCTGTGAACCCCAGCCCCTTGACCCCAGGCCAAAGGCCAACCAGAACATGCCTTGCTGGGAAGCTGGCTGTCCTCACACCTTTGTGTCTTTCCTAATGAGTCAGGAGGTGTGTGGGGGAGGCGCTGGGGATGATCAGTCAGCTGTAAAATAACACTGTCAAACATGGTCACACACACACACACACACACACACACACACACACACACACACACACACACACACACACACAAAGGGCCAGGAAAAGGGTTAAGCAAACACCCACAGGTCAGGAGACCCCCCTCTCTCACGCTGTCGTCAAATGAGCCAACATTCATCATACATCCTACCGTGGAGCTTCTTGAAGTCTGACTGAAAAGCAGTGTAGCAATACAGTGGGGTAGATTTGACTGTCAAACTGATGTCTAACAGTGCTCTGTAATCATCATTATCAGACTGGTGGTAATTTGATCAGGGTCAGTTTGTTATTGGCATGGCACTCTGTTCACATGGTCTTGATGATGGTAGAGTAGCTTCAGGTTGACACATCAAAGAACATGGGCTACACTAAACTACTGAAGTTGAATAACATCTCTGAGGAGAAAATAACCATCCCAAACTCCTTGCATATTGATACTTGTCTGTACATTTTGTTGAGGCTTTACCCGTAGCTTAAGTAACACCTACGGAAAATACAATTTACATTGAGATTCAAGGCCTATGCTCAGTAAAGTACCAATTTATGTTTGATTGATTTTAAAAGTCTAGTCATGTGGCATTAGGAGTTATTTTAGGCGTATACAATAGTGAGAGGGGGTTAGGCACACCAACATCTCTCAGCAAAACTAGGTCAAGTCTCAGCACTTCCATTCTGAGAGAGGCTGAGGTATTTTATGCCACCCTGCTTGCCATTCAGGGACTAGCCCAGCACAGTGTGAAGGCACAACCCAGTGCAAACAATACACACAATCACATGGAGCTAACAGGGGCCAGTACTGTTACTGACTCTGGGCCTGTGTGGCTCAGTTGGTAATAGTGTGGCACAAGCAACACCAGGGTTGTTGGTTCAATACCCACTGGAACCATACCATGTATAGCCTCACTGCACTGTACTTTGGACAAAAGTGTCTGCTAAATAGCACACATTATTATATTATTACCCAGCCAGATGAGGGCAGTTAGAGCTTTATGACTAAGAAGAAAGATAATTTCATATTTGCTAATCAAAGAGCTTAACTTTTTTAATTACAACAAAGATAATATATCAAATCATAAACAATAGCATCCAGACTTATCAGGCATGGGCGCACTTACTTTAACTACATGATAGTGTACAGTCGTGGCCAAAAGTTTTGAGAATGACACAAATATTAATTTCCACAACGTTTGCTGCTTCAGTGTCTTTATATATTTTTGTCAGATGTTACTATGGAATACTGAAGTATAATTACAAGCATTTCATAAGTGTCAAAGGCTTTTATTGACAATTACATGAAGTTGATACAGAGTCAATATTTGCAGTGTTGACCCTTCTTTTTCAAAACCTCTGCAATCCGCCCTGGCATGCTGTCAATTAACTTCTGGGCCACATCCTGACTGATGGCAGCCCATTCTTGCATAATCAATGTTTGTCAGAGTTTGTCAGAATTTGTGGGTTTTTGTTTGTCCACCCGCCTCTTGAGGAATGACCACAGATTCTCAATGGGATTAAGGTCTGGGGAGTTTCCTGGCCATGGATCCAAAATATTGATGTTTTGTTCCCCGGACCACTTAGTTATCACTTTTTCCTTATGGCAAGGTGCTCCATCATGATGGAAAAGGCATTGTTCGTCACCAAACTGTTCCTGGATGGTTTGGAGAAGTTGCTCTCGGAGGATGTGTTGGTACCATTCTTTATTCATGGCTGTGTTCTTAGGCAAAATGGCTGTGTTCTTAGGCAAAATTGTGAGTGAGCCCACTCCCTTGGCTGAGAAGCAACCCCACACATGAATGGTCTCAGGATGCTTTACTGTTGGCATGACACAGGACTGATGGTAGCGCTCACCTTGCCATCTCCGGACAAGCTTTTTTCCGGTGCCCCAAACAATCGGAAAGGGGATTCATCAGAGAAAATGACTTTACCCCAGTCCTCAGCAGTCCAATCCCTGTACCTTTTGCAGAATATCAGTCTGTCCCTGATGTTTTTCCTGGAGAGAAGTAGCTTCTTTGCTGCCCTTCTTGACACCAGGCTATCCTCCAAATGTCTTTGCCTCACTGTGCGTGCAGATGCACTCACACCTGCCTGCTGCCATTCTTGAGCAAGCTCTGTACTGGTGGTGCCCCGATCCCGCAGCTGAATCAACTTTATGAGACGGTCCTGGCGCATGCTGGACTTTCTTGGGCACCCTGAAGCCTTCTTCACAACAATTGAACCGCTCTCCTTGAAGTTCTTGATGATCCAATAAATGGTTGATTTAAGTGCAATCTTACTGGCAGCAATATCCTTGCCTGTGAAGCCTTTTTTGTGCAAAGCAATGAGGACGGCACGTGTTTCCTTGCAGGTAACCATGGTTGACAGAGGAAGAACAATGATTCCAAGCACCCCCCTCCTTTTGAAGCTTCCAGTCTGTTATTCAAACTCAGTCAGCATGACAGAGTGATCTTCAGCCTTGTCTTCGTCAACACTCACACCTGTGTTAATGAGAGAATCACTGACATGATGTCAGCTGGTCCTTTTGTGGCAGGGCTGAAATGCAGTGGAAATGTTTTTTTGGGGATTCAGGTCATTTATATGGCAAAGTGGGACTTTGAAATAAATTGCAATTCATCTGATCACTCTTCATAACATTCTGGAGTATATGCAAATTGCCATCATACAAACTGATGCAGATTACTTTGTGAAAATTTATATTTGTGTCATTCTCAAAACTTTTGGCCACGACTGTACACACTAGGTAAGTACAAGCAAAATAACACACTTGTTTTTTATGTTTCCTTTCCTGGAAAGGAAACAGGAGTTCAGTATTGCAGTTCTTGTTCTGACTGACCTCGGCTCCAAGGAAATTAGGGTGCAGGAACTTCAGGAAGACAGGATGTGGAGTACCTCCCTGCATGCCACTCACACAAGACCCAGGGATTCCCCCTTACATAGGGTTGCAAAGCTATCAGTAATTTACCAAAGTTACCAAAATCCTGCAGCATCACTAGGTCTGGGATTCCGGGGCTTCAGTCCCGGGTGTTTTTGGTCCAGCCCCAAACCTTTTGATGGTACTTAAAAATATATATATATATATTTACCGTTCAAAAGTTTGAGGTCATTTAGAAATTCACTTGTTTTCCATGAAAACATACATGAAATGAGTTAATAATTGTGTCCTTGAAACTTTGCTTTCGTCAAAGAATCCTCAATTTGCAGCAATTACAGCCTTGCAGACCTTTGGCATTCTAGTTGTCAATTTGTTGAGGTAATCTGAAGAGATTTCACCCCATGCTTCCTGAAGCACCTCCCCCAAATTGGATTGAGATCCGGTGACTGTGCTGGCCACTCCATTATAGACAGAATACCAGCTGACTGCTTCTTCACTAAATAGTTATTGCATAGTTTGGAGCTGTGCTTTGGGTCATTCTCCTGTTGTAGGAGGAAACTGGCTCCAATTAAGCGCCGTCCACAGGGTATGGCATGGCGTTGCAAAATGGAGTGATAGCTTTCCTTCTTCAAGATCCCTTTTACCCTGTACAAATCTCCCACTTTCCACCACCAAAGCACCCACAGACCATCACATTGCCTCCACCATGCTTGACAGATGGCGTCAAGCATTCCTCCAGCATTTTCATTTTCTCTGCGTCTCACGAATGTTCTTATTTGTGTTCCGAACACCTCAAACTTAGATTTGTATGTCCATAACACTTTTTTCCAATCTTCCTCTGTCCAATGTCTGTTCTTTTGCCTATCTTAATCTTTTAAGATAGGCAAAATTATTGGCCAGTCTGAGATATGGCTTTTTCTTTGCAGCTCTGCCTAGAAGGCCAGCATCCTTGAGTCGCCTCTTCACTGTTGACGTTGAGACTGGTGTTTTGCGGGTACTATTTAATGAAGCTGCCAGTTGAGGACTTGTGAGGCGTCTGTTTCTCAAACTAGACGCTTGCTCAATTGTCCACCGGGGCCTCCCACTCCTCTTTCTATTCTGGTTAGAGCCAGTTTGCGCTGTTCTGTGAAGGGAGTAGTACACAGTGTTGTACGAGATCTTCAGTTTCTTGGAAATTTGTCGCATGGAATAGCCTTCCTTTCTCAGAACAAGAATAGACTGACGAGTTTCAGAAGAAAGTTATTTGTTTCTGGCCATTTTGAGCCTGTAATCGAACCCCCAAATGCTGATGCTCTAGATACTCAACTATTCTAAAGGCCAGTTTTATTGCTTCTTTAATCAGAACTACAGTTTTCAGCTGTGCAAAAATAATTGCAAAAGGTTTTTGTAATGTTCAATTAGCCTTTTAAATTTATAAACTTGGATTAGCTAACACAACGTGCCGTTGGAACACAGGAGTGATGGTTGCTGATAATGGGCCTCTGTACGCCTATGTACATATTCAATAAAATAAATCAGCCGTTTCCAGCTACAATAGTAATTTACAACATTAACAATGTCTACACTGTATTTCTGATCAATTTGATATTATTTTAATGGACAAAAAAAGTAGCTTTTCTTTCAAAAACAAGGACATTTCTATGTGACCCCAAACTTTTGAAAGGTATATATATTTGTCTGATATGAGTTTCCATAACCACACCACTTGTACTATGCAGTATTTAAAACAAATGTTTTACTGACAAAAATAAACAGACAAAAAATAAACAATACAATATACTGCGCAAGGCAGTAGCAGGCACTGCTAGAAGCCCCTGGTGTGACGCGGTGCCTGCTGTGATTGGTTGAGATTTCAGAATGTAGTGGACCACTCACCAGGCCTTGAATTTCCCGGCCGCATCGATGGCCATGGCCCCTTGTGTTGCCGTAATGCCCGCTAAAAAAAAATCCATGCCTTGCAGCCGTTGTGCCCTTGGGCTGAATATAATAATTCTAATTCCCTTCTCTATGCTGCCAATCACCACGCTCCAAAGCACCTCTCACTCACGTGACTCTCTCAGATATCTCAATTGTTATTAGCCAATGCCTGTCACGTGATCGGGTCCTTTTCACAGGTATCGCAGCTCTGAAGTAGGCTACAAGTGAAGACAGACACATTGGGGATGCAACGGCACGTGTCCTTATCAAATTTCAAGGCGCATATTGAACTGTCCACATTTACTTTCGTGAGCCAACAAGATGAGTAACGAACAGCAAAAGCACTAGCCTATGTCAATCTACTATCCCCATAGTACAAAAGTTGACCTACAGTGGCAAGAAAAAATATGTGAACCCTTTGGAATTACCTGGATTTCTGCATAAATTGGTCATCACATTTGATCTGGTCTTCATCTAAGTCCCAACAATAGACAAACAGTGTGCTTAAGCTAATAACACACAAATTATTGTATTTTTGTTGTCTATATTGAATACAGAATTTAAACATTCACAGTGTAGGTTCGAAAAAGTATATGAACCCCTAGGCTAATGACTTCTCCAAAAGCTAATTGGAGTCAGGAGTCAGCTAACCTGGAGTTCAATCAATGACTCACAAAATTTGAGTTTGCTACTCACAAGAAGCATTGCCTGATGTGAACCATGCCTGGAACAAAAGAGATCTCAGAAGACCTAAGATTAAGAATTGTTGACTTACATAAAGCTGGAAAGGGTTACAAAAGTATCTCTAAAAGCCTTGATGTTCATCAGTCCACGGTAAGACAAATTGTCTATAAATTGAGAAAGTTCAGCACTGTTGCTACTCTCCCTAGGAGTGGCCATCCTGCAAAGATGACTGCAAGAGCACAGCGCAGAATGCTCAATGAGGTTAAGAAGAATCCTAGAGTGTCAACTAAAGACTTACATAAATCTCTGGAACATGCTGACGTTACTGTTGACGAGTCTACGATACATAAAACACTAAACAAGAATGGTGTTCATGGGAGGACACCATGTAAGAATCCACTGCTGTCCCAAAAAAACATTGCTGCACGTCTGAAGTTTGCAAAAATGCACCTGGATGTTCCACAGCACTACTGGCAAAATATTCTGTGGACAGATGAAACTACAGTTGAGTTGTTTGGAAGGAACACACAACACTACGTGTGGAGAAAAAAAGGCACAGCACACCAACATCAAACCTTCATCCCAATAAATATGAAGACTGTATATTATTAAATCAATTCTCTAGGTTTAATTATTACATGATTAAACTAATAATGTAAACATGAATTAACTAGGAAGTCGGGACACCACGGGAAAAGGTTTAGCGTTAGAGTTAAATTTTCACAAATATAACTAACTCTTCAGATATTTTAATATCTTATCAGTTAGTCTTCCATTAATGATTATTAATTGCCTCATCAGTTCTCATTACTGAACGTCGCAAAGTCTTGGATATCTGCATGACCCCTAGTTAAAATCATGAATCAGCGATATACAAATTGGCTTAATTATATATTTACTAACTAACTAAATAAATAATCACACAGAATTACTTAACAAACAAACAGTAGATATTGGTTTACTAACAATGATAGAAAAGTCAATAGTGGGCTAAACAGATATGACGGCTTGGTAGACAACGGAAAGGGGTGGGGACTGAGAAAGAGCGGGAAAGACTAAATGGATTCACTACACACAGTATATACTTATATTCATTAAAATGCAAATCCTTTGCATATGAATGGCTGTTCATTCGAGAATAATTGCAATGTATATATTTATGCTCGTATTGTCTCTCCGTTGAAAACACTTGATTGTCCTGTAGAGTTCAACAGAGTCTCTGGTTAACTTTCCCAGAAGTCACAATGTCTTTCGTGGTTGTAGGTGGTTAGAATGGATACTTCAGAGTACCATTCGAAAATGTTCTCATGGAATATATGCTTCGGCGGATGTCGGTATCCTCGTTCTAGACTTAGATCATTTCTAGCTGCAGACTAGTACGATTTGCTCTTATTCTGTAGTGATCGGTAGTCTCAGAGTTTAACCATTTCCAGCCATGTAGCCAAAATTACAGCTGTATGGTCTCCGTGGCCTATAGAATTGTAGCCATTCCAACGTGGGGACGACGTCACAGCGTTCTCTGACTTGTCCTTTGGTAGAGATGTAGTTTAAACCATTTCACATGAAGCATCAGCTGCATGTTTTCTAGTCTAATTTGAATTTCATCAGGAGTGGGTTTTATACACTTCAGAGAAAAGGGCAGTCCATGACGCCTAATGTGATGTCTGGGCTCATGGGGGTGTAGCCACTGACTAGTTAATCTTTTTATGAAAATCCATTTAGAAGGTTAACATCACATTACATCTTTTCACAAATAGTTTCATGTTTAATCATATATATGATGTCTTAGCCGTGTCTGAATCCTGGCTTAGGAAAACCACCAAAAACCCTGAAATCTCCATCCCTAACTATAACAATTTCCGCCACTATAGAACTGCCAAAGGGGGCGGTGTTGCAATCTACTGCAAAGATAGCCTGCAGAGTTCTGTATTACTATCCAAGTCTGTACCCAAACAATTCGAGCTTCTACTTCTAAAAATTCACCTTTCCAGAAACAAGTCTCTCACTGTTGCCGCTTGCTATAGAACCCCCCCCCCCCCTGCCCCGGTCAATGACATTGACCTCATCCCGTCAGTAGAGGATGCCTGGTTATTCTTTAAAAGTGCCTTCCTCACCATCTTAATTAAATAAGCATGCCCCATTCAATTTTTTTTTAACTAGGAATAGATATAGTCCTTGGTTCACTCCTGACCCGTCTGCCCTTGACCAGCACAAAAACATCCTGTGGCGTTCTGCATTAGCATCGGATAGCCCCCGTGATATGCAACTTTTCAGGGAAGTTAGGAACAAATATACACAGGCAGTTTGGAAAGCTAAGGCTAGCTTTTTCAAACAGAAATTTGCATCCTGTAGTACAAACTCAAAAAGGTTCTGGGACACTGTAAAGTCCATGGAGAATAAGAGTACCTCCTCCCAGCTGCCCACTGCTCTGAGGCTAGGAAACACTGTTACCACCGATAAATCCACTATAATTGAGAATTTCAACAAGCATTTCTCTACGGCTGGCCATGCTTTCCACCTGGCTACCCCTACCCCGGTCAACTGCCCGGCACCCTCCACAGCAACCCGCCAAAGCCCCCACCATTTCTCCTTCATCCAAATCCAGATAGCTGATGTTCTGAAAGAGCTGCAAAATCTGGACCCCTACAAATCAGCCGGGCTAGACAATCTGGACCCTCTCTTTGTAAAACTATCTGCCGAAATTGTTGCAACCCCTATTTCTAGCCTGTTCAACCTCTCTTTCGTATCGTCTGAGATTCCCAAAGATTGGAAAGCTGCTGCGGTCAACCCCTCTTCAAAGGGGGTGACACTCTTGACCCAAACTTATTGAATCAACGTTGTTTCCATATCATTTCAGTTAAGTTACCTTGAACCAATGTGGAATAGACGTTGAACTGACGTCTGTGCCCAGTGGGTACTTACTTATACTATTCTTGTTGCATTGTCGAGAGGTTAACCTGCAAGTAAGCATTTGATTGCACTGTGTACTCCATGTATATCAGGGAAAGGGGAGGGCAGCCAGAAAGAGAGGGGAAAATATGGCCAGTTTTGTGGTTAGATTGTAGGTGAACAAAACATTGAAAATACTGGTAACTGACAAAATAAAGGAAACACCACATAGTGTCTTAATAGAGCGTTGGGTCACCAAGAGCCGGCAGAACAGTTTCAATGCACCTTGGCATAGATTTTACAAGTGTCTGGCACTCTATTGGAGGGATGCGACACTATTCTTCGTTGAGAAATACCATAATTTGGTGTTTTGTTGATGGTGGTGGAAAACGCTGTCTCAGACTCCGCTCCAGAATCTCCAATAAGTGTTCAACTGGGTTGAGATCTGGTAGCTGAGACATACACACACCAACTATGCTACTTTGAGACTCCTCTTTCAGTCACTGAGCTCTAGCCAAGGTAGTCAAAATAATGGTCAACTTTATACATGACCCTTAGCATTATGGGATGGTAATTGCTTAATGAATTTAGGAACCACACCTGTGTGGAAGCACCTGCTTTCAAAATACTTTGTATCCCTAATTTACTACATTTATTCCCATTATTGTTACAGTTACTTGTACATAGTTATGTGTCTTCAAATGTTATGTAATTTTAAAATCTCATATTAGCTGGTAGAACTGACAAAATAAATCATAAAGGTATTATTCCATTCTACAGGTAAAATGTTTTGGTTCTCATGTCTCTTTATATTGATAAAGCCTATATAGCTTCTTATCTGTCATGTTTGGAGTTGTGTTGCTCGGTTATGCGGACACTTGAAATTTTCTTTACAGTTGAGTTGCCTTGGTCGTGTCAGTATACAGTAACTTTAAAATGCAACTGCACCTAAAACACAACTTATCATTTAAAAAAATAGCCTATGTGGCATGGATATGAGTCAGAAACATTTATTATACTGTCAAAATGGACTACAAAGTGTAAATAGGATAATTTGTCAAAAAGGTTTTGTGAGACTTGTGGTCATGACTGCATCACAACGTTTGATTCAACCCTGCCCACATTCCCACAGCTGGCAGCACACAAGTAATACACAAATATTGAAAGCATTTAATGAGAAAACTAAAAAAGTGTGCAACATGAAAATATTGTCTCATTTACATTGCATAATTTATTGACGATCCCTAACTAGCCCCTGAGATAGGCCATCCAAAGTAAAAGTCAAGTCGCACACCAGCTGGCTGAAGCCAATTGTTGAAATAATTTGGCTAACTATTCCCACCTGCGAACATACACACACACACACAGTCACACACACACACACACACACACACACACACACACACACGACACCCACATCAAACCACACCCCAAAACCAACTCATTTGAATTCAGTAATGGCCACTAGCATTTCCTAATTAACCAAATCTAAAGCGAGGCCAAATCAGGAAGTACAGTCATCCTTTAAATATAACTAATGACATGTTGCACCTCTACCTTGCTACCTTGCAAATGAGGCAAGGAGGAGGACAGATGAGAACAGCAGGCTAGTGGAACACTTAGAACAGCAGCAGCCAGGGGTAACTGGTAGGGAAGAGAATGATTTCAGTGACCCAGACACAGGCTCAAAACAAGTTAAGCTACCCCAGTATCTCCTTGACTGTTTTAGACTGCAAAACTAAAGAGACACACCAGACGAGACACAGAGACAACAACAGAATAATATGATATGATGGAGATAGACACCAGAAAAACAGAACAGGCCATAACAGAAGAGGATAGACAAAGAAGACCGTAACATACAAGAACCTGAGACAGCAACAGAGAAGACACATAGAAAGTGACAGAAGAGGGCAAACAGAGGTGTGTTGAGCACACAGTAGACTATCACTTCAAGCTGCTCTATAGACTAATTAGTTAGATTTATTTGCACAGATTATAACAGGTGAAATAGACAGGTGAAAAATCTTTTGAAATTACTATTAAAACAATTGTTTACTTTTACACTTTTTACAACCAGGACAGGATGAGAAAAGAGGGCAGACGAGAGACAGCAACAGACAACAGAGAAAGCGATGAAGAGAGGCAGAGGAGGGGTGAGCACCCAGTAGACTATCACTTAAAGCTGCTCTATGGATTCTAATTTCAATAGGATTCTTTACTCAGTTTGTCTCATTGGACAGGTCAGAGCCTATGTTTGAAGTTGTTGAGTGGTATGGAGGTTTATGGCAATACATCTACAGTGTATGTTCCAGAGTAGAGTAGAGCGAGTTCCAGAGTAGAGACCCACAGGAGCTACTGAAATTGAGTACTGGCAATGTCTGTTGTGGCAGGTGGGAAGGTGTAAATCACTTGAAAAATATCAAAACTCTCAATGTTCTAATCTCTCAATGATGCCCCCAGAACCTCTACTGGCTTTGGGCTATGCCCCCAATATCTGCAAATTCTAGAAACACCCCTGAAGGAATCTTCAATCATTTTGGTAATTAACAGGTAATCTATGGCAATCCATGGTAATTTTAGTAAATTATACTTGAATACCTTAAAAAATTATGTATTAATATATAGTATATATGTTTTAATCTGTGTCCATACTGTCCATGACTTTATAGTGAATAGACCATATGGTTCAAGAGAAAATAGCCTACTTAATAAAAAAAAGCATCTAAATCAAATATAATAATAATATAATGAATACTATTTTCAATTAACTCTGCAGCTCTTCCAACTATTGTCTTTTTTCACAACTGCCACCAGTTTGGCCTCAAAGCATTTGCAACAAAGACATAGCAAAAAATATATATATACACAGTACCAGTCAAAAGTTTGGACACACCTACTCATTCAAGGGTTTTGCTTTATTTGTACTATTTTCTACAATGTAGAACAATAGTGAAGACATCAACACTATGAAATAACACATATGGAATCATGAGAGAGCGAATGACATGTCTGTAATTATACAGAGCGATTGATCCTGGACTTCTGATGAACACAGTGGCTGAGAGGAGTACTTAAGCCAGACTAAGACAGGAGTCAAATTATATTACCCCCTCGCAACAGTCGTCCCATGGGTGTGGTAGACCTGCATTTGTGTCAGCGTGAGGTTGGTGAATTTGCTGTATCCTCACTCAATTCATTAAGATCACACGCACGTGCGCACACACACACATACACACAAACACCTTCCTTTTGCTCTCACACCCCCTGGTGAAATGTCATCTCAGCTCTGCTGGCCGGGTAGCAGGGTCAAGGAGTGCCCGTCATGACATCATTAGGTCACACCACTGTCTGGTGCTCCACAGGATTATTACTGAATGACTTCATTTTTCACACACACACACACACACACACACACACACACACACACACACACACACACACACACACACACACACACACACACACACACACACACACGTGGCAAACAAGCAAGTAAGTATCGTGGACAACATCATCCTCATCGTCGTCATCCTCATCAAAACACTCATCATTTAGGCTATGATCATGCTAATTGTCCCACAGTTGTCCCTATTCAAAATAATACAAATAAATGGTGGCAGATAGTTGTAGGTCTACATGTTCGACATACTTAGCATTGTTTTGCTGATGAAATCACGTGTCCGTCATCACATCATGACAACAGAAACTGTAATGGGGAAGCATTCTTTAGAAGACAAAACCTGACTGGTTACTCCAGCATGTTTACATAGACCTAAAGAAAAGACAATACACATCTCTAAATGGTTCATTCATAGGGTTTGATTAGCCATAGTAGTACTAACCGCTGGAAAGGTGCAAGTCAGATTTGCCTGATGGGTTTGCATAGGAAATGTGAGGTTGAGATGCTAGCGCTACCATGACACCCGTCAGCACACTACTCCACACTGACTCCTCTCGGACTGCAGGTGTCTGTCAGGTGACAGGTCAGTCGAAGCAAAGACATAGTAGCATTTCTATACAAACAATGCAGACTTAAGAGACACAAACAGACACTCTTCCCTGTATGTCTTCTCGCAGTCCATCTTTTCTCTCTCTCTCACACACACACACGCACACGGACACGCACACGCACACACACACACACACTCTTTCTCTCTCTGAAACACACATGCAGAGCCTCAGAATAAATGTCTGAGCTGGGAGATATTATCCTAGAACTTCCCCCACTGCTCTGAAAACAATGCCATTGCCGGACGCCCCTCCCTCCTAGACTGCCTAAAAAACAAAAACAATGTTGCTTTGGGGCAATTCCACAGTAACAGAGTGACAACTGAGAGACAACTGAGACAGATGTTTCACTTTAAAATGTATGTCAAACAAAAACCAATGATTGTAAAGTTAAACCATACAACTCTATGCACAAGTACTACTTTTAACAATTTCCACAGAAAATGTTAAGAACAATGCAGATGCAAAGTTTGGTAACAGATTGACGGTTTGTACCGTCATTCTGTTACCAAACTTTGCATCTGGAATGTACTTATAGTAAATGTGTTTTGTAAAACTTTCTGTGGAAATTCTGCATAGATTTGTATGGTTTGTTTAACTTTGCAATCATTGGTTTTTGTTAGACATACATTTTAAAGTGAAAAATCTGAGTCTCAATGTCACTCTGTTACCATGGAATTGCCCTTTGCCCTCCCACTGTCTCTCTCTCTCTGTCTCTCTCTGTCTCTCTGTCTGTTCGCCTGTCTGTCTGTGTCTGTACAGTCTTTGTCTCTGTCCCTGGTTAAGTACAATGATGCACGCACAGAGAGTTCCTCTGTAAACTCTCCCGATACCAGTATACTGTAACTCTGCAGTGACAGTACAAAGTAAAGTCTGCCCACGGTCCAGACAGAAAGTACCTTTGAGAGAAGTGATCTCCTGCTGAATGGACCTGTGGCCATCCATTATGACTTTCTGGCCTCCTGTTGATGGTTGATGACAGTTCTCTGTGATGTTGATGACAGTGATGATGTTGACGCCAGTTCTCGGTGCAGCTCCTACTGTGTACCTCTGCCTCAAGTTGACTTTGCAAGCGTCTGTGAGTCCTGGCTACTCCTCTACAGGCTTAGGAACTGCCCAATCTCTGTCTCCCTCTTCTTGCTCTCTTTCTTTCAGTCTCTGTAGTGCTGCTTGCCGGGAGAGGCTGCTGTGTTTGGGTCCCTCTCAAATACACATGCACACACACACACACCCTGTGTGTACAGGAATATACACTGCAGGAAGCTCCTCCCTTCCTCCCTCCGCCTAAAGCCGGCTTTTGACTGAGGGCTGTGCCTCTGCAAATCACTGCACAGCACAGTCCTCTCGTTCACCATGACTCAGCCAATGGTTGCAGGGCACTGGCATCCGCTTCATTATAGCTCAACCAATGACAGTGTAACTCTGCCATTCAGACTCATTCCTGTAACAAGTAGAGTTTGAGTGATGGTGAGTTTTAAAGTAGAGACGGCGGCAGAGAGAGAGAGCTAGAAAGAAAGAAAGAGAGGGGGGGGAGAGGGGGAAAGGGGAAGGATAGAGTAATAGACATACAGAGAGATGGGTGGGAAGGATGGAAAGTGAAGCTGGGGAGGAATAAAATCCCCGTGCCACACCCAGTTCCGAACCAGACAGACCAGAAATCCCAAGTCATGTGGAAATGGAAGATATAACTAAGGAAGGAAGATCCCTTATCAACACACAGAATGTATAGGCTAGACGCCATCTCACACACCCGTATGAGAGCAATCCCCGGTCAGGCTTGGGGGAAATAGTGGGAGGATACGCAAACAGTAACCCCACTCTAAATCTGGCCTGTAACATTGGAGACGACAACCTTCTCTTTCAGTGTTAATTTACGCTATACCGCAACAAGGTGAATCGGTACAATCAGAACCACTCCCATTAATAAAACCTCATTTCACCTGCAGCAGCACAGGTGTACTGTGTCAAACCTGGTAGTATAATATTTCAAATCGTCAGGCACTGCTTGACATCTGCATTACAAAACCATGATCACTGCAGAACTATTGACCCAGTAAAAGTAACTTAATGAAGACCACATCAACATGACTTTACTTTCACCATCTACTCTAATGCATACAGTAACTGTCCACAGTGGCAACTAACCAATGCTCAAATATCACTGTTTAGCTGCTGATCTGACATTGAAATGCCACTGGAAAAACTGCCAGTCGTTGGACTGTGTCAAATGTTCCAGTTACGGTCCATGTTCAATTTCAACATAACCCACCCCATCCCATCTTTAGAGTCCCCTGAGTTCCTTCAATATTACACAGAGCGCCCCGGCTACACTGAAGACAGAGTGGCACAAAATCTGAGCATATTTCACCGCAACCTCTGCTCCACTCTCATGTACGGAGACAACTCTCCCTAAAACCACACAATAACTAATGATAGTAGTGAGATCCTCATGTAAATGATTGACTATGGACAATTCCATGGTAAAATAATGATGCTGAGACTCACTTTAACTTTTTTAGGATATGGGGCAGCATTCGGAATTTTGGATGAAAAGCGTGCCCAAAGTATACTGCCTGCTACTCAGGCCCAAAAGCTAGGATATGCATATAATTGGTAGATTTGGATAGAAAACACTCTAAAGTTTCCAAAACTGTTAAAATAATATCTGCGAGTATAACAGAACTGATATGGTAGGCAAAAACCTGAGGAAAATCCATCCAGGAAGTGCCATTATTTTGAAATGGCTTTTTTCAATGAAAGCCTATCCACCATTTAAAGGGATACAACCCAGATTCCGTTCCCTATGGCTTCCAATAGTTGTGAACAGTGTTTAGACATTGTTTCAGGCTTTTATTCTGAAAAATGAGGGAGAATGACCACATTGAGTGAGTGGACGCTGGGATGTCCTCAGAGCTGGTTACTGTGCGCGACCGAGTGCGCCTTTCTTGTTTTTCTTTTATATTGGCGACGCTAGTGTCCGGTTGAAATATTAGCGATTATTTAGGCTAAAAACAACCATTGGGTTGATTATAAACATCGTTTGACATGTTTCTACGAACTTTACGGATACTATTTGGAATTTTCGTCTGCCCGTTGTGGACGCTTTTTGAGCCATTGGATTACTGAGCAAAACGCGCCAACAAAATGTAGGTTTTTGGATATAAAGAGGGACTTTATAGAACAAAGCAAACATTTATTGTGTAACTGGAAGTCTTGTGAGTGCAACCATACAAAGATCATCAAAGGTAAGTGATTAATTTTATTGCTATTTCTGACTTTCGTGACTAATCTACTTGGCTGCTAACTGTTTGTAATGTTTTGTTTGCTGAGCGCTGTCCTCAGATAATCGCATGGTTTGCTTTCGCTGTAAAGCCTTTTTGAAATCTGACATGGCGGCTGGATTGACAACAAGTTAAGCTTTATTTTGATGTATTGCACTTGTGATTTCATGAAAGTTAAATATTTATAGTAATTTAATTTGAATTTGGCACTCTGCAATTTCACCGGAAGTTGTCGAGATGGGACGCTAGCGTCCATATGATCCATATGAAGTTAAAATGTATGCCAAACGAAAACAAACTATCCAACTCTATGCACAAGGACTACTTTCAAAAATGTCCACTGAACATTTTACTAAAACACGTATACTTGAAGAACAGTGCAGATGTAGAGTTTCATAACAGAATGACGGGAAATTCTCCCTCAGTTTTCCAAAATCTCTCTTAAATATCTACTCTGAAGTAACATTCAAAGATGTTTGCAAAAAATAATGGGGTGTCAAATATGATGACACCTTGAGTTGGGAAAAAAATATTTTGCTTATTGAACTACAGTAAGTGAAGTGGATTAACACCTGATTGTTTGGGTATTATTCTACACATTGACTATTATTCTAATGAGCTCCCCACCCCCAAAAAAGACCAGATTTGGTTGGTACGGACCAGACCAAATCTGAACCAATCATAGACAGTACAGCACAGCAGAGTTCAGTACAGTAAATTACGCTGTACTCTGTAGTGTGCTCTACTGTACTAAACTCTACAGTACTGTAGTGACCTATACTCTATTCAACTATTCAGTAAGAGCCGGAAGAGGGGACATTAACTGGAGAGGAGAGGAGTGTGAGAGCGAGACAGAGAGAAGAGAGTGACAGAGAAAAGAGAGACAGAGAGCGAGCGGTTGTCCTGACTGTTTTCACAATTATGAGCTGAACATAACAGTATGCCAGTGGAAGGAGAGTAGCATGTGAACCAACTGTGGTTTGTGACTACTATAATTACCTATTTTAGCCAATTCAATTGCAGTCATTCTGTTAAAGATTTTCAGTCATTCTGTTACAGAACAACATGTATTTTAAAATTTAACTAGGCAAGTCAGTTAAGAACAAATTCTTATTTACAATGACAGCCTACACCGGATGACGCTGTGCCAATGCTGTGCCAATTGTGCGCCGCCCTATGTGACTCTCAATCATGGCTGGTTGTGATACAGCATGGATTCTAACCAGGGTGTCTGTAGTGTCCCCTCTAGCACTGAGATGCAGTGCCTTAGACCGCTGCGCCACTCGGGAGCTAACTTTTAATAACTTAATCAATTATTTTTTTAAATGTAAAAACACTAATTGGTAGCTCAACCTTTATTTGTTACTTCTGTGAACTTTCATTATCCTCCCTTCTCATGAGAAAAAACGAATGAAAATATTGTACAGTTTCTTAAAGATACAGTATGTGGTGTTTTTCTAACAATTTCAAGACACTAAGCAATATTTCTCAAACAGAGGGCAAATAATTTATGCAAAATTAAATATAAATGTTGATATTAGTTCACAAGGGACTTAACTTCAACATTATTGACGTTTTATGTATTTATAATACCTTTTAAGACTTTTTCTAGTATATGTTTTCTAAGACCCCTTTTCCATCTGTTTGACCAGAAATCAAAGCCTTTGCTAATTCCTAATTTTAGAATGGAAAATAGCTGACAAAATGTATATAGGCCTTCTTTTATAAGAATAAAAAAAGGCTCTTCGCTTTCATTTGACACCAAATTTGATGTGCTCCTAAGAACTTCACAAGTTGGTACTCATGGGTCCTTTTACAGTGCATTCAGAAAGTATTCAGACCCATTTACTTTTTCCACATTTTGTTACGTTACAGCCTTAATCTAAAATGTATTAAATTCTTATTTTCCCTCAATCTACATACAATAACCCACAATGACAAAGCGAAAACAGGTTTTTAGACATTTTTGCTAATTTATTAAGTAAAAAATATACATTATTTACATAAGTATGCCTTTGCTATGAGACTCTAAATTGAGCTCCCAGAGTTGACAGTGCATGTCAGAGCAAAAACCAAGTCATGAGGTTGAAGAAATTGTCCGTAGAGCTCCGAGACAGGATTGTGTCGAGGCACAGATCTGGGGAAGGGTACCAAAAAATATCTGCAGCATTAAATGTCCCCAAGAACACAGTGGCCTCCCTCATTCTTAAATGGAAGAAGTTTGGAACCACCAAGACTCTTCCTAGAGCTGGCCGCCCGGCCAAACTGAACAATCGGGGGAGAAGGGCCTTTGTCAGGGAGGTGACCAAGAGCCCGATGGTCACTCTGACAGAGCTCCAGAGTTCCACTGTGGAGATGGAAGAACCTTCCAGAAGAACAACCATCTCTGCAGCCCTCCACCAATCAGGTCTTTATGGTAGAGTGGCCAGACGGAAGCCACTCCTCAGTAAAAGGCACATACATTTTCTAAAAGGCACCTAAAGGTCTCAGACCATGAGAAACAAGATTCTCTGGTCTGATGAAACCAAGATTGAACTCTTTGGCCTGAATGTCAAGCATCACGTCTGGAGGAAACCTGGCACCATCCCTACGGTGAAGCATGGTGGTGGCAGCATCATGCTGTGGGGATGTTTTTCATCGACAAGGAATGGGAGACTAGTCAGGATCGAGGGAAAGATGAACAAAGAAAAGTACAGAGAGATCCTTGATGATAACCTGCCCCGGAGCGCTCAGGACATCAAACTGGTGTGACTGTTCACCTTCCGACAGGACAACGACCCTATGCACACAGCCAGGACAACGCAGATGTGGCTTCGGGACAAGCCTCTCAATGTCCTTGAGTGGCCCATCCAGAGCCCGGACTTGAACCCGATCGCATATCTCTGGAGAGACCTGAAAATAGCTGTGCAGCGACACTCCCCGTCCAACCTGACAGAGCTTGAGAGGATCTGCAGAAAAGAATTGGAGAAACTCCCCAAATATAGGTGTGTCAAACTTGTAGCGTCCTACCCAAGAAGACTCCAGGCTGTAATCACTGCTAAAGTTGTTTCAACAAAATACTAAGTAAAGGGTCTGAATACTTATGTAAATGTAATATTTCAGTCAAAAAATATATATATATATTTTGGGGTATTGTGTGTAGATTTATGAGGAAAAATATATATTTAACCCATTTTAGAATAAGACCGTAATGTAACAAAATGTGAAAAAAGTCAAGGGGTCTGAATACTTTCCGAATGCACTGTACATGGAAATGACCATATATTCTGAAGCATCAGTCTGATTCAGAGTACACAACCCTCTGCTATTATTTGAGTCACAATCAGTATCGCTTTCTCTCTCTCATATAATAAAGGAAGGGGGGAGGAAACGAGTGACATGTTTTTGGCAGCAAAGGAACTGGTAGTCTAACCATTATGTAATGTCAAGGAAAAATACATACACAAAACAGTGTGTGTGTGTGTGTGTGTGTGTGTGTGTGTGTGTGTGTGTGTGTGTGTGTGTGTGTGTGTGTGTGTGTGTGTGTGTGTGTGTCCATGGCTGGGATCCCTGACTATTTCCTTATGGATGTGTTCCCTGCTATCCCAGCATGCCACAGTGCTAGAGAGACTAAACAGCTAAAGAAAGACACAGAGAGATGGCACAGCTGTGTATGGGGTGACTGTTGTTTGGATTGGCTCACACCAGCATCCCTTTGGACCTGTGCCTCCCTCTCTTCCTGTACCTCCCAATTTGTCAGTGTGACAGACTAACCAGCCTGTAACCAACAGAAGGTAATAGGCAAAAACTGTAATGAATTAGATGTGACAATAGCAACAAAACTCTCAAATAACATCGAGATGGGTGAGCTGACTAAGAGAGAAGTGGATCCAATTTAAAACTGGACTGCCATAAACTGGACTGCTCACATGTCACTCACAGGTGCAACAGGGTGAAACAGAATAGAAGGTGTGGAGAGATGAATACGTCTGGCCAATTTAATTTGTGGCATTGAATGCATGTGATTAAATGCTGAATGCATTTTTCCACTCCGGACACAAAGTAGTGCCTCATTATTCATCATGAGAATCTCTTCAGCATGTGTTAATGAGTTTGAGAAGAGAATAGCAGAGATATACTTTATTCCCTCTACCCAACTTAGATCAGATGTCATGCTAGTGATGATGGGCACACGTCAGCGGGACTCCCTAGTCCTTATCCAATAGATACTATAGATAAACCACTGATACTAGTAGCAGGAGTTTTAAGGATAAGGATATGACAAAACAGCATTCCACCCATAGAGATTTGCGCGTGTTTGAATAAGCCTAACACCCCATTGAAGGTATTTGTTTTCACACAGTAAACATTGCATCCTAGATGAAATACATCCATAATGTGCATTCTAATGAATCCCTACGAAAAACAATATGTTCTGTCTTCCTGAATAAAGACCAGATAGAGCCCATAAGTCTATTTATTCGCATGCTTGATTAGTGTGTTGACTGCTTGTGTTCAGTCATTATCTTATTTGGTTGTGTGCTTGAATAAGCACTGAGCAAATTCAAACAGGGCTGCTGGCTATCAATTAAGGAACTCCTAGTTTGGCGGCATGAATGGAAATCGAATTCACCCTCTGCTATTGTAACTACAGCCTACTGTATGAGTCAGCAAACGTCTGAAGTTTGGCCAGAGGGAGGTTTAATGGTATTTCTCAGACATATTTCACCAGCATCACTTCATGTTTGAGTGAGCCTTACTGACTGACTGAGATTTAGGCACATCAGACCTGGTTTACATAGCATTTGTCATCTTTCAAATACTTCAGCTGTGATTGATTGAGCTTGATATTCCCAAAAGTGCAAACCCTGCCCATTTTGGACTCCAGCAAGGCCCCAGCACATGTCCAAACTATTTGAATGATTTCAAATGCTATTTAAAAACAAGTCTGAGCTACAGTATGGATGGGTGTATTCGAGATAACAAACAGTTGTGACCACAATGGATTTTGAAGGGGGTTGTTCCAGTGATAGTAATCTTGGTCACATATGGTCAAGGATACAGAGATGGAACTTTGTATCATTAGCAGTAGCGGGCATTTGTTACTGACAAAGAGTCTCAGTGGAATGAAGTTGTGAGGCAGAGGCCTTTTGTTGTAACAGTAGGGCCTGTGTTGGAGCTATGTGCTTGTCTGCAGTTTATATGCAGAGTGCAGACTTACGGGGAACATGTCAATCGGCACAGCCGTTTATTACTGGTCCCGGTTAAAGTGTTAACTCTTTTCTCCTCTCAAAACCATGATGAATCCAATAGCCCGTTTCACTCTCCCAGTGATGGTTTTCACACGTAGCTTGAGTCAAGATATTACTGGCTTTCTGTGGAGGGTTAAGGGGAAGAGCAGGACTCTGTACATTTGCAGAGAGAAAAAGTACTGTAGATTGTGCTAGCATGTGGATGTGGATTGAATGTGGGATGTGGGATGTAGGATAGAACTCTTTCCAGTGCTCTCTTTCTTTCAATCTACCACAGAAAGGCTGTGTGGGATAGTGTAGCACCTAGTATCGGAGTGGACACTCCCTCACAGTCCTGTCCATTTCAGAGCCCAGTCCATTTTAGAGCCTTCACCATTTCAGAGCCCTGTCCATTTCAGAGCCCCGTCCATTTCAGAGCCCCGTCCATTTCAGAGCCCTATTCTTTCACCCCTGACTGTGGGGTCCATGAATGTGTTTGCAGCCTCTGGCCAGTTTACGCCGGTAGCCCCGCTGTGAACGTCCAGACAAAACATTCCATCTCTCTGAGGTCACAGCCACACAAATCTCCAGTCCAATGTGACAGCTTAGAGCGCAGGGCAGCGGCTAGGCCGGACAGCTTTCCCCCAGCACTGAAAGAAAAGCCTTGCACAGAGCCAGTATCTGGTGATAGAACTATTAGTCAATGGACGGGCACAAGCCAAACACAACAGGTCCCAGTCTCTGGATCACACACTACAAAGAGGACACATACACTCACACACTTAGCAAATATCCCTGTGAAACATCACTCACTGTCTACTTCATTAAAGTGATCCTCAGCACAGGTCACTCACTGGTGATGGTTATTGAGGACCTCTTGCAGGTGCACTTGAGTAATCTAGAGGCTAAATACCCCCACATAGAGTGATAAACACATCTGCTGCATAAAATGCACACACACACACACACACACACACACACACACAGGAAATATAATCCCCTGTAAGAGTGTGCTGAGAGGGCAGGGTGCTTTGGCACACATTCTGCCCGACACACCTCCACCATTGTTTCCTGCTACTAAAGGCTGTCCACTACAGGATCATAGTGCCTTATCTTCCACCTCACCGGATATTCACTTCTCAAAATAAGAAGAAGATAATGTTAACACACTGTAAGAGAACCCAGAGTTTCAACCTTATGCCCTCAGGAGGATATTGCTGAATACACTTCCCGAAAGGCCAAATCATCCATGCAATAATTGGAGCTTATCAACTTCCATAACTTTCATTCAATATTCAAAAAGTCTCTAATAAGAACTGAATATGTATTTCAAACAGCTATTACTTAAGTCATTATTTACACCATTACATTTTATTGACATTACAAATATTGATGTGGAGTTCTGTCTATAAACTGTGGTGTGTGTGGTGAGAGAATGAGTGGGTACTGTCACTGTGGATCTGCTGCACTATGTCTGCTTGCCTACAGAATGTTGACAGGCATACAGCATGCAGCTGCCCTAACTCTGCCCAGGGAGCTGGTTTTCCGACCCAAAAGGCTGGGCGTCTGGTGGGTGGCGTGCGTTGGCCTGGTGCAGGAATGCATGGAATGGGGCTGGAGGGTAATGGAGCACAGAATGTGATGACTGCAGCCAGGTTTCCTCTATGTTCTGTCCCAGACCAGGGACCAGACCAGGCCCCAGGGTTTAAAGCACACACCCATGCTCAAAGGGAATGGCCACAGAAGTCAAGGTCAGAGGGCTGGAGCTGGACACTGGAGAGACCCTGTCATCTCAGCAGCTTTATGTAGACATGCTGTAACCACCAGCTGAAGGCACACCTAATTCTGTGTGTTTCAGATGATCGGAACATGCATGTACTTCTGTAAAAATCCATGTTCAAATTCAAACTCAATTAAAAAAATAGAGTATCCATTGCAATATTTGAAAGTTAATAATCACAGTACTCATTCGCTGTCCCTGTTCATTATTTGGCTATAGTATTCCAGAGGTACTTTTTATCCAAAGCCTGACACATTCTGCTCTTTCAAATAATTGAACAGTGGATCCAAGAGTTTTTAGATGTTGTTATGTGGACTACGTTCCACTAGAGGCTGTGCTTACACTGTACAGCCAAACTATCCCCAACTCTCTGAGCAGGACTCTCAGTGGAAAAAGGGTGAAAAGACAACACTTTTTAAATTTTTTATTGAAAACTTTACAGGGAACAAGACAGCAGTTACTGTCAAGACGACAAGAAAATGCTATTTTGGCTTGTTTAAGAAAATGAGTCACAAACAGATCAAATCACAATCATATATGTGCTTGGGCATGTGGGAAATGGAGTAGTTTTACCATATTTCTTACATAAAACCTATATGAAACAGCATATTCGTTATGGATGCCACCCACAGTAACACGCATTTGTAATAGGTTACACGCATTTCCTAGATCGATAAAAAACTGCTGAGTCAGCATGTTGTAGTTTCACAGGGAGGATAGCAGGTTGCCATGGGAGCTGTAATGGCTCACATATGGCTCAAAATGTTGCCCTTGCCAAGAGGCTGTCTCCTTGGAGGGGGGGGGGGGGGGTGAGTGCATCTCTTATCTCTTGCCAAGATATCATTGCAGCGAATCAGCAGAAACAGACAGCCGTTTCAGGGCTGAACATGAGGCCCACAGTGACAGGGCTTTACTGTCACCTTACACATGTCTAATAACCTAAACAAACTGCTGAGTGGAAGCCAACCTCACAGCTGATCAATACAGTAGCACTGAGAGGAAGACTGTAAGAGCCTCTCTCTCTCTCTCTCTCTCTCTCTCTCTCTCTCTCTCTCTCTCTCTCTCCCTCTCTCCCTGTATATACCTGGTATATGTAATGATGCAAGGAGTTTTTCATTGAAGGCGCCGGCTTGGCTCCTTCGTGTTCCCCGGGAGCCTGGCCAGACTCATCCAAGATGTCTGCCTCTGTCTGGAACTGGCCACTGTTGTATTGATTCTGTTACAGGAGCCTCAGCATCTCCAGAATAAACATACGTCTCTCTCCTCTAACTGCTGCCACATAAGGACCACATCCAGCAGGCCCTGGGGGAATCTATCGTCTGCAACCAGGTGAAATACATTAAAATGACCACAGCTTTACTAGCTTGGTAAAGCCAGACCGAATGCTGTGCTCAATTAGTGAGAGCAGCATTCACACTGGTTTATCTAGGCTAACGACGTTCCTTTATGTGACATCTGAAACGGTCACCGCTAGAATTTCACAAATAATCCATTCACATACAATACAATGCATTGGGATTATGCTTTATTCAAATCGAATCACATTTATTGGTCAAATACACATCCTAGCTCCAACAGTGCAGTAGTATCTAACAATTCACAACAATACACATTCATCTAAAAGTACAAAAATGGAATTAAGAAATATATAAATATTAGGACGGGCAATGTCGGAGTGGCATTGACTAAAATAAAGTAGAATAGAATAGAGTATGTACATATGAGATTAGTAAAGATTATTGCGCAACAATTCAGGTCAAGTACTATCAGTTCAGTAAAAACAGAGACAAGCCCTTTAAAAGAAACACACTCACGCAAAGACATGTACACTGGCAGTGACACAACAAATAGTTGTCACGGAAATATCCATGTACACAAACCCTGTCATTGAGCTACAGATTCCTAACATGACACTAGAACTGCACAGTGAAGATGTCAGCCAGAAGACATGACATTTACACTATACACTGAGTGTACAAAACATTAAGAACACCTTCCTAATATTGAGTCGTCGCCCCCCCTTTTTTGCCCTCAGATCAGCCTCAATTCGTCGGGGCATGGACTCTACAAGGTGTCGAAAGCGTTCCACAGGGTTGCTGGCCCATGTTAACTCCAACGCTTCCCACAGTTGTGTCAATTTGGCTGGATGTCCTTTGCGTGGTGGACCATTTTAATACACACGGGAAACTGTTGAGCGTGAAAAACTCAGCAGCGTTGCAGTTGACACCTACAACCATAACCTTTTCAAAAGCATTTCAATCTTTTGTCTTGCCCATTCACCCTCTGAATGGCACACATACACAATCCAAGTGTCAACTGTCTCAAGGCTTAAAATCCTTCTATAATCGATCTCCTCAACTTCATCTACACTGAATTAAGTGGATTTAACAAGTGACATCAATAAGGGATCGAAGCTTTCACCTGGATTCATCTGGTCAGTCTATGTCGTGGATAGAGCACAGGCTCCTACAGAGGTGAAATGCTGAAGCCAACTCCCTTTCAGATCAAGGTGAACAGTGAACATTGGAGCAAACTGAAGCTGAAAGATATTCATCAACTCTTGGTAGGACAATGTCAAAGCTAACTTCCATTGTCCTACCAAGAGTTGCTGAATATCTTTTCATATTTGATTATTCGCACTGCTTTTGAGAGCGCTAATAACAGAGCTCAGATAGGACCTTGCTTTGCTACGGTTGAGAAATGCTGAAAAACACTGAACGACCTTGACCCCAGTTTGCTCTGACTGATTAAAATGTCTACAGGAGGGAAAGAGGGGAGAGTGTCATTTCCTTCTCTGGAAGCCCCACAATCCCTTGTTTCTGTGAGACAACACTGCTCTGTGCCAAAGTGCGGCTACAACAGGAAGCCCAAAATTAGCTGTTCTCTTAGCGCTTTGATAAGAAAATAAAAACAATCTGATTTCCACAGGAGAAGAGGTACACCCCTCTGGGCTGGAGAGGTTAGAGACCAACGTTACATTTTATTTAACCTTTCTTTCTGCAGGGAGTCATATTGAGACCCAGGTCTCCTTTTCAAATGAGAATACCCCCCCCCAAAAAAAACATTTCATACAAAATGCAATCAATAGCAATCAAAAGCAGTTACCACAACCGTATCCGAGACCTTGTTCAGGTATCCGAGACCTTGTTCAGGTATCCGAGACCTTGTTCAGGTATCCGAGACCTTGTTCACACATCTGATAGAGAAGTTGGTACTCCTTATCTATACAAGAAGTTTGGGTAACGGCAACTTCTGTCACTCAGACTGAGGTAAAAGTTACAGTGTGTAAGCTCAGTGTTTTGTTTGGTATTGTTGAGGCTGGGGAATTATGGCTTGCTAGGTATTTGTCTCTGCCACCAGGCAACACTTCTCAAAAGTCTTTAGCATGTCTATGTGCGGCAAACCAAGCAGCCTGCTACCAGAGGAGAATGTAGCAAGTGATACCTCAAGGGCAGTCTGTATTACCCCAGGGTTTTCTACGTGTGTGTGTGTGTGTGTGTGTGTGTGTGTGTGTGTGTGTGTGTGTGTGTGTGTGTGTGTGTGTGTGTGTGTGTGTGTGTGTGTGTGGGTGTGTGTGTGCACTGCATGCACGCATTCTTGTGTGTGCGGCAGCTGTGCAGGATGACCTGCTGTGGCATCCCCGGGCCTCGTGGTGAATCTGTCATGCTGGCTCGTCATTGCGCAGCGTGGCTGGAAGCAGCAATGTGCTAGAGAATGACAAGGCAGACCACTAACACACACACACACACACACAGAGATCTAAATCTCTTCCACACGGAAAGCACCCAAATCTCTCACTGATTGCTCACAGTATCACTAATAAACATATGACCTTTTAGGGACTTGTTTGTGCACTGTTACCCGCTAGAAGAATGCTCAACTGTTTCATGTCTATTTCTATCCGTACCCTCTCTCTGGAGCGGAAACACTTTCCATCAGCCAATCAAACAGAGCACTTCTCCCGTACAGTGCTCCTTCACAGAGCATACAGACAGACACTTCCATTTAAAAACTCATCCCAGCACGAACACAGACTCCACACCAGAGAAGAGGTTCAATAAGGGCCCATGGAAAATAATACACACTGTGGCCATTCACACTAAATCCAATCCATCCTGATACGTTGACATAGATGTCAATGTTCAAACACACACACCTATTAGTCCTTTCAGACACACACACACACACACACACACACACACCATCCTCACTATGGTTATAATGAGCATGTGAGAAGGGAGGGTTGGGAAACGAGGGGGAAGGAAGATTCAGGAGCACTGATTGGAGATGACACCAAATGCCTCTTTAACGGCCCATTCCTTCCATGTCCCAATCCCCGGGTCAGTGTGTGTGTGTGTGTGTGTGTGTGTGTGTGTGTGTGTGTGTGTTCGTGTGTGTGTGTGTGTGTGTGTATGTGTGCATACAAGTACGCATGCAAATACGTGCATGAGTGCGTACCTACTGTGTGTGCGTGTGTCCATGTGCGCCTGCTTGCCCATGTGCATGTAGGGCTGGGAATTGCCAGGGACCTCACGATACGATATTATCACGATACGATATTATCACGATACGATATTATCACGATACGATATTATCACGATACTTAAGTGCCAATATGATATGTATTGCGATTCTCATGATTCTACATGTATTATGATTCGATACTGAGCTTTTATTGTGATTTGATGTTTCAAACCCTTGATAACACGCACACCATTGGCCGACATATCAAATTGCGTGGGGGGAGGATGTGTAGTTTTGAGAGCGTTTGCACATTGGGAAGATGTCGGCGAGACATCAGAATAGGAATGTTGATGTCTGGCCAATGTATAAACGATGTAGAACTCTAAATGCATCTGCAAGACATCTTGGCCAAGAGCAAACGCTGTCCAAATGGCATCTTCTTGCTTTATCCTGTATACATCGCGCCTACGTTGGGCAGACGCATGTGTGCTATCTGAGAACCTATTGCTCACTATATGTCTGCTGCAGAGAAACAAGAGAGGGCATGAGAACATTTGTTTTGATCAGTCATGGAAATAAAAGTGCTGAACAGATGTTGGCCTATGATTTCAAAAGAAGCTGGAGAACAAGCTATAGGATGAACAATACCAGAGTTTTTGCGCAGGCACAGCAGACTAGCACTAGCTAATTCTACCTAACAATTTATTGCATTTTTGATCAAATCGATACTCGGGAGTCAAAGTGTCGATATAATATTGCGATATGTAACTGTCGCTACCTGCCTGCATGTGTGTGTGCCTGTGTGAGTGCATGCGTGGGTGCGAGTGCATGTGGTTGCATGCATCTGTGTGTGCATCTGCAGGAGCAATACGATTACTCCTATATGTGTTCATTGCTTACTGACGCCTTGTGGCAGCCGTCCCAGACACATAGTGCAGTTAATAAAGTGCCAGAGCCTAACCCTAGTAGCCCTAGGCAGAGGCAGAGGCACACAGAGAGATGGAGGAAGAAAGAGAGGCATTGTGTCAAACCCAGTCCAGGTGCAAACGTTGTTTTCCACATAATTCCCAACAACAGTTGAATGAAAGTCATGTCTCCATAAAAAGGAACTCTTGCAAAAATGATGCGGCGACTCCTGCTTATAATCGACCCGTGAGATTGAAACTAAAGCAGGGGTGAAGGAGATCTGAAAGGTTTTTCGCGGTATGCAGAGCTGTCACTCCATCAAAACGCTGACACCTGTCACTCAACTAAACTGTCAATCATGCCGCTTTCAAACAAAGACGGCTGAGAAACATCAAACAAGATGTCAAGTCATGTAGCTTGAAGAGAGGAGATGAGGTGGACAAAACCATGCCAGTACGCGAATGAGACGGCTCAGCATTTCACCAACTTCATCAGCAGACTGCTCCCTCAAGTGTAATGTCTGACAACATTGTTAAAAACGGAGTTTCAACAGACATTACGCCTGAGGGAGCGCGCGCACACAGAGACACTGAAGATTTTACTGTAGAAAAAAAAGCCATTTGATGAATAAGCCGATGTGATTCTGCACTTGCAGTAATCCAATCAAACAGAACAGTAGCTTCTGCACAGCTATGCCTCTCTGACAGGAAACGGACAGTAAATAATTGGAAAGCCTCCTAGCGGACCCTCCTAAGCCCATATAAGGCCAGAGGAATCTCTGCAAAGCATCTATTATCATCCCCCCTGGTCGGTCATGGCTAGAAGGGTCTAGCCATGACCGGCCAGGAGGTATTCCAGCTTTTCTCAAATTTTAGCTAACCCTAACCCTTTTTCTAACCTTAACCTAATTCTTCTAACCTGATAGGTTAATTATCCTAAGGTGCTGCATAAGTTCTCCTAACCCGCTACGAAAAGTCAAATCTGACGTTAATTTGACAAAAGCTAGATCCCGTCTAGCCATGATCCTCCTGGCCCTGAAATGACCTCTCACCTGAGTGCTGATCTATCCCAGGCTGCTGCCACCGGCCCTAAGAATTCTGAAATGACAAGAATACAGAAACACATAGAGGCTGGGAAAAGACCCGGAATAACCCGGGGTCTTTCCCTTAGCATGGTTCTGGCACCTCTCAGAGTTCAGTCCGACGGAAAAAAGGACTCACTCTCACACTCATACTTTACCCATCTCTCTGTCCCGCTCTCTCTCTCCAACTCTAACATACTCTCCCTCGCTAGCTCTATTTTTTCACTCTCACACTCTCTGAGCCCGCTGCATTTCTGCTGCAACGATTTCACAGACATACTGTACAGAAAATTTCCATTACCGAGATTTTCCTTTTAAATGTCTGCTCCGGAAAATGGCCAACTTAAGCTCTTTGAAAGGGAACTTTTTGCCAGCGACTCAATTAAGGAAAATGTCCTTATAATGTTACACATTTTACACAGTAGACAGCACACACTTAGATTTTTTACCTAGGCTCAATTGTTCATGACTTCATTTAGCATTCACATAGCATTTGTGTTGACCTCCGCATCAGTTCAGTGTGTGTGTGTGTGTGTGTGTGTGTGTGTGTGTGAGTGATTGATTCACAGAGCTACAGCCATAGGGGCCACAGTAGGACAATTCCCGCAGAGGGTGAGGGGTGATTTACAAGTAGACTCATGCACTGAGGGTACTACTGGAAAATCACAGGTATGTTGTCAGCAAAGCAATTTAAGACAGCACAGTAGGCCACAACACCTGATTCCAATGCACCCATTGACCAAGTCATAAAGAGTGTCCCTCTCCTGTGTTGGAGTCAATGAGGAGAGGGACAATGCTTACCTATGAGACAGAACACAAGACAGACAGAAACACATGTGATTAGCATGGTTACATGGTTCTCAAATATATGTATTATTCAATTTCAGTACTTCTGTAGCAAGGTAAAAGCAAGTGGTATATGAATAGATCCATACATACTGTATATGTATGGATTTCCATTTCAAGTGGTTACACTTTGGGGCGGCAGCGTAGCCTAGTGGTTAGAGCGTTGGACAAGTAACCGAAAGGTTGCAAGATCGAATTCCTGAGCTGACAAGGTACAAATCTGTCATTCTGCCCCTGAACAAGGCAGTTAACCCACTGTTCCTAGGCCATCATTGTAAATAAAGGTATAAAAACACACAAAAAGTTATTTTGGGAGTCCTTAATTCAGCCTGTCGACAGGAGACTGAGATGCATGCAGAGTCTTAGAGAGAGAGAGAGAGAGAGAGAGCAGTGATTCATGGAGATCTGATGTGTCACTGAGTCTGATCCTTAAAATCCTATCAGCCACAAAAAGCTCCTTAGGCTCACCACACACCCATCACTCACTGGCCTGTCCACTGCGGGAAACCTGATCTGCCATCTCATATATAAAGTGAACAATAAAATAAACGCAACATGCAACAATTTTACTGAGTTACAGGAAATCAATTGAAATAAATTCAATAGATCAGGGATCATCAACTACATTCAGCTGCGGGATGATTTTTCTTGAGAGGATGGTCGGGGGGCCTGAACATAATTACAAATAATTTGTAGACTAGAAATTGACCGCAAGAAGCCCAAACAGATATAATATTTGACTAAAACATATTCATTTTAAACCTTGCTCACATTTGTATACGATCATCTATTATGCATGGAAATACTTGGGAACAGAGTTCCTGAATTAAAATCACTTGGAGCTGATTTCCTGGTGTTTTTACAGTTTTGTATGTCCAACAATGAAAATATATACACTACCGTTCAAAAGTTTGGGGTCACTTAGAAATGTCCTTGTTTTTGAAAGAAAATCTTATTTTTTTGGCCCAGTAAAATAACATCAAATTGATCAGAAATACAGTGTAGACATTGTTAATGTTGTTAATTACTATTGTAGCTGGAAACTGCTGATTTTTTATGGAATATCTACATAGGCGTACAGAGGCCCATTATCAGCAACCAATGACTCCTGTGTTACAATCGCACGTTGTGTTAGCTAATCCAAGTTTATCATTTTAAAAGGCAAATTGATCATTCAAAAACACTTTTGCAATTATGTTAGCACAGCTGAAAACTGTTGTTCTGATTAAAGAAGCAATAAAACTGGCCTTCTTTAGAATAGTTGAGTATCTGTAGCATTCGATTACAGGCTCAAAATGGCCAAAAACAAAGTACTTTCTTCTGAAACTCGTCAGTCTATTCTTGTTCTGAGAAATGAAGGCAATTCCATGCGACAAATTGCCAAGAAACTGAAGATCTCATACAACGCTGTGTACTACTCTCTTCACAGAACAGCGCAAACTGGCACTAACCAGAATAGAAAGAGTGGGAGGCCCCGGTGCACAACTGAGCAAGAGGGCAAGTACATTAGAGAGTCTAGTTTGAGAAACAGATGCCTCACAAGTCCTCAACTGGCAGCTTCATTAAATAGTACCCACAAAACACCAGTCTCAACGTCAACAGTGAAGAGGCGACTCCGGGATGCTGGCCTTCTGGGCAACATGGCCTCCCACTCCTCCTAATCCATAGATTAGGGCAGGGTGTCACGCCCTGATCTGTTTCACCTGTCCTTGTGCTTGTCTCCACCCCCCTCCAGGTGTCGCCCATTTTCCCCATTATCCCCTGGGTACTTATACCTGTGTTCTTTGTTTGTCTGTTGCCAGTTCGATTTGTTTCGTCAAGCCTACCAGCGGTTTTCCCTCTGTTCCTGTCTAGTGATTGTTCCTGGTTTTCTCGGTTTTGACCTTTTCTGCCCGCCCTGAGCCTGCCTGCCGTCCTGTACTTTTGCCTCACTACTCTGGATTATCAACCCCTGCCTGCCTTCACCTGTCGTTTGCCTGTTGCTGTAATAAACATTGTTACTTCAACAGTCTGCATTTGGGTCTTACCTGAAACGTGATAGTACGAACTGGCCCAGCCCGTCTTGCCACACTCATTGCCTGAAGTCAGTTGTGCCTGCCCCGGAACATCTTCCTGGGGGCTTGAAAATTGCCCCCGCACCTCTCCGCCAGCCCCGCAGAGTACCAGGACCTCCGGGAGGGGTTCAGTAAGGCCCGGGCCACTTCGCTTCCGCAGCACCGACCGGTATCCAAGAAGGTCAAGCCTGAGGCGATGCCACGCCGCTATAGGGTTACAGCCCCGGAAACCGAGACCTTTCCCCCTGCTTCAAGATGATTAGCCCCTCTGCTGTTCGTCCTCTGTTGCCCCGTACCCTGTTTATTTTTCCTACCTTTTTTGTGTCTAGAGTTAAAACCGTGTCTTACTGCCCCTTGTCTCCTGTTTCCAGGCCCACCCCTCTCCCCCGTCTCATCGACGGCCGACCGGCGTACATGGTGAGACATCTCCTGACGGTTTGACCTAGGGGCAGGGGATTCCAGTACCTGGTTGACTGGGAGGGTTATGGCCCAGAGGAGAGGTGCTGGGTCTCTGCTAGGGACATCCTGGACCCAGGCCTCATCTTTGAGTTCCGGCACCCCGCTCAACCAGGTATGCACCCAGGTAGGACGCCAGGTGGTGTAACTAGAGGGAGGGGGGTACTGTCACACCCTGATGTGTTTCACCTGTCCTTGTGCTTGTCTCCACCCCCCTCCAGGTGTCGCCCATTTTCCCCTGGGGTACTTATACCTGTGTTCTTTGTTTGTTTTCGTTTTGTTTCATCAAGCCTACCAGCATTTTTCCCTCTATTCCTGTCTAGTGATTGTTCCTGTTTTGGCCTTTTCTGCCCACCCTGAGCCTGCCTGCCGTCCTGTACCTTTGCCCCACTACTCTGCATTATCAACCCCTGCCTGTCTTGACCTGTCATTTGCCTGCCCCTGTTACTTCAACACAGTCTGCATTTGGGTCTTACCTGAAACGTGATACAGGGTTCCCCAACTGTGGCCCGCAAGCTGAATCTGGCCGACGGGTGGTTTTATTTGCCCCCCCAAGTTTTCTGAGCAAAAACACCAGGAAATCAGCTCCAAGTAAAAACACCAGGAAATCAGCTCCAAGTGATTTTAATTTGGGAAGTCTGTGGTTGTGAGGCCGGTTGGAAGTACTGCCAAATTTTCGTCTTATGGTAGAGAAATTAACATAAAATTATCTGGAAACCGCTCTGTTGGACATTCCAGCAGTCAGCATTGCACGCTCCCTCAACTCCAGCCACCTATGTCATAGACTGTTCTCTCTGCTACCGCACGGCAAGCGGTACCGATGTGCCAAGTCTAGGTCCAAGAGGCTTCTAAACCGCTTCTACCCCCAAGCCATAAGACTCCTGAACAGCTAATCAAATGGCTACCCAGACTATTTGCATTGCCCCCCCACGCTGCTGCAACTCTCTTATTATCTATGCATAGTCACTTTAATAACTCTACATGTACATATTACCCCGCACATTGACTCTGAACCGGTACACCCTGGCTATAGCCCTGTTATTTACTGCTGCTCGATAATGATTTGTTATTCTGGGTTTTTTTTGGGGGGGGGGTATTTTCTTAACTGCATTGTTGGTTAAGGGCTTGTTTAGTAAGCGTTTCACTAAGGTCTACACCTTTTTGTATTCGGCACATGACAAATAAAATTTGATTTGATTTAAATGTATATTTGTTCAGTATACACACTCACTCACCGCTTTAAAGCGGCAAACACACTACACTCGCACACTACACAGCTAGAATAGACACCACTGGTTTTAAATAGTTTGTTCATTCATAAAGCTGGGTAACTGACCACTTCCCAAAGGACTTTACACAAGACACCTAAATATAACTGAAGTCATCCACTGATAGATTCTTAATTGAGCTATAGAGATTCATCATTTTTTTTTGAGTGGCATGAGTAATAATTCCATCATTCCAAAACATAAGCACATTTAGATCAAATCAAATGATTAACCACAGTCCATATATTTGTTTAATACCCCAGAAAAAGATGGTACAATCAAAGTCTGCCCCCGGGCCAAAAATAACTATTTAATTGGTCGGCCGAACAAGGCTGGGGCTATATTTGGGGGTTATTTTAAGCCCCCGCAGGGCGTAAGAGGGCGCCATGGAAGTTGGCGGTGGGAGAGAGCGTGGATGCCAACCGTAGTCCGCCCGTCCACCCGGCACGTCCATCCAGACCCGGGCAATCCTCCTCACCGGCTGCCCAGTGACAACCCGCCCACATCACCTGCCGTCACAAAGTGAATTAGAGGACGCTGGGAAGACAGTCAGCCAGCTAGCCAGCCTGCCTCCCTCCCTCCCTCCGCCATGCTGGGATGAGACAGCACAAGAGAATGAAATATGTAGAGCACAGGCTGACTAACTTCCAAAGAGGGATATGTCCTATACACAAACTCTGACGAATGTAAGACAGTAGCGTCATGTTGCCTCCCGATCTGCGAATGAACCAAAGAGAAATGTTTGACTAACTCCTACAGAGGGATACGTCTTATATACACACACTTACAAACGTATGACAGTATTCTTATCCATTAATGCTGTCCGTCTTCCTGATATGACAGTAGATCAAGGAGCACAGGCTGAGTGACTCCTAAGAGAGGGACACATTCTATATACTGTACGTACTGTGATGAATGTAAGACTGTAGTGTCATGTTGTCCATCTTGCTGTATGACAGAATGGGAGGAACAGTGAGAATTCTCAAATAGTTGTTTCATCACCCAGGGGGATACGTCTTCTACCGTATATAAACTCTGACTAATGTAATGGAGGGCAATCAGTACAAACTACCAGAGCAATGACTCAGCATTCTATACAGATATACATATCTTATAATATGAATCACCAACTTCCTTCTCTCATTGAATATAATCATTTCTGAATCATCGGCTGACAACTCCACCCCAGATTCCCGAGCGCAGTCATTCAAGTGTTCCATAATCCAGCACTTCTATGGCAACCGCTCCTACTTCTAACAGTGAGGCGAGAAAACTAACGGGGAATTCTCTGGTGAGTGGTGAGTGTGGACAATGAAATAAAATCTCCCAGTGAAACTCCAATACTGTCACGGTATGCTGCTATGGCTAAAGACGCCTAGCGGAAGAACAACTAGACATGTGAACTGCGAGCCACCTAGCAATGTTTACAGACTAAATACTTTCTATTATCGGACATCAGTAGGTACACTAAAACACACACATCCTACTATATACAGAGATACGCAGAGAAGAACAAGAGTTGACGGCAAGGGGTCTTGCCTTCAAGAAGTCTGATGAGTCATGACCGTAGATTCACCTGTGCATGGTAGTGAGTAAACACCACCATGACATCACAGAAAAGAACACAGGTTCACAGACTAAAATAATGAACTCAAGCAACCAGGAAGGAGAAAGAGGTGAGAGGCGAGGACAGAGAATGAGACATACTGGGAGAGATGGAGAGAGAAAGAGAGATAAGAGGTGAGAGAAAGAGAGGTGAGTGAGATAAGAGGTGAGAGAAAGAGAGGTGAGAGAGACGGGGATACAGGGAGGGATGGCAAGAGACAGAGAGAGGGTTGAGACAGAGAGAGACTGAGACGGTGGGATGGAGAGAGAGAGAGAGAGGGTTGAGACAGAGAGAGACTGAGACAGAGGGATGGAGAGAGAGAGAGAGAGAGAGAGAGAGAGCGACAGACAGAGATGGATGGAGAGAGAAGGGGGGGAGGCTGAGACAGAGAGAGACTGGGAGAGATGGAGAGAGACAGATGAGCAGCTCATTTCCTCCCTGACTCATGTGCCTTAATAAGGATAATGGGAGCAGAGCAGGACAGTCTGCCTGTTTTACGTTCCTTGCCTGTAGGACAGAGACTGAATTGAGAACACAGAGGAACGTCTTAAATATAAACACCTGCCTGGCTGCCACCGTTCTTGGCCATGCGTCCCATAAACCCCCTAAAACACACACACACAAACACACAAACACACACACACACACACACACACACACACACAGTGAACTAAGCTTGAAATAAAACAAAAACACACATGCATGCATGTGCCCACACACACACACGCACACCCATATAGTGCACAAACAGAAACCCACAAATGTGCAGATCCACCCAGAAACAGCTAAATTGATTCAGCACAGGGGCTCATTCTCCAGATTCTCTCTGAGACAAAAAACTGGGGCGATATTTATAGAGGAGCTCTCTGTTTTCTGAAGGAAAGATCAGCTGGAAGGCCTACGTACTAGGGGAAAGCAGAATGGGGATACATAAAGGGGAGCAAGATGTTGGGAGAAGGAGAGAGAAGGAACACCAGGATGAGAGAAATGGAGGGAGTTAAAGCGTTGATGTACAGAACAGTAAGGTGATAAGGAATGACATGGAGAGAGATGGGAATATGGAGAGAAGGAGTTAAGGGTACAAAGGCACACTAACGCAGATGTGAAATAGCAATGGAGGGGTTTCGGGCTGTGGATGGGGTTTTCTGTGGATGAGGATAGTGGATGAGGCCTGATCGTCAATGGATGAAGAATGATAGTCTATGATTGAGATACTGCATAATCACCTGTGCATCCCCAACCCACTATATTCTGACTGTGGGCTCAATTCAATCAAGTCCACATTGCAGTATGTATTTACACATTAGCTCTTTTTCCCCATGGTGATATAAAAATCACAGACTGGTCTTGGGTACAGCCCTATACAAACTACCAGGTAAACTCCCCTCACAGGTATGCCTTCAGATGTGTGGAAGCAGGGTGATCGCTTTAAACAAAGACTGTACAATGAATTCCAGCCTATATACAATATGAACATCATGAACAAAAAGAAGATCTTGACACTTCAACCAGTGGATGTGACAGACTATGAATGACAGAACATTCTTTCCCAGGAACATTAGCCAAGTGGCTCAAAAGAGACAATTAAAGAGAACATTTATATTCATTGTGGTCGATTACACATAATGTGATAATATGCTCCGGTAAATTGATGGACAGTATACTTCATTGTAGAGAAGCAACACCTGTCCACGTCCCATAAACTGTAGCTGGGCAAAAGATAACACAATCAGATGTGCACTTACTGTACATGTAAGCCCCTCTCCTCTCCATTTCATTAAGGTCAAAGGTTAGAATGGTAGACCTAGTTGGCTATGTTCACATATCAAGATAAAGCAGTGGAGGAACTCTACACATTGAACTTTGACAACAGCCACAGAGAGCCACAGAGAGCCACAGAGAGCCACAGAGAGCCACAGAGAGCCACAGAGAGCCACAGAGAGCCACAGAGAGAGACCGGCAGAGTGACAGCAAACATGTGATCCAATCAATACATCCCTCAGCACTCTGGAGGAGCAGCGTGTGGCTGGCTGGCTGCACTCCCTGTTGCGCACACACACACACACACACACACACACACACACACACACACACACACACACACACACACACACACACACACACACACACACACACACACACACACACACAAGGGTGTAGAAGACGTGCAGGAAGACAGATGAAGAGACACAGGCTCATACAAACACATATGCTGTTAACACCCCTGTGCAGAGCTACTAATATCACACACACTCTCCCTCTCCCCCACACGTCCTCAGTCACACACACAGACTCTATCCTGTCATAACTGGAAGTAGCAGCAGTCACTCCTCTATGTGAGTGTGTGGGCCCTAGCTGGCATGTACCTTTGTACTTCTCCCTGACGTTCTCGTATGCCTGGATGAAGTCCTGCTCCTCTGCATTGGGGGGCAGGCATGCGGGTTCATACATGGCCATGGCTGTCAATGGAGACCGTCACCCTCTTCTCCTCTTTTTATTGTCCTTCTCCTTTTCCTTCTTCTTCTTCTTTTGAGGTCAGTGGCTCCCTCTCTCTCTTTCCCTGTTGGAAACCTCTGCTGTCTGTCTGTCCTCTCTGTAGTTCTCACAGTTGTGTATGAGCTCTCCACAGCTCTCAACTTCATTCCAGTGGTCAGCACCTCCCCCCCCTCCCCTCACGTAGCAGATAAATACTCAATATAAATACCAGGTCCCTCCTCTTAAAGACACATGGCAGGGGAAGCACATAGAAAGAGAGAGAGAGGCGAGAAAGTGTGAGAGAGCAGCATTGGGCACTCCAACTATTGCACAGCAGTAAAGCTATGAAAACAAAGAGAGTCGCACACTCCCTATGTATAACCTCCTAGTTATTTATTGGGTAAAAAAACAAACATATTTAGCATATACTTTCCAAACAAAACTCAGTCATACCCAGTAGCAACCTCTACACAAGTAAGACACACACAAACAAGCTGCTACCACATTTCTACTGCTGGCCCAATTCCCATCTGACTCACGGTTAAAAAAGAAAAAAAGAAAAACATTCTCATTATTAGATGCAAGACCCAAACACAGTTTTGAAGAAAAAAAAAATACTCTAATGTACAGTATTTGCGATCCTAATCACAGAAACCAAATAAAAGTAACTAAATCTAATGATCAAGGATATTTTTCCCTCCTTTCCCCAGATTATGCCAATGCACTATACTGTTGCTGCCTAGCTGGCGTGTCCGGGTCATTCACCAGGCAGTGGAAGTAAATGTTTTGCCTCTCAATTGATGAATACGTTTAAAAACGAGTTACAGTGCAGATATGACCTTGACATCCTCAGGAGAACACGCTCCTCCGAGAGCAAGCAACACTGAATATTCAGCAGCTCCTCTACTTGACAGTCCAGACAATTATATATATAGATATTTTATGTAATGACAATTTAATATCGCGCCTGATTTAGCGGCCTCATTACAGCACCCATACAAGCCAACGTTTCGTGAAGAGTTGGCGAATCATCTATAGGGGTGAGAAAGCAATAAAACAACTAATATTGCTGACATTGTACTGAAAGCATCCATCCAGCCATACAGGAACATTAACATAAAACGGTGTTTATTTCATAGTGAAGAGTCACATCAAAAGAATAAAATATCCATTCCATGCATTAACACTAGAACCGCTAAAGCAGCCATTTTGACTGCTCCTGATTTGTTTTATTATTATTACTCTGCCATTTTGAAAGTCATGCCCCCCTCTGTCCCTGACTTTTCCTAAATACTGTAAGTCTATGTAACACAATGTCAGTGTTAGGATCTTAATATCACAAACAGAACTGGAGTTATACCAAAACGAATTTCACACATAGAACAACAGATTAAATAAATGAAGTAAAGTATGACGGGGAGAATGGGTGAGTTGACGAGCGAGGGGAAGTGAACGATGCTTAATTATGTAATCAGCCACTGTGAATGAAGAACAGGGCGGCTCATTCTATTGTATTGATCCATTCTAATTCTAGTCTTAAAATGGTATGTAACCTACATCAGTCCACCAAATCAAAGCAGTCCTATCAGTCTACTCTGGCTCACTTGAAGTAAGCTACACAGTGAGAGCACGTGTAATTGTACACGCCGAACGGCTTTCAACATCTGAGAAAATATCCACAACGGGCAGCAGGTGAGCGAGTGATGGAGAATGTGGTGATCAGGCTTGTGGAACCTTATGTTGGCAAGGGGAGAAATGTCTCTATGGCCAAATTCGTCACTGTCATTGCCGAACAAGTCGCTTGCAAAGAAAACAAGTCTGGCCGGCACCATGAACAAAGTGAGACTGGAGCTCCCTCCCTCTGTGCACAATAAGGCATCTATAAAGACAAAACCGGAGACTATTACGCACTTCAAACAAAGGTATGTCAAAGTGTGTCAAGCAAGTGAAAGTTACAAAAATTGTTAAGGGATAACAGCTAAATTAAATCCAATTCACGCCATTGCGTGAAGCTGACAATAATTGACTATTTTGGACTGCTGTCATATTGGACTGCTGTTATATTCATTATAATGTTATTATTTCGTTTGTGCTGAGTTTCACTATTTATCAAGGCCACTTGGCGCTTATAACGATGTTTAGGCTACTGATGTTTTCATCATTTGACCGTGCGTTTTGGTGGTTGGTGTATTTTCATTTTATTGTGTCGTTATAAAAATAAGCTTTTACCGTGTTCCAACACATATGCTTTCTGTTTCATAGTTGTAACAAACACAAATAAAATTGATTGAACTTCTTTTTTTTTACTTATATCCTACAGTAACATAAACTAATAAAAATGCTATTGTGTTTTAAAATATTGAATTAAAAAAGTATTCTAATGTTACCCACGGCCTTCATAAACACTACCAAATTATTATTTTTGCAATAGCATATATGAAATGTATTAATTACAATGTTAGAATGCTGCAGTCAGAATGACTGCTCGTTAGCTTGAATGTGGGTCCGTCGAGGCCCAAGGGTTCTAGTGTTAACTCCTCCAAGTATAGTCTGTTATATTTCTGTGTCTTTAAATGTCAGATCCCCTCAGCAGCACAATGACAGGGAGCAGAGACAGTACCGTAGGAAAATCTCCCCCTCGTTGTTTCATTTCCGTCCTGGCCGTTCTATCAGCGAGTTTCTCATGACCAAAGCCCAGTCCCTGACATCAGCCAGGAGGCTTTCCTGGGAGGAAACAGGATAAATCCAAACGCCTCACTCGCCACTGGAAAAGGAGCCGTTTTTGCCTTTCCAGACAAACATCCACACTTCGACAGGAAATGGAAACTGTTTCACTACTGGCACATGACAGGACTACACACACCTGGTGGTTCACCACATTTTCATCTAGCCTGGTCCCAGATCTGTTTATACTGTATTTCCAAATTCTATGGCCATTGTTGGTTATTCCTCTAATCAAGCCATGAACTGTCCCTTTCCATCTTTGCAGGATGCACACACAAAGACTTGGCCTCTATTGGTTTACCTAACTATAGCTAGGCTACTCATAATGATGTATTGCTTGTTTTTTTGCTTTTGAAGCACTTTCAGATTGTTATGAAAAGCACAAAATATACATTTGCTAAATTATTATTATTATTGTCAAGCCAAACATTGGCGTGACAATGGTCATAGGAGTTGGCAAGACAGCACAAACAGATATGAGACCAAGCTTGCATCCATACTTTACTGTACTGTGTGTACTGTACTGTATGTACTGGGCTGTATGTACTGTGCTGTATGTGCTGTATGTGCTGTGCTGTATGTACTGTATGTACTGTACCGTATGTACTGTGCTGAAGCTAACTCTAGTTTTCTATTGTTGCCATGTGCCTTAACAATAGAAAATTAGAGTAGGCTTCATCACACTGTAGATGCGGTAAAGAGGTCAATTGAACTCGATCAAAATAATGAAATTGCCATGGAAAAGCGTGGGGGAAAGGGCCATGGGGAAAATAACTGAGTCTCCTCATTGCCCCCTCAGCAAAATTAGCCTACATATAGGCTATTGTTTATATGTGTATTGTTGAGGTAGAAATCTGAGTATAATGCTTGTATGGACCAACCCCAACACATGTTCATGTCATTGTCACCAGTCAACTTCATTACAGTTAAAACGACTTTTAACTACCGATTTCTGTATGCTAGCTATGCTAACCATCTTATACGAACAGGAGTTAGCATTTAGCAGTCACTTCTTCTAAACCTGAAAAGGGACAACTTCTAAATGTTATGCAGCGAAAACAGCCAAATATATCCAAATCGGACCTAAGTAACCACACTGTGGGCCTGTTACAATACGTGCAGACAACACGTGTGCTATGCTGTGTGCGTAGGCATGTGGCAATTTGCATGGGGCTTAAGTTACTCACACACGTTGTTCACATGAGAGGGTTCGAGAAGGTTTGGGTGTGTGTGTGTGGGTGTGGGTGTGCATGTGTATTACATTTACATTGTAGTCATTTAGCAGACGCTGTTATCCAGAGCGACTTATAGTTAGTGCATTCTTCTTAAGATCGCTAGGTTACACAACCACATATCACAGTCATAGTAAGTACATTTTCCTCAATAAAGAAATGATCAGCAAAGTCTAATTGGAAAAGTCAAGTGCAAGTTTCTGTTTTTTGTAGGGTTGGGGGTGTAGTGTGTAGTAATGATGGCGTTGGGTGGTGGTATTAACTGATGATTTTTTTGTTATTTGTGGTTGGGGGCCGGGGGGGGGGGGGGGGGTGTGTGTGCTATGCCACTGCTTACAACTATAAGAACTTTACTGCTTAAGTATTTTAGCAGAATCCTGTCTTTTTGACACATAAACACAACGTGTCCACGATAGTAGGATTACCGGGGGGGGGGTGAGCGAGAGAAATAGCAATATAAATTATGCCAGTTACTACCCCTGATAATTTGGCCAAATAACCGTGTGTGTGTTTATGTGAAAGAGTGTGAGTGTGTATGTGAGAGAGTGTGTATGTGTGAGATAAATAGTAATAGAAATTATGGTAGATACTAACCCTGATCATTTGGTCAGATAACCGTGCGTGCACAGTTGGGTAGGTTACTTTCTAAATGTAATCCGTTACAGTCACTAGTTACCTGTCCAAAATTGTAATCAGTAAAGTAACTTTTGTATTACCCAACCTCAGTAACGTAATCTGATTACATTCATTTACTTTTAGATTACTTTCCCCTTAAGAGGCATTAGAAGAAGACAGAAATGTATGTTACCAATTGAATCACATCTATTGCAGGATAAATCAATGTTGAAGTTTACATAGCTGGCCACATATGGATGTTACATTTTACTTTATGGGTTGGTTATGTGGGCTTCTTCTAACCCATTGCTTTCTACTACATATAATAATACAATTAAATTATATCTTTACATTAAAAAACAAAGTCTATCAGAATTCCAGTCATTCCACTAAATGTTATACCCCTTGATCTTCACGAATAGGACTTGGAAATATAGATTAAGCAAACTGTTTTACCTGAACATAACCCCAAACAAAGGACTTATTAGCCAGCCCTACTCTGTTGTTTATTTTGTTACCATGGAGGACTGATTGGGCTCATTGATTTGAGTTGAAAAATAAATGCTGCACTCATGGAAAAGCATGCTTTGAGCACTGCTGAAAAGTGCTATTTAAATGTGAAAAATTTGCTATAGGCCTATTGTTTAAACTTTGATATCTTGATAATATGCAGCTGTTTAAAGGGCAAATCCACAGATGAAACAATAACAAAATGGTCGCCTGGCCTCTGCTTTGGTAAAAAGCTGAGGGATGGGCCTGGAGAAATGTAATCACTCTCAGATTAATAGACAGAGCTATGGATGCAAGGACTGACCATTCATGATATCAAAATTATTGTTTTAACCATGTTATGAGGCTATACAGTGTTTGTTTACATTTACAATGTTTACGTACATTGGAGAAAAACAAGCTTATATTTGGGGTTCTCGTGGAGTGTGACAGTTGAACGAAGCTCATGAGGCATTTATAAGTTATATTCTTCAAGAATCAATGGATATATATATATATCATTTATAAGTCCAAAAAAGGATGTAGCAACTACAGATTGCCCCTTTAAGTCTATTCAAAAGTGTGCAAGTTTGAGCATGTGTCCATTAGGCATATGGATAAAAAAAAATGATCAGCATGAATGAGATTGAACCTTTTGATTGGCCTATACCTGTTGTTCATGTCCCCTCATTTTTGCCACAGGCTATGAGCCGGCCTGTGACACTAACCATAGGGATGGAGCAGAGTGGAGAAGGAAGGCATACTGGTGAGGGGGTGGGTTGACTATCTGTATTTCTCTCTCTCTCTCTCTCTCTCTCTCTCTCTCTCTCTCTCTCTCTCCATAGGAGAATCTAAACTCTATTTCCTTGACTCCTCACATCCTCTCTCCTCTCTCTCTCTCTCTCTCTCTCTCTCTCTCTCTCTCTCTGAAGGAGAAGGTCAGAGAGAGGGAATGTCCGGTGCTTTCACGCTGATCTTCTACTCCAATGGGTTTTGAGCGGGAGGTGAAGGGAGAGGACGCAAGGAATCAAGGAAATGCAACTGAGATTATGCAACTGTCCTCAATTGAGATTTTCCAACTTACTATGTCCTTGTTAGTAGGCTTTTATAGTATAAATTCATGGAATTCATAAAGTAAGTAGTTACTCATTACTTAGGATAGCATTCATTGTTAGTTGTCCATAGATTGCATGAAAATTGACTGAATTGAAACTCACACGCGGGAGAATTCAGATGCTCTTGTTGTTCTTTTACAAGACGAAAGTTGAAATTTGAATTTACCGGTATTGTGGCTACAGACACACACCTCTCCTCCACTCTTCTCTCCACCTCAGATCTCCAGTGCCCTGCCCTCTCTCTCTTTATGGCAATGTCTGAAGTCCCCCTACTAGCTCTAGGCTTTATTAGTAGTACCTGTACACATCTGCAGTTGTTGTTCTCTTATAGATTACAGGTGATGTGTGCACATACACACACACACACACACCTCTTTCAATATTTGTTTTATTTTTTGTAACATTTTTATAACACACATACGTGTCATGTTCTTTCCTGTACTTGAATACTTATTAAATTCAATTTATTTCATAGTCAGTTTCATTTGTTTATTAGTATCTCATTTAGATTTCATCTTCATTTCCTCCCATACCTGTGCAGATAAAAGACAAGATGAAAGTAAAAATCCATTCTCTTCCTAATTTGTTTTTTTCCAACTTGCAGTTTGTCAGACCAGTGAAGATGGTGGAAAACTCTACTATTTGTAGGTTACCAATTGTTATCATACTAACTGTATGTTGTATAACTAATGCCAGGTGTGTATAATACTGATGTTAATGGGAGAGGGAAGGGATTAAGGTGTGGACTTTACTCCCAAATTTCCCTTACTATAATTCTTCTCCAAATGAAGAAGGGCAATGAGACATAAAAAATGCTATTTTATGGACAACGGTGGGTGGCTCTTAAAATAACGTTTCTGTTGGGATTTCACCTGCTGCCGATGAGAAGTGTGTGGCGTTGTTGGCACCTGCCCTGGTGACATCAGGTACAGTTGAAGTCGGAAGTTTACATACACGTAGGTTGGAGTCATTAAAATTTCTTGTTAACAAACTATAGTTTTGGCAAGTCAGGACATCTAATTTGTGTATGACACAAGTCATTTTTCCAAGAAATGTTTACAGACAGATTATTTCACTTATAATTCACTGTATCACAATTCCAGTGGGTCAGAAGTTTACATACACTAAGTTGACTGTCATGTCATGGCAGAAAAATCATGTCATGGCTTTAGAAGCTTCTGATAGGCTAATTGACATCATTTGAGTCAATTGGAGGTGTACCTGTGGATGTATTTCAAGGCCTACCTTCAAACTCTGTGCCTCTTTGCTTGACATCATGGGAAAATCAAAATAAATCAGCCAAGACCTCAGAAAAAAATTTGTAGACCTCCACAAGTCTGGTTCATCCTTGGGAGCAATTTCCAAACGCCTGAAGGTACCACGTTCATCTGTACAAACAATAGTACGCAAGTATAAACACCATGGGACCATGCAGCCGTCATACCGCTCACGAAGGAGACGCGTTCTGTCTCCTAGAGGTGAACGTACTTTGGTGCGAAAAGTGCAAATCAATCCCAGAACAACAGCAAAGGACCTTGCTGGAGGAAACAGGTACAAAAGTATCTATATCCACAGTAAAACGAGTCCTATATCGACATAACCTGAAAGGCCGCTCAGCAAGGAAGAAGCCACTGCTCCAAAACCACCATAAAAAAGCCAGACTACGATTTGCAACTGCACATGGGGACAATGTCCTCTGGTCTGATGAAACAAAAATAGAACTGTTTGGCCATAATGACCATCGTTATGTTTAGAGGAAAAAGGGGGAGACTTGCAAGCCGAAGAACACCATCCCAACCGTGAAGCACGGGGGTGGCAACATCATGTTGTGGGGGTGCTTTGCTGCAGGAGGGACTGGTGCACTTCACAAAATAGATGGCATCATGAGGACAGAAAATTATGTGGATATAATGAAGCAACATCTCAAGACATCAGTCAGGAAATTAAAGCTTGGTCGCATATGGGTCTTTCAAATGGACAATGACCCCAAGCATACTTCCAAAGTTGTGGCAAAATGGCTTAAGGACAACAAAGTCACGGTATTGGATTGGCCATCACAAAGCCCTGACCTCAATCCTATTGAAAATTTGTGGGCAGAACTGAAAAAGCGTGTGCGAGCAAGGAGGCCTACAAACCTGACTCAGTTACACCAGCTCTGTTAGGAGGAATGGTCCAAAATTCACACAACTTATTGTGGGAAGCTTGTGGAAGGCTACCCAAAATGTTTGACCCAGGTTAAACAATTTAAAGGCAATGCCACCAAATACTAATTGTGTATGTAAACGTCTGACCCACTGGGAATGTGATGAAAGAAATAAAAGCTGAAATAAATCATTCTCTCTACTATTTTGTCACGTCCTGACCATAGAGTGCTCTTATTTTCTATGGTAGAGTAGGTCAGGGCGTAACTGGGGGGTTTATCTAGTTTATTTTTTCTATGTTGTGTTCTAGGTTCTTTTTTCTATGTTGGGGTTTTTGTATGATTCCCAATTAGAGGCCACATTGTCTCTAATTGGGGATCATATTTAAGTAGTTGTTTTCCCACCTGTGTTTGTGGGAGATTATTTTGAGTTAGTGCATGTTGCACCTCTGTCGTCACAGTTTGTGTTTGTTTATAGTTTATTGTTTGTTTGGCTAAGTTTCACAATATAATAAAGATGTGGAACGATACGCACGCTGTGCCTTGGTCCGTTCCTACACACACACGTGACATATTTATAATAAATCATATGTATGCTACTTGGCAAATGAATGAATAAAATATTCTAAGAAATTCTGCAGTCACTTTATTTATTATGTAATCCCACCATAGTTTTACTGGATATGTGTGCAACAAAAGTTCAACATTCACATTTTGCTACTTTCTGTCAAGTCTACGCATACAATCTGATGCATACCTTCAACAAATCCAAAGTATGCACCACACAGAACGAGATGCAACTGCCTCTGCAACGCAATGTTGCAGGGCAAATGCAGCATTCCATTGGAAATGAATGTACTTTGGTGTGATTGAGGTGTAAGAAATCTAAGATGTGTCAAATAAATTACAGTATACAGTTTGGAACCACCAAGACTCTTCCTAGAGCTGGCCGTCCAGCCAAACTGAGCAATCGAGGGAGAAGGGCCTTGGTCAGGGAGGTGACCAAGAACCCGATGGTCATTCTGACAGTTCCTCTGATGGGAGATGGGAGAACCTTCCAGAAGGACAACCATCTATGCAGAACTCCACCAATCAGGCCTTTATGGTAGAGTCAGACAGACAGAAGCCACTCCCCAGTAAAAGGCACATGACAGCCCGTTTGGAGTTTGCCAAAAGCCACCTACAGACTCTCAGACCATGAAAAACAAGATTCTCTGGTCTGATGAAACCAAGATTGGACTTATTTGCGTGAATGCCAAGCGTCATGTTTGGAGGAAACCTGGCACCATCCCTACGCATGGTGGCAGCATCATGCGGTGGGTATGTTTTTCAGCGGCAGGGACTGGGAGACTTGTCAGGATTGAGGGAAAGATGAATGCAGCAAAGTACAGAGAGATCCTTGATGAAAACCTGCTCCAGAGCACTCAGGACCTCAGCCTGGGGCGAATGTTCACCTTCCAACAGGACAACGACTCTAAGCACACAGCCAAGACAATGCAAGAGTGGCTTCGGGACAAGTCTCTGAATGTCCTTGAGTGGCCCAGCCGGACTTGAACCCTATCGAACATCTCTGGAGAGACCTGAAAATAGCTGTGCAGCGACACACTCCATCCAACCTGACAGAGCTTGAGAGGATCTGCAGAGAAGAATGGGAGAAACTCTCCAAATACAGGTGTGCCAAGCTTGTAGTGTCATACCCCAAAAGACTCGAGGCTGTAATCGCTGCCAACGGTGCTTCAACAAAGTACTGAGTAAAGGGTCTGAATACTTATGAAAATGTGATATCATTTTTTTATATACATTTGCAAAAATGTTCAAATAAACTGTTTTTGCTTTGTTGTTATGGGGTATTGTGTGTAGATTGATGAGGAAAGAAAAGAATTGAAACCATTTTAGAATAAGGATGTACCGTAACAAAATTTTGACAATTCAAGGGGTCTGAATACTTTCCAAATGCACTGTATCCAGCTCAGGGCTCCAGCTATGCATTTGGTTTGCTAACTTGCTAGCTACGTGGCTAGATGTCAAGATCAAGCTTCTTGTTAACATCTTAGATTTCTTATAGTTCAATCCCCTCCTGGATATATCTTTTTTTAAATAGCGCCCCTTGTGTGCACTTTCGGTAATACCATATGCCCCGGTATGGTACAGAAACGTTATGACGGTATGAGAATCTGTTTATTGCCTAACGCTAGTAGGAGGAGATATGCATCTTGAAAATGATTTGCTACGTTAACACTTGGGAAAATGGCAGAGAGTGAGACAGGGAAGTGACAGCAGCGAAGTCCTGTATGGCAATACTTCGAGAAGTTCAATGAAAAGGTTGTGAAATGCAAAACTTTGCGAGGTGGAATTGAGCTACAGTGGCAGTACAGGTGCAATGCTTGAAAGGGAGGCACCATGAGACCCAAACCATTGCTGGCAGCTGCGCAGGCCCCCGACAACAGACAGACAGGCTCTTCACACAAAATAAGTGCAATAAGAGACGGAGAGACAAAATCACAGCGCTGATTACAGAAATGATTGCTGTTGATATGCAGCCATTGTCAACGGTAGAGGATGTCACCTTCAATACCCTAATGGCATATCTAGAACCAGACTACAAGCACGCCAAGTCGAAAAACAGTGGGCCCGGATGGAGAAATTGTATAATGATTACTCTGCAAGTACAAAAGCGCAAGCTCTCAAACACCCCATACGCGGCGTTAACAACAGATTGTTGGACATCTATGAACACATTTACATTTACATTGTAGTCATTTAGCAGACGCTCTTATCCAGAGCAACTTACAGTAGTGAATACATTCATTTCATGCATTTAAAAAAATAATAATAATTGTACTGGCCCCCCGTGGGAATCGAACCCACAACCCTGGCGTTGCACACACCATGCTGACGTTGCAAACACCATGCTCTACCAACTGAGCCACAGGGAAGGCGAAGTCCTGTCATGGATCACTGCAACGAGCCATTGAAGAGAACTGAGACTGAGGGAATGGGACTGAGAAAATGGAGGAGAGGCACACGGCAGAGAACCAAAAAAACGTAATTTACTACCCATCGTTGCTGAGTGGGTTGGGGACAGTAATAAGGTGAGCTCCGTATGGTAACCAAGACTGAATGGCTCCCTAGCGGTCATATGCAGGACCATATCTGCATTGTGAATTCACATGTGATTTTTTTTCTTATCGTTTCAAAATATATTTTTTACATTTGTCACATCCCTAGTGTGCATGTGTGTGACACTGAGTGTGTGATGTGTGATACTGTGCGTGCTGACAGCACCTGGGGATGTATGACCTTGCACAAATACAACTGACATGGGCGTGAAATTCAATATGTCCACTTCGGCCTTTGAGGTGAGTGACACTGCATGAACACGTTAACATGTAAACACAGCTGGCACAAACACGGAATTAACCATGCCCAACTTTGACCTGTGACCTGTGCCGTTTGCTTTGACCCAGGTGGCTTGGGAGTCCTTCATAGCTTTCCCATGTGTGTAATGCCATTGATGAAGGCACTCAGGCTTGAAACATGCCACCTCAGTAACCTCACACCTATAGGTCTCTGTACTCTCCTTTCTTCTGCAGGAAGCACAGAGATCGTTTGATATTCAAGTAGGCCTATACTTAGAAAAAAAGGTGCTTCCTAGAACAATAAAGGGTTCTTGGACTTTCCTTGAAGGGAGAGCCCTTTTTGGTTCTAGGTAAAACTCTTTTGGTTCCAAGTATAACCTTTTATTTGATTATCTTGATTGGGTGAAAGGGTTCTACATGGAACCAAAAAAGTGTTCTCTAACAAGGAAAGTTGACAGCCTTAGAACCCTTTATGAACCGTTCGTTTTTTAAAGAATGCATGGCTGGCTCAAACAGCCAGTTTGCTGTAAGCATCCATTAGCGTTCATTAATGTTTCTCTCAGCGTTGTACATCCTGAGAGTGAAGTGTCATTAACCAGAGGGCCCACACAAATCTCAGCAGCTTTTATAAATGTATGTCTGAGGGATTAATGAATACTCTGCTGGAGGATGTTGGCGATGAGCGCATTTACTGTAAGCAGAACGGATACAGGGAAGCTGCAGATTGCAAGCAAAGGCACACACACACACAAAGATACAGTATGCACGCACATACACACATGTACACACAGACGTGCGTGCACCTACACACGTACACACAGTTAAGCACAAACACACACAAAACAAATTTTGGCAGAAAGCCTATCTCAGGGGAGATAACAGACTCCTGAGCTGTAATTCTAAAGCCATAACTACAACTGTGTAACAGTATAACTTCCATCCCTCTCCTCGCCCCGAAACAGGGACCCTCTGCACACGTGAACAACTGCCTCCCACGAAGCATTGTTACCCATCGCTCCACAAAAGCCACGGCCCTTGCAGAGCAAGGGGAACAACTACTTCAAGGTCTAAGAGCGAGTGACGTCACCGATTGCAACACTATTAGCGCGCAGCCCGCTAACTAGCTAGCCATTTCACACCGGTTACAACTGCGTGTGTGTGGGTCTTTATTTATGCACGCTATGATTTATAGTCCTTTGCAATGGGAAGGAAATTAATATGGCAAGTGAGAAATTAATCTGGAATTGAAGGTCGTAGAGAGATACTGTCTATCAGGACTATTATTCCAATGTTCTACTGAAACAATATCAGCTTTTTTGGCCTTGCGTTTGCCTTGGGCCGGGCACTCTGCTTGTTTCTAATTAGATTTATTTGTAACAAATCAAATCTGTGTCACAGACCAACATCTATGTGATGACCAAGATGGCTGACACTAAGAATATTACATAAATGTGTCACTGGTCTGTGTGTGTTTCAAAGTGACCTTCCTGCCAGCTGTCCCTTAGTGCAGAGAGAGAGAGAGAGAGAGAGAGAGAGAGAGGTAGGGAGGGCTACAAAGTGTCTGACAGAGGCCTCCTAAAGCCCATCTCTCAGTTTATCGATCACTCCCTCTCTCACTCCTACCTCTGACAACATATCTCTATGCTAATCAGTTACAGCCAGGACAGGAGTCTCAAAACATGGCTTAGGTTCATATATAATTACATATAGAATCCCTATGCATTAGGTAGCCTCCAGCTTATATGGAGTTTTATGAGCAGTGTACTACATGTCTAATGACTGTGTAAGGACTGTGTAATGATGTTGACAGTGACAGTACAGGAGAATGCCAGGGAAACAGGCTGGTGCCACCCTCTGGTTACTTACAAGTCATTCAGTCTGACATTCTACCTTGGTGACATACTAGTAACGTGTTTTAGTCATTCATTTGCGTGAGCATGCAATGGAGCTTTGTCAGTGAGCCATTTTATGCTGCGTCCAAAGTCATTTCCACACATAAAAAGGAAATTGAACCCCTCTGACTGACTTTCAATAAGTATGAAACGTATCCTCTATGAAATGAAAGGAGAGCCATTGTGCCAATAAGATCAGCCACAATGGAATATTCTATGTAATGCATTCTATTTAAAACGACAGAGAATGAATGAGGCACATTTTCCAGAGGCTCAAATGGACCGGGTCGAAAGCTTTCCCATGCAGACTGACGCCTGGTGGTGAATACAGCTACTGCAGTCTGGAGGCTTTTGGAGGGATGGAGAAAAGGTTCCACTGACACACTACAGTGCCCCTGTCTAGCAAATGCCTGAGGTGTTTGGAGATCTGCGAGAGGCAAAATAAGTCACATGCTGTACCACAGTGTGTAATGACAGACAGCCTGTTCTTTTTAGTGATTCTACTGACGGCGGGCCTCAGGCATGGCTTCAACCCAAAGTCCCTCGGTGACTGAGACAGTACCAATGCGTGTGAATGGTGGATTATTTATTACACTGACTGAAGAGACTCTCTTTCACTCTGTTTACAGCACAGGAAACACACTCTGAGAGGAACAGAGAGGACTTTTGACTCATCCAGTCATCGATATTACAGTCAGTGCAGAATCACACGGACCTATTCATCAAATGGCTCTTTTCCACATTAAAATCGTCTCTGTGTGTGTGTGTGTGTGTGCGTGCGTGCGTGCGTTCATGCACGGCGCCGTGACTTTGACAGCTTCAGATCATAGCAGCTCTGTTATGAATAATAGACAGCCACTCAGTAGGGATGTTAGCCGGTTAAGTAAAGCCTTACCCCAGGAGGACCCTGTCAGAAGCAGACACCGTTCACACACATTACAGCTCCGAGCACAACGAGGCCGTCAAAGTGTCCAACTAGCACGGCACCAGATGTTGTAATACATTGTAGCATTTTTTTCACGGGTCATGAATATGTGTCAACATATTTCTTCATTACTCCTGTCTAAGATGAAATCATTGAATGATTTTCTTCAGCCCTCCAAAATCAAGGCTAGTATATCTAGTGGTGTTGGCGTTCAAAACGTGTATTGTATTGTAATCCACGGTGAATTCTCTGGTCGGGGTATACACTAGTCCTACCAAGGCTGTACACTGTGAATGGTGAATCTTCACTCAACCAACCTTCACTCAACCACTGGGTGGCTGTCCTGAGTCTCTTCCTCTTCCTTGACCTTTGGTGTGAGTGACTGAAAAGTGGGGACACTGCTCTGGAGTTCAGGTCCCAGGGGACACATTAAGGATGCCACACAATCTTCTGCCCTGGCGCGTACACGTTCCAAGTGTGCCAAAGGAGAGTGTTATATGATAAATAGCCATACTCCACATGTCACTGCTAGGTGATGCAGCTTCATTGCATTTCATTTATAACCTTAACACATGATAGAGGAGCCCAACAACTCTCCAGCTCCTTCCTCTGAGCCAGAGAGCTCCCATAAGGGATTCAAATCAGCCTCTATGAAGTAATTAGATACATAGTAGTACATTTGAGAACCTGTCTGTCTAAGACTCGCCACACGAGGGAGAGGTTGGTGTATGCATGTGTTTAAGAGCGAACTATCTGCAGTAGGCACAGTTCTCCGGTTCCTGCCAGCCTGCACATACACACCTGCCTCTAGCGAACACTGCTGCACTCAGAGCAAAGCCTACTCCCATAATGCACAGGAGGTTGGTGGCACCTCATTGGGGGAAACTTGCTTGTGTTAATGACTGGAGCAGAATGGCTGGAATGGTATCAAATACATGGTTTCCATGTGTTTGATGCCATTCCAATTGCTCCGTTCCGGACATTATTATGAGCCGTTCTCCCTTCAGCAGCCTCTTGTGCAACACATGCATAGCTTTAATTGGTGCCATACACCTGCGACTGACAAACATGACCGACGTGGGTCCCAATTCTCCACACTTTTCCCAAAGTGAGCATTAGCACTTTCTACCGTCGTTAAATCCATGATGTGGAATGTGCAAGTGCACACATTGGGAGAAGTATAGAAAATTTGGATGCATCTCGGCAAAGGCTTCCCACATAATAAATACACATCCAAGTACCTGTGCAGTGCACACACAGATGCAGCAGCAGAGGCAGTACACTTGCCATCTCTGAAATGTGCACCCCCCCCCCCAGACTTAGCTTAATGCCCCTGGCTGGCTGTTGGAGAGCTAGCGGCTGAGATATACGCATGATTCGCCTTACTGTCAGGGTTTATAGCCTACGTTGGGCAGCATGTCAGCAGAGAATAGAACAAAGGCTGCCCCATGCGTGCTGACACAGCCCCACCAGGTCCTATGACAGAGGAAGAGCATAGGAGACAGGAGACAGGAGACACCCCCTCCCCAAAAAGGAAAAATCATACAGTATATAATGAAAAAGAGTAGGCTATTACTTAGACTTATTTTCAATCTCAGCAGTTGCAATGGATGCGTTTAGGCCTCAAAGCCTTCATCAGCAAACACTTGGTAGATTTAACCTTACTTTAACCAGAGAGGAGAAAAGCAAAACACTGAATAGTTTCATTGAAATTAGATAGATGTCGATAATGATGTATTAATGTTGTTTGTGTTTGATGTCAAAAATGGTATAGTGAAGCAAAGGCACATTTTCACATGGTGTGTGGACAATGACGTTGTTCTTATTCTAATTATGCTACAGAATGAGGGGAAGGAACATCAATTTCCTCCAAGCTTCTAATGAAGACTATTTGTAATGAGGAGGGGTGTTTTTAGCACTGTTAACTGCGACCAGATATGGGACTCAGGGGAATGTGTTCACTCCAACGTGCACCTGAGGTCATAAACTCACACTCCATGTTGCCATGGCAATACAATGGTGAAATGTAATCTTATTGGGCTCTTGACGCCAAGCCAACTTACTTACTTACACGTGTGCCCAATACACCCAATCAGGGACATCAATAGTACAGACAGACTGAGTGAATATGGTGTCAATATACTGTAGGGCAGGTATTACCAAACTGGGGTACGTACGCGCAATGCCTTCGGGGGTACGCCAAATAAAAATGTGATTCACATTTAAAAAAAATAAAATAATAACTAAATCATTTTATTTTTACATTTTTTTAAATATATTTAGATTTTCAAACAGTCCATTTATATTTTCCGATGGGGCTATACATTTTGGTGAGTTTTTTTTGTTGCCTGAGTAGCCTCGTTACACTACCAACAATAAAATTAAACCATCTAGTGTTCAGCGAAATAACAACACGATGTCAAATACAGGAAGCCTAGTCAAATAATTAACATCCAATCACATTAACCGTTACTCTCTCGCAGGAAATCCACTAACGGTCCGAATGTAGCCAAAAGTAGCTGCTGCTCATTCCGTTTGCTCGAAAATTGATAAATGGTTAGAAAAAAGTAAAGCCCGCGTACATAGAAACACATACCACCTCTACTGGTAGTACTGCTATTACCAGCAGTACTACACCTGCACCTGTCGACGACACAAGTTGTTCTGCTTCCACAAGCACATCCAATGCTAGCGTCAGTAATTCTACATTTGTTGTTAGCCCAGCTAGCATGGACACTGACAGTTGTGAATCTGATGCAGCCGAAGAGCTACTGCCCCCTTACCCGGGAACGCACCGAACAACAGACAGGGACGTTGGACCATCGAAGAGGCGCAAATATGATGGGAACTACATTGATTTGGGGTTCACTTATATTGGGAGTAGTGCCTTTCCTCAGCCACAGTGTGTTATATGTGCAAAAGTACTATCTCACAACCCAATGAAACCTTCACTCTTGTGCAGATATTTAGAAACAAAACATGCCAATTAGAAAATTAAGCCACATGAGTTTTTTGAGCGAGAATTAAGATGACTTTAGAGTAGTAAGACATGTATAAAAGCAACAGATACCATTAATAAGAAGGTTCTAGGAGCATCTTATATGGTGAGCTACCAAGTGGATAGGACAGGCAAGCCCCATACTATTGTGGAGGACTTAATTCTTCCTGCTGCCATGGACATGGCAGGGACAATGCAGGGGGAAAAGGCCCCAAAAAACTATACAGACAATGCCTTCATCAAACAACACTGTTCCACGACGCATCAGTGACATGGTAGGAGATGCTTTGAAACAATTACTGCTTTGCATACAAGCCAGGGAATTCTACGCGTTACAGCTGGATGAGTCAACAGACGTGGTGGGCCTGGCATAGCTCCTGGTATATGTCCGTTATGTTTATGGGGGGGTCAATTAAGGAAGACATCCTCTTCTGCAAACCCCTGGAAACCAGGACAACAGGAGAGGATATTATAAAGCGCGTCCAAGTAGTTGCTCCTGACGCCATTTGGGTACACTGCAGCATCCACCGAGAGGCTCTTGCTGCCAAGGGAATGCCTGACAGCTTGAAAGACATTTTGGACACCATAGTGAAAATGGTTAACTTTGTTAAAGAAAGGCCCCTGAACTCTCGTGTATTTTCTGCTCTATGCAATGATATGGGCAGCAACCATGTACCGCTTTTACAACATAAAGAAGTGTGCTGGTTATCAAGGGGCAAAGTATTGACACATTTTTTTTTAATTGAGAGATGAGCTTAAAGTTTTCTTTACTGACCATAATTTTCACTTGTCTGACCGCTTGCATGATTATGAGTTTCTCACACGACTGGCCTATCTGGGTGATGTTTTTTCTCACCTGAATGATCTGAATCTAGGATTACTGGGACTCTCCACAACTATATTCAATGTGCGGGACAAAATTGAGGCTATGATTATGAAGTTGGAGGTCCTCTCTGACTGCATTAACAAGGACAACACACAGGTCTTTCCATCGTTGTATGATTTTTTTGTGTGCAAATTAACTCAAGCTTACAGACAATGTCAATTGTGATATAGCTAAGCACCTGAGTGAGTTGGGTGCACAATCACGCAGGTACATTCCCGAAACGGATGACACAAACAACTGGATTCGTTATCCCTCTCATGCCCTGCCTCCAGTCCCCTTACCAATATCTGAACAAGAACCAACAAGCGGTTCTGTGAAAATGTTATTTAATCAGAAGCCACTGACAGATTTCTGGATTGGGCTGCGCTCCGAGTATCCTGCCTTGGCAAAAAGTGTGGATTCTCGGCCTTCACTAGCATGAAGGAACATACTGTGTACAGGAACATACTGTGTGTGGAAAATGATTTAAGACTGAGACTCTCTCCAATACAACCCAACATTGCTCCTTAACCTGTGGTGAGTTATTCACCATTTTTGACGAACAAATAAGGTTTTATATGTAGGATGGCGAAATAAAGAGCAAAATGCTTGATTATTATTATTTGGGCCCTGGTCCTATAAGAGCTCTTTGTCACTTCCCAGGAGCCGGGTTGTAAATGTATCGTATAGTGTGTGTGTTGCCAGGCTTACAATGACGGCAAAAAAACGACATGCGCTGACCCTGGTGCTAGAGGGGGTACGCAGCTGGAGGTTGAATGTTTGAAGGGGTACGGGACTATAAAAAGTTTGGGAACCACTGCTGTAGAGAATCTACAACCGTCCCCATTATAAGATTTTCTCGGCTACCAGTTGAGAGATGCAGTTGTGACAAATACGTAAATAGATGACTTAATGTCTCTGAAACTGTTCTGTTTTCTCACTGCACAACCACCCAACGAATTACAGTATATGGGAGGAGCAGCTAATGAGAAGGCAACATCAACGTTATGTGCTCCCACTATCTAAATAAACAATGTGAATTAGATACCTCTCTATTGATTGAGCCCTGTATGGACAACCACACCTAATACTTGGCTATGGCCCCACACTCTGTGGACCCACACAACCTGTTCAGTTGGTGAAACTTAGTCCAAAGACACCTACCCAACACAGTACTCGTACACACACACACACATACACATAGTAGGCTACTGCCAATGAAAACAGTCAACAGAATTCTACAGAAATCAACCACTTCAATGGCTGGTATGCTAAACACACTCATACACAGAATGTGTCATTAGCCCCATTCAGACAAAGCTAGTGCAGACCCAATTTTCTAGTATGAGGCCTGGTGGGAACAGTAGCATAGCAAAGCAGCATGTGTGAGATTTGGCAGGAGGAGTGTCGTGGGGCTGCAGACAGCAGACTGCCTACCTGCGATGCGGATGACGGCCCTCTCAGCCGGGTCCAGGACGTCCCCGGAGCCCGAGGCAGACTTAGAGCGTTTGACCCTCTGGTGTTTGTCCAGGTTCCAGGGGAGTGTGTCCCCAGGGCAGGGGGGAGGGAAGCTCCTCTCTCCATATCTTTCTAGCAGGGCTCTCTCCCTCTCCCGGTCCCTGTCCTTCTGCCTGTCCTTACGCCCCGACGCCATCACCTACAGTATAGTAGAATGACATGGAGGAAAGCAGCAGTGAGACATTGCACGTGTATAGACCTATGCATATTAGAAACATACATTGTTCATATGTGAATACTTTGAGATCCACAATTGAACACCGCATACAGTCCACATTATACACATATACACAGACACAGGTACACACACTGGCAACGTCTATAACAGGTTGAGTTGGAAGCCTTTCCTAACATGGGTCAAGTGGATACACTGGAACTATTGTGGTTTACAGCATGACTCTCTGGGATCCCCTAGCATGTCATGTTGCATCCAAAAACGTGACCCACCAATGACAGAGCATGCATCCATGTTAGCTAAAATGATTTCCAGATATCAGTAGGATAATGACTACAACATTCTATGATCTACTTACCACTGGATAAACGGCAAGCCTTAGCCAACACACCAGGATATCAACCAGCTGCTGCCAGTCAAGGTGTCTAAAAAACACCCAACATTTGTAGCTCATTTAGGGTCAGCCAGGCAATTTTCACGTGTTAAAAGGAGGGAGACTTTCGCTGTGTGCCCAACTCCCAGTTGATGATTAACCACCATGAAAATATGCAGCCAAGATAAATGTTAAGAAAAATATTTCCATATTACAGTCATACAGTGGAACAAAGTGCAAATTCCCATTTGCATTCCTTACTGTCCGTAGACTTGGGCACTTGATAGGAAAACGAGAAGAGGCTGACTATGAACTATTGAGCTTCCTGGATAAAGTCTGACTAAGTGGCCACTATCGGTAGGTGACGGACCTTAACCTCTGCTCGGAATGCAAAAGCCCACTCTGCTAATGTTACACAATTACAATGCACTAATGTCTTTGTTATTGGGGGGTAAAAACATGTAAGCTATACCAAATCTGTTAATATTTGTAATCAAATGATTTGATTATACTGTAACAAGATGAAGACAAAAAGCATAAGGCATTTCTGCATCGATTTTTACAGATGGTCATACTATCAGCAAACTGTCTGTTGATAAGGTTATGATTAGGGTTAGGTTTAGAATAAGGGTTAGGGCAAGGGTTAATGTTAGGGTTAGTGTTAGTAGATAGTTAGTTAGTTGAAATGTTACTGGCAGTCTGTAGAGCGTCTAGAAATGGACTATCCAAATAAAGTGTCACTGATACATGCATTTGTTGTAAAGTAAATAAGAAACTAGCGTGACGTATTCTCTCATCTTGAAGTTATGTTGCTATGACAACCAGGCCACGTGGGAGCACGTTTTGCGTTTTATGATGTTTACAGGAAAACATCATGAATTAACTATCTCTGCCTCCGATTACATAATTTCATTAGCCTTGTTCTTCCCTGTGCATGGTAAGGGTTTGTTTACGATTTCCTCTTTTGTTGGGTGTGTTTATTTTGGTGGACAAGGGACTAAAGTCAACTTTATTTGTTATGTCTAATACATTGTCACTGCGCTGACATTGTCTAGCATAAGATAATGGCCATAATCTCAGCTCCCAAAACCAAATCTCACATCTTTCACGAGAGAGTACGGCATTTGCTTCCCATATGGTACTTTTGGAAATGCTGTAAATCAAAAATTAAAGCGACCTGGAGGAGTTGCAGTTCCAAAATCTATACGTAAATGGAGAAACGCAGAACAAAGAAAACAGCCACATAGATGCAAAGTCGTTAGGCTGTACATTCCAATTAGCATTTTGAAGCTAGCCGTAAGGCAAACTGCCACACCAAGAAGTCATGTGTTGAACCCACAGTGCATGAAATTGGAAACTTTGCTCTAGTATTCTGAAACTGAAACTACCTATCTCTTTACTAATCACCTTCAGTGCATAGTTTTATCAACTTGTTCAGATTTCAACCCCTCCTGACTCGGGAACTACTAACATATTTACTTGCTTCCCATGTAATCCTTGGTTGGCATGGTGACAGACAGAAAGGCTCTCTGGCAGTGGAATGTAGGTCTGGCTGATACCAAACTCGAAGTCCTCCCGACTTCTGGAAAAGTGGGTACACAGACGATACAGTGAAGCCAGTAAAATATATAGGGGTACAGTGAAATTAGCCTCAGCTATGAGGATGTGGGTCAGACTAGACCTCATTATAGCCAATGGAGCGAGAGTTGTTTCTGTTTATTTAACTGTGTTTCCTGAAAGAGTTACCAACGAGATGGATAGGATGATAAGATAACTAGTGTCTCCCTGTCACCTCATGAAACGTGGCAATCAGCAAGGTGGTGTGAGGTCAATGCCAAAACAAAGACCAACTGTAGCTGATGTAGAGAAGAACCATGTTATCTTAATAGACATGCATATTGCATATTTGAGTTGCAAATGATTGTCCTAGACAGTGAAGCACTATCCCAGAGACATGCTACTGTGAAGTGTCAACCTGAACTGGAGTGCAAATGAGTCCTTCATAGAGACACAGTGCATCTGGTGGCAGTAAATAGCCCAGGTGTTAGAAACACAGACCAGTAGCTGGAAGGTTGCTGGTTTAAGTTCCTTTGTAGCATCTCCAGACGTTATGCCCTTGAGAAAGGAACTTAACCCCTACATAGCTCCTGGGGCACTGCACTGCGGATGCCCTGTGCTCCATTCAACATGTGTTGTCTGGTGGGCAGTTGGGAGCAGAGTAGAATAATGCCAATTTCTGATGGACTAATAAAGTACAATTCTATTCTTCTGTTCTATTCCATTCAGCCAGTATGTCTAGGTTTCCTTGAAAATATGTACTTTACTGTCACCTTCTTACTGTACCTTTGACACCTGGAAATGAGCATGGACAATGTATTGTACAGATGTTGGATTTTAATTTGACCCCTTTCGTCACAGGAGTAAAATAATCCTGCAGCAGGAGGATTTTAATATCTGAATAAATATTTAGAATCACCGCCAGGAGGGCAGCTGGAAGTGGTGTTTGTATACCATGCAGTACCGTACCTACATTGTAGGCTACCTTATGTAGGCTATGTGCAGGCTACAGTGTGTTTTGTGTGAAGACTTATGTACATTGTAATACATTGCCATAATTGTAGGGGGAGATGTATTTTCATTAGGGAAATGTCCTTTTTTTATAAATTGTTTTATTTTATGTTGAAGGCAAGCAATAGGCTGAATACATTTTTTGGGTCGCCTCAGCACTTGTATGGTCTTGCAGTTAAATGTTTTAAATGTATTTTTTTATTTAACTAGGCAAGTCAGTATGTTACGGTTACAGCCCATTACACATATGCCTGAGTCGGTATGGGTTCGGATCCGTCTCACTGCCCTTTGACTCATGGATGAACGTCTATTTTTATGCATTAATTCCGCGTGGTTACAAGGTTAAAACAGAAACAACTCAAAGGGTAACGGTTAAGGCATTAATTCCAACTGCTTAAGGTTAGGGCTATGGTTTGGGGAAGGCTTAAAACAAAATAATAAAAAATGGTGTGCCTATGTATCATCACGAGCCTATTCATAGTATTTTTAGTGCTTGCTATAGCATTGTGAACTGTCGTAACGCAGTGGTCTAAGTCGCGCACTACGAGCCTCATGAGTGCTGGGCGACCTAGTGACCAGCCTGAGCATACATTAGGCCCACAAATTAATTGTATTTATTTTTATGTTTTCAAGTAGTGAAATACAGGCCTTTAATTGACATTAAAGACCATAACTACACTGAACAAAAATATAAACGCAACATGCAACAATTCAAACGATTTTACTGAGTTACAGTTCATATAAGGAAATCAGTCAATTAAAATAAATTCATTAGGCCCTAATCTATGGATTTCGCATCACTAGGCTGGGGCGGAGCCATGGGTGGGCCTGGGAGGGCACTTGGGAGCCAGGCCTAGCCAATCAGAATGAGTTTTTCCCACAAAAGGGCTTAATTGCAGACAGAAATACTCAGTTTTATCAGCTGTCCCTCAGACGATCCCGCATGTGAAGAAGCCAGATGTGGAGGTCCTGGGCTGGCGTGGTTACACCTGGTCTGCATTTCTTAGGCCATTGGATGTACTGCCAAATTCTCTAAAACGACGTTATGGTAGAGAAATTAACATTACATTCTCTGGAAACAGCTCTGCTGGACATTCCTGCTGTCAGCATGCCAATTGCATGCTCCCTCAAAACTTGAGACATTTGTAGCATTGTGTTGTGTGACAAAAATTCACATTTTAGAGTAGCCTTTTATTGTCCCCAGCACAAGGTGCACCTGTGTAATGAGCATGCTGTTTAATCAGCTTCTTGTTATGCCACACCTGTCAGGTGGATGGATTATCTTGGCAAAGGGGAAATGCTCACTAAGAGGGATGTAAACTAATTTGTACACAAAATTTGAGAGAAATAAGCTTTTTGTGCGTATGGAAGATTTCTGGGATCTTTTATTTTAAACATGAGACCAACATTTTACGTGTTGCATTTATATTTTTGTTCCGTATATTTACATTGGTCAGTCCAAAATAAATGTTTTATTCTGTCATGGAAATAAATGTATTTCCTGTTACCAAGTCATTTACTTGCCTAGTTTTTCATGTGGACCAGTTTAATTCTGAAAAGCTATCCAAGGATTGTTCCATGTAGAAAGTTTAGTTATGCATTAGTTCTAGTACATACACTATGTTGGCTATGATGTTAGATAATATGGTGACAACGATGTAGACTGTGTAGCGGTTAGCAGGAGCTCACCAGAGCTGAGTACTGGCACCTCAAGTTTTCTACTGCTTCAGCTCCTGTTCCTCTTATAGAATATTAGCTCAAAAGTATTGTGGAGCTCCTGCACCTGAATATAATCAGTACCAGCACCCAAAATGAGTCCTGGCACCTATTTCAGTCTAAGTCAAGCACTGGCGGTTATGGTATGTAGGTTTGGAAAGTTTTTTTTGCCTAGTCACAGACAGCTGTTGAGTGGAGGAGAGATGCAAGAAGGAATTATACAACGAGCAAAGTGATGATGCTGTGGCTGCTATGAAAGTGAACTGTGTGTGCGGGTGATCTGTGGTGTATTAATTCCGACGATTCTGTAGAAAAAAGTTTCTTAATAAGAAGCAAACAGAACGAAGCTGTCATAAACCTACCTGAATTTGTCCAATAGAAACTCCTGTTTGAAATAATGATACACCATAGATCAGCTAGATGCAGGAAAGAGTGTACAAGGTGGTATTGAATGTGTCACTATTTGCCACCTTGATTACTCCAATTTGCCTCTCAACCTGTGCACCTACGTTATCAACTTATATTCATAGGCTAGGTTGTAGCAATCTCATGATAGGTATAGTGAAAATTTGAGTACTATGTAGTAGCCTAAATCTATCAGTGTTACATTGAGCTGGGTGAGTGGAATATGAATGACAGTCATCCAATATGCTTTAATAGAAATAAGGCCATGCTCATTTAAAAAAAGAATCCTCCCTAATCTTAAAACAGCAACAACTGCCACTGATGGGTTCCTACCAAACTATTGACCAATAATTGTCCCTTACATAAAGGCATGATGCTATGTAAAAGTATAATTGCATAGCACCTTTAGGCCTAAGCTTCAAATTCTTGGGTGAATTTCAAAGCGAGTAAACATCTCATGGAACTACTGCTTTGCTATTGAAAAAAGTCAATGATGCATTATGAAAGCACTGAGCACCTGCTGCAAATGCAGCCCATAATTCCCCCCTGTGGATAAGTGAATCGACCATGGAAGCTACAGTATTGATAACTCTGTAGTCTAGGCTACTCGACATTGCGTTAAATAGTGATACACAAACTGAATATTAAAGTACAGTACTGTGTAGTTGTTGTGAGTGACAAAATAGCCTTACCGTAGCCTATGTTGGTTCAGCTTGCTGCTTTAAGGGCTCCTGTCAAATAGCCATGAATGCGGTTGTCCATACGACTTCGCTGCAATGGCTATGGCTGCAACCAAAACAAATAAACTTGCTCCCTGTCAGCGACCGTGCTTGCGTGTGTAATGTTTAAATAGCCACTCCTTTTCAGGAGGCAGGGTTTGAGAGACAAGCCGAATTGCAGACTCTGCAGTCCTCTACTATGTTCACTCGGCGCATTTGTGAATGTGAACGTCTCCTTCGCTGTCTCACTCACCATCCCCTCCCGCGTCTGTTGTTAGATCTTAACGTCAGCGGTAAATTATCAACCGATAGAGAATATTACAAACATCTACCTCTTTCATCATTTAACGATGGAGGCAGAAGATCAGACTTCATTGCGTGGCGGCTCGACTCACTGACCCAAAAAACACGCTCGAGAGTAATTGACGGTACCTTCACGGGCTGGGTCTGCTGGGAGAATCTGATGCGAGAATCTGATGCAGTGAATTTAACCCGGAGCACGTGCTTCGTTGATCGATTAGTTATCCTGGTCCTGAGGAGAGCTAGAACCCAGTCGAGGTTAGAGAGATGCTCTTGACTCATGTTTCTGAAATCAGAAGACTAACCTAAAATACTGATTAATCCAATAGAGTGATTGCCCATTTGTCAATTTGACAGAACACATGATGCCTTCATCATCATTATCATCATCATTACCATCATCATCTTCCTCATCATCAGTAGCATGGCTGTTATTGCATGGCTGTTATTATATGTTATAAATTATTACATGCATATGACTATCCCACATAAAACGCACTTTTTATTTTCCTAATTCCAAAAACAATTATTGTGGGGTAGGCTATGATTTAGAAGTTTCCGGTGGAAACAATTCACAATGGAATGATTGATTTGTCTCTATTTCTGTGCTCAGGTCCTCTGCCACGGAAACAGAGGAAAGTGAGAGTAGTCCACAGAAGAGATCATAGCTGCAAGAGCTGAGCCCACAAGCATCAACCACTAGGTCCCCCAAGCACATGTATCATAATAGCCCCCTGCACAGCTGTGTAATGGAGAAGAAATCTAGTGAACATGCCATCCTTTTAATGACGATGCTTGCCACATTCACATTTTACTGTATATAAAGTACAGTATTTAACTAGGAAAACCATAAGCCTGCAATAGCATTTCACTGAATCCATAGCTGTATTCTCATAGAGAAATTGAGACACATGGGGGGAGTCTCAAACTGCACTGCAGTGATGAATACGTAGGCTCTATGGGTAACAGGAGTGCTTGACAAAGCCGGATGTCTTCGGCCACTTAGTCATCCAGAGATGATGTAAAATGTATTGCTGACTAAATTATCTTGCTATCAAGGCGTCGGAGCGCTCTGAATTATTCCCCAAGAAAGCACTCCTTTAAACCCACAGCCCGACCAGATTATACGTCACTGTCACACACTGGCACAAACTTCACAAATCATTCTGTCTAACGAACAGGACAAAATGTGCTAGGCTACACCTAGCCCAAGATGTACTGTTAAAGGTCCAATGCAGCCATTTTTATCTCAATATCAAATCATTTCTGGGTAACAATTATGTACCTTACTGTGATTGTTTTCAATTAAAATGGTCAACAAGAAACAAACAGCTTCTTAGCCAAGAGCAATTTCTCAGGCAATAATTTTGCTAGGATTGTCTGAGACTGGTCTGTGGGGAGGTGGAAATGGAAAGAGGTTTGGAACTCTGTTTGGAACTCTGTTTCTTATTGGTCTATTAACTAATTTACCGACTGGTGATGTCACCAAAACAGGCTGAAATTTCAGGCAGCCTTTTCAAACAGCTCTTCCACTTAAAGGGCATTATCATAATTTCCACAATTTCACAGTATTATTCCAACCTAATTTTGAGGAAATATATATAAAACAAAGGAAATCACATTTTTGACTGCACTGGGGCTTTATGATTGTTCCGAAAATGTGGTCGGAGGCTTTGTATGGAGAGTGTGACGCAATTGCGGAGCCAATTGCAGAGGCCCAAATTTTGCTCTGTAATGCATCGCCGTTTATAACAATGCGGAGGGCTCCGTATAGCTCAGCACTGACATGATTGGTTGATGGTAGGTGGGGGCAGGAGGTCCTGTATAAACACAACATCACTTCCAGACAACTTCCTTCACAACAGCTTTGCGCTGCTCTGCGAAGTTCTGGCTTCTGGAGACGCCTTATCACTGTAAATGGTGCACGGCCAATACAGACGTCGGCTTGACAACGCAGCTCCTTTAATTAAGGAGTCTAGGCTAGCCTACTCCTTTAACATCCAAGGAACTTATATGTTTTGTTCAGAGGTAAACTGGCTCCGGCAGCCAAAACATCTAAATACTCCATCTAAACTTGAATCCATTCTCAATTGCTATATGGTTCTAGAAACATAAAGCTCTCCTTTCATATCACATCAAAATAATTTTACAAATACAAAATATACACTTAATGTACATTGTTTTAACACATTTGCAGCAGACAGTATTTCTCAGCTACAACACTTTTCTGGAGTCCTTCTTCCGTTATACACAGGTGTTTGGAGAGCTAGAGCTAATTAGAACAGGTGGTCATCTCTCTCTTCTGTAAACAAGCTGTAACATAGAAATATGGCCGGGTGGGAATCATGTTAAAAGGGTGTGTAATAATTGTACCTTTTGTTTTATGAAATGTATTTCTCGATCATAAGACAAAATACTGCTCAAAAACATAAAGGGAACACTTAAACAACACATCCTAGATCTGAATGAAATAAATAATCTTATTAAATACTTTTTTCTTTACATAGTTGAATGTGCTGACAACAAAATCACACAAAAATAATCAATGGAAATCCAATTTATCAACCCATGGAGGTCTGGATTTGGAGTCACACTCAAAATTAAAGTGGAAAACCACACTACAGGCTGGTCCAACTTTGATGTAATGTCCTTAAAACAAGTCAAAATGAGGCTCAGTAGTGTGTGTGGCCTCCACGTGCCTGTATGACCTCCCTACAACGCCTGGGCATGCTCCTGATGAGGTGGCGGATGGTCTCCTGAGGGATCTCCTCCCAGACCTGGACTAAAGCATCCGCCAACTCCTGGACAGTCTGTGGTGCAACGTGGCGTTGGTGGATGGAGCGAGACATGATGTCCCAGATGTGCTCAATTGGATTCAGGTCTGGGGAACGGGCGGGCCAGTCCATAGTATCAATGCCTTCTTCTTGCAGGAACTGCTGACACACTCCAGCCACATGAGGTCTAGCATTGTCTTGCATTAGGAGGAACCCAGGGCCAACCGCACCAGCATATGGTCTCACAAGGGGTCTGAGGATCTCATCTCGGTACCTAATGGCAGTCAGGCTACCTCTGGCGAGCACATGGAGGGCTGTGCGGCCCCCCAAAGAAATGCCACCCCACACCATGACTGACCCACCGTCAAACCGGTCATGCTGGAGGATGTTGCAGGCAGCAGAACGTTCTCCACGGCGTCTCCAGACTCTGTCACGTCTGTCACATGTGCTCAGTGTAAACCTGCTTTCATCTGTGAAGAGCACAGGGCTCCAGTGGCGAATTTGCCAATCTTGGTGTTCTCTGGCAAATGCCAAACGTCCTGCACGGTGTTGGGCTGTAAGCACAACCCCCACCTGTGGACGTTGGGCCCTCATACCACCCTCATGGAGTCTGTTTCTGACCGTTTGAGCAGACACATGCACATTTGTGGCCTGCTGGAGGTAATTTTGCAGGGCTCTGGCAGTGCTTCTCCTGCTCCTCCTTGCACAAAGGCGGAGGTAGCGGTCCTGCTGCTGGGTTGTTGCCCTCCTACGGCCTCCTCCACGTCTCCTGATGTACTGGCCTGTCTCCTGGTAGCGCCTCCATGCTCTGGACACTACGCTGACAGACATAGCAAACCTTCTTGCCACAGCTCGCATTGATGTGCCATCCTGGATGAGCTGCACTACCTGAGCCACTTGTGTGGGTTGTAGACTCCGTCTCATGCTACCACTAGAGTGAAAGCACCGCCAGCATTCAAAAGTGACCAAAACATCAGCCAGGAAGCATAGGAACTGAGAAGTGGTCTGTGGTCCCCACCTGCAGAACCACTCCTTTATTGGGGGTGTCTTGCTAATTGCCTATCATTTCCACCTGTTGTCTATTCCATTTGCACAACAGCATGTGAAATTTATTGTCAATCAGTGTTGCTTCCTAAGTGGACAGTTTGATTTCACAGAAGTGTGATTGACTTGGAGTTACATTGTGTTGTTTAAGTGTTCCCTTTATTTTTTTGAGCAGTGTACAATTCCAAAGGTTTTCAAAACCTATCGCAAGCAAGGATTATTAACGTTTAGACAGAGCATTGGGACTGTTGTAAACATTCCTATGCCTTCATTAATCTTTCAACTGAGAACCAAAGACGAAGCCCACTTTGGTGAACGAGAGCTAGGCTACACCCAACGAGACTACACTTGATTTTCATTCACACTAACTCTCAGACACTGACAGGGTTGACTCTCTTTGTGTCTGATTATCATCATGTTGATTGACATTGTGTTTGACTCACTGCAATTGATATAATCCAAACTCACTCATAAACAGTGCACAGACATGACTCTGTCTTCCTAAAGACTTATCACTGGGCCAACTACCCTCTGCTTGACAAGAAGACAACTCAATTGTTACATTTTCATAGGCAGGATTTGAACCAGTACTTGGCCCAAAGGTACAGTAATTTTGGTTTCCACCTCGACAGTATTGTAGCGACCCTGTGTTTATAACCGCTTGATCTACTCTTCCACATGAGCATGCTTTTGTAGCACAGTCTATAGCACCCTGGGCTACGGGCCAGAAGGTTGGGGGTTCAAATACCACTGTGGACAAGCATAATTCCTAGCCTGGCTAACGCAACCCATGTGAATCAAAGTGCAGGGAGAGCTGTGACCACGCTGGTCTGGAAAGGAGGCTGTTTATGCAGTATTTGTGATAGTAATGCTTGTACGAACTCAAACCCAGGCCCAGAGAACACACAACAGGTAGGGGTAAATCCAGAACTTTTACTTAGAGTCTTAAAAGAAACAGGACAACAGCACACTAACAACACATAAGACCAAAGCAATGATACAGGCCAACTGAGGAACCTCAATACCAAGGCAACCAGGTGAACAGAGAAGGTAATTAAACACAGGTGAAACCAATAAGAAATAATCAGGGTAACCTGGAAACTGGAAAACAAGGTAAGAGTGCCCTCCAGCGGTAACCTAAGGAAACAACACTCAAATAAAACAACCTGTGCCAGTATTCGCTCAGAAATTATTTGATTGGTTCTCTCAACAACAACAACAATTATTGGGGGTTGAGACCTGTCGTTGTCTGGATTTGAAAATCTAACCGTTGTAATGGAATAGGGGTGGTGCTCGGGGGCTGTGCTTATGGATGTTTGAGTGAGAAAGACACAGAGGAGAGCCAACCAGTAAAAGCACAGCCCCCTTCATTATTGACACATTGTGCCGACAACATCAAAGAGCCATTCCAAACTCAGAAGTCAGGAGCTCTCCGAGAGTCACGTGTTAGCCAGACTACACGCTCCCTGCCTGCCTGTCAATACTGGTGTCGGAAGTGATCGGCCCTTGCATCCACAAACGTGCGTGTGCTTGGCCGTTGAGCGTGTTCCTGTAAGACGTGGTTCTGTTATAAGGCTAGTGCGAGGAAGCGCTCTTTGAAAAGAGGGAGTTGTGCAGCGACCCTGTGTTTATAAGCGCAGATACCCCACTTGTTTTCTTTCAAATGTAAAAGGTGCACGAGTCCAGCTTCTTTTAGCCTTTTAGCCTGTTACATTTCAACAGAGATTTTCAACAAGCAAAATAAAAAAAAGTCCTATCATTGATCAGCCAAAGAGGTTCAGGCCCTCAAAGTTGTCATGTCCACTTCAGTGTAGTGATGGGAAGGAAGCCTGATACCTGAGCTGCGATGCTCCGACACAATGTACCGATGAGCATTGTGACGCTAGCGGCATTGAGGTTAAATGATCATGTTGCTAATAAAAAAGTAAAAGTCCCCCTGAAATATTTTTATTTGACTGTTACTGGATGTTTTTCTGATTACAAATCACCAAAATGATAGTTTAAAGTTACTTATATTTTAGTAATAAAAAAAATAAACTCCCTAATGATGAAAATCTTCATGATATGACAATGGATCCTATCAGGTCTTACCTGTGGCTCAGTTGGTAGAGCATGGTGTTTGCAACGCTAGCATGGTGTGTGCAACGCCAGGATTGTGGGTTCGATTCCCACAGGGAACCAGTACAAAAAAAAAAAAAAAAGCACGAAATGAAATGTATGCATTCACTACTGTAAGTTGCTCTGGGTAAGAGCATCTACTAAAATGTAAATCAGTAGAGGGTCTGAGGATTACAATCCAACTCCTATACTGGTGACATTTACATTTACATTTAAGTCATTTAGCAGACGCTCTTATCCAGAGCGACTTACAAATTGGTGCATTCACCTATAATATCCAGTAGAACAACCACTTTACAATAGTGCATCTAAATCTTTTAAAGGGGGGGGGGGGGTTAGAAGGATTACTTTATCCTATCCCAGGTATTCCTTAAAGAGGTGGGGTTTCAGGTGTCTCCGGAAGGTGGTGATTGACTCCGCTGTCCTGGCATCGTGAGGGAGATTGTTCCACCATTGGGGTGCCAGAGCGGCGAACAGTTTTGACTGGGCTGAGCGGGAACTGTGCTTCCTCAGAGGTAGGGAGGCGAGCAGGCCAGAGGTGGATGAACGCAGTGCCCTTGTTTGGGTGTAGGGCCTGATCAGAGCCTGAAGGTACGGAGGTGCCGTTCCCCTCACAGCTCCGTAGGCAAGCACCATGGTCTTGTAGCGGATGCGAGCTTCAACTGGAAGCCAGTGGAGAGAGCGGAGGAGCGGGGTGACGTGAGAGAACTTGGGAACTTGGGAAGGTGACAACTTCTATAGTTCAAATGGTACAGTGACAAATAAAAAAACAGTTTTGGTTACAGGTGACAGTAGCCCCCCCCCCCCCCCCCCCCCCCAAAAAAACCCCCCTAATGCTGCAAATATTCATGATATGACACTGGATCCTATTAGTAGAGGGTCTGGGAATTCCAAAACTTCCCTCTTTTTATTGGTGATAACTTCTATAGTTTAAACTGTACAGTAGCAAATATGTGTAGAGACCTGTAAATAAGGCCTTTATTGAGAATGTACATTTTTGTCAGTGGTGACAGTTTTCTTAAAACGATACTAACAGGAGATTATATGCCAGTGATTTAGCTGATCTTACATTCATACTGTACCACACAGCTGCAACTTTCGCTGTCTAGGTTATCTGTTCCTGCCCCCAATTAAATAACAACCTATCAGGAGCATAGGATACCATAAGGCTGATGGACGTAAAATAGTTATTATAAGAACCGTAGTAGGGCTATACTTGATTAATTTCATCTTAAATTTCAAAATATGTGCCATTTGAAATAACTTTATTAGACTACAAATTAATTTGATAGAAATGATAGTTTATATAACTCACAATTGACTTGATTTAGTTACACATTTCATATGCACAGTGCAGGGATATACCCCCCCCATTTTGATAAGAAACAAATTGTAATGAATGGATTACATAAATTGCAAACAAAACATTTATAAGAGGCACAACATGTGTTTTCCATTCATACAACATGTAGGGTAAATTACCACAGTAATAAAGCTGACTACTACATCAGCTTTAAGGAACGGTCAATTAAGCCGTGTTCACATTACCAGTTTGAAATAACTCAAATCCTATTTGCATATCTGATTCGAATCTGTTTTTTTCCCTGCAGTCTGAACAGCCAAAAAGCACATGGAACTGGCTATTTCAAGCCACATTTCAAACCACCTTTGGTTTGGTCAAATCTGATTTACACCGCATCCGCCTATGTCAACCGCATCTGCGGTGTAAGGTGGCCGAGCTACAGTGGTCTTTGTCAGACCATGAGACATCCCGTTAATTTGTCTTTTCACGAAAACGTCTGTAGCGGCCGAATGGTTTGGCCTACAAACTTATATGGCAAGATGATACTATCATGAACCGTTTCACTCTACAACCCCCACAAGTGTCACAGGACTTGTCTGAAGGTAACCCATACAAATGAATGGAAGTATGGAGGTAGTTTTGTACATACAAAATAGGGGTTAAATATGTGTAAAAAACAACCGAAAATATTTCCTGAGCTTTCTAATAGCTTCTAGATATAGGATCAGATTTTTTTTTTGGACTGTATTTTTTTTTTACATTTATGAATGTGTTAAATCAAATAGCTAGATGATTCATGGTATGACCATCTTAAAACAATTCCATATTGCTTTTTTTTAACGCGAGGAGTATGCAATTGAGATTCTCCCTTGGTGTCCTGTGGAGTTGTCTTCCTTGTGCTTTAGTAGAGAGTAAAGATGGTGGATAAATTAAGATAGTTCACTCAGGCCTTTTACAATTGAAAAAAATGGTCAGTTCCGGTCAATAGCAGCTGGGTCTGGTCTACTTAGTTCATTGACTTTCATTGAACCAGAAAAAAATACAAAATCCAGCGAGTGGGGTGTCTCGCTTCCTCTTCCGTCTCTGGTAGAGAATGCCTTTGTCACGTCCTGACCCTTGTAAGATGTCATTTTCTATAGTAGAGTAGGTCAGGGCGGGACAGGGGGTGTTTTTGGGTGGTTTTCTATGTTATCTATTTCTATCTGGTTATTCTAGGTTTCTATTTCTATGTTGGGGTTTTTGGGATGATCTCCAATTAGAGGCAGCCTGTCCTCGTTGTCTCTAATTGGAGATCATATTTAAGTAGGGTTTTTTTCCACTTGTGTTTGTGGGTTGTTATATCTTTTGAGTAGTGTTTATTTCTCTCTGCGTCACGGTTTGTTGTTTTGTTCTTCAAGTTATTTGTGTATTGCAACGTTTCACGGAATTAATAAATATGTGGAACTACAACCATGCTGCATTTTGGTCCGATCCTTTAGACAGCCGTGACAGCCTTTGTAATTACAAATGGCCACCACAGCTGTTTCCAGAGCTGCAGCCAGGAATTGTGGGAGGTGGAGTCATTTAGGGTAAGCATGCCAGTAAGGCCAATAAGATAATGATAATGATCATAGGCATTCCTACAAATTAGTTCTGGACAAGAAAGGACCTTGGCAAGCTTTATTCATGAAAGAAAAACAAAATCCTTATTTACAGGAGGATGTTTTATTTGATAAGGATTCAGAGAACAATGACTTATGCGATAAGGATAGCACAGCAACAATGAATGGCTGATACAGATGTTTCCTGTAATAGAGGGGTTATGAAGAGGTGCAACCAGTCACTCTGAAATGAAACTCACCCAAAGATATTATCTATGGCTGATGTTAATGATACTTATAGAGCCAGAGAGAGAGAACCCCAGGGGGCTCTCTGATTTCTGGGAACACTAGTAATTAAAACAGAAAGTGAAAACAAGATTAGTTTGCTCCTTGAAAAGATGAGCCCTGCTGGCTTCCAGCACTTGGCTTATGATGATGAAGATTTCCTTGTGGCAAAAGCACAACATAAATGATCTTGCAATTTAAAGCCTAAATTAATTGATTGGCTCTGATATACTGACCATGTTGTACAAAAAGACTGCAAAGAACTAGCTGACACCATCAACATGATCAGTTTTATGGCTGTGTTTCTGTGCGACTGACGTTTAACCTTATTTCTGCACTAAGGATGGGCCTTATCTTTTTCTAAATGAGGATGCGTTGTTTTTCAAAAAAAAATTGTGCAGTGTGGGTTGGTTGAAATCGTTCCACAGGACCATTTCTGGTATTTTTCGTATTTCTAAGATGAGTGTAAGCTATTAGCCTGGGGCCTCAGTGGAACCCTATCACAAGTTACTGCAGTAAATATACTTTGCCCTTGTTATAAAGATGAGGTGTTCTGTTGATAACCTTAGTTTTCCGATGATCACTTCTCTACCTTCTGCCTTGTTGATGTGGAGTGAAACTGAGCGTTTAAGAGATCAAATAATATACTTCTCAGCCGATGATTCATCACTAAAGCTCCATGAAGCACAGCTATTTGATGGGCTCTTGGATACTGTATCTTAGGGCTATAGTCTCAAAAGTAACAGATTGCATGTATGCCATCATTCAGATAGATGTACTATTGTAAAGTGGTTGTTCCACTGGATATCATAAGGTGAATGCACCAATTTGTAAGTCGCTCTGGATAAGAGCGTCTGCTAAATGACGTAAATGTAAAATGTAAATCTCAATGGAGCCACTCTAGGCTAAAGTCACGGTGTCACGGTTGTCGTAGGAATGAGCAGACCAAAGTGCAGCGTGTGTGTCGTTCCACATTTTATTTATTCTGGGAAACTATGCAATACATAAATAAACAATGACAAAACAACAAACCGTGACGCAGAGGTGAAACATACACTACTCAAAATTATTATCCCACAAACCCAGGTGGAAAAAAACCCTACTTAAGTATGATCTCCAATTAGAGACAATGAGGACCAGCTGCCTCTAATTGGAGATCATCCCAAACAAAACCAACATAGAAATACAAAACTAGAACATGAACATAAAAATACAAAACATAGAAAAACACGCCCTGACCTACTCTACCATAGAAAATAACATCTTACTATGGTCAGGACGTGACACACGGCAATCTGACTATATCCTCTGTCAGTAATTTCCACCAAACTTCTCTCTTTCTTTGGGCTCATCTAACATTTCAGCTCGCTCAGTCCTCTCTTCAGTCTCTCTCAAGTCTTTGTTTGGATCCAAACCCTCACTATAAAACACCTAGATGTGGCCATGCAGCCAAAGCATCAGAATGACAGAGCAAAGCTGTGCTCTGTGAGTGGTTAGGCTGCCGCTGCCCCTCTGCTTGTGTGGGGGTGCTGCTATTGCGACAGTTCATTCAGTAGCACAAAACACACCTGTGTAACGGATTGTCTGGAGCCTCACTTATCCAGCCCTCTCACCTCAGTGTGGGCTTCAGAGAAACAGCACTGACACTAAGTCTCTGTCCCTAAGACCCATCTAGAAATAGCCCACTTGTCAGGAGTCCAAGCAGGCCCACTTTCACAGGGAGCTGAGTCATCGTAAAGGGCTTGGCTTGTCCAGCAAGGCTGCTACAAGAGCCAAGAGGAGTCAGTCCAGTCCAAAAGTCCCCAGACCTGACCTAAGTCCCCTCTATACCACTCTGAAATAGGTTGACTATTCAATATTCACTGAACATCATATTACGTAATTACTTAGCTAATAACTTGACATGGGTGTTTGTTCTGAAGTTTTCTTTCTTTCACATATACTGTAATATTTATAGTTGTCTCTCACATATTTCCATAGGATATTTACATTTCGTATAACAGTATAACATCATATTTTGAGGAGACAGTTTAGTGGTCAAGACAGGAGTCATTTTCTTGGAGAGGGAAGGGTTAGGGCAGTGGGATACACACAAAGGATCTTTGGAACCAGGGAGGAGATGATTGCAGACCCATGGACATTGTTATTATCAGACTTACAATGTCCTCTAGAGGACAGAAGAGGAAATACATTACACAGAGCTGTTCCGTCTCTTGTCTTTTTATTGTCTAATATTCCACCTGTATATCAAGTAATTTAGCATTACAAATATGCTAAATATGATTGGACAAAGAGCTGTGATACCCTTGTTGTGGTCGTATTTTAGTCACGAAGATGGAGCCAAAAAGTGGCCGCAATGGATGGTCATGGCCACAAGATAAAGCGGTAATGCGGCATTTCGCTCAAACATTCCCAAAGTCATCCCCAATTACAATTTACACATCAGCCAGAGCATTTTGAAATGAGAAAGTAGTGTTTTGGAACGGATAGTAAGACTGATATGGTAGGATACATTAGCATGTGGGCCCTGGAGGGCAGCAGAGGGCTTTCTTTGGATTCTATTCACTGAGAGGAATGTTTAGTTGGAGATACCCCTCCCACAATCACACACATACTGTATGCGTACACGCTTAGAAATAAAGGTGCTATCTGGAACCTTAAGGTTTCTTCGGCTGTCCCCATAGGATAACCGTTTGAATACACTTTTTTGGTTGCAGGTAGAACCCTTTGTGGTTCCATGTAGAACCCTTTTTACAGAGGTAAATGGTTATCCTATGGGGACAGCCAAAGAACCCTTTCGGAACCATTTTTACACGCACACACACGCACGCACGCACACACACACACACACGCACATACACACACACACACACACACACACACCAGAAACATCCTCCCTCTCTGTGTTGCAGACCCAGACACCGCGTGCCAGTGCACTTCACACAGGGAGCCACAGGCAGCAGGGGCAATAGCAGCAACAGATGGGCACCAGCTGTTTGATTCAGAGCCTTAAGTACACAGCTACTGAATGACACACACACACAAACACACACATGCACACACACACATATATGCATACATGCACATAGATACACATGCATCCCCCCCCACACACACACACTTTTTTGAGCATTGTCCAGGGGCCCTGGAGGAACAAAGTTCCGGTTCTTTATACCTAGTTAATTGATTGGCCAGAGGGTCCACTTACCTGGTGTCTCAGGTCTGAATCAGTCCCTGATTAGATGGAATGAATGAAAGCCAGATAAGAAGTATGTCTGCCATCCAGGCCTGAAGTTGAATACCCCTTTTCACAAAAGTAGGTGTTCCTGTGTCACACTCACCATGTACTAGCTACTACTATTGAGAGTATTGCTATCCAACTGATTACATACTACACTACACTGACCAGAACAGGTCTCAGTTTGGAAATCGTTAGATTTACCATACTTACTGTAAGTCACAGCTTAGGAAATGTATTTATAATGACTGGTATAACTCTGTCTGGTGAAGAACGGTCGGCAAATACATTTGCACAGGTTCCCTCTCTAACCAAGGGCCTACAGTACATTCCCCGATCACTCAAGCAACCTAGGCTTAGTGAGGGGGATGGATTCTGGAGGTGTTTGTCTTGACTTGCCCTCACCAACCCAGTACTTTCTGATCCAACCAAAGCAGTTGACTTATTTACTATGTATCACCTGAACTGGGTTTTTGACTTATTTCTAAAACATGACCTTGTGAAAACCAAAGCCCTCCTCCTCTGCTTACTGCTAAATGCCCCAAATTCTGCTGTGTCCCCCTGAATGTCATTAGCGCTGTGTCTCAGTTACACTGCCGTTCCCTCTTATTAGATTGACTTTGAACACAATCTGTCTCGTTAAGTAGATATACAGCATTGTGTAAAGTATTTTTAGGGTGCAATTCATCAGTGCTTAAGGTTCTGCTGTGACCGCTGTGTCCTTCATCCCTGTGGGCTCCTCCGTTGCAGTAAAACCTGACATTAAGGATGACAGGACGTCACGGGTCTGACTGGCTGATGTCAACGTCATGGGTCCTACGGTTGCCTTGCGGTCGCAAGTGGTAAAGAGGACTGAGCACGAGTGGGAGGAAAAATAACAAAATGGAAACGGTATTGTGAGCGTGGCCGTACCACGGTCGTCCTTTGATTTCACCCCTCAGCCACTGATGTGGTGGGCCCAGTGTGGGTTTAGAGGGCACTCTTCTGGAGCAGGAGTTTCATTGGTCCTTGCTTCCATGTGGTCACACAGGATGCCTTATTGACCACAGTGTATTTGAACTGTCACATCTCACCATGTTACAGGTCAACCCGACTCACTGGCATGCACAACATGAAAAGGAATGTGCAGAGCTAAATAAGAAAAATACGAAAGCTTGAAATTAAATCTGGGAAATGTAGTCGCTGTAAAAAAAGACCACAACTGTTTAACAATAACAATAAAGAATGCCTTTAGTTGTGTATTCTTAAACCTGGTTTTAATCCCATAAACAGGCATGAGGCCTGTCCTAAATTTAATATCTAAATTTAGAGGCATCTAATCTGGAGAATCGTTCTCATCATACGGTAACTTTGATGTGACCTCAGACAAAGGTTATGGACCAAACAATAGTAACAGTTTATTCCTGTGGTAGATGCAAAATACTGTTTAGCTATACAGCTGCATATACAGTGCATTCGGAAAGTATTCAGACCGCTTCACTTTTTCCACGTTGTTACGTTACAGCCTTATTCTAAAATGGATAAAAGTACTTTTTTTCTCATCAACCTACACACCACACCCCATAATGGCAAAACGAAAACAGGTTTTTAGAAATGTTTGCAAATGGTATAAAAATAAAATACAGAAATAGCTTATTTCCATAAGTATTCAGACCCTTTGCTATGAGACTAGAAATTGAGCTCAGGTGCATCCTGTTTCCATTGATCATCCTTGAGATGTTTCTACAACTTGATTGGAGTCCACTTGTGGTAAATTCTATTGATTGGACATGATTTGGAAAGGCACACACCTGTCTATATAATGTCCCACAGTTTACAGTGCATGTCAGAGCAAAAACCAAGCCATGAGGTCGAAGGAATTGTCCGTAGAGCTCCGACACAGGATTGTGTCAAGGCACAGATCTGGGGAAGGGTACCAACACATTTCTGCGGCTTTGAAGGTCCCTGTTTTGTGCGCTGTTTGTTCTATACAAGACCAAGGTAATGTTGATTAGAAAGTCTTTACTTAAGCATCACTAGGTAGCATGCATACAGCTCCATTCAGTGCATAGTAAGCAATGCCTAACTTGGCTCGCTAGTCCCAAAGAACACAGTGACCTCCATCATTCTTAAATGGAAGAAGTTTGGAACCACCAAGACTTGCCGCCCGGCCAAACTGAGCAATCTGGGGAGAAGGGCCTTGGTCAGGGAGGTGACCAAGAACCCGGTGGTCATTCTGACAGAGCTCCAGAGTTGCTCTGTGGAGATGGGAGAACTTTCCAGAAGGACAACCATCTATGCAGAACTCCACCAATCAGACAGAAGCCACTCCTCAGTAAAAGGCACATGACAGCCCACTTGGAGTTTGCCAAAAGGCACCTAAAGACTCTCAGACCAAGAGAAACAAGAATCTCTGGTCAGGTGAAACCAAGATTGATCTCTTTAGCCTGAATGCCAAGCGTCACATCTGGAGGAAACCTGGCACCATCCCTACGGTGAAGCATGGTGGTGGCAGCATCATAATGGGGGGGATGTTTTTAATCAGCAGGGACTGGGAGACTAGCCAGGATCAAGGGAAAGATGAACGGATGAAAGTACAGAGGGAACCTTGATGAAAACCTGCTCCAGAGTGCTCAGGACCTCAGACTGGGGGCAAAGGTTCACTGTCCAACAGGACAACGACCCTAAGCACACAGCCAAGACAACGCAGGATTGGCTTTGGGACAAGTCTCTGAATGTCCTTGTGTGGCCAGCCAGAGCCCGGACTTGAACCCGATCGAACATCTCTGAGGAGACCTGAAAATAGCTGTGCAGCGACGCTCCCCATCCAGACTGACAGAGCTTAAGAGGATCTGCAGAGAAGAATGGGAGAAACTCCCCAAATACAGGTGTACCAAGCTTGTACCGTCACACCCAAGAAGACTCGAGGCTGTAATCGCTGACAAAGCTGCTTCAACAAAGTACTGAGTAAAGGGTCTGAATACTTATGTAAATGTCATGTTTCAGTTTGTAATTGTAATAAATTAGCAACAATTTCTAAACACCTGTTTTTGCTTTGTGTCTAGATTGAAGAGGGAAAAAACTATTTAGATGAATGCTGTAACGTAACAAATTGTGGAAAAAGTCAAGGGATCTCAATAATTTCTGAATGCACTGTGAATTCCCATTTGTATTGCATGAGGTTACCTACTACAGTATGTCCACAAGATGGGGTCACTGGTATGAGCATGTATGAGCATGAACCATAATGCCTGACTCTTGTGGCAGCCAGAAACAGAAAACAATATGACCCCATTATGTGGCGATGGTTCAGTGACCGCAAGTGTTGATATGGCACATACTGTTTCAATTTCTCCGAATTGTTGTTTAAGACCATGCGATAGGAAACTCAAAACATGTTCTACCCAAGTCTGATCTTGTGGGTTCTTGTGAAACTGGAAATGAACGGTGATTAAGTTTGATGAACTACAGGGTGTACATGTGAAATGTTGAGTGCCAAAGAACATTTGATGTTTTCTCACTTGATATTACTGGTGATTACAACATATTTATTTGACATAGTGAATAGTTCTGGTTCCATTTCTTAAAGGCCTTTCAACCAACCCAAAAATAAACAGCAAATATTCAGATATACAGGATACTGAGTATACCTAACATTAGAAACACCTTCCTAATATTGAGTTGCACAGAGATGCTGGCCCATATTGACTCCAATGCTTCCCACAGTTGTGTCAAGTTGGCTGGATGTCCTTTGGGTGGTGGACCATTCTTGATACACACACGGGAAAAACCCAGTAGCGTTGCAGTTCTTGACCCAAACCGGGGTGCGCCTGGCACCTACAACCATACTCTGTTCAAAGAAAATTACATCTTTTGTCATCCCCATTCACCCTCTGAATGGCACACATACACAATACATGTCTCAATTGTCTCTTAAAAAATCCTTCCTTAACCATAGCTTTCACCTGGATTCACCTGGTCAGTCTATGTCATGGAAAGAGCAGGTGTTCTTAACGTTTTGTATACTCAGTGTATATATTTTTTTGTTGAAAGTATAGATGTATTCAGTACTGTGTATGGTGCAACATCCACTGTGGGCCAAGGTGTATGTAGTCACATTACACAATGTTCTGTTCTTTTGCTGACAAATTCATGGCCATTTAGTAACTCTAACTTCCCAGTCTCCGTATTGATGTGTGTTGCAGTGGGAGATTGCGTTCTGGTGAGTGTTAGAGGGATATGGCTGTGATTAAAGCAGGCACTAAAGCAAAGGTGGTAATTGAGACCATAAACACTCACTTTCCATTTACCCCTATAATGAAGCGTTCATGTTTATTTTGAGCGCACAAATTCATCCAAAATACTGCCGCCACTTAAGTTCTCTTCAAGACGTTTTTACCACCCAATAAGATTTGATCAGCGGAACTCGTAACACCTCTCACCTTACCGTTCCTGAACATTTGCACACACATGCACATACCAGGATGCAAAAACACACACAATTCCCCCGTGCATGCAGGCAAACACATGCACGTAGGCACGCGTTAAAAGGGAGCGTCAGCCTCAACCACCTAACTATGTCCTTCGACCATACACACACACACACACACACACACACACACACACACACACACACACACACACACACACACACACACACACACACACACACACACACAGAGAAAGAGTGTGAGAATCAGACGAAGAAACACTGGGACCTAGAACAGAACATCTGCTGGCTGGGACTGCTCCTTAGTTTTTCACATGGGAAATTGAGACCATAAAACAGAGGTCTTTACAGCAGTGAGGATGAGATACAGTAGCACTGTGGCTCAGAAGGCACGAGGGGTCAAACCCCAGCCATAACTCCTCGGCATAACACTTATTTTCACCCTTTTTCTCTCCTAACATCCAGAATGACTCTCCGTTTTCTCTCTCACTCTCTAGCTCTTCTCTCTCTTTTTTTCCTGTTGGAGGAGGATGGTATCGTAGCTAACAGACGCTGGAGCTGTCAAGCGTGGCAGTGCAGAGTTAGTTTACTGCAGATGTGGGGCCTGGCTGGCCTTCCTGACACCAAGTGTGTAGCTGACACACAGCCATTGGGGGAGATATAGGGCCTCTGTACAGCACAGGAACTGGAAGCTCATAATCATAAATATTAGGAGGATATTTACTTTGTTGCTTTTCTCATCAGCGCAGAAGTGTTTTCCATCAAGATAAAAGAGTAGAAGTCATAGCTTGTTCTATTGAGGCATTCAACTGAAAGCTGTTGGATGGAGCCATAGTTACTGTCACTTTGTGTGATATTTACTTTAATAACGGACGTGTATTCCCCTGGAAGAATGAAGACATCCAAGATGTCAGAGAGGCTGAGTTAGGGACTTAGCTTGTCAAAGTAGAGTTTATGTTCACTGTTTTGACAGAAGCTTTATTATAACTGGAAGTCTTTAACTAAATATCACTTTTTCCTCCTGGCTGCTTAGATTGAAATCTATAAAACATAATCTTTTCTTTTCTCTTCACCGCAACATATATCTATTAGGCCATCTGCGTTTAAAGTCCAACCGAAAAGGTCAACCTGACTTTTCAATTTGAACGTATTTCCTTTTGGACTTTACCGGGCGCCCAGAATGTAGGTACTTTAATTCATGGTAATCCTTTGAAGCTTCGACCTGGAGGAAGCTCACTAAGTGTTCCCCTTGCTGTTCCAACTCTAAATGCTATGTGGCATGTTTGACATTGGGAATGAAACGAATAACACAGGTTGTCAGGTAGGAAGGAGCTGGGCGGCTATGAGCCCACAGCAATTAGGAAAACTCTGTCCTGCAATTATGCACGACTTCAATAAAATACCTCCAGCACCGCTTTTAAAAGCATTAGTCCAAGGCAAATTAAAAAGTAGAGGGCAATTAAAAGAAATCACTGTATAAATGTTAGCATGTGGACGGTTTTTCTTTTTCTTTCTCTTCTCTTTAGTGAAAAACAAAGAATGCCCTGGAGCAGGGTTGCGTAGCTGCTGAATATTACTACATACATGTGTATTGAATAAGGCGCCATTATAATCAAAAACACAAAGTTCATATATTTGTGTTGTTTTTGTAGTCGTTCATTGAATAACTTCAAGGAAAACAGCTTCAGCAGCAATTATAAGTACAAGGTAATGTATATTCTACAGTACATAAAGGTTGTATATTTTGTGAGCCTTATTCTCATCTGGGGACAGATGATTCTTGCACTTGAGTACGCCTTGTTCTTGTGCTCAGTTTTCACAGTTTAAATAGACCTTTTCCTAATCAAACCTTGAGTTTTCAGAATATCATGTAACAATTGGCAATATCATACTCTGGAGAAATGAAAATAATCCTATGTAGGAAATTCAATTTGAGTCTAGAAGTAGGGCCTTATTAAATCCAAACAGATGACCGGATATACACTATATGGCCAAAAGTATGTGGATACCTGCTCGTCGAACATCTCATTCCAAAATCATGGGCATTACAGTTTCTCAATCGCTTTGGCTCATTTTTTGAAACAGTCTCTAAACATTCTCTAAACTGGAAGTGCAATTGTCACAACTGTTTTATCGGACATCACAACTCTATTGTATGTCTGCAAAATGTAGTAACTCACCCAAAACATTTAATTCATGCTTCAAAACCTAGTTATTGTGTCAGTAAATTGGCCAATGCCACCAAAATGAAAAAAAAATTGTCATCGTGTGAGCCGTACTGGTCAAAATGTTTCGATGTTTTTTTCACCACGGCAGTCAACACTGGAAATGTTTATGTACAAATGTCAGTTTGGTCTACTTTTTTGTTGACACTGACTGCTTACTTGTCACGACTTCCGTCAAAGTCGGTCCCTCTTCTTGTTTGGGCGGCGTTCGGCGGTCGACATCACCGGCCTTCTAGCCATCGCCGATCCACTTTTCATTTTCCATTTGTTTTGTCTTTGTTTTACACACCTGGTTTCACTTCCCCAATTACTTGTTCATTATTTAACCCTCTGTTCCCCCATGTTTTTTTGTGAGTGATTGTTTGTATTATGGTCCATTATGTGGGCTTGCTTTATTGTATTGTATTTGCCTATTTTGAGTAAATTACGTTTATTTACTCATATCTGCTGTCCTGCGCCTGACTCCTCTACACAAGCTACACACAGACCTCATTACATAACTGTACTATACCATAAGGTCAGTTTTGTCTAGCTGAATACTATTGTATATCACACTGAGCTTTTTAGATACCGATTTCAAGAGTAGGTAAACGATTACTGGGAAAAGTCAATACTGTATAATACTGTAGTACACAGAAAAAGGATATGCACATTTGTATGTATACAGTACATTTATTTTGTAGCAATTTCTTACATGTAAACAGAAAATTCACATTTGCATGACCATTTTTACATATTTCTTACATGTAAAGTCATACAGTGAACAGAAAAATTTGCCACATAATGATATCCATGCAAAAAAAACTAAAAACCTGCGGTAGTTCTGTAAAAAAACAGCCAATTGTACCTCCTCACAGTACGTAACACCCCAAATTCCCATCTTCATGGTGAACATCATGTCGCTCTTGTTGGTCAGGCCTGAGATTTTCGTCAACATCACAGCTGATGTTATCCCTTGCAATGCACCGGGGGGGAAATCTCCTTGCGTGGCGCAACCATCCCCTGCAATGATCGCCTGTGATGTCCTCACAAGCAGCATTCATGGCATCTAACAGAGACATCTGATCTTGTGCCCGATAATCATATACTTTCCACCGCCATGCTGAGAAAAACTCTTCAGTCAGATTCAGGAATGGGGAGGATGGTGGAAGGAACTCCATTGTTATCCTTTCATGCGCAGCAAACCATTCCCTAACAATGCTGGTTCGGTGGAAGCTGACATTATCCCACACAATGACATAATTTGACAAATCTGAACTAACTTAACCTCTTTTGTGTTCTGGTATTAGGTCTCCGTAAAGTGTATTTAGGATGGCTAGGAGAAGTTGGGTGTTATAGGGCCCAATGTGTGGAATATGTGTGCTCACACCATTCTCAGAAATGGCAGCACACATTGTAAAATTGCCCCCATGTTGGCCTGGTGTGCCAATTGTGACTCGATGTCCAATGAGATTGTTGCCACGTCTCCTGCCTTTGACCAGATTGAATCCAGCCTTGTCCACAAAAAAACAAGAATGTGGGTCATTTCATGTCCTTCCAGCTCCGTTATTCTCTATATAGTAACACAGAAACAAAATATAAAGTTAGTTTTATGTAGCCTATTCTAGAGTCAGACCGTTTAGTAAAGTAGAAGTGTTTTCTGTTCTTATGGTTATCTACAACTTCAAGAAGTATATACAGGCATCATTGAAGTTGTCACGTCCTGACCAGTATAGGGGTTATTTGTGATTGTAGTTTGGTCAGGACGTGGCAGAGGGTATTTGTTTTATGTGGTTAGGGGTGGTGGTTTGTTTAGAAGGGTGTTTGATTTATTATTTCCGGGTTTTGGGTTATGTTCTATGTTTTTGTATTTCTATGTTCTTTCTAGTTTAGTCATTTCTATGTTAGGTAATTGGGTGTTGGACTCTCAATTGAAGGCAGGTGTTTGTAGTTGCCTTTGATTGAGAGTCCTATATATAGGGATGTGTTTTGTTTGTTAATTGTGGGTAGTTGTTTTAGCACTGCTGTTATGTGTATAGCCTGCTAAACTGTTTCCTGTCATCGTTTCTTTGTTTTTCTGTGTTCACAGTCTTTATTTAAAATAAATATAATGATGAGCACGCAACCCGCTGCGCCTTGGTCCTCTACCCGAAGACAGACGTTACAGAACTACCCACCAAAAATGGACCAAGCAGTGGAGAACGGAGCAAAGGGAATTACGGATGGACTATAGGGAGCAGCACCTGGAGTGGAGGAAGCAACGCGCTCGGGAGGAGATGGCATCCTGGTCGCTGGAGGTATTGGAGTCTAGAATTGACTGGACATGGGAACAATTGTTGGACCACTGTGATAACCTGCCTGGGAGGCAGGTAGAGCACGAGAGGCAGCCCCAATAAAAAATTTTGGGGGGGCACACGGGTAGTTTGGCTGGGCGAGGATTAAGTCCCAAGCCAAATCCCCGTGTTTTTTCCAAACGACCATTGACTGGACAGGTCCCGTGCTTTGGGGTGATGGGTGCTGTGATGAGGCCGGGTATTTTCAGGCCGGTACGCACAGTACCAGCGCCCCGCATGTGCCAGGGGAAAGTGGGCATCCAGCCAGTAGGGGTGATGCCAGTCCTGCGCTCGAGACCGCCAGTGCGCCTCTACGGTCCAGTGTTTCCCGCTACACGCACTAGCCTTGAGGTGCGTGTCTCCAGGCTGGCACGTCCAGTACCAGCACCACGCATCAAGCTTCCAGTGAGTCAGCCCAGTCCTATTCAGCCTGTTCTCGCACTAGCCATGAGGTGCGTGTCTCCAGGCTGGCACGTCCAGTACCAGCACCACGCATCAGGCTTCCAGTGCGTCAGCCCACTCTAACTCGGCCGGTTCCCGCTCCTCGCACTAGCCCTGAGATGCGTGTCCCCAGGCTGGTACCTCCACTACCAGCCCCACGCATCAGGCTTCCAGTGCCTCGTCCAGAGTGTCCGGCAACAGTGCCTCGTCCAGAGTGTCCGGCAACAGTGCCTCGTCCAGAGTGTCCGGCAACAGTGCCTCGTCCAGAGTGTCCGGCAACAGTGCCTCGTCCAGAGTGTCCGGCACCAGGGGAGACGGCCCACTGTCCGGAACCGGGTGAGTCTGCCTGCGACTCGGAACCGGGTGAGTCTGCCGCCAGTCCGGAGCCGCCCGCCAGTCCGGAGCCGCCAGAGCCGCCCGCCAGTCCGGAGCCGCCAGAGCCGCCCGCCAGTTCGGAGCCACCCGCCAGTTCGGAGCCGCCCGCCAGTCCGGAGCCGCCCGCCAGTCCGGAGCCGCCCGCCAGTCTGGAGCAGCCAGGGGAACCACTTAAGTGGGCTAAGCCAAGGGTGGAGCGGGGTCCACGTCCCGCACCTGAGCCACCTCCAGTATAGGTGGGTTGGGGAGGGGGGGTGTAGCACAGGTGCCGTCGTTGACGGCAGCCACCCTCCCTCCCTCCCTTTAGTTAGGTTTTTTTTAGTTTTTTTTTAGGTGCATCCGGGGTCTGCGCCTTTAGGGGGGGGGGGTACTGTCACGTCCTGACCAGTATAGGGGTTATTTGTGATTGTAGTTTGGTCAGGATGTGGCAGAGGATATTTGTTATGTGGTTAGGGGTGGTGGTTTGTTTAGAAGGGTGTTTGATTTATTATTTACGGGTTTTGGGTTATGTTCTATGTTTTTGTATTTCTATGTTCTTTCTAGTTTAGTAATTTCTATGTTAGGTAATTGGGTGTTGGACTCTCAATTGAAGGCAGGTGTTTGTAGTTGCCTTTGATTGAGAGTCCTATATATAGGGATGTGTTTTGTTTGTTAATTGTGGGTAGTTGTTTTAGCACTGCTGTTATGTGTATAGCCTGCTAAACTGTTTCCTGTCGTCGTTTCTTTGTTTATTGTTTTTCCGTGTTCAGTCTTTATTTAAAATAAATATAATGATGAGCACGCAACCCGCTGCGCCTTGGTCCTCTACCCGAAGACAGACTGTACAGAAGTACAGTAAAACTCCCTGTACAATATACCATGTGCCAATATAATATACCAATGGTTTACCTGGACATACTGGTACCACAGCTCCTTCACTCTGTCACTATTCCTCTCAAATTCTCAAATGGCACCTTGTAGAGTTGTTTCATAGTCATTCGATTTTTTTCAAAACTCTGTCTACAGTGGAAATGCTGACAGAATTGATTTGCGAAGATATTGTCGTCATTTATGATTGCACTTTGGATCTCTCTTAGCCTGATGGAATTGTTGGCTATGACCATGTTGCAAATGTTTTGTTCTTGCTGATGGCTGAATACTGCTGCTCTGCCACCAGCATGAGGTCGTTGTGCAGTCCTATATATGATTTGTATAATTCACAAATAGATCATGTTACAGATAGTATATTGTATTCAAATTGTACCGTATATTTATCATACATATCTTACGGTACATTGTGATTTTCAGACTTGCATTTAACTTTACAATAGTTTCCGTATTGTTGTGAATGAAATGCTGTAACAAAAGTAAACAACGAGTACATATTTACCTGTTTTCCCTATGGAATGTTTGCACAATTGATGACTGCTCCCGCTCTTCCCTGGCGCTTGAGGGCGCCAGGCTGCCCTGCATCACGCACTCCTGCCATCAATTACGCACACCTGCCTTCCCTCGTCACGCGCTTCAGCGATATTGGACTCACCTGGACTCACTTATCTGTTTATTACCTCCCCTATATTTGTCAGTTTCCCTGCTCTGTTCCCTGCTGATGCATTGATTGTTTTTGCCTTTGTTTTCTTGTATGCTGACTCTGTTCCTGTCCCGTTCTATGTCCGTTCCTTATTAAATGTATGACTTCCCGTACCTGCTTCGTCTCTCCAGCGTCAATTCCATGTGACAGATGACACTGTGGACCTGTCTACATTAGGCTGTACTCTCTGACAAGCCTCTTCCATTGTAAGACCACGGTTTATGACATGGTCCACCATTGTGGCTCTGATTTCATCAGGGACTCTTATTCTTTGTCTTCTACCTCTTCCTCTATGTCTTCCCCTTAACACCACCACCACGCATTCTTACACATCTTGTTCTTTGTCTTCCACGAGCATGTAGCTGCTGTTCAGGGTTGTGATGTTTCTCCATGTTCAAAAATGCCAGTGATTGTGCTGTGGGCAAGCTCCAAATATAAGCTTCCAAGGTTGATTGGTAAGATTGTGGTTCCTATTTCATTACTATGTCACCTGGCAGGGAATTTGCCAATTTAACAGACCTCACAAACATTCCAAGCCATAGATTTTTGTGGAATATACATGTATGTCTGATTGATTTTGATCATTGAATGGATCGTTTTGCATGCGATGGCTCACACGGTGAAACAATGTTTAGAAGTTGTGAAGAGTATGACAGTTTCACGGAGAATCATCTAATCAGTTTTGATCAGCAAGCCATGTGCATGTAGTTATTATGCAAATTGTAGACAATTGTACTTCCTCTTTTAAACACGTGTGCCAAAACATGTGCAATTTGCTTAAATTAATAAGGAATTCAAATCTGGTGTGAACAAGAAACTAATTGTTCAGAGATTTTAACTTATTGTTTTGAAAAAATAATTAGCATTAGAGAATTGGACCAAAGCGATTGAGAAAACTGTAATATGAAGTTGGTCCCCCCTTTGCTGCTATTACAGCCTCCACTCTTCTGGGAAGGCTTTCCACTAGATGTTGGAACATTGCTGCGGGGACTTGCTTCCATTCAGCCACAAGAGCATTAGTGAGGTCTGGCACTGATTTTAGGCGATTAGTCCTGGCTCGCAGTCAGCGTTCCAATTCATCCCAAAGGGGTTCGATGGAGTTGAGGTCAGGGCTCTGTACAGGCCAGTCAAGTTCTTCCACACCAATCTCGGCAAACCATATGTGCACGGAGGCATTGTCATGCTGAAACAGGAAAGGGCCTTCCCCAAACTGTTGCCACAAAGTTGGAGGCACAGAATCGTCTAGAGTGTCTGCATGCTGCAGAGTTAAGATTTCCCTTGACTGGAACTAAGGGACCTAGCCCGAAACATGAAAAACAGCTCCAGACCAATATTCCTCCTCCACCAAACTTTACATTTGGCACTATGCATTCGGACAGGTAGTGTTATCATGGCATCTGCCAAACCCAGAATCGTCCTTCCAACTGCCAGATGGTGAAGCGTGATTCATCATTCCAGAGAACTCGTTTCCACTCCAGAGTCCAATGGTGGTGAGCTTTACACCACTGCAGCCGACGTTTGGCATTGCGCATGGTGATCAAGCTTGTGTGCGGCTGCTCGGCCACGGAAACCCATTTCATGAAGCTCCCGACGAACGGTGCACATCAGAGCAGGATAATCTAGAATGCTGAAGGCTGTGAAAAGCGAGCCACTCAAACCTTCGTCTCAAACCAATGTCTCCAGCTCCCTCTATGGCCTCTGACCCAGACCCTGTATTACCAGACCTCAGAAGAACCTTCATTTACGTGACCTAACTCCGTGCTTGCCCGAATATGCTCTCCTCTCCCTAAAGTCACTGGGTGTCGCCTCACATCAGAGAGACGAGAGTCAGGACAGATGAGTTTCCACATGAAGAACGAAACTGTCTGGCCAAATCCACTTTTCCCCCATATTAAAATGGATATTTCCGAGCTGTCAAAGGGTCTGGGTTTTGTGTCTCTCCAGTGAAAGAGGACTTCGTTTCACTATAGGTTCTCTCTATCCCTCGCAACTCCCTCCCTCTCATAACATGTGGGCAGCGGGTTCCCCATGGATCACAAACCAGCGTGGCGCTGGGCTGGCAAGCGGCTCACTTTTCACTTAGCGGCACGCACTAATTTACTGAGACCCGACACTGCTCCGTGTCCGCGGTGCGATTCCCACGTTCCAGCTGAGAAAATATATCATTAGTCCCTTACCATGTAATAGTTGCCACGTTACGTTATAAAAGCTGGGTGTAAAGCAACATGGATAAAATAGGAGCGATTTCCAATGTGCCTCATTTTGACAGCATGTTGGAAGAAATGGTGGGCGAGAAACCAACGAAAGAAGGACAAAACGTGGTGTTGAAAAAGCAGTTTTGCTTACTAAATGGTCCTGCGTGGCTGCAAGACAAGACTAAGCATTTCCATTGTGAATGTCTCCATAAAGTAATACAAATGCTGGTGTATGTCTACGAGTCTGCTTTCAGAGTTATTTTGATGACTTAACTTTGCAAGCAAATTAAGATTTCAGGCTAATTCTAGTCTAGTAGGTAGGCTAGGCTTACAGTAGTAAACGAATGAGATGTAGACAGAGGATGGAGATTCCACAACAAAGCTATTTCCACCAGTAGAGAGACATTGAATGAATATAGGACGTTTATTGGCTTGCCTGAGGTTAAGCTTCTTACTTTACAGCATCGTTTTGTAGACATGGCTTTTAGGCGCTTTAGTAGTGAAAAGGTTTAATACTTGTGTTCATTGACAGCTAAAATAAGAACAGGTGTGTGTGTGTGTGTGTAATTCCCTTGGGTAGATAGATAGCTGAACAAACTTGATGGCTGCTGTGAAGAGCCTTTGTTGTCATGACCACCGCAGCTCTGAGAGGTTTTCACTTCACAAACATTTTTACAACTTCAACTGTAATCTACAACTGAGAAGGCCACGGCGCACAGCAACCTCCTCTAAACGACCACCCCGCAGTGCCACACCAAATGGCTAAATATATCTGCCTCCATCAAGAAAGGAGGATATATAACAGTTGAGCCTGACGACGTTAGCCCGTCGGGGGTTAATTAAGGAGTACAGGACCAGTGTTGGGGAAGCTACTCTCAAAATATAGTTTACCAAGCTACCAATTACTTCACACTAGAAGAAGTTAATCTACACTAAAGCTACCCATAATAAAAAATATAGTTTACTTAACTAAAGCTACTTTTACTTCATGAAAAATAAAATCATATAGAATTCTGAAATGTCATAGAATACAAATTGCAAGAACAGATCACTCTGTAGTCAGATGTTAATAGAATGTGTAATTTAACCCATTAAACACAAAAACAATGTTTCAAGTGAGAATTAGGCAGGTCTGATGCTGAAAGGGAAAGGAAATTCTTGCCTACTTCACACATTTTATTTTTGAAAAGAAAGTAGTGTGTTGCTCCAGTCGTTAGCTTCACACTACATGGCAAGAAAGTAATTAACTACTGAAAACACTACCAATATTTCAATTTAGTTCAACTAATGTACCACCAAGCTACTGCAAAATGTAGTGAAATTACATTTTGACAGGAACTACATGTAGTTAGTTCACTACTCCCCAACACTGCACAGGACATAGTAAACAACTTGTGTAACTGGATGGATCCACACGGTGGCCATGATGTGACCAGCTCCTCTCACATACCTCACTCTCCCTCTTCCATGCTCAGAGCCCCCTGCTTACATGGTTGTGTTGTGTCTCCACATTGTTCATCCCTCGAGCTTGGATTGCGTAGATGCTAAAGATGCGTTCAAGTTTGGCCGTGTCCCTTTAGGGCTTAATTATGCGCCATAGGAAGCCATTTTCAACATTTTTTTTATTTTCCTTCGTTTCCCAATCACAAGTGCACAAGGCATTCATGTGGCAGCAATTTGGCCGGCTGACACTCAGTGGAGAGTGAGCCTGACCCCCTCTCTGCCCCCCCCCCCCCCCCCCCCCCCCCCCGACACCCTCTGAAAAGCCACATCTATAGGGCAGGAACCAGCAAAGCACTAACTGGCAGCCCCAGCCCATTAAAGGAGGGCAGTCTGGTGTGTGTGCAGGTCCTAACCAGAGGCTCTGGGCAAGCTGTTCCTAACCAGTACAGCCTCCTCCTCGGTAATGAGCATGGCAGCCTATTGTAACAGCATTAAACCAGAAACACGTCACCCTGCTCAGTACCTCAGTAACTCTATATACCACCATTCATACAGTCTCACATGGCTTTTTTTTAATGGATGCTCCAAACAAGCATCCATGTTACTTAGCACATCATTAAAAAAAAAAACGGAATAAAATCAGCATGCTCTCCTTATGTAATCCCTCATCCACGTTCATTCATATATATTTTATCGGGGTTAATGCGAACATAAAAAAAGGTCTTGAATTAAAACAAAATCCATACACGCATTTTTATTGCATCCTCATATTATATTAAAAAAAAGAGAGCAGTTCCACGTTTCGCTTCCTCAGTAGTAGAAAACCGGTTTTGTTAGTGCAAGTGCTCCCGTTATCTAGTTTCATTGCCACCGAATGAGAGAGCCCTTTGACTCGGAGCAGAAGACATCATCCGCTTACAAGGTCTCACAATAAAAGCCATGCGTGCCGCAGTAAGCTCTGCTTTGTTTCCAACACATCCACGTTAAAACATTTATTAGACTAATTACACCGGGCTCCCATTGAATTCTCTTCCTGTGTTCACAGATGCCTTGGCAGAGTTCCCATGTCACAATGTCTTTTTATCCGTGGCTGTGCACATTGCCAGAGGAAGGAGGGAAAGAAGCACATTAGCCTTCAATGTGAATTATGGAGAGAAGTTCGCCCTGGTTGCCCTTTGTTCACCTTCACTCTGATGTGACGTCACCCACCATACGTGACATACTGTAGCTAATAGGTCAGCTTGGGTGTCACTATATTAAATTTTACTATATTTGAGGAAATACAGTATACCATACGTGCGTGTACAGTGGGGCAAAAAAGTATTTAGTCAGCCACCAATTGTGCAAGTTCTCCCACTTAAAAAGATGAGAGAGGCCTGTAATTATCATCATAGATACACTTCAACTATGACAGACAAAATGAGAAAAAAAATCTAGAAAATCACATTGTAGGATTTTTAATGAATTTATTTGCAAATTATGGTGAAAAATAAGTATTTGGCCAATAACAAAAGTTTATCTCAATACTTTGTTATATACCCTTTGTTGGCAATGACACAGGTCAAACGTTTTCTGTAAGTCTTCACAAGGTTTTCACACACTGTTGCTGGTATTTTGGCCCATTCCTCCATGCAGATCTCCTCTAGAGCAGTGATGTTTTGGGGCTGTCTCTGGGCAACACGGACTTTCAACTCCCGCCAAAGATTTTCTAGGGGGTTGAGATCTGGAGACTGGCTAGGCCACTCCAGGACCTTGAAATGCTTCTTACGAAGCCACTCCTTCGTTGCCCGGGCGGTGTGTTTGGGATCATTGTCATGCTGAAAGACCCAGCCACGTTTCATCTTCAATGCCCTTGCTGATGGAAGGAGGTTTTCACTCAAAATCTCACGATACATGGCCCCATTCATTCTTTCCTTTACACGGATCAGTCGTCCTGGTCCCTTTGCAGAAAAACAGCCCCAAAGCATGATGTTTCCACCCCCATGCTTTACAGTAGGTATGGTGTTCTTTGGATGCAACTCAGCATTCTTTGTCCTCCAAACACGACGAGTTGAGTTTTTACCAAAAAGTTATATTTTGGTTTCATCTGACCATATGACATTCTCCCAATCCTCTACTGGATCATCCAAATGCTCTCTAGCAAACTTCAGATGGGCCTGGACATGTACTGGCTTAAGCAGGGGGACACGTCTGGCACTGCAGGATTTGAGTCCCTGGCGGCGTAGTGTGTTACTGATGGTAGGCTTTGTTACTTTGGTCCCAGCTCTCTGCAGGTCATTCACTAGGTCCCCCCGTGTGGTTCTGGGATTTTTGCTCACTGTTCTTGTGATCATTTTGACCCCACAGGGTGAGATCTTGCGTGGAGCCCCAGATCGAGGGAGATTATCAGTGGTCTTGTATGTCTTCCATTTCCTAATAATTGCTCCCACAGTTGATTTCTTCAAACCAAGCTGCTTACCTATTGCAGATTCAGTCTTCCCAGCCTGGTGCAGGTCTACAATTTTGTTTCTGGTGTCCTTTGACAGCTCTTTGGTCTTGGCCATAGTGGAGTTTGGAGTGTGACTGTTTGAGGTGTCTTTTATACTGATAACAAGTTCAAACAGGTGCCATTAATACAGGTAACGAGTGGAGGACAGAGGAGCCTCTTAAAGAAGAAGTTACAGGTCTGTGAGAGCCAGAAATCTTGCTTGTTTGTAGGTGACCAAATACTTATTTTCCACCATAATTTGCAAATAAATTCATTAAAAATCCTACAATGTGATTTTCTGGATTTTTTTTGCTCATTTTGTCTGTCATAGTTGACGTGTATCTATGATGAAAATTACAGGCCTCTCTCATCTTTTTAAGTGGGAGAACTTGCACAATTGGTGGCTGACTAAATACTTTTTTGCCCTACTGTATGCATGCATGTGTGTGAGTGAGAGCGTGACCTTTGTACCAACGAAGAGGCTGCTTCAACCAATGAAAAAACATAGATGAGAGCGGAATAACCCCACCAACTCTTCCAAGATTACTTTGACTTGCATATCCTCTAATGCAGGGATCATCAACTATATGTAGATTCAGCCGCGGGCCAATTTTTTTCTTGAGCTGATGTTTGGGGGGCCGGATCATAACTACAAATAATATAATGTATAGACTTCAAATTGACTGTTAGAAGCTGTTGACTAAAATCATTTCAAATAATTTCAAACCTTGCTTACATTTGTATACGATCACCATTACGATCACTATTATGCATGGGAAAACAGATTTCCACATTTTTTTGCACTTGGATCTGAGTTTTACAGTCTTTTATGTCCAACAATGAAAATTATAAATAATAAAAATATATATATATTTTGTTGGGGGCTCAGAAAACATGGGGGGGCCATATAAAACCACGTGTGGGCCAAATTCGTCCCTTGGGCCGCCAGTTGGGGACCCCTGCTCTAATGGTTAGCAGTTTGCAAATTCTCCAGAAAACAAAATAATCCCTGGAGATATGTATTCCTGGTAGCAAGACCTCATGCCTCAAGATGACATATTCTAATGAGACCATGTTGGATGTGAGGAGTAACTGTCACAGGTGTGACTGATGGCCCCTTTTCATTCAGCTAATGCAGCAAGCATTTTCATTGGACAATTGAACTGATTATGTGACTTCAATGTATATAAAAACCTACTATTTTTGTGTTCTAGGTGGCTGTCCACAGGAAGTGAATGCAGTCCACAGGTATGGCAGGTGCTTGTGTGCAGAGAGCTAATGGTGTGTCCTTGTGTGCAAAGAGCTAATGGCGTTTCCTTGTGTGCAGAGAGCTAATGCCGTGTCCTTCTGTGCAGAGAGCAAATGGGGGGGGGGTCCTTGTGTGCAGAGAACTAATGGCAGGTCCTTGTGTGCAGAGAGCAAATGGGGGGGTCCTTGTGTGCAGAGAGCTAATGGCAGGTCCTTGTGTACAGAGAGCAAATGGGGGGGTCCTTGTGTGCAGAGAGCTAATGGCAGGTCCTTGTGTGCAGCGAGCAAATGGGGGGGTCCTTGTGTGCAGAGAGCTAAGGGCGTGTCCTTGTGTGCAGAGAGCAAATGGGGGGGGGGTCCTTGTGTGCAGAGAGCTAATGGCAGGTCCTTGTGTGCAGAGAGCAAATGGGGGGAGTCCTTGTGTGCAGAGAGCTAATGGCAGGTCCTTGTGTGCAGAGAGCAAATGGGGGGGTCCTTGTGTGCAGAGAGCAAATGGGGGGGGGGGGGGGGTCCTTGTGTGCAGAGAGCTAATGGCAGGTCCTTGTGTGCAGAGAGCAAATGGGGGGGGTCCTTGTGTGCAGAGAGCTAATGGCAGGTCCTTGTGTGCAGAGAGCAAATGGCGTCATTTGCTTAGTGCACATGGATAATGGAGTTGTTAGAGCTTTGGGGAACTTTAGAAATTGGACGCCTGCCTCCTGGGCTGCATCACTTCCTGTTCCCCTTTGTGTTTGGTTTGGTGATTTCAGTATTTTAAACTATGCATTGGCTAAAAGCAAAACTGTGGAATGTACCCTACCTGAGCCACATGCTCTATTAAATATTCTTAAAAAAAAAAAATTATATATATATATATTTTTTTTACATTGTTTGGTCTCTACTTCATTCTGCCTGCTCAACCCAGATCCAAAAGAACCTCACTTTTTCCGTCACTTGACATACCTTTAGTAGGCTGTTTGTCAAGAACTCATTACTGGTGGACTCAGGTCTGGAAACGGTTGACCGTTTGAGCCGTGTTACCCAGTTGTGTTGTGCCCACAACCATGAGATATTCAGCCCTGCATTGACCTAGTGCTTTGTCAAATCTCTTGATAGCCTGCTGGTGATTTACCATATCAACCATCGTCAATGATTTGCTCCCACCTTCTAGAACCATTTTGAGTTGCTTCAGGGATCGAAAGTTTTCATCAATGTGGGTAGTGAATGGTTGTGTTATTAATTTTTTTTTACCAGGACATCAAATCCAATTGTATTGGTCACATACACATATTTAGCAAATGTTATTGCGGGTGTAGCGAAATGCTCGTGTTCCAAAAGTGCAGTAGTATCTAACAATTACCAACAATACACACAAATCTAAAGGAATGGAATTAAGAAATATATAAATATTAGGATGAGCAATGTCAAAGTGACATTGACTAAAATACAGTATATACATATGAGACGAGTAAAGCAGTATGTAAACATTATTAATAGGATCTGCACCTTTTAAAAAAATGTTTTGCCTAAAATGACATACCCAAATCTAACTGCCTGTAGCTCAGGACCTGAAGCAAGGATATGCATATTATTTATACCATTTGAAAGGAAAAACTTTGAAGTTTGTGGAAATGTGAAATTAATGTAGGAGAATATAACAATGTAGGAGAATATAACAAATTAGATATGGTAAAAGATAATACAAAGTAAAAAACAAATGTTTTGTTTGTGAGAGAGAAAGACCATAATGTATTATTCTAGCCCAGGCGCAATTTAGACTTTGGCCACTAGATGGCAGCAGTGCATGTACAAAGTTTTTGACTGATCCAATGAACCTTTGCATATCTGTTCAAAATATTGTATCAAGACTGCCCAAATGTGCCTAATTGGTTCATTAATAAATTTAATTAATAATAATAAAAGTTCATAACTGTGCACTCTCCTCAAAGAATATCATGGTATTCTTTCACTGTAATAGCTACTGTAAATTGGACAGTGCAGTAAGATTAACAATAATTTAAGCTTGTCTATGTCCTGGGAAATGTTCATGTTACTTACAACCTCATGCTAATCACATTAGCCTACATTAGCTTAACCGTCCCGTGGGGGGACACCGATCCTGTAGAGGTTAAAGTGACTAGTGTTCCATTATTAAAGTGGCCAGTGATTCCATGTCCATGTATATAGGGCAGCAGCCTCTAAGGTGCAGGGTTGAGTAACCGGGTGGTAGCAGGCTAGTGATGGCAATTTAACTGTCTGATGGCCTTGATATAGAAGCTGTTTTTCAGTCTCTCGGCCCCAACCTGTACTGACCTGGCCTTCTGGAGGATAGCGGGGTGAACAGGCCGTGGCACGAGTGGTTGATGTCCTTGATTATCTTTTTGGCCTTCCTGTGACATTGGGTGCTGTAGGTGCCCCGGAGGGGTTAACGCTTCAATATTTGTGGTCAAGCTGCATGTAAATGTTTGTCGTTCATACTATCCTTCTGACCTCTTGTCAGGTCGGCCTTACCAAAGAGGTTTCTAACCTCGGGTCTTTCATGGTTAAATACAGGTTCAAGAATGAGCACAGGGAAACAGAACCTGTACAAAACAGTTAAGACTTTGAGCCTACCTCTTCCCAGCCTAGAATTTCCACTAGCGTACCACACAAGGGAATAGAGATCCACATAGGAAAAAGCTTATCTGCAGGCTCAACAAACAACCATTCTAGAGGCAACTTGATTTTCCTAGGGTGGTCTTCCATCCAAGCGCTAACCAAGCACAGCTCCACTCTGCTTCATTTGTTCACCAACAGGGAGGTATGGCTGTTGGCCAGGGTGGCATGTGTGCTATTGTATTATGTTAGGCATGGATGGATCGCACCTCGCCGTTGTAATGACCACTAAGTTCGTTAATGGCATGGTGTTTAATTTTGTGAAAAAAATGAATAGGAAACATAGACTGAGATTCAGTGGCATGGCCACACGAACAGATGCATGACACAGACATAGGCCAGAGAGGTCAAGGAATTGTGTGTTCACACATTGTAATCAGCTGCCAGTTGCTGTGGCATATGTGTGATCTGTCTGATTGTGAGTGGATGTCAATGGCGTATGTGGGTGGGCACTAGTAAATCCATGGTCTCCAATAAGCCTGTTAGATTGGGGCTTAACCCCACCACAGAGACTGGAGCCTGCCTGCTAGACTCCCACTCTTATAGACAGACCTCAGAGCAGCCAACCATTGCAGGGGGTTGAGCAGTACACTGCCATGCTTCGCGCCCAGACAGATGCCTGCTGTACACCCCCGTACCAGCACAACCGCTGCCAAGCCGAGCCACACAGGGAGACAGACAATGCAAGCAGAGAGCTAGGTCCGGCAGCTGTCTCGCGCACACACTCACGCGGGTATGCACAAACAGGCATGCACGCGCGTACACACACACACACATACCATGTGGTTTATTTTATTTCACACAATGCATACAAGCCAGGCAGGCAACAGCAATTAAATGTCTGTCTCATTGGTTTGCTCCAGTATACTGGCTCTATAAATCTTCACGGTAGTGTTTTAAAGGGAAGACATTTCCACGCAGGGCGGCAAACTGAGGATCCCACAGGATGCTACCATTGCTAGTCATTTGATTAGCAGACGCTCTTCGCTGGATGCTTTACCAAACCTGTTAAATGCTACTGGCGGTCCTGCTGAAGAACTTTAGTGAGGATTTGATAGTGCAGCCTGAATATAGCATTTTATATTCTCTGCTCCAATGTATTAATTGCTTATTCCTCCACTCTCCCAGAGAATAAGTACATGCTATTGATTTATATCCCAGAAAATCTACTGTATGTTTGTTCGGTAATGTGAGACTTGGTTGGAGGTGGATTTGTTCAGCCTACTGTAAAAACAAATCACTGGGATAATTAGACGACCACCTTAAAATACACACACACACACACACACACACACACACGCACGCACGCACGCACACACACACACACTTATAGATTAAACATTACAAGCATCTGCAATCTTTCCCTGTCCTAGAAGCAGAGGAACTATAGTGCCTTGCGATAATTATTAGCATTTAATTTAAATTGATTGTTGTGGATAATGTGCAGTTATATGAGTTGCGCTGTCTGTCAGGCTAGCTCCCATTAGTCATTACTTTCATACAATTGATCACTTTAACCAACAATAAGTCCTGAGTGTGAACTAGTGGCTGAACCACAGATCACACTTCACACCCAGGCCTGGGAACCATTGACATGAGGTCACGACCTCCCCTATGGTTAGTTGATTAAACCCATTTCTGAGACACACCGCACAATGCAGCCAATAAAAGCTGGCGCTGGCTGCTGAGGAGGAATGACGGGCAGGCGGGAGTCTGAGGGGGGCTGATGGAGTGGAGGGTGTTCTATGGCTGGCTCCATGGCTCCAGACAACAGAGGAGTCAGGAGAGACAGCAGCCATGACACCCTGCTGCAGCCTGGCCCGGTTCCAGCCCAGACCAGACCCACACCTACCACCTCTAAGAGGAGACCCCCATCGCTGGCTGGAAGCAGGAAACAACAGGCTCCTTATTGTGGTGTAGATTATGTGTGTGTGTGTGTGTGTGCGTGCGTGCGTGCGTGCGTGCGTGCGTGTGCGTTGTGTGACTGGATGAAGATTTCCACTCAAGATCCTCCAAGTCGAGGCAGAGGTTGACTATGAAGCATGGCGCTGCATAATCCCCCTCTCAATGAAGGCATGGGGGAAGGTGGGGTGAGCATTCCAGGACAATGAGACCCTCTTAACCCCTACTTTACTTATACCCTCCTAACCACCCATAACCCCTCTCACCATGAATGCAGGACTCTTGGGTCTAATGCTCAAATGGCCCCCCTGGAACCTGTGCTCCCCTACATGATTGCGGACAGCCCCTTCTTCAGGGGCCACTTGAGTCAGCTCCGTGGAACAGACATGGCCCTTTGGGGCCTTTGCTGGTCACATTATATCCAACATAGAGTGGTTTTAATATGGTTTAATAAGAGCTGTTTTTGATTAATTCTCCCTTGAAACCAGTGGTAATGTGGCTACTTGGCACATATAAAAAGTCAATGAATGGAGAAGGGCTGCCAAAAAAGGGGGGAAAATAGTAGTCTTCATGGACGTCCTTACCAGCTGGCTCCCGAGCTAAGTACAGTTAGTTATGCCCATGGCTCTCTGTCTGCCAGTAAGGGGAATTGTTTGCTCCGCTAGGTAATCACTAATGTTTTTTAAGTGCACTAGTATGATTCAGCTGGGGTCATAAAGACCATGTGTGTCACATCCTGAATGGAAGGACAGGGTCCCTGTGCTTATTTCCCTCAGGTGAAGGTAGGTGGAGGTAAGGGAAAATGGTTGTGTGTTTTCATTGTTTGGGCCTCACTGTTGATTTATTGAACTCAAGAAAAAAAGAAACACTCTTCATGGTGCTGCTGGTGGTGGTACACCATCAAATTAGTCATTGGAAAGGAGAAGAGGAATTTTAGGTGAAACCGACCGAAAACGATTGCCAAGCCCCTAAGTAAACCTCATACCAGGTCAGGAATATAATATAGATTTGCCCTTCTGGGGAGTGTACTATGGAACCCCATGGCCCCATTTCTGCACCTGTTGAAATGTAACCAAAGAAACACAGCCCAAGGAAATAAGTCATAAATATCTCCCTACTTGACGACGTCCAAGTCTGGACATCATAAATATCCCCCTGCTTGGCAAAGTCGAAGGCTGGACATTTGAAAGAATCAAACAGAACACGATGACGCGCAACGTAAACAGGAAACAATTGACTTCAGTAAGAGTCATTAGGTTGATCCATCGCTCTCCAGCAGTGGGGACAGATATAAGACAGCTATAATCACGAGCACTGCCTAAGATAGCCACCTTCAAAGCCTCACTTCAGCTGCACTCAGGCAGAACACACCAGCATTAGCTATGGAGTCCCATTACCGGGTCTGGTCCCTTTCAATTTCCCGTCCGATTTGTCTCCCGAGAACGCAGAGAGAGGGTCACGGACAATTACCTTTTATTTACAGATTTATTTATGCCTGTAATAAACGTGTTACTTAGCAACTTTTTCTTACTGAAGCCAATCTGCTTTTCAAAAGGACGTGGATACCGGATACCATTTTGCAATTATGAGGGAATTTGTCCGAATTTGGTGGATGAAAGACATGGCGTTTTTGCCTCCATTCTGTACCCCTGCTTATGATAGCTGACATATGGTAAACTTGTAGAAAGTCTTAGACTGGTTTCATTGTACCTACTCTGTGCTGCCTGCAACAGGCCATGCCAAGCGTCATCATAGCCCATGTGAACGCTAATAGTTCCAGATTTCCTTCAGCTCAAAGGGCAACCGATGCCCAATTATATAGTTATTAAACACAGCAAATTATTTCAACGTTTATTGTCCCTGGGCAATGTTATTAACCCACCGATGTCATAACTTCCACTTCTGCCATCTGGGGTTGGAACGAATGTGTCACTCACAAAGTGCTGCACATTTGAAGTAGCTGAAGAGAGGGACTGCAATATATGTATGCTTAAAAAAACCTTAAAGGCGCTGCATGTTCAATCCGACATCTACATTGGCCGTGCAGCATTTATGGTGATACGGCCTCTGCAGAAGTCAGGGCATTCTTACTACTTGCGCTTCGCAGAGCAGCGCAGAGCTGTTGAGCAGAGCTGTTGTGAAGGAAGCTGTCAAGGAAGTGAGTTTGTGTTAATACTGGACCTCCCAACCCCACCTACCGTCAACCAATCATGTCAATTCGGAGCAATACGGAGCCCTCCATATTGTCACAAGATTTGGGAGGCGCACGGCGATGCAGTACAGCTCTTAAATTGGACTCTTCATGCCTCCGGAGGTTCTGCAATTGTGTCACAACCTCCATTCGGAGCATAAATTGGCTTTTACCTTTATTACCTGCAAGATACACAGTTCTTAAAGATAGAGTCACCAAATGTACAAAATGACATGATTTGGGCATTTTGGTGACCTGTCAAAACTCGATATTAGTATACAACTTAGGTGAACTATCCCTTTAACACTACTTCACTGTGCTTCACTGTGTATTACAGTATGGATCTCTAGTGTGCAGAGCCCACTGGGACATTTCCTGTTTGTGGTTTCACTTGTTGGGCCTTTGAAGTGGGCTTTAATAATAGGACTGAACTGAACTAATGAAAATGCACCCAGTCACATTAAAAGGGAGCGTCAGCCTCAACACACACACACACACACACACACACACACACACACACACACACACACACACACACACACACACACACACACACACACACACACACACACACACACACACACACACACACACACACACACACACACACACACACACACACACACACACACACACACAGAGTGAGAAACACAGACGCTTCCTTTAAGCTGCCTCAAAGTTTACAGAAGTGGTTTCACTAATAAAAAGGGATTAGCAGGGCTACCTTCTGATGTCTGGGTGAACGTTGATGCACTAACCAACATTAAAGAAACCCTGAATGCAGTTTCTCACCGACGACACAAATACACCCAGAATGGATGACAGACAGAGGAATAATTGGAAGCGGAAAGGTAAGGGAAACAAGACATTTAGAATGATGTATTGCGGGGATTCTCCAGTGTGCACTTGGTTTGCCCCCACTAGACATTGTGTAGTGTTTCAGTGGTGTTGGTGGTCTTTTCCTTAATGAATCCACTTCAGTGCAGTTAATTCCCAGTCTGAAGCAGTGACAGTCTGGCCCTGGGGATGACATCTGTAAATCGTTCATTAACTTTTAACCAGCAGCAGATGTCTTTTAAAACACTTAGTATAACTTTAACATTTCCATTCACTCACTGTTCTGCACTCTAGGCTTTATGGATATCTCTAATTTCTATAAGGCACATCAAAGATGATATTCCCCTTTTATGACAATAAGTACCCATACATTTCAAGGGGAAAGGTTAAGGGAAGTGTTAAGCTGTTAAAATGAAGAGTATGTCAAGCATCTTCCTCCGTGCTCCTTTCCAACACCTGTGAAAGACCTTACTGTACGTTGAGGCCTTCGCCATTCCTAGCGGAGGCTACTGTTTCGCTGTAAGAGGTTGGTTTCACTCCTTTTCAGAGAACGCTACATGGGCGAACCGGGTATTATGGGTTACTTGAGCATCAACACCGTCGCCTCTTTCCCTCTGGAAAAATCATGTGTGACTTCAGAGGATTACTAGGAACAGGAAACCTGCGGTCGGTGTCTCCCAGGATGATATAGGACACAACGTTGTTTCATTCGCTACTGTGTGTCCATAAGCTGTCTGGCAGATACGGCCTCACATTTTCTAAGGGGCAATGATTATACAGTATGCATCACTAGGTTAATTAGCCATGACTGGCGTTAAACCTTTCTTGGCAAGCCAGCACATTTTGGATTTTTATACTTATTTATTTGATGTTTTGAAACCCTGAAAATGAATGAGATCTGATGTGTGCTCAAATAAAGAGGGGGTGAATGGGGGTGTGTGTGTATATGTGCATGCTCACATGTGTGTGTGTGTGAAGGAAGGAAGCACAGTAGGCAGTTGTATTGCCAAATCATGTGTAAGATAATGAGGGTGGAAATTAATGATACGGGGGTGACATCACAATGTGGCATTGCACCATCCGTGAGGACACGTCAAGTCAAAGACGGCTTACAGGCCGTTCACAGTGACGTCACGCTGTCACGGTCAATTGACCATATCGAATCTCCCTGGCTCGAAGGCAGCTTGTGTCATGCAGTGCACATTGCATGATTGATATCACAAATGTTTTTCAAATTACATAATTATATACTAATGCGGGAGGGACAAGCTAAAGCTAGCGCTCCTAGCTGCTCACGAACTGTAAGACTGAAAAGCTACATCAACAGTCCCATGAAATGTATTTTAATCAAACACATATGTCGTCCTGTGACCATATATTGGTCGAATCCTGAATATCAAACCTAGAGAATGTCAAACAAAGTACGCACTTTTATTTTGTCGTTTTTTGAAACAACGAAATCAGTAGATGAGCTCAAATGAACACGATACAACACTCAAACTGTTTCGCATGACCAGACACAAACAAGAGGCTCTTTTAAAGATATCTGTATTGTGGGATTCAAATAATATTTCAGCACAGAGGAGTAACAGTACGAGACAAAATTGTCACCGAACACAAAAGTACAAAATAGAATCAATAAATAAATCAAATATATACCATATAAATGTAATAGCTATGTGTTGGCTATGTTTATTATTTCGTTTTCAATCTTTTTGAATCTGTAGCTTGGTATTACATCCTTTTCTCTGAAACATTTAGAACGCTGAAGGAGTCAATACCGAAAATACAGTAATAGGTTTTGCAATTAGATAAACTCATCAACTATGTACACATGAGTTTGTTGCCATGCTAAGTCGAACAACTAACATGTCTTTATCCACACCATACAGTTAGAGCATTAAAGCGGTTCTGGACGTAAACATTTTGTGCTGAGAATAAAATACATTGCAACTACGCATGGTATTTCTTAACACGACTCTCAAAAAATGTACATAACGAACAAAAAGGCCATACACGGAACACTCCGCCTCCAATGGGGGAAAATAAGAGTTTGCTTTGAAATAAATACAGAAAAGTCTCAATTATTTCAAGATGTCACCTAATAGCCGTCACCCTTGTTGCTTCTGCCAAATCTCTCCTCTTCTCTTGATCCTCCTCTCATTCTATCTCTTCGCACGTTCTTCCTCTCTCCGTCAGAACCGTCGCCTTGACGTCTTCCATTGCCCCCATAGCGGGACCGTCATCACTGTTGTCAACATCCATCTCATTCCTCATTCTCCTTCTGCTCTTTCGGCGTCCTCAGTCTGTCAGTCGGTGTGCGTCGGTCTCCCCTCGTTGGTTTGTTCTCCCCAGACGTACATGACGTGTGAGCAAAGGGAACGAGTGTTTCTATGAGTTCTATGGTGTCACAGTGGGGTCAAAGGGGGGAGCTGATCTGTCAGCGGTACACTAAGATGCGGCACTCTGCGGTACGGGGGAAGCAGCAGAAGACAGAGAGAGACAGGGACAGAGGGCATATGTGTACTTTACTACAGCCATAGACATGTGTAGGGTCATTAAGATGGTGTAGTGTGACTGTGTGCTGGGGGGGGGGGGCGTGAGGAGTGGAGGTTTGTGGAGCAGCAGCTAGCAGCTTTGTGTTGTTTAGGTTCCAAGGGGTGGGTGGGTGGGGGGGGGCTCAGTCCTCTACTGGCTGGAGCTCATGGAGGCCAGGTGGTCACTATGCTGGTTCTGGGCCTGGAACCGAAGCCTCTGCTTGTTGGACTTCTTTGGTTCTTTGGGTCGGTGCTTCCCTGATCCTCCTGAAGCAGAAAGACAAGACGGAAAAGAGAGCCTATTAGAAGAGCAGTGCAATGTAAAAAAGAAACACATTAAAAACCTTTATTCCATCCCTTTGGTGTCTCTCTAAAACCAGCTAATGTGTATATATATATATATATATATATATATATATATATACACATAAATACACACACACACCATATATCTTGGTCCCCTCCTTACCCACTCAAAATATATCTTGGTCCCCTCCTTACCCACTCAAAACTAGCAGAGCTATGCCACTGGGCAGAGCGGTTGGCAGCAAGATTTTGCCTTTATTCAGCCCCATCACCTCTCTCTCTCTCTCTCTCTAGGGAAATTGCATAACACTCTTTCAGAACTGGAAAGGTCCTCATTCACAAGCCCAGGGTTAATGTATCTTAATGTATCCCAGGTGTCATTGGTGTGGGCAAAGCATGTTGGGAATCTGTGCTAATGGAACCGTGTGCGGCGGTACCTCGGTACCCATGGTTCCCTGTGACAGAGGCTACTGAACCAAAAGGCAACAGTTTGGCTGCCAAAAGACACAAATAATATAACGAGGTGTGTGTATGTGTGTGTGTGTGAGTGTGAGTGTGTGAGAGAAACAGACAGAGAGAGAGAGAGAGAAATAAAGAGAGGGAGAAGTGATGGGGCTGAATAAAGGTTGGCTTCGGGTGGTGGTGGTGGGGGCACAATCCTGCTGCCAACCCCTCTGCCCAGTGGCATAGCTCTGCTGGTTTTGACTAGGTAAGTGATCTGAAGAAAAATGAAATCTGATGGGGGGAAAACTAGAGTCAGGCTTGGATGATGAGATGCTATCTGGATCCTGATTTGGCACAGCAAGAAACAAGGCATGCTATGGTTCGCCGAGGGGGGAAAATACGGAAAAAGTTTACATAAATGGATGTCTCAACGGTAGGTTTGCAAAACCTGGCTCCGTGTCCTATTATTGCACTTGTTCATGCCATTTCACTAAGGAAAATAAGGCTAAAGTGTGTAATATGTGGCAGAATTACCCCCTCATATTGTCAGGTGTCAGTGTGCAGCGGTAGGACGGAGTCAGGCGCAGGACACAGAACTGAGTAAAAGACGTACTTTACTCGAAAAGAAACAACAATAATTTCCACGCAGGGAAAAACACACCAGCGCACAGAAGTCTAGAACACTAAACAAAGAACAAACACGCACAAAACCATGTGGGAACCAGAGGGTTAAATAGGGAATAAATGAAAACGTAATGGGAACCAGGTGTGTACAATCAAGACAAAACAAATGGAAAAAGAAACGTAGATCGGTGGTAGCTAGAAAGCCGGTGACGTCGACCGCCGCCCGAACAAGGAGAGGCACCAACGTCGGCGGAAGTTGTGACACATATGGCCTGGCCAAACACCAGCCATTTAAAAAAAGTCTGGTTCAATTGAATATCTCAGCACCGCACTGTAAAATATATTTTTTAATATTATTTCCAAGAAATGGGGACATATACAATTATTACAAATTATCTGTTTTCGCTCTTTTAACGAGAGTAACGTTACAGTTGCACAAATATCAAACAATTTCACTTCCACATTTCAGAGCCATTTCCTGCAATGAATTCAATCTAGCTAGCTATTTTTGGTCACATCGGCCATTCTGAGGGCGAAAAAATAACGTTGCCGACACGCAATATCTTATTAAAAAAAATCCCCTCTTCAGAGCATAAAGGATTTAAAATCACATCTCATGGAGAAAACATACATCTTGCTCTAACCTTTCCATGACCTCCAATTGAAAAACATTAACAGCAAAGTTGCTATGCTTGTTTGGTAAATGTCGCCTTCGATTCTTTGGGTGAGTTACAGTATGGTTATGCCTGTTAGTGCACGCGTAACGCTCAAGTCAACCTGGACCATAGGTTTCTTTTCCTAATTGCCATTTAAAGAGGTCATTTTCATTTGAAACAGTGTTGCTATGCGCTTCATAAACACAGCCTTCAGTACAATCAACTCAAGACGAATTACATTTGATGGCAATAAAGCAAACATTGCTGTATTAAAAAAGGCCTCTGTAGCTGGGCTAGGCCCATATGGGCCATTCCATGGAGCCATTAGGCTGTCTGCGTGTTGTGCGAGTTTGCCTGTAGTGCAAATAAATGCGTGAGAGCTCACTTAAAGACTTACAGTATAGCTTTCCTGGATAGTCAAGGTCACAGAAAGGATATAATCCACACGGCTTTAAGATGTTTGTGAACTACATGACACTTGTCTTACACCATGCACAAACACGACTACAACGTGTTCTTGGAAAAACAAGGGATTACACATCTCCATTACATTATATAGACCGCGATTCTATGTCACAGTACTGCTCATCTCATAAGACATAAGTAAGTAAGTTGTGTAAGTAAGTCAAGGCTGCCTCCAGACCTGGGTCAAAGATACACACTTTGTCAAACACTTACAAAAGCTTGAGCTGTTCTTCATTTGGTTTGCCCCAGTACAATGTAACCAATGGATAAAAAAAAGAAGGAAGAGTCCCAAAATACCAAAATAAATCGAGCACCCCTCAAAGTATTACCTTGACATATTATGTATTTGCCCCAGGTCTGAGGTCTGTCTGCCTCACGTCATTAATATGCTTCTCATATCTCAAAATATCTCATTTATTCCAGGACAGTGTGAACTGTAAAAACCAAAACGTCCGGAATGTCATCAGAGCTGTCCAAGTGAGCTGATGAACCTTTCTGTTTCGGTTTGACCACTGTGTCCATGAAAGCACGGACTACGCTGGGTTCTATTTCATAACCAGAGTTCTCTAGGCTGACAGCTAGAGGGCAACCAATACCAAGAGAACATAGATCTTCCCCCCTCTGCATCTGATATAAGGGTTGTGACATCGTATCAGGGTCTGTCTCTTTCACATTTAGCATTTACTACGGCATAACACGCTTTTATGATGGTATATTTACAACCAATGTAAACACTTAAGATGATTATACAAGCCAGAGTTCCTAGAATTATTCTTTTTTTATTTACCAGGAAATAAATGATTAAGAAGTCAACTCAATTCCTTTCCAAACAAGGAACAAATTCATAAATCTTAGAGCGAGTACAGATAATTTATCTTGGAAGGAACAGAAATCTTCGAAAAATTGCTATTTTTGTTTTACCCCACGCTGACCCAGAATTTAAACTTACTGCCAAAATTGAAGAATGGCTTTCATTTCAGAAAATACTTTTACTATTTTTTCCCCATTTTCTTTTCAGTTTTGGCCCCAGTTCGCATCACTTCTGCAATCCTTAATTGCATAATGTTTTTTTTGTTTGTTTTGTAGATAAAATCTGCCAACTAAAGCTTTGTATGTGGACGGGTTCATAGTCAGAGTAAATTGAACCAAACAAAACATTATAAGCAAATCAAAATGTTTTGTAGTTCTGAATCAAAAGCAGAAGCTGTTGTGGTGGCAGAGGATGACCTCACCATTATCACTGTATGTGTATTATTATATTAGTATTTGTGCCGGTGTGTGAGTAAGCCCAATCTTGGTTTCACTGCATGAGCCAGGTCTGGTTCTGGTAAAGTTCTTGCTACCTGAAGAAAGCTCTGGAGTGCGCTCCAAGCCTGCATTGTATCTGTGTATTTGTCTAAGACTAGGCTATGTACATGTGTGCCTGGGTGTGTACAGTCCTCCATATGAGCTCAAGGTCTTTGAGAAATGTGTCTTGGACCCTCTAATGTCACATACAATCTTATCAGCTGCCAAAGCACCTGTGAGAGGCAGATTAGACTTCCCTACATGCACTGGGGTGGGTGTTCCACCCTGACCTCTGCTGACCGGGACATTCCAGGACAAGTCCGGTTGAGATCCATCACTTACCATTTCTCTCTCTTTCTCTCTCTCTCTCCCTTTCTCTCATTCACATCTCTCTCTTTCTATCTCTGATGGTGGTTGAGACATAGCCAGATATCCCAACAGGAATGCTGTTCTGTAGGCCTGTTGTATAGTAACAATAACACTATGCTATCTCTCAGGAGATATGCCCATGGCACTCTTGAGTTGCGGTCCATTCAACTTGTCTAATTGAACAGCATTTTACACAGGGGAGAAAGACGGAGCCAAAACTCCCTTCACCTATCTCCAAATCCAATATCTTTGTTTTCGAGAACCGAATAAACCGGAGAAATGTATTTCTTACGATGAGTGAGTGTTTGAATTATGTAATAAATAACGTTCTGTTTTTCCATCATTAGGTTCATGTTCTGTTCTTCACGCTGCCAAGAATGGGCTCAGTTCAATGAGGACATTGACAAAAATAGACCTCGATAGAGAGAGAAAAGAAAAGGGATGATTATTTCGAAATACAGACCTGGTGGCTGCCACTGTGGGAGTGTGTACCTGCATGCAAATCTATAATCGCTGAGACCATGACCACTGTGTGTGTGTGTGTGTGTGTGTACTGACTGACTGGCAGCACGGCCAAGTGACTTCATCCACCCAGTGCTCGGACTCCAGCAGGCAGTGCACCAATCGAATGCCTAATCTTATCTGCTCCGCTTGCGGTTGGAGGAAATCGATGGGACCAACCTCGAGAAGGCATTAAGACGAACGGTAAATGTGTTCCTCCTCTTGAAGTGAACCCTCTCCACTCCTTTTGTTACCTCATCCCGCCAGTAAACTCCGCAATCATCCCGAGACCATCAATTCATATGTTTCTTAGGAGAAGGGGGTTGAGGGTAGGGGATCAAAACAATTCCGAAGAAGATTCTGGTGGATTTAGTACGGAAAAGCTGGAATTTTGCTTCATAAACATGCCAAAGCGAAAGCCATTATTTGTGAGGGTAGGAGGGGACTACTGGCGCCAGCGAGATTTGATTTCAGTGGCCGAAATTGGATTAGCAGCCATTAAAGGTCTCCTCACACATACATTTATAATGCCGTGAAGGGGAACATATCTCTAGCCAGCTCCTCTCACTCACACCGACGAGCTCTTCTGTCTGGAGGAAGATACCATTTTACATACACTCCATGGACAGTGTGTGTATGTGGGTAAGGACATGTGGTGAGCCAAGGTCTACAGATGTTCAAGCGAAAAGTTATGATCTAAAAGTGACAGAGAGTTTAGAGAGTGAGTAACAGAGAAGAGGGGGGAAGAGGAGGAGGATGATAATGAAGAAAAAGGAAGAAATGTAGCGGGGGCTTTTGAGTGACAGTGTATGAGAGAGAGAGGTAGGAAAGAGGGCGAGGGAGGGGGGAGAAGGAGAGAGACAAAGACATTTGGAAAAAATAGTTGGGAATTGGGAAAGATAGAGATGTGCTGGCCAAAAAGAGAAAGAAAAAACACCCTCTTTGTCCAGAGAGGACAATCTTTTACGAGAACAAGTCCATCTTGCCAACCGGATGACAAGAGGCTATCTGCACAGCGTCATTTAGCCTAACAAGATTACTCTGAATCGTACTTTCTCCTCTCTCTCTCTCTCTCTCTCTCTCACTCTTCTCTTTCTCATTCTCTTTCCTCCAGTGCTCTGCTTACAATCATCCATCCTGCTTAGCAGGGAAGATTTAAAACATATGCATTCCGATTTAAAAAGCTAATGTTGGGATTAGGTGGGTCATTATTTTCTCATCTATGCGGCGGAGATTAAGCAGCAGGTCAGTCCACCGGTCCTGCCTTTGAAGCTCCATTTCGCTGACAATAAGTCAAATCGAAAACCCAACTCGGAGATTAGCGTCTTTAGCAGGGAGAAGCCCCGGAAAATAATGCATGACTGACACAGTGATTAATCTGCCCGATGGGTAATATGGAGTTGGATTTTTTCCTCCTTCGAGCTGCTGAATGACTGTGACAAAGACAATGGAACGTTCCCCAGGATCACTATCCAGGAATGGTCCGGTATCCAAGAATGGTCCAGTGTTGAGGGAAGGGCACTGTCTGACGATGAAACCATTCAGTGAACTTTCAGTCAACGCTCAGTCAGTTTCTGATCTGTCAACACTGAGTATGCATACTTAGACTTTGCTAACGAGAGAGCTACCTGTAAATATTTGGTCAATATGTGGCTAACCGCTAACACCACATCGCTAACAACCTTAACATAGGCAAGCCAGCAGACCAGGCCTCAATTTTGGAAATCAAAACGGAAACCTCTGCAGAGTCACTCACAACTCTGCTCCCCTGAATGGTACCCCTCTCTGGGTTAAATTGGCGCTTGCTCACCACCTCTGGCTCTACTTTACGGATGGTGTCACTACGGCAACGTCAGAGGGCCACGCAGAGCGCAGGCGTGATGACTAGTCCGCTGTGTCTGATACACCTGAAACTCAAAAGAGAGCTGCACAACATCATCTACGGTCTGCTATCTTCCCCTGACTGACTCACACGCATCTGGGCCTAAATACATGGAGCTGCTACCCCGCGGAACCATCAGAAAAGGAGGAATAATTCGCTTGAGTTAACTAACGAATGGCTAAATGTTGTGTTTCATTTCTGACGAGCAAAATAAAAAAGCTCTGTCGTTATGTGTGTGTGTCAGTGGTTGAGCGTGCCCGTGTGCGTATGTGTGCGTGCATGTGTGTGGCTCTGCTAGTGTGTGTGCTGGTGCGAGCGGGTGTGTGTGTGTGAGTGTTAGCGAGCTGTGGATAGCTGTAGCAAACCAGCGGGTGGTGTAAAAGGAGACCGGGGGTCCAATTAAACATTCAAGGGGACTATGGGTGGAATATTACACATTTATCATCCTGGCTGGAATAATAAGGCAGGTGGGGCTCTCATTCTCATGCTTTCATTGTGAGGTGTCTTCCATTTTCGGATCACAATACATGATTTGATCTCACTCATTCATTTCATTGAATCAATTTTATGTCAATATTTCCTGCGTGCCTTAGAAAGGTGCCTTGGGGGGGGGGGGGGTAGAAACAGAATCGTTGATCTTCGTTCCATCGCACCGTTTACATATCAATTGATAGACGCAGGGTAATTCCCTAATGAAACAAACCATTTTAAACAGGGAAACATGGTGCTGACTTGGTCGCATTCTTGACTCTCCCTTTGTTTGGAGTAGAAGCACATTGATTGCCTCTGCGATTCATTATTTTACGCCATGCCATTAAACAGTAAAAGCTAATAAAAACAGGACTTGGCAGTGCACTTTTACACACTCTGCCTTTTAAAAACCAGCCTTGGCACCCTTTAACTAAAGAGAATGAAGAACTCCCACTCCAGAGCACCCCAATTCTGTCCCTTCGTAAAACCCCACCTACCCAGTCTTAACTGTACACTTTTAGAAGCCCGCTCGCTAGCACCGAGAGACAAAACATACGTATCCTGCCATGGCGTTGACCTCCTCACACTAAGGATTAAACAAACTATTGGATGGAACATTTGTTTTTCATTTCAGGATGGTGAAGATGCATTTCCTGCTGGGGGTGTTGAGTGGGCCTGAGTCGGGGGCCCAAAGGTGGGGAGAAGAGCAGGTAGGGGGCAGGCAATACGTGTTCTGAGTGGTGGGAGTTTCTCTGGATCTCTGGACCCCACAAGGAGGAGGGTTCTTCTGCTAACGCTCACGGTGCCGTCTGGAAGACCCTTCCTAACACGGACACACACATAGATTGTGTAATATATACTGTACTCACACTATCATGAGCCCCGCTGAGTATGTATGCACTATGGTGCATACACACGCACGCACGCACAATTGAGTGTATCCTCTTCCAGACAGAGGGGCTCACATACACTGAAATAACAAGGCTGTGTCAACAGTGCATTATACATACATAAAGAACATCATGTCTGCGTTGTGAGGACGCCAAGGGGGAATAACGGGCGACCCAGAGTCTGCCACACACAGCCTGTCTGTCTGCTGTCTGGGGCATGTGTGTGTGCTCTCCTCTCCCTGGCTCCCTGGCCTACAACAGCCCCTCTGGTCTACCCCCCCCACCACCACATACACACACACCACAACTTCCCCCTGGGGCCTGGGGGGGGGGGATCTAAGAGGAAATTGTCCGGCATGATTCACCGCTTTATACCTAATTTCTCCACCGTGTCCCTTCATCCCACTATCCTCCACTTCATCCTCTGGGAAAACGGAGGGGAGGGGAACCCCCCCCATGTCTGGACACAGAGCACAACTGTCCCGTAAAGAGGAACTAGGCCCTAACGAAGAAGGAGCCATGCTAAGTCAGACGGGCTTAGACGCTAAACCAGAGAGAGGGGCTGTGGGGATCACAGGCACAATCCCCGTGCTATAGCGGATGACAAGGGACTCAAGGATATAACTTTGTTTTTTGCATAACTCTGGACGTTTTTCACCCCATCTCCTTCGACAATGCACTTACAAAGACTAGAAAACACCACAAACCATTTTGTAAAATGTGGTATTCTCTCGACTAGACAAAGTCTAATTTGAGCCTTGAAGTCTCAGTCTGTTTGATGTCCTAGCAGAGCTCCTGTTGTGTGTATGTTTTCATTAGAGACCCAGAGCAGTCAGTACTCAGTAGTCCCTGATCCTCACTAAGGCCTGAGCTCCATCAGAAGCCTGTCAAGCGCCAGTCAAGCAGACAGCTGACTGAAGCTGACAGATCTCACAGATCCTGTATCATCCAGCTATAGGCTGCTGCTGTAGTCTCTTCTCCTCTCCTACCCAGGCACCAGCCATCTCCCTGTCTGTCAATAATACTCCCAATACCCCTCCACACACTCAAACACAAACAGGGGGCTTTCCTGACGTCTTGACATACGGAAAACATTTGATGGGTTTGTCCTATGTCCTTCATTGATTACAGTGAAGTTTCCATTTCGATGGCCGTTTCAGGGTCTCACCTCGAATAAGAGAGAGTTGTGTATTTCAGGCACCAACATCCTTCCAGAGAGGTATGACGGTAAGGAGATTTGTATGATGCTCATAGAGTGACTCGTGATCCCATTCAACCGCAATACCCAGCCTCAAGGCCTATTGGGGTGGGGTTATGATCCCAAAACCTGCCACCAACGAAGCAAACTAGGTGCACTTTACAAGGGGATTTAAAACATCAACGATAGGGCACCTGGGATTGGTCAAACTCCCTTTTGAGTAATTCACATAGAAGTCTGAGAGGTTGGACGAGCCATGGAAGAATCTATGGCTTCTCAAGTTTTTCCCTTTTGTATATACACAATCACATTTCAAATCAAATTAAATGTTATTTGTCACATGCACCGAATACAACAGGTGTACCTTACCGTGAAATGCTTACTTACAAGCCCTTAACCAGCAATCCAGTTTTAAGAAAATAAGAGTTAAGAAAATATTGACTAAATAAACTAAAGTAAAAAAAGTAACTCAATGAAATAACAATAACGAGGCTATATACAGGAGGTACTGGTAAGCTTTTTTCGGTCAAAAGAGACAGTGGCAGAAACATTATGTACAAAATCACACACAAAATAGCACAATTGGTTAGGAGCCTGTAAACGGCAGCCATCCCCTCACCTCAGCCATGTAATAAAACACGTATTACAGTTACAGACAGTCCAAACGGTTGCTGTCTCCTCAGAGCCCATGGCGTATTGCTTTGGTGTGTTGAGTTGAGTACAACCTTTATGAGCCGGCTTCTACTTAAGTGCTCTGCTTCTCCTTCCCTGTATTTGTCTGTGTTCACAAACACTGACACACACACGCACGTATGCTCGCTCGCTCGCACGCACACACACACACACACACACACACACGCACACTGAGAAGCAGCTGGCAGGCCTGTAGTTGTTGCTTTGTTGTGTCTGTGTGTCTGTTCCCTGGGTCCAAGCTCCTGGACATGAGTGGGTCAAAAGCCGCAGCCTCTCTCTGTGAATCATCAGGCTCTAATTAAAAGCTGTGATGTCTCTATAAAGACCAGGCCCGCCAGAGATGGATGGAGAGAAGGAGAGGGGGGAAGAGAGAAAGGGGGGAGTAAGAGAAAGAGGGGAGAGAGTGGGAGGGGGGAGGGAGAGGGGCTTCTGGTGGCTGTGCCGATGCAACTGTGCACCAGATGTTCCTAGCCGGCCCCCTTCCCTTCTCCTTACAGCCAGCACACTCAAGGGGGTGGACGCGGACACGCTGATGTTCCCCTCAAAAATGTACCACCACGCTAAAATGTTCTCCTGTGTTGTCTGTCATTCCGATTGTCATTGTCGTATAGTGCTTGCATCTCTGAAAGATGTGTGTATGTTTGAGTAAGAGAGAGAAAGAAAGAGAGAGAAAGAGAGAGAAGACAAGGGTAGAGTAGATAAACAAAATCTACACTATGTCCTTTTCTGTACATAGGCAAGTGTGTGTGTTTGTGTGTGTGTGTGTATGTGTGTTTGTTAATACGTGTGTGTGTGTGTGTGTGTTGGTATGCTATGTATGGTCTGTACGTGGCGATGAAAGCGTGTTCGGGCCACAGTCAGAGAGCTGGAGGTCTGGCAAACAGAGATGCATCCCGGACAGGGGCCATGGAGATGGTTACTTACATTTGAACTCATCAACTCAATGTGAGTCTGTTGAAGCACCTAAGACTGCCTCAGATCTCATCTCTAGATATAGAAACCACTGACAAACCACCAATGCCCTAAAACCTCCAATGAACCCTCAGCAGAGAACCTGGCTTTACAGCCCTAACAATGTAATGGACAATATCACACTGTGACAGTACATTTCTCCCATTTGTGAAACATGTTGATGGGGACTTGAAACGTTTTCCTTCTGCTCTGCTCCCCCTCCAGTGTGCTGCCACTTTGTTTGTTTGTGTACGTCTGTTTTTGATGGGGCTGTCACTGTTTGGGCATTTGCCGCCTCATTTCCTCCCAGCCAGAACCTCAGACAGGGAGGCTTTCCTGAACTTCGTGACATACATTCCTACTTCGTGACATACAAATCATCTTGATTGAACCCATTAAATCTGTCTGTTGTTCCATGGATGTTTCCTTATATAACGTATGAGATTTCATCTTAACACGCCCCTAAACGTTCTCAACCTTATGGCAGAAAATCAAGCAATAATTAATATGGTCATCGCCGTTAAAATGAATGAGAGAAAAAAAAAATGCCTGGGATTTCCATGTTGTAATGTGACTACATGCGCCTAGAGAGGCCGTTCGGTAAAACGACTAGTTTGTCGGGCCAAAGAGTGGGAGAAATAAAAGACTCCCCCCACTAGTTCTTCCTGCTTGGAACCGACCAGATGACAATAATGTGGAGAATGGAGCCCCAGTGAGCACTAATGCACCCCCTCCTCCTCCACCCCCCTGGTCTTTGAAAGGCCTCCACATGTTTATGGCTCATGCCTGTGGTATGACGATGGATTCTCCATATAAAAGCCAGCAAGGATCATGGGGTGTTTCAAATATTGCTCTCCAAAGACAGTTGCTGACAAAATGACAGTGGCCATATTTATTTTGGTCAGGGAGCAGGGCACTTTGTGGGGAGTTAATCAGAGACTCCCTCCTCCGAAGCCTCCTTTGAGGAATGCAACCACGGCAGAGAAGGACCGGAGACTACTGGTAATGACTTTCTCCTCCAGTGGAAGATTTAACACTGCGAAAATGCTCGAGAGGCAGAAAAATAAACCCAAAGTTTGGTCAGGGAACCGTCAGTATAAATCAAGTGTTGATTGGCTGTCCAGACATGCGCTTGGATAATCAATTTCCATCCGGTTAAGAGATGCAAAGAATAATATAATAAGTGCTTATAGGAAAAGGAATGCTCTATGGCTGCAACTGGTAGGGACTGAGGATGACGGAAGCAGAACTTCTGTGTTCATTTGTGAGTGCGACCGCAGCGTTGGCTATAACTGCCATTGGCACAGGGCTGCAGAGGTCCCGGCCAATCCAATGACAGGTTGATGTCTTTCCTTCGGACCCGTGATCCTCTATCTGAGTCTCAGAAACACAGCAGTAAACGCTCTCTAACCTCTCTACCTCGCCATTCGAACATATTCCAAATCTCAAGCTCAGAGGTAAAATGAATGTCACACAACGCTTAACGACGTCCTCATTATCATCGAGAGCTACCTGTTCCTGAATATCCCTGACTCATCACGTCTTAATGAATAATCTTAATGAATAATTCCAGATACATTACATGTCACCAGCTCTGGAGAACAGCGGTGATGTCAGAGGCGGACAGAGCTGCCCTGTGTCTGCGAGGAGAGGGCGAGGTGGGAAGCATCAGGGCGCGGCACTCCTGAAGGCCCCACTTCGAAGCTACCGTGTCGGACGTGCCGAACGGGCTAATTAAATGAAGATTAGGGCATGGCTCTCGCAGTCACAACAGGATGCCGCGTGGGGCACGCATAATCACTCTGACAGGCCAGCAGCCAATTAGTGCTCTCTGTCTGCCCTGGGAAAGCACTTGCCGGCCCACTCCCGCTGGCGGGAAATACATTTATCTGGATTTTCCGTGATATTACCCGGGCCGGAGTTCGCCTGTTAATCATCGGCCCCATTCCGGATCTGCCACAGAATCATCAGGACTCAGGAATCATCATCTACAAATCATATTTTTTCTTTCCTGAGAGCATTTAAGAGGTTTGGTTGAGTGTGGTGGCAGAGGCAGAGGCAAAGCACTTGCTGTTTGGTTTGGACGAGGCCTGTCCCATGAACTTCTCTGTGGAGGAAAAGGAGCGCACTCCATAAGAGAGGAGTTAGCTCTTCAGTGAAAGTCTGTCAGCCTGTGTTCTGCGAACTGGCATGATGATGGCAGCAGGAGAGGGAGCGGGCTATGTCTGACAGGCACACAAACATCCAGAAATTAGTTGGGGGATATTGATTTTCCAAACCGACAAACACAGGCCAGAGTCAGATTTGATCAGCGGATTGCCTTTGCCAGCACCTAAATCTCTTGGCTTTCTGACCGTAAACAGGCAAATTCTGTGTGACACAGTACACATACACAGACACGCACACACGCTAGAGCTTGTAAATAAGAACTTGTAAATAAGAACTTGTATGTAAGCGTTTCACTGTATGGCTTACACCTGTTGAATTCTGTCATGGGACAAATAAACTTTGATTTGATTCGACACACACACATAAAACACACACACGTCGAGCGAATCCTAGCTTGAGCTTGTTGGTGTCACGGACGGTGTGTGTTACAGACAGGCGGCCGCGCTTCCTCCCAAACGGATTTGGGGCAGTCACGCTTCTCAGTGCATCGTTTTACAGGAGGACCAAACCGACCGCCACACATGGTACCCAGACGGAGACGGCCAGGAGGTCCACAGAGCTGTGTGTTCCCTACAGAACCACACTACAGAACCACACTGGGGTAGACAAAATCTATAAGACCCACACTTAGAGTTAGACAGAACCTGGTCCACAGGCCTGTGTGTTTATTTCACAACCACACCAGGTTTGACAGAACCTGTGGAGACACTGAGGTGGCTGCTGAGCACCGAGCTGCTGCCTATCACTCTCTGTCCGATTCCATAGCTCTTTAACAGCTGACGAAGACCTCACAGGCATTCTAGCGTTCATCTAGCCATGTTACTTTATATGGACACTGACATACCGTCCATGGGAGGGGTGCGTCACTTGAGTGGGTTGAGTCACTGACGTGGTCTTCCTGTCTGGGTTGGCGCCCCCCTTGGGTTGTGCCATGGCGGAGATTTTTGTGGGCTATACTCGGCCTTGTCTTCGGACGGTAAGTTAGTTGGTGGTTGTAGACATCCCTCTAGTGGTGTGGGGGCTGTGCTTTGGCAAAGTGGGTGGGGTTATATCCTGCCTGTTTGGCCCTGTCCGGGGGTATCATCGGATGGGGCCACAGTGTCTTCTGATCCCTCCTGTCTCAGCCTCCAGTATTTATGCTGCAGTAGTTTATGTGTCGGGGGGCTAGGGTCAGTCTGTTACATCTGGAGTATTCTCTTGTCTTATCCGGTGTCCTGTGTGAATTTAAATATGCTCTCTCTAATTCTCTCTTTCTTTTTTTCTCTCGGAGGACCTGAGCCCTAGGACCATGCCTCGGGACTACCTGGCATGATGACTCCTTGCTGTCCCCAGTCCACCTGGCCATGCTGCTGCTCCAGTTTCAACTGTTCTGCCTGCGGCTACGGAACCCTGACCTGTTCACCGGACGTGCTTGTTGCACCCTCGACAACTACTATGATTATTATTATTTGACCATGCTGGTCATTTATGAACATTTTAACATCTTGACCATGTTGTGTTATAATATCCACCCGGCACAGCCAGAAGAGGACTGGCCACCCCTCATAGCCTGGTTCCTCTCTAGGTTTCTTCCTAGGTTTTTGGCCTTTCTAGGGAGTTTTTCCTAGGGAGTTTTTCCTAGCCACCGTGCTTCTTTCACATGCATTGCTTGCTGTTTGGGGTTTTAGGCTGGGTTTCTGTACAGCACTTTGAGATTTCAGCTGATATACGAAGGGCTATATAAATACATTTGATTTGATACTGAAATACTACAAATACTGAAGTACTAATACTGTATAACAAGTTACCAATACTTTCAACTTTTTTTCATAGGCTGTGATGATTTCTCTACGGAAAGAAAATGTACAGTACACATACAGTATGAATTGCACACTTGTGAAGACACGGACACACACACACACACAAGTGGTTTTCCAACGAGAAGCATTTGCCGCCTGGCTAAGGCAAGGCAAGGCAAGTGCTCGGGCCTGTTCTGAGAAGTTTAGCTAAGTGTATGATTGATGATAGTGCGATGGAGGGCTTGGCCTCAGATGAGCTCTACAGCAGAGAAGGTTTCTCCTCTTACACACAGGGGAGATCATTATCCCCCACCACACTGGCCTACTACTGCTGCTCCTCTCTGCTTCCAGCACAGGTACCTAATCCAATGACCATAGACAATCATTATGGGGTCTCTCTTTCTCTAACAGTCTGCCTTACATTCTCCCTCTCCACCCTGTCGCCATGGTGCCTGGGAGTCTTGCTCATCTCATCTCTCTGTCTTTGTGTGGCTAGAAATAATCCACTCTGGGCTGACTAATAATTATTTTGCCTATTTACACAGAAAATGAAAACAAGAGTTACACAAATGTCGCGCTTGTCAATGACAACTAGTGACTTTGGAGCCGTCTGTGAATCTGAAAGCGGATTTGTCGAGCAGTAGAAAATTAGCCAATGAGTTTCAATGGCGTGTTTGTGTAAGACCTTACTACTCAGCCTAAATCCAAAAACCAGGCATTACAGAAAGATAAAGTAGGCGTTTTTAGAGTTTAAACATTTTAAGTTGTTTACACTACATCTAATACTATTAAAATGGAATAACTCATCACTTGGAGGTTAGGAGAAAACGGAGGGGAGGGCTGACTGTAATGAATTTAAGCAGAAAGAGGAAGTTACAGTGTAAAAGAGAGAGAGAGGTAGAGAGAGGGAGAGAGTGGGTGAAAGAGGGAGAGAGAGAGAGAGAGAGAGAGAAAGAAAGAGATGGATATGGAGAGATGTACTTGTTACATCCCTGTTTGTAAACAAGAGTCTGATGACAGGATTGATGTTTATATATTTTTATGATTGCAGTGAAATCTCCTGAGGGAGAATCCTAATGGTGCCAATACTGAGCAGCCTCAGACTCCAGAGAGAGAGAGAGAGGCCCCAAGAGCAGAATTTAGACAGCTGGAAGTGAATAATAAGAACACATACAGTTGAAGTCGGAAGTTTACATACACTTAGGTTGGCGTCATTAAAACTCGTTTTTCAACCACTCCACAAATTTCTTGTTAACAAACTATAGTTTTGGCAAGTCGGTTAGGACATCTACTTTGTGCATGACACAAGTAATTCTTCCAACAATTGTTTACAGACAGATTATTTCACTTATAATTCATTGTATCACAATTCCAGTGGGTCAGAAGTTTACATACACTAAGTTGACTGTGCCTTTAAACAGCTTGGAAAATTCCAGAAAATTATGTCATGGCTTTAGAAGTTTCTGATAGGCTAATTGACATCATTTGAGTCAATTAGAGGTGTACATGTGGATGTATTTCAAGGCCTTCAAACTCAGTGCCTCTTTGCTTGACATCATGGGAAAATCTAAAGAAATCAGCCAAGACCTCAGAAAAAAAATTGGAGACCTCCACAAGTCTGGTGCATCCTTGAGAGCAATTTCCAAACGCCTGAAGGTACCACGTTCATCTGTACAAACAATAGTACGCAAGTATAAACACCATAGGACCACGCAGCCGTCACAACGCTCTGGAAGGAGATGCGTTCTGTCTCCTAGAGATGAACGTACTTTGGTGCGAAAAGTGCAAATCAAATCCCAAAACAACAGCAAAGGACCTTGTGAAGATGCTGGAGGAAACAGGTACAAAAGTATCTATATCCACAGTAAAACGAGTCCGATATCAACATAGCCTAAAAGGCCGCTCAGCAAAGAAGAAGCCACTGCTCCAAAACCTCCATAAGAAAGCCAGACTACGGTTTGCAACTGCACATTTGGACAAAGATCGTATTTTTTGGAGAAATGTGCTCTGGTCTGATGAAACAAAAATAGAACTGTTTGGCCATAATGACAATCGTTATGTTTGGAGGAAAAAGGGGGAAGCTTGCAAGCCGAAGAACACCATCCCAACCGTGAAGCAAAGGGGGTGGCAGCATCATGTTGTGGGGGTGCTTTGCTGCAGGAGGGACTGGTGCACTTCACAAAATAGATGGCATCATGAGGGAGGAAAATTATGTGGATATATTGAAGCAACATTTCAAGACATCAGTCAGGAAGTTAAAGCTTGGTCGCTAATGGGTCTTCCAAATGGACAATGACCCCAAGCATACTTCTAAAGTTGTGGCAAAATGGCTTAAGGACAACAAAGTCAAGGTATTGGAGTGGCCATCACAAAGCCCTGACCTCAATTCTATAGAAAAAGTGTGTGCGAGCAAGGAGGCCTACAAACCTGACTCAGTTACACTAACTCTGACAGAAGGAATGGGCCAAAATTCACCCAACTTATTGTGGGAAGCTTGTGAAAGGCTACCCGAAACGTTTGACCCAAGTTAAACAATTTAAAGGTAATGCTACCAAATACTAATTGAGTGTATGTAAACTTCTGACCCACTGGGAATGTGATGAAAGAAAGAAAAGCTGAAATAAATAACTCTTTACTATTATTCTGACATTTCACAGTCCTAAAATAAAGTGGTGATCCTAACTGACCTAAGACAGGGAATGTTTACTAGGATTAAATGTCAGGAATTGTGAAAAACTGAGTTTAAATGTATTTGGCTAAGTTGTATGTAAACTTCCGACTTCAACTGTACATTGACTATTGGCGAAGTGAGGTCAAAGATCAGAGAAAGATGGAATGATATCGAGCATTGGAAAGAGACTTCACCTGTAATTTAAATAGATTTTTATTTGGATTTAATGTAATGGACATACACAACATAGTCCAAATTGGTGATGTGAAATGAAAAAAAATGACTTGTTTCAAAAACTTCAAAAAATGCTATGAAGCCCCTAAATAAGATCTGGTGCAGCCAATTACCTTCATAAGTCACATAATTAGTTAAATAAAGTCCACCTGTGTGCAATCTAAGTGTCACATGATATGTCATATGATCTCAGTATATACACCTGTTCTGAAAGGCCCCAGAGTCTGCAACACCACTAAGCAAGAGGCACCACCAAGCAAGCGACACAATGAAGACCAAGGAGCTCTCCAAACAGGTCAGGGACTAAGTTACGGAGAAGTACAGATTAGGGTTGGGTTACAAAAAAATATTTGGAACTTTGAGCATCCCACGAAGCACAATTAAATCCATTATTAAAAAATGGAAAGAATATGGCACCATAACAAACCTCTCATCACCCCCCCCCCCCCCCCCCCCCCCCCCCCCTGAGAACACCATCCCCACAGTGAAGCATGGTGGTGGCAGCATCATGCTGTGGGGATGTTTTTCATCGGCAGGTAAATACAGGGAAATTCTTGAAGGAAACCTGTTTCAGTCTTCCAGTGATTTGAGACTTGGACGGAGGTTCACCTTCCAGCAGGACAATGACCCTAAGCATACTGCTAAAGCAACACTCGAGTGGTTTAAGGGGAAACATTTAAATGTCTTGGAATGGCCTAGTCAAAGCCCAGACCTCAATCCAATTGAGAATCTGTGGTATGACTTGAAGATTGCTGTACACCAGCGGAACCCATCTAACTTGAAGGAGCTGGAGCAGTTTTGCCTTGAAGAATGGGCAAAAATCCCAGTGGCTAGATGTGCCAAGCTTATAGAGACATAACAAGAGACTTGCAGCTGTAATTGCTGCAAAAGGTGGCTCTACAAAGTATTGACTTTTGAATAGTATTGAATAGTTATGTATTGAATAGTATTGAATAGTTATGCATGCTCAAGTTCTCTGTTTTTTTGTCTTATTTCTTGTTTGTTTCACAATAAAAAATATTTTGCGTCTTCAAAATGGTAGGCATGTTGTGTAAATCAAATGATACAAACCCCCCAAAAATCTATTTTAATTCCAGGTTGTAAGGCAACAAAATAGGAAAAATGCCAAGGGGGTGAATACTTTCGCAAGCCACTGTACTTAACCCATTTAAAAGACCCCAAACAAAGCAACACCTTGAAGCTGAAATCCTTAATGGTGACACTGCCACGCCCATTTGCAATATTACAACAACAAAGAAGTTACTGCAAACAACAAATACAGTTTTTTTCCCCCTCTGAAATCATTGCATCATATGTACAGCAATTGTTTTTACCATGCTGCGCGACGTCTCTTCAGCTTGGCAACAGAAACAATAACAACGGTGGTGGGGTGAACATTGTGCCGTTTCCCCCCAATGCAGATTTAATCTTTAACTAAATACAGAATTAGTAATCATAGCCTGGCAATTGAAACATGACGCCATAAAAAAACATGGCTGGCCAGAGCGACTATGTCATCCCTGTGGGTCGGGAGAAATAGAAATTGAAGAACACTTTCTAATCTTCTGCCCCAAATACATATTGGTTAGAGATTTCTTCTTCCCCAAATGAAAAATGTTAATGTCCACATTCACAGAACAATCAAACAAAGATAAACTTATACTCTATACTTTTGGGGGAAAATATCTGATGTGTATGAGTTTGCAGCACAATATGTCACAGCTTGCCACAAGCTAAGGGAAGAAACATTACATTTGTTTGTACTAATTTCTCCATGTACTATAATAGACATTTTTGTTTCTTGAATTAGATTTTTGAACGTATTTTTTCCCCAATTCTTATTGTTGTGTATCACTTTGCTTTGGCAACATTGACCTTGTCATCATGCCATTAAAGCATATTGAATTAGAGAGAGAGAGAGAGAGAGAGAGAGAGAGAGAGAGAGAGAGAGAGAGAGAGAGAGAGAGAGAGAGAGAGAGAGAGAGAGAGAGAGAGAGAGAGAGATGTACTTGTCACATGCCTGTTTGTAAACCAGTGAATCTGATAGGATTGCTGGGAAATCTCCTGAGGGAGAATCCTAATAGCTTCAATATTGAGCAGGTTCAGACTCCAGAGACAGAGAGTAAGTGCACAGAAAGAGACGGTGATGGAGAGAGAGGGGAGAGAAAGCGGGAGACTGCGAAAGCGCACGTGAGAGAGAGAGAGAGAAGTCAGTGTGTCATTGCAGAGGCCAATGGAACAGCTATTAATAAGGCATGTTTATGGCCCTTTCAGCAGACCACCCTGGGGAGAGAGGAGAGGATGGAAGCAACAGAACAGCAGTCTGTCTACCTACCCTGAGGGAGGGAAGAGGTGAGGAGAAGAAGAGTGGCACCCAACAGCAGTGGTGGAAAAAGTACCCAGTTGTCATACTTGAGTAAAAATAAAGATACCTTAATAGAAAATGACTTAAAAGTGAAAGTCACCAAGTAAAATACTACTTGAGTAAAAGTCTAAAAGTATTTGGTTTTAAATATACTTATGTATCAAAAGTAAATGTAATTGCTAAAATATACTTAAATATCAAATATAAAAATAAAACTAATTTCAAATTCCTTATATTAAGCAAACCAGACGCCACAATTTTCTTGATTTTTAAAATGTATGGATAGCCAGGGGCACCCTGCAACACTTAGACATAATTTACAAACGAAGCATATGTGTTTAGTGAGTCTGCCAGATCAGAAGCAGGAAGGATGACTAGGGATGTTCTCTTGAGAAGTGTATGAATTGGACAATTTTCCAGTCCTGCTAAGCATTCGAAATGTAACGAGTACTTTTTGGTGTCAGGGAAAATGTATGGAGTAAAAAGTACATTACTTTCTTTAGGAATGTAGTGAAGTACAAGTATAAAGTTGTCAAAAATATAAATAATAAAGTAAAGTACAGATATCCCAAAAAACGACTTAAGTAGTACTTCAAAGTATATTTACTTTAGTATTTTACACCACTGCCCAACAGGGAGAAGCAGCCAAGCAAAAATACCAACTCTTTGGTTGTCTGGTAACTCCAGGCAGCCTGGTCTCATAGACTAGACGTAACACAGTAAACGGAAATCCAGGACACTCAAATTAGTATGATATGTTATGTGCGGTATGGTTACATGAGACACAATGTCACAGGAAGATGTTACATCTACCCCTGAGTCCAGGTTTCAGTGACGCCATGCTAGCTGAGTCAGAATATACCCACTCATATCAACGTAGATCATTTGGTAATAATTGGTTGACATTGATCAATGAGATAGATTACAACCTATATTAACCCGCTCAAAAAGACAGCCAAAAGCACATTGAATTTCCAATGTCCTATCACTATGATTTCAACCATTTAAAAGCAAAACCAAATTCCAATTAAAATTTTTGGTTTAGTTGTCATCCAAAGTTTATCACAGTGCTTTCAATCATTTTTAAAGCATGGCAAGGTTCAAATTAGAATACAATGTCAGATAGTATGTTTATTTGTACAACATATTAATGTGTAATCACTGTGCTTCATCTAATAGCACAACCAAATGACCTGGATTGCAGATTCTCCACAGATTATTACAGCGATTGTGAAGATCTCACAAACCTGCGACAACCTATTCATCCTATCTTAAACATGCGCACTTTATATAATTACATAAGAAATGTATAGCTACAGTAACCTCAAAATGTGGCCATGGATGTGTAACTACTATTGAGGTTGAATGATACATTCGTTTGTAAGATAGCCTTAACTTTAGGCTATTTACTGTAAAAGTAACATTGAATTGTGTTCGGTTGACAACGAAAAAATTATCTACGTTTAAAGGAGATGTATTTACTGCTTGGATAGTTCCACCGCAGCCTCTTGTTTCATCCTATTCTTCAACTTTTATTTTTGGTTGAGTTGGAGATGTGAATCCAACATGTCATTTGTGAATTGTTCAACAAGTTAATAGGCAATTTATTTTATTTCAAAAGTGATATTGAATTGTTTGGTTGTCAACGCAACCAAATATCAACATTTTAAGGAGAGTTATCTTCTACTTGGATAGTTCCATCTGTGCACTGACTTAGTCTGGATTTAATTCCAGTTTGTCTACAAATTAATAATTTGATTCCTTCAGTTCTATGATTCCTTCAATTCTGGCTAGTTTCCCAGTCCCTGCCGATGAAAAACATCCCCACAGCATAGTGCTGCCACCACCATGCTTCACTGTGGGGATGGTGTTCCCGGGGTGATTGGGTTTGCGCCAGACATAGCGGTTTCCTTGATGGCCAAAAAGCTACATTTTAGTCTCATCTGACCAGAGTACTTTCTTCCATATGTTTGGGGAGTCTCCCACATGCCTTTTGGTGAACACCAAACGTGTTTGCTTATTTTTTTCTTTAAGCAATGGCTTTTTTGGCCACTTTTTCATAAAGCCCAGCTCTGTGAAGTGTACGGCTTAAAGTGGTCCTTGGTGGTGCCCCTTGCTTAGTAGTGTTGCAGACTCTGGGGCCTTTAAGAACAGCTGTATATATACTGAGATCATGTGACACTTAAATAAAGTCCACCTGTGTGCAATCTAACTAATAATGTGACTTCTGATGGTAATTGGTTGCACCAGATATTATTTAGGGGCTTCATAGCAAAGGGGGTGAAAACATATACATGCACCACTTTTCAGTTTTGTTGTTTTTGTGAATTTTGTTTTTTAAACAACAATTTTTTTTTCATTTCACTTCACCAATTTGGACTATTTTGTGTATGTCCATTACATGAAATCCAAATAAAAATCAATTTAAATTACAGGTTGTAACAAACAGAATAGGAAAAACGCCAAGGGGGATAAATACTTTTGCAAGGAACTGTATTTAGACACATCTTCGCATTTCGTTGAGAAATGCTCTGTTTCTTGACGTCCTTGACATTATCTGGGCTTTGAATATCTCTGTCCATGTATATTTTCTTGAGGGATTATGTCTCACAGAAGACACTGAGGAAGAAAGATCCTTGACTCTGGGCAATGTGAGTCAGGGTTAAACTGGGGGAAATGAATCTGTAAATGACTTCCAGTGTTATTTAAGCGCATAGAAATGCAAGCCGGAGGCAATCAGATAAACATTAACATAAATAGTGTATATCTACATACATGTAAAATATATATACATATACACTACCGTTCAAAAGTTTGGGGTCACTTAGAAATGTCCTTGTTTTTGAAAGGAAAGCACATTTTTGGTCCATTAAAATAATATCAAATTGATCAGAATACAGTATAGACATTGTTAATGTGGTAAATGACTATTGTAGCTGGAAATGGCTGATTTTTTAAAATAGAATATCTACATAGGCGTACAGAGGCCCATTATCAGCTACCATCACTCCTGTCTTCCAATGGCATGTTGTGTTAGCTAATCCAAGTTTATCATTTTAAAAGGCTAATTGATCATCAGAAAACCCTTTTGCAATTATGTTAGCACAGCTGAAAACTGTTGTTCTGATTAAAGAAGCAATACAACTGGCCGTCTTTAGACTATTTGAGTATCTGGAGCATCAGCATTTGTGGGTTCGATTACAGGCTCAGAATGGCCAGAAATAAAGAACTTTCTTCTGAAACTCATTAGTCTATTCTTGTTCTGAGAAATGAAGGCTATTCCATGCGAGAATTTGCCAAGAAACTGAAGATCTCGTACAACTCCGTGTACTAGTCACAACAGTTTTTAGCTGTGCTAACATAATTGCAAAAGGGTTTTTTGATGATCAATTAGCCTTTTAAAATGATAAACTTGGATAAGCTAACACAACGTTCCATGGAACCCAGGAGTGATGGTTGCTGATAATGGGCCTCTGTATGCCTATGTAGATATTCCATAAACAATCTGCCATTTCCAGCTACAATAGTCATTTACAACATTAACAATGTCTACACTGTATTTCTGATCAATTTGATGTCATTGTAATGGACAATTTTTTTTGCTTTTCTTTCAAAAACAAGGACATTTCTAAGTGACCCCAAACTTTTGAATGGTAATATGTATATTTGCTGTGTCATTTTTATCCTTAGCAATCTAATCCAATACTTATCCAAAATACTGGTGTTCAATGAGAAGAAATTACATGCAGTCCAAATGATATTTTTTTAACCCAGCCTTTCTTTCTTTCGTGTCAATCGCGATTCTACTCTAGTTCACACTGACTTATTTTCTTGTTGGGTTGTATTGTTGTAAATGTATATTTAGAAGAAAAAACATACTTTGTGGTTATAGCCTGGGAATAATCCTATTTACGTCTTGAGACGTAATTTGTTATATTGCAGAGCAAAGCCATGGTGTATTAGATAGCATTGGAGGGCCTTACTGCCCAAAGTCCCTGGAATCTGTTGTAATTTAAGAGGTCAACTGGGAGGTATTTAATAATGAACCCGGGCGTAATGAGGCCTTTCCATGAACCTCTTGATCTTCATCCACCGGCTTGGACCACTTCCTGGTCACCTGCACACCAAAGGGAAATACAGACATTCCTCCCATTGGATTACTCTTTATTATCACTTATGGGAAGTGATTATTTTACAATGTCAGTTGGTCTGGAACTGGGACTGGGTCCATGCTGCCTGCCTGAAATGAATCTCTCTGCTGTGTGGAACCCTGAGTATTTCTTCTTCTTTGCTTTCTTGGCATTCTCTTATCCCGCTCGACTTAAATGGCTTCCATTTTACATAGTATTTATTTTAACAGCTTGACATGGACAAGTCTTTCGTTTCACAGGCTTAGTTTTGGGGGATAGGATTTTTCACTGCCACTTGGGGTTAAGCGGCTTGAGGGTCGGGGAGTTAACAGTGCCGTTTAAGTCTAAAACTCAACTTCATGGCACAAGCCACCTCTGCCATTCTTGTAACCAAAAAGAGCACACAGCGACGACAACAGACGACTTTGCCTACACAACTAAATTTAGGCCATGGACAATTCCCGTGGACATTGAATGGGATGAGGACACTAATAGATGACCGTATCAAACATAAGACAGGAGTGATAAGGAAGGTCGACGTTAGAGGCCCCCACACTTGGTTTATACAGGCAAGCAGAAAAATAGCTTTGCTTTGCATTCAACTGAGACTTTTCACAAAACTCCCCATCACTGACCTCAGACTAGATAATTGATGCCAGTAACACAGGCCCAACAATGCCAGGTTTTAATTCAAGAAGACCATAAAATACTTTGGAAAAGGTCAAGCAAGCAGTGCTAAATTAGGAGGGGGAAATTCCTAAAGAAAATCAGGACAGGGGATAGGAACACATAATCACCCCACTGGGCACACAGTATTTTAATCAATTTTGTTTCCACATTATTTCAATGTTTCCACGTCATTTTCACTGGGCACAGATGTTAATTCAACGTCTATTCCACATTGGTTCCACGCACATGGGCCACCTAGAGTCAAGAAACTTCCCAGTGGGACAGTTTCCAAGCCAGAATGCACTGCCTACCTCAATATTGCTGCAATAGGAGAGACAATCATGGTTTATTTCAAGTATATTTACTCTCTCACCACCTCACTAAACGGTACTCTGATTTAACATGCAATACCAAAAATGGAGGAAAATCCTGGAGAGAAAGGAGGATATTTTCCTGCTTTTGTTGAACAATATTCTTTTTCATAATTTTTCCTGAAGGCTTGAACCAAATCTGCCATTCTGTCACTATAACTCCTATATCTCCTTGTTTTGCCTAAGGAAGTGTATATACAGTGAGGGAAAAAAGTATTTGATCCCCTGCTGATTTTGTACATTTTCCCACTGATAAAGAAATGATCAGTCTAGAATTTTAATGGTTTGTTTATTTGAACAGTGAGAGACAGAATAACAACCAAAAAAATCCAGAAAAACGCATGTCAAAAATGTTATAAATTGATTTGCATTTTAATGAGGGAAATAAGTATTTGACCCCCTCTCAATCAGAAACATTTCTGGCTCACAGGTGTCTTTTATACAGGTAACAAGCTGAGATTATCAGCACTCCCTTTAAGAGTGTGCTCCTAATCTCAGCTCGTTACCTGTATAAAAGACACCTGTCCACAGAAGCAATCAATCAATCAGATTCCAAACTCTCCACCACAGCCAAGACAAAAGAGCTCTCCAAGGATGTCAGGGACATGATTGTAGACCTACACAAGGCTGGAATGGGCTACAAGACCAGCGCCAACCAGCTTGGTGAGAAGGTGACAGCAGTTGGAGCGATTATTCGCAAATGGAAGAAACACAAAAGAACTGTCAATCTTCCTCGGCCTGGGGCTCCATGCAAGATCTCACCTCGTGGAGTTGCAATGATCATGAGAACGGTGAGGAATCAGCCCAGAACTACACAGGAGGATCTTGTCAATGATCTCAAGGCAGCTGGGACCATAGTCACCAAGAAAACAATTGGTAACACACTACGCCGTGAAGGACTAAAATCCTGCAGCGCCCGCAAGGTCCCCCTGCTCAAGAAAGCACATATACATGCCCGTCTGAAGTTTGCCAATGAACATCTGAATGATTCAAAGGACAACTGGGTGAAAGTGTTGTGGTCAGATGAGACCAAAATGGAGCTCTTTGGCATCAACTCAACTCGCTGTGTTTGGAGGAGGAGGAATGCTGCCCCAAGAACACCATCTCCACCGTCAAACATGGAGGTGGAAACATTATGCTTTGGGGGTGTTTTTCTGCTAAGGGGACAGGACAACTTCACCGCATCAAAGGGACGATGGACGGGACCATGTACCGTCAAATCTTGGGTGAGAACCTCCTTCCCTCAGCCAGGGCATTGAAAATGGGTCGTGGATGGGTATTCCAGCATGACAATGACCCAAAACACACGGCCAAGGCAACAAAGGAGTGACTCAAGAAGACGCACATTAAGGTCCTGGAGTGGCCTAGTCAGTCTCCAGACCTTAATCCCATAGAAAATCTGTGGAGGGAGCTGAAGGTTCGAGTTGCCAAACGTCAGCCTCGAAACCTTAATGACTTGAAGAAGATCTGCAAAGAGGAGTGGGACAAGATGTGTGCAAACCTGGTGGCCAACTACAAGAAACGTCTGACCTCTGTGATTGCCAACAAGGGTTTTGCCACCAAGTACTAAGTCATGTTTTGCAGAGGGGTCAAATACTTATTTCCGTCATTAAAATACAAATCATTTTATAACATTTTTGACATGCGTTTTTCTGAATTTTTTGGTTGTTATTCTGTCTCTCACTGTTCAAATAACCCTACCATTAAAAGTATAGACTGATCATTTCTATGTCAGTGGGCAAACGTACAAAATCAGCAGGGGATCAAATACTTTTTTCCCTCACTGTATCCTAAACCAAAATCCCATTGACTGAGTTAGGGACATATTTGAGTTAGGGACAGCTTTTCTGTCATCACCTCATCAATAAGCACACTTGAACGAGGCCATCACTCTAAATGGTGTGTTTGGATCATCTGTGAAGAACTGAATACTTTCAGGATAAATATTTTCCTAGCTGTATTTACACAAAAAAAATATTTCCAGATCTGACTTCTCATTTAATGGTCGACGTACATGCTGTGCGTACCGCAAATAACTTTCAAATGGACGGGAGGAAACAGAGAGTGTGCCATTGAGGAAACCTGCAGTTCATACTTTGAAGAATTCCACTGAAGAGAGGGAGAGAGAGAGAAAAATATACCCAGAAAAACCTGGTGAGCTGGCTTGAATGGGGCGGCCATGGAAAAATACTGATATTTCATGCATGAAAATGCCACTGTGCACCTAAAAACCAAAAGGTTAAAAAAAGACAGAAAGTGGTGGGTTTGTGTTTGAGGGACACGCAGAGTTAATGTGGGCTAGAGCAGCAGACATACCTGGTGGGTCTCTGAGACCAGAAAGGGGAAATGGTTTCTCCCAAGAGGGGGTTCTGGCCCCATACCCTCGATACAAGTCTCTAAAGCACAGGTGTCAAACTCATTCCGCGGAGGGTCGAGTGTCTGCAGGTTTTCGCTCCTCCCTTGTACTCGATTGATGAATTAAGGCCACTAATTAGTAAGGAACTCCCCATACCTGGTTGTCTGGCCTTAATTGAAAGGAAAAAAAAGAAAAACCTGCAGACACTAGGCCCTCCATGAAATGAGTTTGACACCCCTGCTCTAAAGTACTATAATCCTTGAGGAGAGGCTAGATTTGCTCATGACAAACACACCACAAACCAAAAACACCATAAAGATAGAGATGGATGACACAAACACGCGCACACACACACACACACACACACACACATATACACACACAATCCATCTACCCACCCAAACAGCTGTCTGCCAATACGATGTTACGTCTTACCTCTCCTGCAGTGCCTAATGGCCATTTTGCATCTCTTGGACTCGGCGATGGTGGGGCAGGGTATCGTGTCCTTGGGCGGCTTCTTCACAATGTGCCGCATCCGCGTCTCCAGACCCCACTTGAAGCCGCAGGTTTTGTTTCTCCTGGTGCAGGACCCCCACTCGCTCCACTGGCCCACCTCGCAGCCCTCTGTGTGGGGAGAGACATGAGTTATTAAAGGGGTAACACCAGGGATACTTGATGGAGGGTCCAAATCAAGGTTTACAGGTTGTACATAGTGAAAAGACTAGGATGGCCATAACATCTTGGTGTGTGGACCTTTCCATCCTTCTACTGTTTCATTTAAAAACATATACAAGACGTTAGAAGGTTAAAGACTGTTGGGTAAAGTCAATCAGTTCTAGGAGATCCTGCCTCAATGTGATCCACATTGTGGACTTTCCACATTTCAAACACAGTATGAATTACTCCAAAAAGGCACCCTATTCCCTATATAGTGCACTACTTTGGACCAGAGCCCAGTAATGCACTACATAGGGAATAGGGAGCTATTTCAGATGCACATATGTCTTTGCTTTTTCCCTTTTACCTCCACACTCCATGGTGTCCTCCAGGGGCGCAAAGCCCTCGGGGCACTTCTCGGAGCAGTACCCTTTGTGCAGGTAAAACCCTGCCTTGCACTTCGTACAGAAGTCTTTACTGAAGCAGGACTCACAGTTATCTATCCTGCACCCTGTGGGAGGAAGAGGAGACGAGATGAGAGGCGATGCTGGGAGAGGAGGGGAAGTGAAGAGAGGAGAGGTCTCGGCAAGGCCTGGGCTAGGCAGCGTTACAGTACAGTATACACTCATACCACCTGGGGTTGATAGAAGACTAAAGGGGTTTGGGGAAGGAGATGGAGTTCTTGAAAGGATAACCACCCCCCCTCCAAAAGAAAGCCTCTGTGTTGATGTCCTGTGAATTACATAACCATATATCTCCAGGGCTGTGCTGTACTTCAGCACACTTGGTTTTCAGTGTGAGCGGGGGAAGAGTGTGAACTGTGAAATAACAACAGCAAAGTTAGTGAAACATTACCTCACTGTGACCCCTTTCAACACAGGCAGGAAAACATGTCTCCAGACTGTTGGATGTCAGGCTAGTGATAACACAGAGGTCTGGGCCTGGTTCTGATGTCCTAGCCACAAATGGGTTTGAGGGATTCTATTTTGTTTTGGTTTTAAATATATATTTTTAAGCAAGTTATTGTTACCCATGCCTCCAACTTATGTTTGATATGGTTTATTCTAAGCTTAGTGTTATCAGACATTGCATCATTGATGGGGGTAAGAATGAACTTTTTGTGATTAGGAAGCTGGCATACAGCTGTGATAGAATCCTCGGTTTTGTGTTAGTTTGGGTTGGGGAACAAAAACATTGCGAGCCCCTGCCAAACTAACTAACCAACACTGATGTCTTTGGTGAGAAACACAACGCCACACTTCTCGTCCCACGCCCCACCCTGCCGGGCTGAAACGCAGCCCTGTGCGGCGAGGGCGATGTGTCATCAAGCCTTTTACTCTGCAAATAGCACTTTCAGGCAGGGGCCCAAATTACACGAGCTGCACCGACGGGTCGACGCACTGGGCTGCTTGATTAAAAGGAAGCCCTCACCCGAGCTGTCTAATTTATGACACTCCTCAGAATCCCTAAGTGGCCTGATTGGTTGGCTAACCCCAATCTATATTAGAGGAGGCTGGTGGGAGGACCTATAGGAGGATGGGCTAATTGTAACGGCTGGAATGGAATTAATGGAACATATCAAGCATATCAAACATATAGAAACCACATGTTTGACTCTGTTCCACCAATTCCATTTCAGCCGTTACAATGAGCCCATCCTCCTATAGCTCCTCCCACCAGCCTCCACTGGCCTATAAGCTAGCCAACTAGCAGCAGTCATCTCAATCACTCGCTCTACTAGGCTTTCGCAGGTATGGTGGTGGCATCTGGTCTTCTCTGTGTCTCCCGGAGAGTCACCATGTGTTCATGTGAGTGTGTGATTGTGTGCTGAAGTAATTATCCACATGTAACAGATACAGAGTACAAGGCCCAAGAGTCTTTTATCTAGGAGCCGTTTGCGGGCCCGGAGAAGGTTCTCACAATCACGCCCCTTAATTACACCATCTCCAGCTAACCATCAGGCCTCCTCTGCTCGCTCTGCATTCCTCCGCAACGACGGAGGTCCCTCCCCTTTTCACTTTGAACCCCTAAGTATGGCCTCTACCCACTCACTCTGTCTCTCACGCTTTTCCAATCCTGACCAGTCTAAACAAACCCGCTGCAAACACACACATAAGTACACACGTACACACATATACACGTCACGTACACACACACACAATGGAAACACACAACCATATACACACACATATAATTATACACACACATACACACACACACACACACACACAAACAAACATGTCACATAACTAACCACACTCAAATCAGAGTTGGTTGGGGACACACCCATCGCGCTGTCGCCCCTGTCGCCTACCTTCTGAAAAGATGACAAGATGTTCGAATACCAGCATCCACACTGTTCTTGATTCTTTACCCAGATACAGTATCTATTGGCTCTCTGGCTGGTCATTGGCATAATGCTTGATTATCACCCTCATCAAAGTTTAATGAATGATGTTCCTGACGAGATATATATAGACCTACTGTAGGCTTATATCCAGTGAGGTTCAATGGAGAAATAAAATAAATAAAAATGTGTGTATATATATATATATATATATATATATATATACACATACATACACACACAAGTATGTATATGTATGTATGTTTGTACTGCATGTATACATAATATATTTGTCATGTGAAAGCTGTATATAAAAGCACCATGCATGTAGTATGTAAAATGTAGTATGTAACATGTAATATGTAAAATGTATGTATATGTTACAAAAAAGCTGTAAAAAGAGTTTTTACCTTAGGGACATGAATAAAATCAGCTACAACCTTAATTATATAATGGTAAAAGCACAGTGCAACCTAGGGCAATATAACGTCATTTAATATACGCTTTTATCCAAAGGAAAAGAGAGAAACTCTCTCGGAGGTGACAACCATATGTGACAACCAGCTGGGATTTGCAGAAACGGGATGTTGGGGTAGGAACAGTGTAAATTCAGTGCTACTGGAACGGATGTGCGGATGTGGTACATGGAGGCATACAACAGACACTCTCAGATTCAAGAGGTGGTCTGAGGCAGCCTGTAAGACCTCACTGCGCTCCTGGGTTGTGTTCATTAGGGCACACTGTAGGGCAATTCCACGGTAACAGAGTGATGCTGAGACTCGGCAGCGGAGTTGTACTTTAAAATGTATATCCAACAAAAAACAATGATTGCAAAGTTAAACAGACAATACAACTCTATGCACAAGGACTACTTTTAACAATTTCCACTGAACATTTTTACAAAAACACATTTACTTGAAGAACAGTGCTGATGCAAAGTTTGGTAAAAGAACGACGCCACAAACAGCACAAACCGTCATTCTGTGTGTTTAACTTTGCAATCATTGGTTTTTGTTGGATATACTGTACATTTTAAAGTGGAAAATCTCAGCATAACTATGTTACAGTGGAATTGCCCTACACTGGACAAGTACAAATAGTTTTATTCCGTTTGGTGCCAATTGAAGACGACCTAGATAGAACAAAACAAACTACACATGGAAGGCAGCCAACATTTACAATATAGACATTTCTGCCTTCTCATTATCTCATCCCTGGTCCAACATATCACACACACACTTGCTTATCTCTTGTTTGATAAACACACTGGGCCACTAGAGTTGCACAGTGCTGTAGAGATTTTGGCATGGAATGAGTGAAACAGGGGAGGTAAGGCAGAGGCCCACACAAAGGCAGGATGCGCTCGCTCTCTCCTCCCTCTTCTCTACTTTTTTAGCTCTCATCCCTCTCTCCTCTCTTTGTTCCTGCTGAAATTAGATATCGGTGGGGCTCGGAGTCAATACACGTCAGGCCCAAGACAGGGACCCAACAGCCAATAAATCAAAGGAGTAAATTGGAAAGTAGCGCTCCTCTTCACCCGTCAAACACAAGCCTTCCCAGGCCTGTCATCACCTGAGTCTTTCTTTCTTTCTTTCGCTCTGAAGAAATAAAATAAAAAATAACATCTGGCGCTACTACACTCTCAAGCACCGGCTTGTTGCGCAACCTGCTGTTATTGACAACAAACAGCAGTGGAGACGCTGGTACACCGAAACCCACATGACTAGCGAGTGCCACAACGTTAAAGTTCATCTTACAATGTAAACTCAGCAAAAAAAAAAGAAATGTCCCCTTTTCAGGTCCTTGTCTTTCAAAGATAATTTGTAAAAATCCAAATAACTTCACAGATCTTCATTGTAAAGGGTTTAAACACTGTTTCCCATGCTTGTTCAATGAATCATAAACAATAAATGAACATGCACCTGTGGAACGGTCGTTAAGACACTAACAGCTTACAGACGGTAGGCAATTAAGGTCACAGTTATGAAAACTTAGGACACTTAAAGAGGCCTTTCTACTGACTCTGAAAAACACCAAAAGAAAGATGCACAGGGTCCCTGCTCATCTGCGTGAACATGTCTTAGGCATGCTGCAAGGAGGCATGAGGACTGCAGATGTGGCCAGGGCAATAAATTGCAATGTCCGTACAGATGCAGACAGCGCTACAGGGAGACAGGACGGACAGCCGATCATCCTCACAGTGGCAGACCACGTGCAACAACACCTGCACAGGATCGGTACATCCGAACATCACACCTGCGGGACAGGTACAGGATTGCAACAACTGCCCGAGGTACACCAGGAACACACAATCCCTCCATCAGTGCTCAAACTGTCCGCAATAGGCTGAGAGAGGCTGGACTGAGGGCTTGTAGGCCTGTTGTAAGGCAGGTCCTCACCAGACATCACCGGCAACAATGTTGCCTATGGGCACAAACCCACCGTTGCTGGACCAAACAGGACTGGCGAAAAATGCTCTTCACTGATGTGTTTCGGTTTTGTCTCACCAGGGGTGATGGTCGGATTCGCGTTTATCATCGATGGAATAAGCGTTATACCGAGGCCTGTACTCTAGAGCAGGATCGATTTGGAGGTGGAGGGTCCGTCACGATCTTGGGCGGTGTGTCACAGCATCATCGGACTGAGCATGTTGTCACTGCAGGCAATCTCAACGCTGTGCGTTACAGGGAAGACATCCTCCTCCCTCATGTGGTGCCCTTCCTGCAGGCTCATCCTGACATGACCCTCCAGCATGACAAGGCCACCAGCCATACTGCTCGTTCTGGGCGTGATTTTTTGTAAGACAGGAATGTCAGTGTTCTGCCACGGCCAGCCCGTATCTCAATCCCATTGAGCACGTCTGGGACCTGTTGGATCGGAGGGTGAGGGCTAGGGCTAGGGTCATTCCCCCTAGAAATGTCCGGGAACTTGCAGGTGCCTTGGTGGAAGAGTGGGGTAACATCTCACAGCAAGAACTGGCAAATCTGGTGCAGTCCATGAGGAGGAGATGCACTGCACTACTTAATGCAGCTGGTGGCCACACCAGATGCTGTTACTTTTGATTTTGACCCCCCTTTGTTCAGGGACACATTATTCCATTTCTGTTAGTCACATGTCTGTGGAACTTGTTCAGTTTATGTCATGCAAATATTTACACATGTTAAGTTTGCCGAAAATAAACGTAGTTGACAGTGAGAGGACATTTCTTTTTTTACTGAGTTTAGATGTCAAAATCAAGCTTATAGTCACATTTATTAGCCAACACTGGTGGTAGCGATTCCTGTCCTACTCCTTATCAGATAAGGTAGAAGATACGTCATTCCTTTACAGATATACGACATATGCATATAGCTCTGACAAGGGAGAGACTCCCAAGATGAAGACCTTCCTCTTAGTCAGTGATCGAGGTCAAAGGTCCTCGGAAGAAGATGTAGGTGGGGGGAGACGCCACGACAGACAGACATCCCTCTGTCAAGATAGGGAACAGAGAGGCTATCTGAGATCAGACAGAGCCATAGTTAGCGCATATACACACACACACACACACACACACACACACACACACACACACACATATATATATATATATGGCTGTGGGGTCAGAGTTAGATGGATATGAGGGAAGTTCCCACAGGGTGCTGCATCTGCCCTGTTGCTTGTCTGCCTCTGCGGTGGCCAGGGGCCCAACGGAGAGCCCCAGACAAGGCCCCCAGGGGCGCATGGGGGCAGGTTCAGATGCATAGGGGCAGGTTATAGCCCTCTTTGGGATTAACCTCTGTGCCACCTCCAACGTCTCGTCTAGGTGCCGTTCTGGGAGACTAATAAGAAATAATGAGGTCATCAGATCTGGCAGGAATCTGATGAAAGGAAGGCTCAATGTTCTTCTTGAGGCTTAAAACACTTTATCTCCTCTTGGCCTTGTTTCTCAGTTTTTAACTCAATATCAAATAATTTCTGGGTAACAATTAAGTACCGTACTGTGATTGTTTTTAATTAAAATAGTCAAAAATAAAAATAAATAGCTTCTTAGTAGTGCAATTTCTCAAGCAAGAATGTTGTTAGGACTGTCTGGGAGTGGGGAGGGGAAAACTGAAAACTAGTTGTTATTGGCAGAGAGGTTTGGAACTCTTTCTTATTGTAATATTAGGCCAAAACGCCAACCCACCAACACAGGCAGAAATTTCAGGTTGTTGTAATGGTATGTGTGAAGGGCTGTAGGAAGTCAGGCGCATTAGAGCAGATAGTTGGTAGCAAAACGGATCCTTTTACTTGGCGACCCAAAAGCACACGGAACAAACTAACACGAAATACAAATAAGGGTTTAACATAACCCAGCGTAACCAGCCTAACGTGCGCATTCATGAACAGATAAACAATCACTCACAAACAAACATGGGGGGAACAGAGGGTTAAATAATGAACAAGTAATTGGGGAATTGAAACCAGGTGTGTAAGAAAAGGACAAAACAAATGGAAAATTAAAAGTGGATCGGCGATGGCTAGAAGGCCAGTGACGTCAACCGCCGAACGCTGCCCGAAACAAGGAGAGGGACCGACTTCGGCGGAAGTCGTGACGTTTGTCTTTTCAAACAGCTCTTAGTGCATTATTATAATTTTCACAATTTCACAGTATTTTTCCAACAACATAATGTGGAAATATACTGAAAAACACAGCAAATCTAGTTTGACTGCACAGGACCTTTAATACAAGATATTAAAAAAAATAGATGTTTCTGCTAAGATAGGAATTCAAAGCCACCGAGTATAGACAGTGGCTGAGCTGAGGGGTTAACATCTTTTAAAGGAAAGTCATGGTTGCACTTGTATGAATGTGACTGTTTCCATTTTTTTGTTTTTTTTCAGTTTGTGGTATTCATGTCAACTGCATTTGGAGTTGAATCACGGAGCTTTAAAAGCGTGATCTAATCCTGCGAATCTAGCTGGCAACGACTCTCCCCTCTCTCTCTGCTGTGGTCTGGATCGAAAATCTGCAAATTTGATCAGGGACACTCAAAGCAATTGTTAATTTCTGTGTTCTGTGTGCGATTGGGTTGACATGGGACATATGCCATCACTTGATTTATTTATATGAATATTCATGTTAAAAAAAACTCTAAATAATTTTTCAAAAGATGGAGAATATGTTGTGAACCCAGAGAGGGCCTTTTCTTGTAAGCTATAGGTTGTCAAGCCAATCATCAGTCTAATGAAAAGTCTTCCAGGATGCTAACCAGGCCTGCTGTTGAACAGGCAGGCAGCGGCAGTGTCCATGTCCATGACCAGACAGAAAGAAGCTCTGGCAGTGAAGCGGGGGAAAACAAACCCCATTTTTCCAGCCTTCCTCTCCAAGCGGGTCTGAGGGAAGCAGCTAGCCTAGTACTAGCCTAATAGCGCTTTGACCTACTCTCTTAAACCAGAAAGTTTGGCTGACATTTAACCATTGGCTTGCTAGCTGCCACCCAGCCATGTCATGTGGATTGATGGATGGCAGGAGTTCATGGCACAGGACAAGGCTGCATGTTCTCCCCTCTGACATTCTCTTTTCTTTCCACGTGGACACTGGCACTGTCTCGCTGCCAGTGTTCCTGTCAGTCAGAATGGGCCAGTGGAGAAGAGACACGACAGGCCTGTCAGTTGGTGTCCATTGTGTTGTCTCGCAGTGTGTCTAAACTGTGGTTTGTAAAAGCTGTGATTAACTGTCCCTTGGTAAGGTGCAAAGGCCAAAAGCAAATGGTATTCTTCTGGTTAAAATGAGCAATAGAAATACACATAGGAAGACAGAGATGCAGAGTAGCCCGTTTCTGCCTGTGCTGCCAACGTAGTTCATGGTATTGTGAGTTAGTTCCTTTACAGAGCTTCATACTTCGGGTACTCAATTGGCCCGGAGAACTGACGTGTGGCTACTGTCCAACTCAGAATCCACCAAACTCCCATGATGCACTTTAAAAATGAACAATGATGTAACCAATCATCCAAAACTGGCATTGAAATAAATATATAAGGGTACAAACCAGAAACAAAATGCAACAATGACATTCCGTAACCAATTTTTAGTACGAGAGAGGCAATAAAATAAAATCAGAAATTGAGTTTTAAAAATCACCTCGGACAAGGGGAGTCTCGAGTGGCATATATACTGGCACTGGATGAGCTGTGATATTTGAACCACACTTCCAGAATATTGGCCATATCTATGACCTCAGCTTGACAGGGTTTCCATCCTGGCAGGGGAATGCTCGTTGCTGGGGTTTCTGTGAGCATTACAGCATGCTGTGACTGAGGGAGCGCTGTGGCTGAGGGAGAGCTGTGTTTGTGTGTGTGTGTGTGTGTGTGTGTGTGTGTGTGTGCGTGTGTGCGTGCATGCACGAGTGCGTGTGGCTAAGGGACGGCTGTGGCTGTGTGTGTGTGTGTGTGTGTTTGTTGAAGGGGGTGCACATAGGGACAGTCTATGCCAGACTTCAAGCCTTGTCCACCAGGATACCCCCCCCCCCCCAACCAACCACCTCAGCAGTGTTTAAAACCATTAATACAGCCCCTGGGAGGAAGTTTTGCTCAGAGTATTACTCTCATGTTGTCCCTGTCAACACTTTCCCTCCCGTTAAACTCAGCACCCCCTCCTCCTTCATATTGTAAACCCATATGAAAATACATTTGATGCCTGATACAGTCTATGCCATAGCTTGGGAATTAAATAATGATATAAAAGCATGCGTTAAACCTAAAGCATGCAGATAGATGTCCCAGGCAAGTAGACAGATTACTTTGCATTAGCACTGGTGCAACTGCCACAAACTTACACATAGTTTGCTAACTTACACATCCCTTACAGTACATATGTGCACTTACCAGGACAGGGCTGTATATAAACCATATGTGAATCTCTACCTTAGAAATCTCCCTGGTGGAGGTGGAGGTTGACAGAGACAGAAGAGCAGTATTAGTCTGTTGAGCTGATAAGGGCCTTCATGACTGCAGCTGTTATGGAGTTATGGATCATATCAAACTCTTCACCATCAGTTGCTGAAAGGTGTGTGTTTGTGTATGTGTGAGAGAGAGAGAGAGCGAGAGCGAGAGAGAGAGAGATGTGTAAAACGCGGACGGAATCACGTAAGCCAGACATTAAAACGGAATTCAGCAATATTCAAACATTTATTGAACTTAGTAGGAAATTAACTACATTTATTGGACTTATAGAAAATCCATGAACAAAATGCATCAGTGATTTGTATTTTCCTGCAACTTTCTGAAACGGCACAGGAATGCCCTCGTCTGTGTGGTGTATACACAGAAGAAAAACTTTTAAAAACTGAAACCTTGAAATACTAAACGGAGAAAACGGAATTTGAGAAAAAAACTACACGGAATCAGGCATCTTCCTCCCCTCACATTTCCCAAGCTTTAACTTTCCCCCCCTCTTCTAAATTCAGCCACTGGTTGGTTCAGTTGCCTGGTTAGCTTCAGTCACCTAGTCTTACTGCACATTGGCACACAGGTTAAAGTGTGTGGCTACACTCTTTCTTCTCCTAATACCAAGCTGTCAAGTGGCGGCTGAAAGAGAGTGAGGAATTTAGCCATGGGGTTCCAGCCTCATCACGACTGGGCCTGGGAGTGAGTGTGCAAACCTCTCTCTCTCCCGTGTGGCTTTGGTTTTCCTTTACCCAGGCAGTCCACAAAACATTCTTGAATGAGATAAGATCACACAGACAAACTCTGGTGTAATAATAAGCAGCTGCTCCTTAAGTGATTTCAGAGGCTGTTTTGAAAGACCATGATAACAGAGGCGTAATGCCACGTTCCAGGCCTCTTAGAGAGCAGGGGCAGGGCACTGGCTCTGGGTCTGGGGCACTGGTGGTGGGGAGGAACCCTGGTGTCTTTGAGCTCAGAGGAGAATCCAGCTGCCTTGTCAGCCCACAAATCGTTCCCAGTGACCCGACAATTAGCTTCGTAGAGCCGACCTGATAGAACGGCCCATTATGGCCGACAGACCCAAACTGTTTAGTGGAAATTACATAAAGAGTGCAACTTAAGGAGGAAGGTCAAATGCGAAGTGGGATTACAAAGTTACGACTCAAATTGCGATCACATCAAAGTAGGCCTGACCGCCGAGATTTAATGCTACTTGACAATGGTAAGATTTTTGTTCTGGGAGCAGTTTGTTCTGAAAAGGACTCAGATTAACTTGCCACACGTTGATGCCGCACGTCGGTACCGGTTAAAATCAAACTTCACGCAGGACAGGGAGACGGTGTGGTGAGGGATGGGGAAGAATTACTATCCGCTGAAGAACAAAATGTATTTCTCCTCTGATTTTCCCTGACTTGTGAAGATAGGGTGAAATGACTGCAGGCCCTTCCTTCTCCTCTTTTATTGTGGGGAATGGAGAGATGAGCATGTGTGTGCAGGGGGAGCGGGTGTCTCAGCGAGGGGAAAATCCAATTGATACCAGCGGTTTACGACAAGCCAGGCATTTCAGTCGTCAATCGGCTCAATTTTTTCTGACTGACAAAACCAGCGGACGTATTTGCATGGAGGTTTGGAGAGAGCGAGCGAGTGAGTAAGTAAGCAGCAAAATGGTTTCTCCTCCGGTGTCTGCTGCGCGTCTGGATTATTGGGCCTAGAGGTCCTGACACGCTCCTTTGGGGCCTCATTTCAGCATGTCTGTCAGGAGTTTGGCTAACAGAACCCAATGGGTTCAAGTTCTTTCTCAGTTTTCACATGAAACACTCAGCCAACACCACGGGCTCTCTCTAAACCTATAAAGCCTGCCTCTCTCAAGCCAGACTCCATGTTAAAATAAGGTTACGAGATGGGGGCGCAGCCTGGTCCAATAGGAGAGGAGAGGGATACATTTAATTAATTGGATTTTGTAATATTATTATTATTATTATTTATATATTTTTTTGCTGAGAGCCATTGTTGGGTTTTCATTTTTCCCCTTTCAGTTTTTAATATAGAAAACATAATTAAAAAGATCTGTGTCTAAAGTTGTTGTCTGTTTTAGGTGGTCATGGGACCAAAACAATTCTGATATCGAATACAGCTGACTACACACAGAAAACACATTGAACACATGAGCACATAAAGCCCACACAAAATGATATACATTTATACTATTGACATCGATGAATGGAAATATCTAATATGATTTTATCTTTTTTCCATCATCAGGATTGTTCTTTTTTTCCATCATCAGGAGTGTTCTTCCTCAGAATGACATCATCCAGCCATCTGCGAGTGCCTTAACCTGCACACGGCGGCGTTCTGTTTGTGCAAAGTCTACAAACTATTGGAAGCGTTATTTCCATAAAACAAAGCACCAAGGTGTGCCTCGAACTTGAATAACAGCCCATTTAAGTACGTCTGAATATCCTTCCTAGCCTTCGTTCTGAAGCCCATCCACAACACGCTCTAACAAGCCTCTAAATGTTCACCAAGCGGGACTGTTGGTTGAGAAGCTGGATTAAACCAGACATCTACAGCCTCAGATCCTCAGATCCCACATCCAGGCCTATACTGATCGCCACTGGAGGAAAGGCCCTTCTTAATAAAGTCTTGTCTCGGCACTATCATCCACCTGTACTAATGGTTCGGCCGTTCAGAATGTGATGCGTGTGTGTCTCCCTCTTCCCTGCATAAGGAGCACGTAACGAGACAATAAACCATGTGACGAGAGGAGAGAGGAGATAGAAAAGAGAGAGCAGGGTGTGGAGGGCTGAAGGAGGGAGGCCTTACGGGAGCACGTGTTGATCTCAGGAGCTCGAATGCCGTAGTATCCCGTCGGACATGCGTGGAGACACTCGCCGTACTGCCTCATCCTCTCCCTCCGCAGGAACAGGAAGAGCTTGGGCTGGCAGTTCACGCAGCCATTGTCCTTGGAGCACACCGAGCAGCCCTTGCAGATGGGGTACACTCCATAGCTAGCTGCAGGAGAGAGACGAGAGACAGGAGGCACAAACAGGAAGTGTGATTAGTTTCAACTACATGTAAAGCAATGCAATCAATCAATCAGTCGATCAAATTTCTTATAAAATCTTTTTACATCAGCAGTGGTCACAAAGTGCCTTACAGTAACTCGGTTTAGACCCCAAAAAGCAGGGAGAAGCACAGTGGCAAGGAAAAAAAACCCTAGAACAATGTTTGAGTTTGAGAGTGTGGAATACAGGCACCGTCAGTATGAATGAAAACTGCCTTTGATAGTATATTCCACTGTAACTACTGTAACTAACATGTGGTAGTGCAGCTGAGTTCACTGGGCCTAACAACAACATGTTCCTGTCACGGTGGTAAGACAGAACTGTGGATGGCCTCAGAGCTGAGGACAAAGGTACACTTAGGCAACAGACTAAACCAGAGGAAAAAGTCAGCAGTTGAAAAGTCCATCACACAATATAAGCCAAACAATAGTAACGGATATGTAACGAAGATATTTTCTAATTTGTAGGAAATCCGTCTGATTCAGCAATTTGTCATTCATGCAAACTTTGGATCCCCTCTGCAACTTTGAATACTGATTGGTTTTGAACGTGAATATTGCATTAATTCTGGTCAGAACTGGCCCTTCTGAGAACTGTATTGACGCTGTGTTGAGACAGCCGATGAAAGCCCCAAACCACATTGACTATGGGCCCGGATCGAGTTGCCGGCGGAGGACAAAGGAGCCAGTAACAGCCAGTCCATTCCACAATAAGCGTCTCTTAATATAAACTCCTTAGCGATCCCGTTTACAAGAAAATGTCCTTGGGCGAACACAATAGCTGCAAACGAGAGACACTGCTATCGATCGGAGCCAAGTTTTAAATATCACAGGCAGATATAGGGTAACAGCTCCCACCGAATGGGCAACCTACCACAGTGCTTAATAAAACATCATAGAGGAGAAGTCAACTGTGGGAGACTGAACAGAGCATGTTTCTCCATTGGCCATGAATTCGCATATTACATTTCTCCAACCCGTTTAAAGGCAACAAGAAATTGCTAAGTGGAACTATAACAGCAGTTTGTGATCATGTGAGAAGCAGCAGCAAGGAGATGTCAGTGCTTGACATGGGGTTCACTCTTCCCCACAGTGTTGAAGACTGAAGCAGAGTACTGAGGATTTACAGAGAAGACCCGCCTGGCAGACTACACACACACACACACACACACACACACACACACACACACACACACGCACACACACACGCATACACACACACACACAAAATCTGTGTTGGGGAGTGGCGAGATGGAGAGAGTAGAGACACTGAGATCTAGTGTTAATCAGAGTGTGTCTGTGATCGTCTCCAGGGATTAAGTTCACCCTGACACCTCGTCGATCACGTCCAGATTAGCACCCAATGTACTCCGTGGCCTATTCATCACTGATTGCTCATCTCCATACTGCACGACTGCTCACCCAGCAACGAACAGAGACCTCAATACGTCAGACAGATAGCACATTTCAAGATATTTCCGAACTGTGAGAAGATCGGATTTCTTGCAGCCACGTACTGTAACATCCAAATCTAAACAGGCCGTCCACTTTTTCTTCTTTCGCTTCAGGACATTAAAACCCAACCTGCTTCTGTGTACTCTGACGGAGAAATCATATGGGAAGTTGATGTCATTTTCAAAGATAACATAATGATATTCAAAGTAATGATATTCTTGGACTATATACAGCGAGCTCCAAAAGTCTTGGGACAGTGACAATTGTGTTGTTTATTTGACTCTGTACTTTAACACTTTGGATTTGAAATGACACAATGACTGAGGTTAAAGTGTAGACTGTCAGCTTTAATTTGAAGGTATTCATCCATATTAGGTGAACCGTTTAGAAATTACAGCACTTTTTGTACATAGTCCCCCCATTTTAGGGGACCAAAGGTATTGGGATACATTCACTTATTGGTGTATTAAAGTAGTCAAAAGTTTAGTATTTGGTCCCATATTTCTAGCACACAATGATTACATCAAGCTTCTGACTCCACAAGCTTGTTGGATGCATTTTCTGTTTCTTTTGCTTGTGCTTCAGATGATTTTGTATCCAATAGAAATTAGTGGTAAATAATGTATTGTGTCATTTTGGAGTCCCCTTTATTGTAAATAAGAATATATTATGTTTTTAAACACTTCTACATTAATGTGGATGCTACCATGATTACGGATAGTCCTGAATGAATCGTGAATAATGATGAGTGAGATACTGTAGTTACAGATGCACAAACATGCTAACCTCTCACCATTACAATAACAGGGAAGGTTAGCATTTTGGGGGGGGTAGGATATTCCTCTGTAACCTTCTCACTCATAATTATTCACAATTCACAATCATGGTAGCATCCACATTCATGTAAAAGCATTTAGAAACATATTCTATTCTTATTTACGATAAAAGTTACCCCAAAATGACACAATACATTATTTACCATTAATTTATATTGGGCACAAAATAATCTGAAACACAACCAAAACAAACAGCAAATGCATCCAACAAGTTTGTAAAGTCACAAGCTTGATGTAATCATTGCGTGCTAGGAATATGGGACCAAATACTAAACTTTTGACTACTTTAATACATATATAAGTGGATTTGTCTCAATACTTTTGGTCCCCTAAAATGGGGGGACTATGTGCAAAAAGTGCTGTAATTTCTAAACGGTTCACCTGATATGGATTAAAAATACCCTTAAATTAAAGCTGACAGTCTGCACTTTGACCTCATAGTCATTGTATAATTTCAAATCCAAAGTGCTGGAGTACAGAGACCAAAAATATATGTGTCACTGTTCCAGTACTTTTGTATCTGTCTATCTGGCTTCATGCTGTCAATCTCTCCATAAAGAGAAAATAAACGAGGGTATTTTTCTTCCTCATCGCCTCACACAGCCATACATTAATGTAGAATATACACTCTGGGCATGTTTACATTGACCTGACATTCACTGTAAATTGGCCAAATGTACTCCCCTTTCCCAAACCCCATCCAAACATGATTGCTCACACACAACTTTGAGAGCAGGGGAAACCTGGCTTGGAATGAAGATGAAAATTGTGAGAAGTTAGCGAGTTCATTTCCCACCCATTGGGAGAGAAGGGGTTCTGGGTTCTAACCGTGGCGAATGCGGGGCACTACTATCACAAAGCATGTCCCGATCTTTCGCCATCTGGGAGGGTTAGTTACTCACTTGATCTGACCAGCGGCGCCTCTGGCTCACCTCTTTTTAGTGGTTGATAACTAATATGCCTGCTGCCTTCTATTAGCCGCCATTTAACTGTGCGTTCATTATGCCTGATCACCTCAGCCCACTGGTCAATCAATCAGCGAGAACGTCGTCAGCGAATCGCTTCATCACATCTCTGGCTCACACTCCATGCCTTTCCTCTTTGATCCTGTTGAAAACATTTTTTTGCTCGTTGCTAATCTTGCAACACATGCTGATGAAGGATATTGTTATCTGTTTGGATCTGATGCAGATCCCACATCCTACAGTTAGAAATGGAAAGGGAGGAAACACTCTCCAGGCGAGTGAGATTTTTTTGTTGGTAACTGTTCTTTGGAGACTTCTTTGGATCAAGTCGAAGTCTGGAGCGCATTCGAAGCACAGCCCACAGGTATGTCAGAAGGGAGGCAATGATTAAGTCTGTTCATCCGTCTGCCTGTTTGGAGTGGCCCTGTCTAACTCAACTAAACCTACTGGAATGGTGTCAAACACATTCAAACATCAATATTGCCAGCTGGTTTCAGTCATTTATCAATTCTCAGACACATCGATGTGAACCAAACATTAAACCAGCTCAAAAAAGGAAAACGGTTTTGCTTTCTAAGGACGACAAGGTGTCCAAACGAGTTCTCTCCAATTCCACGCCTACAAAGACCTGGATATTTAGCAGGAACATATGTTCAAGATACAAACCTCTCACAATATTTGTGCGGAAAACCAACAATATCAACACCCCAGGGGTACGAGCAATGCCGTCGGGGGTACACCAAATACAAATGTGATTCACATTTTTTTTTGTTAATTAAAAACATATTTACATTTGGGTGAGTTTTTTTTCTCTCACCTGACTAGCCTCGTTTCACTGCCAGAAATAAAATTAAACCATCTAGTGTTCAGCGAAATAACAACACGATGTCAAATACAGGTACCCTAGTCAAAAATAATTAACATCCAATCACATTAACCGTTACTCTCTAGCGGGAATTCCACTAACGGTCCGAATGTAGCCAAACGTAGCTGCTGCTCATTCCGTTTGCTCGAAAATGGATAAAGGGTTAAAAAAAGTAGGGCCGCGTCCATAGACACACATACCACCTCTACTGGTAGTACTGCTACTACCAGCAGTACTACACCTGCACCTATCGACGACACAAGTTGTTCTGCTTCCACGAGCACATCCAATGCTAGCATCAGTAATTCTACATTTGTTGTTAGCCCAGCTAGCATGGACACTGACAGTTGTGAATCTGATGCAGCCGAAGAGCTACTGCCCCCTTACGCGGGAAAGCACCGAACAACAGACAGCGACGTTGGACCATCGAAGAGGCACAAAAATGATGAGAACTACAGCACATTGATTTGGGGTTCACTTATATTGGGAGTAGTGCCTTTCCTCTGCCACAGTGTGTTATATGTGCAAAAATACTATCTCACAACTCGATGAAACCTTCACTCTTGCGCAGACATTTAGAAACAAAATATACCAATTAGAAAAATAAGCCACAGGAGTTTTTTGAGCGACAATTAAGACGTGTATCAAAGCAACAGATACCATTAATAAGAAGGGGCTAGAACCGTCTTATATGGTGAGCTACCAAGTGACTAGGACAGGCAAGTCCCATACTATTGTGGAGGACTTAATAATTCCTGCTGCCATGGATATGGCTGGGCCAATGCTGGGGGAAAAGGCCCCAAAAAACTATACAGACGATGCCTTCATCAAACAACACTGTTTCACGACGCATCAGTGACATGGCAGGAGATGTTTTGAAACAATTACTTCTTCGCATACAAGCCAGTGAATTCTATGCGTTACAGCTGAATGAGTCAACAGACGTGGCGGGCTGGCACAGCTCCTGTAGATGTCTGTTACGTTTATGGGGGGGGTCAATTAATTAACTTTGTTAAAGCAAGGCCCCTGAACTCTCGTGTATTTTATACACTATGCAATGATATAGGCAGCGACCATGCAACACTTTTACAACATAAAGAAGTGCGCTGGTTATCAAGGGGCAAAGTATTGACACGTTTTCTTTTATTGAGCGACAAGCTTAAAGTTTTCTTTACTGACCATAATTTTCACTTGTCTGACCGCTTGCATGACAACGGGTTTCTCACACGACTGGCCTATCTGGGTGATGTTTTTTCTCGCCTGAATGATCTGAATCTAGGATTACAGGGACTCTCCGCAACTATATTCAATGTGCGGGACAAAATTGAGGCTATGATTAATATGTTGGAGCTTTTCTCTATCTGTATTAACAAGGACAACACACAGGACTTTCCATCGTTGTATGATTTTTTGTGTGCAAATGAACTCAAGCTTACGGACAATGTCAATTGTGATATAGCGAAGCACCTGAGTGAGTTGGGTGCGCAATTACGCAGGTACTTTCCCAAAACGGATGACACAAACAACTGGATTCGTTATCCCTCTCATGCCCTGCCTCCAGTCCCCTTACCAATATCTGAACAAGAGAACCTCATCAAAATTGCAACAAGCGGTTCTGTGAAAATTTTGTTTAATCAGAAGCCACTGCCAGATTTCTGGATTGGACCGCACTCAGAGTATCCTGACACTGATGCCCTTTGCAACCACATACCTATGTGAGAGTGGATTCTCGGCCCTCACTAGCATGAAAACTAAATACAGGCACAGACTGTGTGTGGAAAATGATTTAAGACTGAGACTCTCTCCAATACAACCCAACATTGCAGAGTTATGTGCATCCTTTCAAGCACACCCTTCTCATTAACCTGTGGTGAGTTATTCACAATTTTCAATGAACACATTTTATTTCTTTTTTAAATTTTACCTTTATCTAACTAGGCAAGTCAGTTAAGATCAAATTCTTATTTACAATGACGGCCTAGGAAAAGTGGGTTAACTGCCTTGTTCGGGGGAAGAACGACAGATGTCAGCCTTGTCAGCCTTGTCAGCTTGGGGATTTGATCTAGCAACCTTTCGGTTACTGGCCCAATGCTCTAACCACTAGGCTACCTGCCGCCCCAAATAAGGTTTTATATGTAAGATGGTTAAAGAAAGAGCAAAATGAGTGATTATTATTATATTATTACTTGTGCCCTGTTCCTATAAGAGCTCTTTGTCACTTCCCACGAGCCTGGTTGTGACAAAAACTCACTCATTCTTATGTTTAATAAATGTATTGTATAGTGTGTGTGGCAGGATTACAATGATGTCAAAAAACAACATTTGGGAGTGTGCTGACCCCGGTGCTAGAGGGGGTACGCAGCTGGAGGTTGAATGTTTGAAGGGGTACGGGACTATAAAAGTTTGGGAACCACTGTTCTAGAGGAATATGGCCTCCACCACCACCAGTCCAGTGCATTGTAGACAGAGACACTGTGCCAGTGGGGAGATCGATCCATGGCGACGCGATCAGATACAGTGAGGGAAAAAATAATTTGATCCCCTGCTAATTTTGTACGCTTGCCCACTGACAAAGAAATGATCAGTCTATAATTTTAAAGGTAGGTTTATTTGAACAGTGAGAGACAGAGTAACAACAACAAAAATGCTGAAAAACGCATGTCAAAAATGTTATAAATTGATTTGCATTTTAATGAGGGAAATACGTATTTGACCCCTCTGCAAAACATGACTTAATACTTGGTGGCAAAACCCTTGTTGGCAATCACAGAGGTCAAAAGTTTCTTGTAGTTGGCCACCAGGTTTGCACACATCTCAGGAGGGATTTTGTCCCACTCCTCTTTGCAGATCTTCTCCAAGTCATTAAGGTTTCGAGGCTGACGTTTGGCAACTCGAACCTTCAGCTTCCTCCACAGATTTTCTATGGGATTAAGGTCTGGAGGCTAGGCCACTCCAGGACCTTAATGTGCTTCTTCTTGAGCCACTCCTTTGTTGCCTTGGCCGTGTGTTTTGGGTCGTTGTCATGCTGGAATACCCATCCACGACCCATTTTCAATGCACTGGCTGAGGGAAGGAGGTTCTCACCCAATATTTGACGGTACATGGCCCCGTCCATCGTCCCTTTGATGCTGTGAAGTTGTCCTGTCCCCTTAGCAGAAAAACACCCCCCAAAGCATAATGTTTCCACCTTCATGTTTGACGGTGGGGATGGTATTCTTGGGGTTATAGGCAGCATTCCTCCTCCTCCAAACACAGCGAGTTGAATTGATGCCAAAGAGCTCAATTCTGGTCTCATCTGACCACAACACTTTCACCCAGTTGTCCTCTGAATCATTCAGATGTTCATTGGAAAACTTCAGACGGGCATGTATATGTGCTTTCTTGAGCAGGGGGACCTTGCGGGCGCTGCAGGATTTCAGTCCTTCACGGCGTAGTGTGTTACCAATTGTTTTCTTGGTGACTATGGTCCCAGCTGCCTTGAGATCATTGACAAGATCCTCTCGTGTAGTTCTGGGCTGATTCCTCACCGTTCTCATGATCATTGCAACTCCACGAGGTGAGATCTTGCATGGAGCCCCAGGCCGAGGGAGATTGACAGTTCTTTTGTGTTTCTTCCACTTGCGAATAATCACACCAACTGTTGTCACCTTCTCACCAAGCTGCTTGGCGATGGTCTTGTAGCCCATTCCAGCCTTGTGTAGGTATACAATCTTGTCCCTGACATCCTTGGAGAGCTCTTTGGTCTTGGCCATGGTGGAGAGTTTGGAATCTGATTAATTGATTGCTTCTGTGGACAGGTGTCTTTTATACAGGTAACAAACTGAGATTAGGAGCACTCCCTTTAAGAGTTTGCTCCTAATCTCAGCTCGTTACCTGTATAAAAGACACCTGGGAGCCAGAAATCTTTCTGATTGAGAGTGGGTCAAATACTTATTTCCCTCATTAAAATGCAAATCAATTTATAACATTTTTGACATGCGTTTTTCTGGATTTTTTTGTTGTTATTCTGTTCAAATAAACCTACCATTAAAATTATAGACTGATCATTTCTTTCCCTCACTGTAGATATCAAAAGAGAAGCCTCTACTCCCTTAGCTCGCATGCTGCAGTGCCTCCAACCGAAACAGTGAAAGCCATTCGGCTCTGATGTGTAAACAGCATCTACAGCCATGTTTTCAAGTCACACTAGAGAGGAGACGATCAAAAGTGCATCGGTCTGGAGGAATTTCGGGCTTTCTGAAAATTACAGCATCATAACCTAATTTGGCACCCATGTGCGCTTTTAAACACACAGCGATGGTATGTTGTGTGAACTTGCAACGCTCTAAGTTATAGGCAGCAGTTGACATTGTACATAAATAGTTTTCCCGAACAGCAAAAACATTTGAAACCAACCAATCAACTATGCAAACCATATTTTGACATGTTCACATGCTAGACTTTTTCAAGGCATCTGTAGTAGCTCTCAGCTCTATCATTTCATCTTTCATCACCAGAACATAGGCCTAACCGAAATGGTCATCGTGAGATTATGGATACCATAGAACACCCTGTTTTTTTAACTGTGGAGAGAGAGAGAATGTGAGCAGTGAACACACCATTAGAAATACCACTCCCTCCCCATGATCAACCCACGTAGTTTACAGTTTCAACCACAGAATAAATAGGACTTAAAACAAAAACATCTCTGCAGTCCTCACTTCTGATGGTTATCTAATGATCCCTCTGTGCCTCAAGTACTGTATTTACAAAAACCAGGGCCCCTTTGAACATCACTGGAGAAGACACCACCACAATGGTTCCTTAGCACAGCAAGCTAACCAAGCAGACAAGACAAATACTACAAATCATTTGGAGTGTGACGGTTGTATAGTGAAATGGGACTGACATATAGCTGCTGGTTAATATTGGTCTTCTACTGACGCCACATACAGTAGATCATGTGAGAACCCCCTCCCCTGCCACAGACATCTATTTGTTGGTGGTAGTGGGTTTGAGGGTTCTCCTTGTACGTGCCAGTGTGAGATATGCAGCGAGCAATTTAACATATATCTGAAGTCCTCCACTGTATTGGCAGCCTCAATTCTACTATGCTAAGTTTCTCAACTGAACCAATATGTGCCGTGTTTTTGTGTTGCTGGGAAGTCCCGATAAGGTTCTACAAATCAATTGCTTGGGTTGAGTAATAATCATTCTTCATTTGACTCTCTCTCTGGGCTTCAATGAGACTCCATTTTACAAGCAGTTCTGGTAGAACAAACTTAAACTGATAGGCAACATGTTCCTCCAACAGTGTTCCAGTTGCACTGCCCACTTTGGAGAGAGATATTGTAGTTCATTCAGGTGAACACAAAGCGTTGGTCCTCCATTCATGCAAAACACAGGCCCATAATGTGAGTTATGACAACACGTTTGGAGGGTAGCGGTTTCATTCAGCAGGGCAGCGGTGCTGTTGTTGGGAGGTTTGTTTTGAACGCAGCTCAGGAGCAATTAGGCCCACGGTGAGATCCAGCAGGAACACAGTCTGTCTCAGGTACGTTTAACGACTCTGAAACAAGCGTAATGGGTATCACCGGCAGCTGCCAAAGCCCCACATGCAGGCAGGGGAGTTAGCTGGGCCTGGTCCGAGCCAACCACCTCCTGCCTCTCACGCACCTACCGCTCTCCATGACATCATCAACCACACTGACTCATTATAACGTTCTGCAACTTATAAACCATAATAAGGCAAATTGCAGATCCGTTTTTGGTGTTTCTTTTATGTGAGAACTTTGATTGTTCCCTGTAGGAATTAACACACTGAGTCACCCCTCGATCCATCTACCGCCCGGGATGGAAAAGTAAAAGGGAGCATCCCGCCCACATTACTAGGGCTCATTTACTGTTGATCCCATTTGTTGAAGTTGTGTGAGGCAGGGATAGATGGGATGTCATGAGAGGGCAGAGGAAGAGGGTTGCCCGGGCCAGGGTCCAGGCTTTCTTTAAGTGAGTAACTAAAGCTGCTATGCATCAAAACACACTCAGGGTCTGATTAATGACTAATGTTTCTCTGTGGAGGGGGAAAACCCTTACTCGAACTGTTGTGACTGGGAAGCTTGTGCTAATGATACAGTACAGGGGATTCAGGGTCAAACGTACCAAACATAACACAAGAGGTTATATCCTTATCTACTCCGGGGGGGGCCCTGGTATGTCAATCTAATAACACTAGGATAGCTACATCTCTAGTAGCTAACCAGAGTTTTGAAAGAGTTTACATTACTTTACATTAATGTATGGATTTATTCATATTGGATGCAAATGGCGAGGGAGGACATGGTGCAGGGAAACCTCAGGCCTCATAAGTCACAAAGCCGCAGCCTGGTTAGGAGGTTCTCTCTTCTTATGTGGTGAGAAGAACATTCGCCAACAGAACTATATATGTGGACTTTTCTTCATAGCATCTAGGCGATTATTGTAATTTTTTCCCCCGCAATGATGGTATAAGCTTACTGTTATTCAGTCTAAGCGAGAGAGAGAGAGAGAGAGAGAGAGAGAGAGAGAGAGAGAGAGAGAGAGAGAGAGAGAGAAAGAGAGAGAAGTCATATCCCTCTCATTTCAGTGGGTCTGGATGTGCCACCCCTGGGCGAGAGACGTGCGGGACACCATCACAACCACCAACAGGCTGGCCTCGTATCGAACTTGGAGACACGACCGCTCGTTGTATCCCTCTTCAAACCACGTAACCCTTGAGGCTTACGCTGTAGCAGCGAGAGGCTGAACAGCCAATTCTACACTGTAAAACTCTCAGACCGTCCACACAATGTTAACCAGCCCCCGGAACGGCTACACATTGTTCTAGCTTGTTAAAGTCGGTACATGGAAGGGAGGGGAGGGGGGGGGGGGGGGGCACCAGCCCTATGCGCTGAAGGCACATTTCTGTTCCAATTTAGCAGAAAATATGTTGGACTCGGCTCCGACTCCTTTCCAGCTGGAAACAGTCAGGATTTAGGATCTATGTTTTTTTCAGAGTTTACTTTAACAGATCGTACTGTATGCACATGTTTATAATTTAGGACAATTCTGCTGCTTATAATGATTTTGCTGCATGTGTCTGAGCAAACACATTTGTTTTCAGACTTATTATTATAGCCAAAGTGTTCCTGTGACACAGACCCACCAGGCAAGGCAAGACAAGGCAGGCAAGCAAGCAGGCGCGGAGATATTTGATCACATCCCTTGAAAGGAGCTAGATATCTCCAAAGCAATGGGGAAAACAGGCAGCTATATGAGTAGGAACCTGCAGCTTATAATAGGGAATAGGGTGGGCATAAAGAGTTGTGGCATGGCCTGTACCTAGCATGTGTGCCCATTTCCATGCAGAGAAAAATTATGCAGATACAATCATGTCAGGTGGATTCACATCTTTGGCAGGCCACATTAAATTGGCTTGTGGGGCGGATTTGGCCTGCAGGCCACAAGTTGAAGACTCCTGGCCTACAGTAGGCCTCAGCACAGCTTCTTTCTGGCTTTGGCCTCCCTCACTCAATCAATCAATCAATTACTCAATCAATTACTCAAACAAACCATGACTCAATCAAATACTCTCATCTCTCTGAAGCCACTCCCTTGACCAAGTCTAATCAGTCCTTAAAAGCCCTTTCCCTTTTAGAATTCAAACTGTGTCACAGCACAACTGTCAAGATTCTATTCACATACTCTTCATAAAAGAGGCCCTCGGTCCTCATTAATGAAAAGCATATTTTACTCAAGGCCTGATTCATATTCAACCCTATACTTTTATTTATTTGACTTTTGTATACAGGTAAGTCATTTAACAACAGATTGTTATTTGCAACGACGACCTGTCAAGAGAGCACAGCAGAGCTATAGTGAAAACGGACTGCTCAGTTACACAGGCAGTTGGTTTCTCAGATTGAAAAGAACCCCTTGGCGGTTTCAACATGGCTACGTAAAGACGTGTTCCGAGGCCTCTCCACTAAGGGTTGATACTTTTCTGTTTTAACCTTTTATCTATCAAAATGAGAACACACTTTGTACACCTACTGGCTCTAGCAACATTTGGGTGGCATTATTGGATATGTCGGCAACTGGGAAAACGAGACAAAACGGTAAACAAGAAGACATGACGAAGACTAGCAACACAATGATATGGAGATGCTAGCCACCATCTGCGCAGATACGGCTACACTACGCTCTGATTTCATGACCCAACTTCGTTCTTCTGTGTCAAGTCTACGAGCTGAAATGATGACAGAAGTCCAGTCAACTATGGTGACACTACAAACAACACTCGCGACACAAACACTAAAAATAAAGGATATGGAAATTTCGTTGACCGACATCAATAAGCGGCTTACCGAATTGGAGACCAAAAACGACGAGCTTACCTCCGAGAACGTGAAGCTAAAGGTTAGTCTAGATAAACAGGAAAACCGTTCCCAGAGACAGAACATACGTGTGGTCGAAATCCCAGAAGGGAGGGAAGGGCGCAATCCTACCGAGTTCATGGCCTCTTTCCTGCAAGACGTCCTCGGCGGAGAGACGTTTGACAGGCCCCCAGTCATCGACAGGGCGCATCGCACTTTAGCGGCAAAACCACGGACCGGTCGCTCTCCCAGAGCAATGCTGGTCCGCCGACATTACTTCCAGACCAAATGTAACAGTATAGCTTCCATCCCTCTCCTTGCCCCAACCTGGGCTTGAACCAGGGACCCTCTGCGCACATCAACAACTGACACCCCACGAAGCATCGTTACCCATCGCACCACAAAAGCCGTGGCCCTTGCAGAGCAAGGGGAACAACTACTTCAGGTCTCAGAGCGAGTGACATCACCCGATTGAAACGCTATTAGCGCGCACCACCACTAACTAACTAGCCATTTCACATCGGTTACACAAAGACAAAATTATTTGAACCTCCCACGAAAGAGGACAGCTGAACTACAACGGCAAGCGGATCCATATCTTCCCAGATTTCTCGGCAGTCCTGGCAAGACGCAAAGCTGCATACAAAGATGTGAAAGCCCAACTTCACAAGGCAGGAGTCAGATTTGGCCTGATACACCCGGCTAAACTGAGGATTACTTTCCAGGGGGCTAGCCATACATTTGACGACCCCCAGTCTGCGCTCACCTTCTACTGGGACAATATCCACTTATCAGCGGCACAGAACCCAGATCCGTGAAGGTTGCTAGGTATGTTATTAGGGTGCACACATGGTCAGTTTATGGACGTGAATGTGAGTAACTTTTATTTGCCCTATTTGGGCAGTCCATGCACTGCACATAAATGGTTGACTACCTCGGGATGGAACTGTCTACCATGCCATGGTATACAAAGTTATAGTTAATAAGCGTTATAGTGTAATGTAACTAAGCTTTTCATTTATAGAACTGAGGTTCTTTTTTATTTTTTCATGAATGAATAAGCCAAATCTCTACGACGTTCCTGTTAATTTGCTCTTTTAGTTGGGCCTCAAGGTAGACAAAGGGGCGTAATTACTAGGCTATGTTCATTTTACTTCAGGACTGCAATTTGTATTTTTTTATATATTATATAGGCTAGGCTACATGTGACTGTGTGGTGTGTGTGTGTTCGGGAGTGCATGTGAGTACAATAGCGCTAATGCTTAGGACAATTTAAAATATTAGGTTATTCATTTTTCCTCCACATGTCCACAGATCTATGTTAATTCCCCTTTATTCAACATAGGACATTGTGAAACTTATTTATATTTTTATTAAAAACCCTTAGTGGGATTTTAGTAATGTGACAGAAAACAAGGTAGGTACTGTTTTTGGGGTCTGTCGTTTCATTTGGGGACTCAGCAGTGGGTTTTTTCTAAATTGTATTTTTAGGTTGTATTTTAGTTTAGGGTTACACAAATGTTTTATTAATTGTTTTGTTTTTGTGATGCACTACTCAGTCTGGGTTAAGTCATTCTTTAATACTACTGTAACATAAACAGTTCATTTAAAGCAGTCTCCTGGAATGTTCGGGGCAGTAAGGATGTGGTCAAGAGGAAGAAAATTCTAACATTCTTAAAGGAAAGGGTTTCAATTGCTATGCTACAGGAGACACATTTATCTTCAACAGAACATGATAAGCTGAAGTGGGACTGGGTGGGCCAGGTGTACTTTTTTCTTCTTTTAGTTCAAACCAAAAAATTTCCCGTTTATATTTGAGCACCAAGATACAGACCCTGAAAGACGATTTATTTTGATTACAGGTAGTATACTTGGTCAACATAATACTATACTAAATGTATATGGCCCGAACACAGACTCCCCCAAATGTATGCCTGGCATTATTTAATCAACACTGCAAGGGACTTGGGTTTATTTCAGGAGATTTTAATTGTAGTTTGGGTAAATTGGATAAATCATCAACTGTTCCAGTCTCAAATAATAGAGCCTCAAATGCTCTCAGAAGCGTTTGTGATTCATCTGGTTCAATAGACGTATGGAGAGAGCTAAATCCTAATGTCAGAGACTATACTTTTACTCAAGACCCCATAATTCATATTCTAGACTGGACTATTTTTTTTATGCCCTCTGCTTACATGCATGTTGTCCAGTCATGTGCTATTGGTTCTATAGTAATTTCTGACCATGCCCCAGTGTATATAGATATTGAAATTTGCAAAACATTCCCCAAAATTAGATTTTGGAGACTTAATATGTCTCTGCTTAACAATGAAGTATTCTGCTCTGTGATAAAAGATAAATTATCACATTACTGGCTTGACAATCTACTCTCTCCTGTTTCAGCTGCAACTATCTGGGATGCTGCTAAAGTAACCATAAGGGTTTATATAATCTTCAAGCATCTCTGATCGAGAAGCTTAGAATTGAAAATAAGAAGAAATTGGAGGCTGAAGTAAAGCATTGAGAATTTTTTTCATAAACAACAACCAACCCAGGCGAACTGGAATTCACTAGCTTGTGCTAAGGCCAAACTCAATTTAGAGCATACAAAGCATGTAAGCATTTTCACCAAGCAAAAATATTACGAGTTCAGTAACCGTCCAAGCCGTCTACTTGCACACCAACTTAACAAATAACAGAATGAAAGATCAATTAAGTCTACAAGGATGGCAGATGGCTCCACTTCTTATGATCCATTGCTTATCAATAATCTCTTTATACTTCACAATGTACAAGATCGAACGACAAAAATGACAAAATATCTGAATAAGATCATCTTGCCCACTATATCAGATGAGCATAGAAATAGAGTAAATGCTCCCCTTTACACCTAGTTCACGAAACTATTAAAACATTTACTTTATTTTGAACCTTTTATTTAACTAGACAAGTCAGTTAAGAACAAATTCTTATCTATAATGACAGACTACCAGGGAACAGTGGGTTAACTGCCTTGTTCAGGGGCAGAAAGACAGATTTTTATCTTGTCAGCTCGGGGATTTAAGCCAGCAACCTTTCGGTTACTGGCCCAGCGCTCTAACCACTAGGCTACATGCCGCGCCAGGCAATTAAGGCAATGCCTTCTGGCAAAGGCACCCGGCCTAGATGGCTTCTCTGCAGAGTTCTACAAGAAGCTCTGTCCTGAGATATGCCTGCTCTAAATGATATGTTCGAAAGTCATGGAAATCTGCATCCTGATTCTAAAAAAGGACAAAAACCCATTAAACTGCTCTTTGTTTAGACCTATCAGTTTGCTAGGAGTTGATGTTAAAATAATCACTAAGACACTTGCGCGCAGGTTGGAGGTCCTACTTCCAGACCTCATTAAACCTGATCAGACTGGCTTTGTCAAATCCAGATTTGGAACGGACAATGTGAGAGGTGCTTTGAATATAATAAACCACCTTTGCAGAGTTAAAGACCCTGCACTCATTGTCTCTCTTGATGCCGAAAAGGCCTTCGACAGAGTTGAGTGGAAATTTGTTTGCTGTATTAGAAAAAGTTAATCTGGGTGACCATTTTATTAAGAGTTGCAAAGAAAAAGCCATATCTCAGACTGCCCAATAAAAATAAAATATTAAGATGAGCAAAAGAACACAGACACTGGACAGAGGAACTCTGCCTAGAACGCCAGCATCCCGGAGTCGTCTCTTCACTGTTGACGTTTAGACTGATGTTTTGCAGGTACTATTTAATGAATCTGCTAGTTGATGACTTGTGAGGCATCTGTTTCTCAAACTAGATACTTTAATGTACTTGTCCTTTCGCTCAGTTGTGCACCGGGGCCTCCTACTCCTTTCTATTCTGGTTAGGGCCAGTTTGTGCTGTTCTGTGAAGGGAGTAGTACACAGCGTTGTACGAGATCTTCAGTTTCTTGGCAATTTCTCGCATGGAATAGCCTTCATTTCTCAGAAGAAGAATAGACTGACGAGTTTCAGAAGAAATGTCTTTGTTTCTGGCCTTTCTGAGCCTGTAATCGAACCCACAAATGCTGATGCTCCAGATACTCAACTAGTCTAAAGGCCAGTTTAATTGCTTCTTTAATCAGAACAACAGTTTTCAGCTGTGCTAACATAATTGCAGAAGGGTTTTCTAATGATCAATTAGCATTTTAAAATGATAAACTTAGATTAGCTAACACAACGTGCCATCGGAAGACAGGAGTGATGTTTGCTGATAATGGTCCTCTGTACGTCTATGTAGATATTCCATATAAAATCTGCCATTTCCAGCTACAAAAGTCATTTACAACATTAACAATGTCTATACTGTATTTCTGATCAATTTGATGTTATTTTAATGGTCAAAAAAATTGCTTTTTAAAAAAAAAAACAAGGACATTTCTAAGTGACCCCAAACTTTTGAACGGTAGTATATATATGTGTGTGTGTGTTTTATTTTCTATTGTACACATTTGTAGCTAAAAATATCTGAATTGCAGCATACATAGGCCTACGTAAGTATATAAAATATGAGATGTACTATAGCACTGGATGGACAAAGCAGGTGTAGTTTGTCAGAAGGTCTTCAGGGGAAGGTTGAAGTGGCGAAGACGGTTCATCATGTCTTCGGATCCCTTTGGTAATGTCGGAGATGTGTGTTTCGCATTTTAGGTTGGCTTGGAATGTCACACCGAGGGCTTTGGCACTGGACACCACCTCAAGTGTGTGGTCGGAGATGGATAATGGCAGAGGTGGGTCAGGATTATGCACTTTGCACTTTGTTGGGTTGAGCTTCATCTTGTTTTGTTCTGAACAGTCGGCTAGTTGGTTGAGATCCTGCTGTATGGTGGAAGTGTCACTTCAAAGGTACAATTTGCAATATCCTACAGATGTGGTCATTTCAATGAATTAATAATATATACCCACTGATTCTATAAGAATATAACTTATAAAGCCCCATTAGCTTAGTACAATTGTCTTACCCTAACATAACCCAAAATGTATCTGTTTTTTTACTCAATAGTTAACAATAGTCGTTGTCAACTCAGAACGTATAGCTTCAAAAGAATACCTCTAGCATAATAAAGAAAAAGAATGAAGGATTGTGCCTTTAAAGGACTGGAAAGGACTGGAAAGACTCATAGCCCCATTTGAACTGAACTGCAAAAGGAAAAGCAGTGAGAACTGCCTCGATGTGCAGTTGACAAGTCAGTGTCATCTCTACATGAGGTCCCATCAAATATTTTATGGTGCAATCAGGAGAGGAAAGTAGAAACAACAGCAATACTATTTAACGTAATTAATCACATTACTTAAACATCCCATTAAAAAGAATGACAATTTTGATATTTCGATGAAACTAATTTCATTACATGATGCATTTATAACCGTGTATAGTTGTCCCTCTGTGGAACATCTCCTCTAGAGCATGCTCTGTGATCTACTTCTATTCCTATCACTCTGAATGATCTTCCAGCTACTGACTGGCATGGTGCTCTTGTTCTATACAGTATCTGCCTCTGTCATGTTGCTATGCTGTTTAGATGCCAGCATGGCCAATATGTAGGTCTGTGCAGGTGCTACAGGGTTTACTACTCTCCAGAGCAGGATAACAGAAAGAGTTAATGGGTGACTCAACACAATGGATCTTATCACTCTCTGGCCTTGCTCGAAGACACAAACATGTGGTTTATGTTTCTGCCCTGTGGTTTATGTTTCTCTCTCTTTCTTTTCGCCCTTTTTTGGGGGGGAATTTTTTATATTTGGTATTTTCCACTCCCATAATTCCTCTCAAGCTGCGAGTGAAATGTGTTTTCCTCTCTCTGAAAAGGGGAAGAAATAGAGAATGAGATGGCTGGAGGTGAAGTGGCTTAAATTAGCACACCTGTTGGTAATTTATCACACATAAACCTCACACCTAATTTTCACACCTGTAGCTCAATGTGCTGTGAGTCCCAGTAATTCACTCCCACATGGTGTTTGAGTGTGGCACATGGTGTATGAGTCCTGGGTTTTCCCGCAGCGCCCGGCTCGGGATGAGAGGAGAGGGGACATGACAGCCTATGAAGAGTGGACATGGGCATGCGTGCTTGGCATTTTTGCACCACATGTAACATGGCTCAGTCTGGCATCTTCCATCCCCTCCTTTGCTCTTACTGCTTTTACTCTACCAGCTGTGGATACTTCAGGTTCTTCACATCTGAAGGAAAAAGTGGATGGATACCAAGCTTCTCCCTGCTGTGTAGCACAAAAATAAACATCCCTGAGGGCTCGGGTCTATTTGAGGCATCCCAAATGAGCAAAAACATCCACACAAGTGAACACACACTACACACTCTCTCACACACACAGGGCTCTAAATGAACATACATTGGTAGCACTGATGCCTCCAACCCAAAATAATGTAGGAGCACAACATAACATTTAGGAACACAAGAAAAGCAGATTTTTTAAAATTGATTGACATAAAGCCTATATTGGGTCTATATGAATTCAAGATCGTAGACCTACAAAAGGCTGGAATGGGCTACAAGACCATCGCCAAGCAGCTTGGTGAGAAGGTGACAACAGTTGGTGCGATTATTCGCAAATGGAAGAAACACAAAAGAACTGTCAATCTCCCTCGGCCTGGGGCTCCATGCAAGATCTCACCTCGTGGAGTTGCAATGATCATGAGAACGGTGAGGAATCAGCCCAGAACTACACGGGAGGATCTTGTCAATGATCTCAAGGCAGCTGGGACCATAGTCACCAAGCTAACAATTGGTAACACACTACGCCGTGAAGGACTGAAATCCTGCAGCGCCCGCAAGGTTCCCCTGCTCAAGAAAGCACATATACATGCCCGTCTGAAGTTTGCCAATGAACATCTGAATGATTCAGAGGACAACTGGGTGAAAGTGTTGTGGTCAGATGAGACCAAAATGGAGCTCTTTGGCATCAACTCAACTCACCGTGTTTGGAGGAGGAGGAATGCTGCCTATGACCCCAAGAACACCATCTCCACCGTCAAACATGGAGGTGGAAACATTATGCTTTGGGGGTGTTTTTCTGCTAAGGGGACAGGACAACTTCACCGCATCAAAGGGACGATGGACGGGGCCATGTACCGTCAAATCTTGGGTGAGAACCTCCTTCCCTCAGCCAGGGCATTGAAAATGGGTTGTGGATGGGTATTCCAGCATGACAATGACCCAAAACACACGGCCAAGGCAACAAAGGAGTGGCTCAAGAAGAAGCACATTAAGGTCCTGGAGTGGCCTAGCCAGTCTCCAGACCTTAATCCCATAGAAAATCTGTGGAGGGAGCTGAAGGTTCGAGTTGCCAAACGTCAGCCTCGAAACCTTAATGACTTGGAGAAGATCTGCAAAGAGGAGTGGGACAAAATCCCTCCTGAGATGTGTGCAAACCTGGTGGCCAACTACAAGAAACGTCTGACCTCTGATTGCCAACAAGGGTTTTGCCACCAAGTACTAAGTCATGTTTTGCAGAGGGGTCAAATACTTATTTCCCTCATTAAAATGCAAATCATTTTATAACATTTTTGACATGCGTTTTTCTGGATTTTTTGGTTGTTATTCTGTCTCTCACTGTTCAAATAAACCTACCATTAAAATTATAGACTGATCATTGCTTTGTCAGTGGGCAAACGTACAAAATCAGCAGGGGATCAAATACTTTTTTCCCTCACTGTACTTCTGAAGCACAATGATGTGCCCTAGACACTAATAAAGATATTGTTTCTTATAAAAAGCTAAAACGTTTATACAAACACCTGCAAGCCAAGATTTACCGCAGATAATTTTTTTAACTGAACAGCTTCAATGTGCCTTGGCATAGATTCTACAAGTGTCTGGAACTCTATTGGAGGGATGCGACATTCTGAGAAATTCCATAATTTGGGGTTTTCAATTGGGTTGAGACGGTGACATACACACTTGCGCACGCTCCTTTAAGACCCCTCTTTCAAAGTAACTGAGACCTCTTCTTCTAGCCATGGTAGCCAAAATAATGGGCAACTCTGAATTTTTATACATGACCCCTAAGCACGATGGGACGTTAAATGCTTAATTAACTCAGGAACCACACCTGTGTGGAAGCACCTGCTTTCTATATACTTTGTATCCCTAATTTATTCAAGTGTTTCCTTTATTTGGGCAGTTACCGTATATGATCAGACTGGTAACAGATCAGGTGTTGTATTACTCATGAAGCACAGCTGAGTGAGCATACATTTAAATAATTTGCATTTTAATGGTCTGATGTCTGCATCTGATGGTCAGTTTCAGCAGAGGGAGGGAGCAGCAGAGGGTCCGCCTCTCACCATCCCTCCGCCGAGACTGACCGTGACCCAAAAGGGGACACACGATGGTTGAATTAACGTTGTTTCCAAGTACTTTCGATGAAATTACATTGAACCAACGTGGAATAGACGTTGAATTGACGTCTGTGCCCAGTGAGCACGCTCTTCTAGCTGATGGTGGAACTGGAGTCGCACCCCATTATTTCAGCCTCATGCGCTAATATTAACAATGCAAGACTTTCAATACATATTGCTATTCGTTCATTGCAGTGCTGGTTAAAGTGCGAGTGGACGAATATGCCATTTTATGGCATATAAAAGTGTTGACTAAAAAGTGTTGACAGTGCTGAATACAAATGTAGACATGAACTGCTCTTAAAAACAGCAGCTCTTTGCTGTATTCATGACAGTCTCTCTCCACTTAGTACATAATGTTCTGAGAACCATATGTTTTAGAGCATGGTTGTCATATGATTATTTTGCATACAACCTTTCCACAACTTTCTGGGAATAGTTATTTTCTTGGTATTTCATTACTTTAACAGAACGTTTCCTAAAAGTTCAAACATGGTTACATTTCATTTCAATTTTGATCATGTTCTAGGAAAGTTCTCCAACTTGTGTGACATTGAGAATGTTCTCAAATAGTTCAGAGAATGTAAAGAAACAAAGTTCTTCTGTGGGAATTTCAGTACTTCAGCATAACGTTTCCTAAAGGTTTCCTCATGGTTCTATTTCAAATTGTTCCAAGTGTAACCGATGTGAAATGGCTAGTTAGTTAGCGGTGGTGCGCGCTAATAGCGTTTCAATCGGTGACGTCACTCGCTGCGTCGCAAGGGCCGTGGCTCTTGTGGCGCGATGGGTAACGTTGCTTCGGTGGGTGTCAGTTGTTGATGCGTGCAAGGGTCCCTGGTTCGAGCCCGGGTTGGGGCGAAGAGAGGGACGGAACCTACACTGTTACATTGATGCTGTTGACCCGGATCATTGGTTGCTGCGGAAAAGGAGGAGGTCAAAGGGGGGGTGAGTGTAACCGATGTGAAATGGCTAGTTAGTTAGCGGTGGTGCGCACTAATAGTGTTTCAATCGGTGACGTCACTCGCTCTGAGACTTGAAGTAGGGTTTCCCCTTGCGTCGCAAGGGCCGTGGCTCTTGTGGCGCGATGGGTAACGTTGCTTCGGTGGGTGTCAGTTGTTGATGTGTGCAAGGGTCCCTGGTTCGAGCCCGGGTTGGGGCGAAGAGAGGGACGGAACCTACACTGTTACACAAGAACATAAGAAACAACGTTCTTCTGTGGGAATTTCAGTACTTCAGCATTATGTTTCCTACAGGTTTACTCATGGTTGTATTTAAAGTCATTTTCTGAAATTTTTCTAAGAACGCTAAGAAACAAAAGTTATTCTGTGGGAATTTCAAGACTTCAGCATTACGTTTCCTACAGGTTTCCTCATCGTTCTATTTAAATTCATATTCTCATTGTTCCGAGAACGTTAAGAAAATGTTCCATAAAAACCACAAGAAAACTTTAGTGAACGTTCTAAGAATGTTATTTAAAAACATACATGTGTGTGTTAAGTGTGTTCTGGTGTGTTGGCCTCACCCACTAATTGGCCACACCTGATCTTAATGAGTGCTTGTTTCCTTTGAAATGGGGTCTGTTTGAATAGACAAAAATTAACAGCTTTGTATGCGTAAAAAAAACATGGCATGCTAGCTCCATCCTGGTGGCATAGTGGACCAAATCCATGAATAGAAAACAGAGGATTATAGGTTTGAATCACTGATGCCGTGTCACAATAAAAAATGAATGTTTCCATGATTAATGCCTAAGCAAATTAATTTCCATGTTCTATCTGTGCTTGGAGTTCAAAAACGTTAATCAAAAATAAGCTAGCAGTGTTATAAAAAGTCTTACTGAAACATTCAGTGAAAGTTAAGGAAGTAATTTAAAAACCTCCAAATAACCTATAATATCCATTCTCAGAGCATTAATAAAACCTCCCAGGAAAACTTTCAAGGAACAAGAGTAAAACGTTATCAACCTAAAAATAAATGTTCCCAGAAGAAGGTGAAATGTTCACTTCCGTTTCACCGGTCAAGAAACGTAAGGCTTTGTTCCCAGAACCAATGGTAAACCAAAAATGTACGTTCCCACATCTTCCAAGGAGCCTAATGTGCTAGCTGAGTCTCTAGTCTTGGTTTTACAACTTTTGAAATCTCATAGTATCAGCGCTCGAGGAAGCTGCAGACACGGTAATCTGAGCTATCTGATTAGCCAGCCGTAGGCCTATAGGTGCACTTGATTTGCTCTCCGGGCCCGAGGGGTATGGCACTCGGAGGCAGTGGTACAGCAAAGCCTAATCATAACAACAATTATTCTTATTCTGGTAAACATTTTTTGTGCAAAATATTTAGGAGCATATGTGACCAAAATGGTTGCACTTCAGAGCCCTCCACACACACTGTATACATAGTCACACTGACTATCACTACGGCCCTCCCTCTCTCCACTGGGTGAACATGAACCGTGACACACAGTTTTACCTCATTAACCCTTTAACAAGATACAACCTCACACCCCCGCTCAGCCCTGCGGCCTGGAGGGAGATCTGGGTCAAAAGTGGAGCGCTCCACAGGGGGGGCCGATGGCTGAGACACGGCCTTACTTTCACACATGGTCCACGCCACAAAAAGCCAATTTCAAAGCATCGTTCCCCGGCTCCAATATCTCCAATCCCACCACCACCTTCCACTTGAGAGTGAGAATTGCACCGCCTGGGGTTTTCAAACTTTAGTAATTGAGGACTGTTTCTTACCCTTTACAGATAGACTTCATGGTATGTTGCCTGTAAAAAAAAAAGATGAAAAAAAATCTGCCATTTTTTTTTTAGCTCAATTCATACAGTCCCATTTCTACCACATTCTTGTTGAATGTGAGTTTGAGTTTGAGTAGATGTTTGCCAATGTGGGTGGACTTATATTTGAATAAATCCATTGATCACAAAGACATCCATTATTAATTTGTTTTAGGCAGGTCCTAAGAAACATAAGACTAATCATTTATTTTCAAAAGAATAGAACGGCATATTTTGAGTCGAATTATGTTGCTGGTCTGTGCAGCCTATATGCTACATGGCTGTGCCATGCACATGAAATCAATAGTTGTGTTCATTAAACAGACAAGGCTTAGATCACAGTCAACACATTCAATGAAACAAAATCATATTGATTGATTAAGTCATAGGCTTTTGGTCAGGAGTAGGCTACTAAGTGACTGCAAGTGAAGAGCAATATAATCCACTTGTTAAGCTACATAACATGCTGGCCAATGTTCACCAGTGCTAATACAACTAGACAAGATTTTATTTATTTAACCAGGCAAGTCAGTTAAGAACAAATTCTTATTTTCAATGACGGCCTAGAAACAGTGGGTTAACTGCCTTGTTCAGGGGCAGATTTGTACCTTGTCAGCTCGAGGATTTGAACTTGCAACCTTTCGGTTGCTAGCCCAACACTCTAACCACTAGGCTACCCTGCCACCCCAAGATGATCATCACCAGCGTTCACCTCAACTTAGCTAACATTTCTACAGCCTAATTGTAGCCTAACCAATATTCAAATGTGGATTCATCAAGACGAGTCCCCACGCTTGTCTCAAAAAAGCATGAAACGGTGCTGAAATAGTTGAATACACGCGGGTAGGCTATTGCTTCAAATGTATTCTAACAATTGGATGACTTTCATCCTGAGTTAGAGTCAGCAAAAATGTGTTGACTTAAATTGCATTAGCCTACTTTATTCCAATATTTTCGTAATTCAGTGATATTTAGTGGAACAGTAATTCTTTATGGATACATCCAGTTGTGGTTAAGGAAACACTGCATGCGGTGGGCTATGAGAAAAGATGGATGAAGTGACATGCCTCGCAAAGTTTAAAACTGGCAGGAAAATGGTAGTAACCGGCGCTGCCTAGCAAGCATTAAGAGCATAGTGCGTGTCAATGCCGCCTCAGCATTACAGCTACATTTCATACCGTAGGCAGAACTTTACTGCAATCATGACTAGGTCTGTTGTCGGAAAATAAAAGTAGAGGCTTTATCGCTGTCAATACCTTTCATATATCAAGAAAATTGAGCAAAAAGGTGTCGGGATGCTAAAGTTGGAGGAAAAACATATTGGTTTGAAAGGTGGATAAGACTGTATTAGAGAGCATTTCCCATGGAAGTAATAAAATCGGATGGCAAAATACAGAAACATTTTTAAACACTCCGCACCTCTTGGGTATGGTACGTGCAATAGGTGTTCAAATTAGGATAGTGAACCATATGTCTAATTCACATGGATGGTTGGGATGGGCAACTTTGATGGTGTTGGGGGCCACAAAAAAATCGGAACTAACCATGAGGGGCCGCAGTGGCTAGCAGGTCTGCGTTCCCATACATGCAGTCATGCCTTTTGAGGGCCCTAAGTGAAAAAAATGTTGCTTGAAATTTGAAACATTTGCAGTTTTACAGCTAATTTCCTGCAATTTATCACATTTTGCCATAGTTTGGAGAGAAATATTTGCAGCTTTGAATATGATATCTAAGTGAGAGTGACTAACAAAACCAACGGGGGCCACTCGGTCAGTAATTCAACCATGATTACTACAAGTTTAGATAGCTGGCTAGATTAACTTATCAATCTTTTTTTTTTTGCTGACACAGGCTAATAGAGTGACTGTCAGTGACTGACATAACAAGAACAAAACTGCTGATGCACAACCAAATTTCAAAATTGCACCTTGTGTATTCTACTATTCTAACTCAACAGTAAGTTGAGACCCCGACCGAGTTCCTAAAAAAACGAACAAACAAAACAAAACGTGTTAGATAGGATAAATAATGCGATACGTGTGAATTAGGGGGTGGCTTCCATCCAAAGACATGGGTGGCATGTAAGCCCTTAGTGTCTTATTACAAAGAAGTCAACAGCCTAGAGTAAGCTAAATCCCTACCTGGCAGGTGTCAACATGCCACACTAATTACTATTACAAATTAACAACAAATTGTTTTTTATGCAAGGGCCGCAGCTATTACCCAAGCCCCCGAGGCACTGGTTGTGCTAAGGAGTTATGATAACTCAAACCACAGGAGTCTCTTCTCTTGTCTAAACAATCCTGCCTGATGGAATTCCTAGCCCTGTTGTGGTAGGGTTACCATACAACCTTAGCAAACTACTCTTAAAAATAAGGGTTCCAAAAGGGTTCTTCTGCTGTCCCCATAGGAGAACCCTTTATGGTTCCAGTTAGAACCCTTTTTGTTTCCATATTTTCTTTGAGTTTCAAGTAGATAGACCATGTAAACCCTCTGTAAGGGATCTACATGGAACCAAAAGGGGTTCTACCTGGAACCAAAAGGGTTCTACCTGGAATAGAGTTGCAAAGGGAAGCTTACTGGAAGCTTTGTAAGTTTAACAGTAAACTACTAGAATTTTGATGTCTTTCAAGGTTTTTATGTAATCTATCACAAGACATCTAGTGGTGCTTTTGAGTACTTCAGATTATCACAGGTGTCTGTAAAAATCTCTGTCCCTCGGTGTGGCCTTATCACATGTAAAACATATGAAATAAGATCATTTTAAAATATAAAATATAATGACAAAGCTGAAAAAGCATTATCCTAAATACCATACCATAAATTTAGTGAATACCATTGATGTTAAATATGAGGGTTTCAGCATGAAATATTCTTCATATTTTTTTTATTATTTGACTATGTCAATATGTATTTGTTGTCAATGTTTAGGCATCAAACTGGTGGATTCAATATTTGGAAGATTTGGAAGAGTTAATGCTTTTTTCATTAATCTGGCTATTTTCTCTTGAACCATATGGTCTATCTACTAGAAACTCATGGAAAATATTGGCACAGATATAACAAATAAATGTTGTATATGAATACATTTTTATAAATGACCAAAGTTACTCAAGATTGCCATACATTTTCTGTTAATTACCCAAATTACTCAAGTTTCCTTTATCTTACCGGTAGGTTTGCAACCCTAACCTGGAACCAAAAAGGGTTCTGCAAAGGGTTCTCCTTTGGGGACAGCCAAGGAACCCTTTTAGGTTCCAGATACACTCTTAGAAAAAAAAGGTGCCATCTTCTCTACATCCTTAAAAGCTGATGGGTTTTAGGTATAATCCTTCCCCTGGCTCTTACATTTAAATTGTGGTAGTTGTTTTCAACCAAACACTGCTTGCTAAAACCATACACATACTGACAGTGTGTGCGTGTGCGCATGTACAACCGACTGTGCTTTAATGATGATATCAGCCCTAAATTGTCAATTACACTTTGCTACTGTCCATTACCGCGTCATGGCCGTGCCATCTCGAAACCCATTAGTGCGTAAACATGTAAACTACATGTGACCCCTGCCTACTTACACCTATTAGATAGGGCTCCTGTCTGTGAAAGTCGTTTATACAGTGTGCTCATGAGACCTGGCTGCCGTTCCAAAAACCATATTGAGTTAAGGAGAAGTCAGCCAAGATGTAATACAAATAGCTGTAAGAAAAAGAAAGGAATTTGAAAAATGTTAAATGAGTTTTTCTTTTTTTTCTCCTTTCATATTTTCTTCACCAATCTTCCCTACCGCAGTTTTGCTCCACTGTCTGGTCTCTAAACCAAAAACCTGAATGGAGTTGAGAATGCATAAAAGTACCACAACAAAGCATATTCAGTAACCAAACAAGCTGGAAATGTGAGGTAGCCACACACGACATTAAAATCATAATGCAGGTTGTACATTTCCCTAGATTAAACTTAACATTATTTCTTTCTCTTTTTATCTCTCTCTCTCTCTGTCTGTTCTGTGTATCATGGCTGTGTGGCATAAAGCCAGAGCAAAGCACACAAACGAACATGGCCTTTGAGTCAACACAGACAACAAGACAAACAACAACAATGACCACAACCACACACTGACCAAAACCCAACCATGCAGTAAGCTATATTACAGACAGTCTTATGTCTGGGCCCATGTGGAATGACTCGGGATGCATTCCATCTCTGACAAGGTCTGAGGGAGAGGAGAACGGTTATTCGGATGCCTTCCACTCAGCAGAATGCATCAGAAGCCCCAAGTACACAGGACTAGGAACCATGGTTTTAACTAGCTCTGCCTTCACTATATTTGGGTCTTGCCAGGATAATCATCCAGAGAAAGTAACTTGGTGCATCTAAATGGTACATTTCATATTCAGCACTTGGTGGGAATATATCACTGTTCACTGTCTATCTACAACTTTGTAACTACAGACTGTATATACTGCCAGTGTCATCCGTATGGTTTCATGCATGGCATGGCTAAAGTGCTCTGTTCACTTCTGTTAGAGCAGAATGACGGTGCTGTGTTGACAGTCCTTTTCAGTATGGGACTGTCAACTGTCAACATTGTTAATAGAAGCAACATAGTGAGCCTAATTAGATGATTGATGAGGCATCTCATTGGTTCGTCTTGACAATCTCTCTCTCGCTAAGCTCAGCATCAGGGCCCTGTAATGACTACCAGCACTTGGCCCCAGCCCGAGACCTAATCCTAGATCCAACCTAGTGCACAGATCCTTAAGCAAATACAAATACAGCCCCGGTACCAGCCTCAGCCCCAGCTGAGTAGTCCCAACCCCATACAGCACAAGCCCAATATCCCAGCCTAAGCTTCAGCCCAAGTCAAGCCCCTGTCCAAGTCCTATAGCTCTAGCCTCAGATCCAAGCCCTGCCCGACCCCCAGCCCAGCCTCAGTCAAGCCACAGGTTCAGCCCCAGCCCTATCCACAGCCCAGCCTCAGTCAAGCCGCAGATCCAGCCCCTGGCCTACCCCCAGCCCAGCCTCAGTCAAGCCGCAGGTCCAGCCCCAGCCCAGCCTCAGTCAAGCTGCAGGTCCAGCCCCAGCCCTACCCCCAGCCCAGCCTCAGTCAAGCCACAGGTCCAGCCCCATCCCTATCCCCAGCCCAGCCTCAGTCAAGCTGCAGGTCCAGCCCCAGCCCTACCCCCAGTTGCATTCATCAATCCAGCAGCCTCACGCAGTGGGTGGGTGGGTTCGGGTGCACCACCACCATCACCTCCAGTACACTACATCCATGTCCGGCGGATTCCTAAATTACAGGCAAGTTCCACACAGTGAGACTTTTTTTTTGCATCTGACAGGCTCACTTCCTCCCCATACCAAAGGCATTGCATGCTGGGCCTTATTTTGATGTGGCATGTAAGTATAATTAGAGGTCCAATAAAAGCAGAGAGGAGGGAAAAATGAGGCATGTCCATCTGTCGAGTCTTAATAAAGGGTGGAGAGGGGGTCGAGAGAGCCCTGCTCTGCTCTCCGGATCACAGCCCTATCCCCAGGCCACCATGCCTCCCTGTCTGTTGTTCTACAGCCATTAGAGCAGGCGTGGATGTAAATACTCTGCAGAGCCAAAAACCAACCCTACACGCTTTTCTGCCTGCCTGCCTGCCTCTGTGTGTGTGTGTGTGTGTGTGTGTGTGTGTGTGTATTTGTCAGGGGGAGGGGGGCTCCTGATCTCAAGTTACCAGGGCCTTGCAGAGATCGATCCAAAGTAGGTACTAGTCTGCAGGCACACCGAGACAAACACACACAGACATGGCAAACAAGAGTCAGATATGTGGCTCACTGCAGTAGTACAACACTGGACCATCCCTATTCCCTCCCTGCCCTTGTGTCTCTTGCTATGTTCCTAGGAGTGGTGATGTTAATCACCTGCAGCCCAATGACTGCTAAACTGCTGGCCATCAAGTTCCAGCTTTTAACCTCTTAACCTCTTGCGTATATCCTACCACTGGGGGCGCCACAGCGCATTTTGGAAAAAATTCGTTCCCATTTTCAACGGCCTACTAATCAAACTCAGAAGCTAGGACATGCATATACTTATTTTATATGGATAGAAAACACCCTAAAGTTTATAAAACTGTTTGAATGGTGTCTGTGAGTATAACAGAACTCGTATGGCAGTCAAAACCCCGAGACCGATTGAACCAGGAAGTGGGATTCTGAATTGTGGACTCGACTTCACAGCCTTCCCTGTAATTCACAACGTGAAAAAATGATAATTGAGCACTTTCCAGTGCATCCACTAGATGTCCCCAGTCTTTACAAAGTGTTTTGAGGCTTCTACTGTCGAAACTCAGTGTAGGAGACGATGTGGCAATTGGTCACAGTAGGAGGGCCATCAGCATTGTGACGTCGGCGGCCGTGTCTGCCCCCACCTTTGGAAACGTTTTGAAACACAATGAAATCGTCCCACTCGAATCTTATTGGCTCTCTTGTTGAAACAGGCCCTGAAGATTAATGTTATACAACGTTTGACATGTTTGAACGAACCTAACGGAGGGAAAAAAGTCATTTTTCGTTAGCCAAGTGCCGCGCACGGATCAACATTTGGTTACAGCCTTAGGACGCGCTAACAACAGCAAGCTAATGGAACATAAAGGATGGACTTTTTCGACCGAAAATACATTTGTCGTGGACCTGGGATTCCTGGAAGTGCTTTCTGATGAAGACAACTAAAGGTGAGGGATTATTGGCAATATTATACAAGATCAGATGTGATGTGCAATTGTTCCAAGATGGCGACGAGCTAGGCTTTCTAGCTCATTTTCTGAGTATCGCATCCCCTTTTATCTCAAAGTGTGATTACCCTGTAAAGTTAATTTAAAATCTGTTATGACGGGTGTTTTCAAGAGATATTCATCTATAAATCTTAGATTGACAATATAAAAAAAAAAATCGTTTTCGAATAGTAATTTATAAAATTGTAGCACTGTTTCCCGGGACGCATTTTATGGGAAAATAGTTAGTCAACGTCAGGTGCCGATGTAAAATGCTGTTTTTATATAGAAATATGACCTTTATTGAACAAAAGATTGCATGCTGTGTGTAACATGATGTCCTAGGTGTGTCATCTGATGAAGTTTGTAAAAGGTTAGTGCTGCATTTAGCTGTTTTTTGGTTATATGTGATGCATGTGCTTGGTCGGAAAATTCATATGATGCTACTTTTACCATGTACTCCTCTAACATAATCTAATATTTTGCTTTTCCTGTAAAACCTTTTTGAAATCGGACAACGAGGGTCGATTCAAGAGAGGTGTATCTATAAAACGATATGAGACAGTCCTATATTTGAAAAAAAAAAATATTGAATTTCGTTATGCTAATGTCGCTAGGAGTTTTTCGCTGGAAAATGATCCCGCTAACGGGATGAGAGTCTCAAGAGTTAACATATGCCCTCATTTTTTATAGTGATCCCCATACTTCAAATCAAATAAAATAAAATGTTATTAGTCACATGTGCCGAATACAACAGGTGTAGACCTTACAGTGAAATGCTTACTTAAGAGCCCCTGACCAACAATGCAGTTCAAAAAAATACAGATAAGAATAAGAAATAAAAGTAACAAGTAATTAAAGCGCAGCAGTAAAATAACAACAGCGAGTCTATATACAGGGGGGTACCGGTACTGAATCAATGTGTGGGGGCACCGGTTAGTTGAGGTAATATGTACATGTAGGTAGAGTTGTTGAAGTGGCTGTGCATAGATAATAACAACAGAGAGTAGCAGCGGTGTAAAAGGTTGGGGGCGCAATGCAAATAGTCTGGGTATCCATTTGATTAGATGTTCAGGAGTCTTATGGCTTGGGGTTAGAAGCTGTTTAGAAGCCTCTTGGACCTAGACTTGGTGCTCCGGTACCGCTTGCCGTGCAGTAGCAGAGAGAACAGTCTATGACTAGGGTGGCTGGAGTCTATGACAATTTTAAAATACTTATAGTATTACTTAAGAATCACACCAGTTATGACATTATTATCAATGCACTGTTCTGAGTAAATGCTCAGTAAATGCTGAGTAAATGCTTGAGTGTTGTTCTTCACAAGAGTATAGTGAGAGGTTAGTTGATGAGGGCCTCCCTTTCTCTGTCTCTGGCCCGCTCACCTACCTCCGAAGCCCTCGCATGACTCACTTTTGTGTTTAAATGCTTATTTTTCGTTGTTTTATACGCACCACTTAGAAACGATCCCCACATTATGACTTTTATGACCCAATAAACTCAAGAGTATCGAACCAAACTGGCTGACCATATTTAGTAGCTTTATACGAAAACGTATTAACGTGTAATTGCTGTAGGCAGGCGTGCTATTGTGAGAATAACATAGGTGAGCGTTACAAAAATTTCCCTCGCACTCAAAAGGGACACTGGACCTTTTGTCTGCAGCTCTGGAGTTTCCAATCACCACTGGGAAATATGGAGTGTGTTATAAGATCCATTTTATTTCACATTTCCGAAAATGAACTTTCACAGTGTGGTAAAATGTAGCCTGAAAGAAAAACATCTGTTTGGCATCTGGGATCCTCTGATGACAATGATTGAGGGTGGAAGAGAAGATCTTGTTCATATCCCAGAGAAAAATTAAAAACAGGGACCAAATCTACACACAATGACTGTTTCTCTGCAGTGACCTGATAAATGGAAACGTGTAGAAGTGTCTAAAACCAGCCTTCTCCTCTGTGTGAAATGGATCTTCCTCAGTCTTCGCTCAGACACGAAACAGCGCACAAAAAAAAGAGAGAGAGAAAGCGGAAAAACCTAAGCCCTCTAGTTCGCAAACCTATTACACCGCCATCGAATCAGAAAGCTACGTGTTGGTGCCAATTTAAATGAATTAGGGCTAATTGAGTTTATAGGGTGAAGGGGGCTAGGCAGAGCGTGAAGAGGCAGAGGGTGAATAGGCAGAGGGTGAATAGACAATGTTTTTTTTGTGGTGAGAGAAAACGAAGACAAAACAGAAACAGATAACCCACAGCTTGTCACGTGGGTCCTGAGGAATCTCTCCGAGCCTGACTACAAGTTCATGACACCTGTGTTGTTTTTTTCTCGGGGGATTTCCACCAGTGTAGCATGGCATCGGTGCACTGAAGACTGAGGACCCTTTCACTGGCTTCATTTGATACGGCTGTGAATGAGACCTAGTAGGTCTCCTACACTACAGACAGACAGACAGGATGGACATGCTTGGGTTAGTGGGTCCCACCAGACTGACCTCGCCGCAACAGTTACTGCAGTTCACAGGTTTTTGTTTTGGTACTGAATTTATTTGTCAATGCAGCTGAAAACCTGAATTACCTACCATGATTTTCCACAAAATTGGCACTGTCCAGACACAAAAACCCACCTGCATAAAGACTTGCATGCATGCACACACACACACCCACACACACATTAACGGCTTGGCTGATGGGGCCTGGGAAGAGAAAGGGAACACGGTTCTTCTTAGACGCTGCAGCCGGGGCTCAGGTCAGGACTTGGCGAGCAGTAATCCCTCTCAGGTGATGCTGCTCACATTCAGCCACATCCAGCTGATCTGCTTAAATATGTTCTCTCCCGTCCCTCCACCCCCTCTCATCTTTAAAAGCCCCCTCCGGCAAGGAGCAGAACTTGGGAGGACGGGGGCTACTGCTATTCCACACCACGAACCCCGGATTGCTTTTCAGCGTTTCTGTAAAGTGATCGTTCCATGTGCCGCTTTGCGCGGTGACACAACGTACAGGACTCCTTCATAACCAGCCAGGAGAAACGCACGGCCGCTGTGGAATAAAAAAAAAAGTCACACAGTCCCCCTGGCTTAGGAGAGAGCGTGCACACAAACAGGATTCAGGGTGCCCATCCCGTGGATTAGAGTGGCATTATGTGAAAAAGCCTTGTTAAAAGACAAGCCATCTGCGGCCCCTTTTCACTTTTTCCAAAGACAGAGTGGCAAAGCTGCTTTAAGAGTGGCCTCGTATAGCGTTCCCTCTCCCTGTCGGAGTCAGTTTAAAATGGCTTCACGTCCACCAAACAATACGAGGGACAATAAGCTATTTAATAGACAGTCATAAACTATTAATATATAATAATATATGACATTTAGCAGACGCTTTCATCCAAAGGGACTTAGTCATGCTATTTGTATCCATTTCTCTCACAGAAAATACAGAGAATTAGCAAGTGCGATCTGAGTGCTTTCAGGGCGGCAGGTAGTCTAGCGGTTAAGAGCGTTGGGCCAATACCCGGCTAGGTGAAAAATCCGCTGATGTGCCCTTGAGCAAGGCACTTAAACCGAATTGCTCCTTTAAGTAGCTCTGAATGAGTGTCTGCTAAATTACTAAAATGTAAATGTAAGGCATATCCTTCTAAGTAGGGTTGCACATTTTGGGGAATATTTAGAGGTGGAAACTTTCCGTGGGAATTAACGTGAATATATGGGAATTAACGGAAATATATGCAAATTAATATTAATACCATTTAAATGTAGATGTTTTTTGCATTGGATATATTTACCATATCATATGGAAACAGAAACATATACCTTTTACCTTATCATAAGTAGACATAATTGCAAATGATTAAATCCTTTCAATAGAAATAAAAAAATACAATTTAGTTATGAATTGAACTTTAATTAAATGAGTGGACTCTTCACATGGGATGATTTCACTGAACAACAAAAGAAAGAGAATATTGAATGATCCCCAATGATCCATCGCATCACCCAAAAACGTTTTCAACATTTCATCAGACTCTGGGGCCTCATCTACACAAGTCACTTTCCAAGCTTGTTGAGGATGTCTCGTTGTCAGGCTCAAAAAGCCAAACATTTTCCCCGGATGGCCACCAATTTATCAACCCTTGTATTGGTCAGCCTGTTGCGTGCTTTGGTGTGTGTGTGTTAGCAAACAAGGACCAGTTGCGCTCTGAGGCGGCTGATGTTGGTGGGATTTGGAGGATGATGGAGGTAACAGGGGAAAGAGCCTCAGATCCACCAAGTCCCTTCCACCAGGTGGCTGATGAGAATTTCCAAAAATGTTCCATGGGAAATTAAGCCCTGGAATTTGGGGAATTTTGCTTAAATTCATAAAAAAAAATGTTAGCTTATAACAGTGAACCATTTTTGTGGGATACACATAAGGCAATTCTAGGTCTTGTGGCATATTTTGGTTAAACTATCCCCAATTTCATGGAATTGCAACCCTCTGCATGCACAGTGCATTCTTCCATCACATGTACAGTGCACTCTTCAATCACATGTACAGCTGATTCTCAAGATCTTGCACACTAATGAGATGCTATTGAGCCCACACTACTACACTGCCTGAGCCAAGGACTACCCGCTTTCTGGTAAGTTTTGATTACAATACTAGGTGGGGTGAATATATTTTATATGACATACATTATTTTTTGTTAAATAGTAAATAGTAGCCTACAGCAAAGTGTTTAAATCATTTATAATTTGTTAACAATTTCTGCTAGTTAGTTTTTTCTACCATGTGAGTTATAGCTTGTTTGAGCCTGCTAACTGAGGAGTGTTAATTCCCCCTTTTCCATACACGTTTCATTTTAAAACATTTATCTTACAAAGGAGCTGTTTAATCTAACTGCTTAACTATGTATATGTACATCGAATTGTATTTTTTTTTCTTCTCATTTAATCTTTACAGGAAAATGCCACAGTTCACTGCAGCTAACGTAGAAGGAAAAGCTGTATACATTTGCAAATACTATGCCAAATCATATGTGAAGAATGCAACAAAGATGCAGAATCATCTGGCCAAGTGCTTACATTTCCCTCAGCGCTCACAACAAGCAACCTCTGACAAAAGTCCCTCTACTTCTATTCGAGGTGACAATGATGAATTAGACACCTTATCGATAGCAACAGCTCATGGTCCTCCTGGAATCAGATGGTTTTTTTGACTCAATGGAGGAACGCAGTCAAAGAAATGCTGATGACTGTCTTGCTCGAACTGTGTATGCAACTGGTTTACCTCTGATGCTCATAGGCAATGTGTATTGGCAGACATTTCTGAATGTTCTTCGCCCAGCATACACCTCTCCAAACAGACATGCTTTATCTACTCATTTGCTGGATGCAGAGTTCAACAGAAGGTCAAGCAAATCATAGAGAAAGCAGACTGTATTGCAATCATCTCTGATGGGTGGTTGAATGTTCGTGGACAAGGAATAATTAACTACATCATCTCAACCCCTCAACCAGTATTCTACAAGAGCACAGACAAGGGACAACAGACACACCAGTCTCTACATGGCAGATGAGCTGCAGGCAGTCATCAATGACCTTGGACCACAGAAGGTATTTGCACTGGTAACAGACAATGCTGCGAACATGATGGTCTAAAGTGGAGGAGTCCTACCTTCACATCACACCCATTGGCTCTGCTGCTCATGCATTGAATCTGCTCCTCAAGGACATCATGGCACTGGAAAGAATGGATAAACTCTACAAGAGAGCCAAGGAAATTGTTAGGTATGTGAAGGGTCCTCAAGTTATAGCAGCAATCTACCTCACCAAGCAAAGTGAGAAGAATAAGAGCCTCACATTGAAGCTGCCCAGCAACACCCGTTGGGGTGGTGTTGTCATCATGTTTGACAGTCTCCTGGAAATGGCCATATCACAGTCTGCTGATATGGACAGCCCCATCAAGAGGATCCTACTGGATTATGTATTTTGGGAGAGAGTGCTAAGCAGCCTGAAACTCCTGAAATCTATAACAGTAGCCATTCCATGGATTGAGGGAGACAATGCCATCCTGTCTGATGTTCAGACTCCGCTTGCAGATATAAGAGAAGAAATCTGTACTGCCCTGCCCACTTCACTGTTGCTCCAAGCAGAGGAAACTGCAGTTTTGAAATACATCAAAAAGCGTGTGAAGACTTCTGCCTGAAGCCCATACACGCCGCAGTGTACATGTTGGACCCCAGGTATGCTGGCAAGAGCATCCTGTCTGGTGCAGAGATCAACATGGCCTATGGTGTCATCACTACCGTGTCTTGCCATCTTGCCCTGACGAGGGCAAGGTTCTTGGCAGTCTGGCGAAGTACACCTCTAAGCAAGGGCTTTGGGATGGAGATGCAATATGGCAGTTGTGCCAGCATATCTCATCAGCCGCCTGGTGGAAGGGACTTTGTGGATCTGAGGCTCTTTCCCCTGTTACCTCCATCATCCTCCAAATCCCCCCAACATCAGCCGCCTCAGAGTGCAACTGGTCCTTGTTTGGGAACACACACACCAAAGCACGCAACAGGCTGACCAATACAAGGGTTGACAAATTGGTGGCCATCTGGAAAAATGTTAGGCTTTTTGAGCCTGACAACGAGCCATCCTCAACAAGGTTGGAAAGTGACAGTGTAGATGAGGCCTCAGAGTCTGATGTTCAAGAGCTGGACATTGAGGAGGTCCAGGGAGAAGACATGGAAGCCTGAGAGGAAGACAACCAAAGCTTTAGTTTCTAGACTATCATTTTACAGATGTATGTTGAAAACATTTTTGGGAGATGCGATGGATCATTGGGGATCATTCAATAATCCCTTTCTTTTGTTGTTCAGTGAAATCATCCCATGTGAAGAGTCCACTCATTTAATTAAAGTTCAATTCGTAACTAAATTGTTTTTAACATTTCTATTGGAAAGATTTAATCATTTGCAATTATGTCTACTTATGATAAGGTAAAAGGTTAATGTTTCTGTCTCCATATGATATGGTAAATATCCAATGCAAAAAACATCTACATTTAAATGGTATTAATATTAATTTGCATATATTTCCGTTAATTCCCATATATTCCCGTTAATTCCCACGGAAAGTTTCCACCTCTGAATATTCCCCAAAATGTGCAACCCTAGTGCTGTACAGTCTTTCACTACTATAGCCATTTCCTAGTAGTGGATTTACAAACTCCCCTGACCCATGGTGCATCTCTTCCTCCAGGAAACATTGGTACTTGAGTCTGTTTTTATGTAGTCAGCAGGTGGCATCATTAGCCAGAGAATAAAAATGAAAACCAATATCCTTGAGTGTAGCAATGATATCATAGGAGGCTTCATTGGCATGAGTTCACCTTTTTTAGTGGGCGGGGTGGGGGAATAAGGAGGTGTAAATCATCGGTTTTATATGAAGAGAAAAAAAACAATAACTACAGTGGAACAGAGGATTGAGTCATGTAGTAGAGTAGAGGAGCTGCTTGCAAGACATGATCAAACCATTTACACCACAGATTCCCTTCATTTAGCCTTAGCCTGACTCTCTTACAGTTTGCCTTTGAACACAGACTGTTGCCGACTAGAACAGCCCTGCTTTTCATTCTTGCATCCTCTTATTATACATCCGTCTCCTTCCCATACACTTCCCTAGCTAATCCAATCATATACTGTATGTCAACGGCAAAGGCTCTACTACTTACTTCAGCCAACTTATTTGAATTTATTTCAGCCTGAAAGGTAAAGACATTTGTTCCTCTACACACAGGATATTTTTCTTTACCCATAAAATATATATGCCTGGGGAGCTTAACGTGACCAATTCCATATTCAGTTTTTAAAATGTGCCTGGGACTGAACACTCCAGACTGATTTGGAAACCTCACTATGTTACTGCTGCTTGCCAGACATACTGTAGCTGTCATAGTGAACCTTGAGGGCAAGGCACAAATATTCAGCCCTGTCAGAGCATATTGAACAGTGATCCCTCTCTCACATGCTTCTCTCAATAACCATAATAAATAAAGGAAGGAAGTGAAAACCTAAAGCTTGGCTGCCTGCCAATGTGTGCTAAATGTTGCTTTTGGCCTCAGTCGGACCATTCCATTCCAAAACAACAGGAACCAATCCTCCACCTCCCCCCAAAAAACAATCTGTACAAAACCCATACATTGCTGAGGGCTGGAGCATCCAGTTTGAGATGTTCAGAGAGTTTACGGTAAAGTGGGTACAGCTCAGCCAAATCCCATCCTCAGGGTCAAATGTATGAGTTAACCTTTTGCTCTCACCTCCACCTCCACCTCCAACCACCACCCCCTCCCTCCCTCTCTCACACACACACACACACACACACACACACACACGCACACACACGTAAGGGTTATACCTCTCTAGCCTGCTAGCCAAAAGCATTTCAACCACTTCTATCAACAACAAACACAGAAACACAAACAAACACACACACCTATAACATTATCAATTTTCCTCTCTCCCTATAACATCCCAAACTTAACCAGTTCCACTCCGTGCCAAAAGGTTTGATCCCATTAAGAACATTATATTATGGAGCATCTGAGATCACCAATCCTGAGAGAAAAATAGAGGAGCAGAGAAAAGTGGGTGTGTGCCAGTACCCCACAGTGATTGCTTGATTATTTGCAGATGGGCAGTGGAAGAATTGCAGCCAGGAGTGGAGGTTCCCCCTGGCATGCCTTGCATATGATTAAATCTGTGATTGCCTTACAATTTACAACCCCCCCAAAAAAACTTGCATTGAGAAGAGGATCATCCTACTGTACTCCACACCACACTGTAACATGTTCTGTTTAGGGTATTTGTGCTATAACCAGGGGTCAGTCAGGAATAGCACACACACTTCAGATTAAGCAGTGTTCCCTCTCTCCCTTGTCACCACCGGAGTAAGGACCTTGCTTATGTCACAGATCCAGAGGGGGGGCTGCTAACAGCAGGAACACTGATGTCACAGTCTGCTCATTCATTCCGCCTTGCTGTTTTTACCAATGGGCTAATTCCCCAGAGGCGATTGTTATGCGTGTACCAACTGTTCAAAGATAACTGCGGTTATGAGATCAATTAAAAGCAGCTTAGGAGGCTGGAGAGGTCGAATTCATGACAGGGGAAGGGGGTTCCGCATCTATTCATTAAAACTCCCACAATACGCCCCCATAAGCCGCTACGCCCGACAATAGATAGACAGAGCCGCACTACCAGCTTTTTACCGTCTAGTCGCTGTAACCTACTAAGCAGTACCACATTTAATTAAAGACACAGATCTCTCTTTGTTGGCACGGACAGCCGGACAGGTAAAAGCACAGAGCCCGAAGCAATGTGGGGTAGCCTAGGCTATTTGACCAAACGACTCACCAACAGCAACTATGTAAGAAACACGAAGCAGATAACAATATCACAAATCTGATCAGGCATACTTGGGTTGGCAGCAAACAATGACCGTTATGTGTCCAAAACGCACATACACGAATTTGCCAAAATGTCCCCAAAACATAACTTCAAGAATGACCTGTAATCCAGTAATACAACTAACTATGTCTTTGAGTGGTATAGTCTAGCCAATATGTTACAATTCAGAAAAATATTTTCCACGTTGAACTCATGAAGTCCCGAACAGTTGCCTTGTAAAATATACCCACAGTCTGGGCAGACTCGCCTACTGCTTTACACCGCTGTGGCACTTTTCGTTTTGGCGGGATGGATATATTAGGTGGCTCGAATCAATTTTTTTCACTGCGCTTTTAATCTTATAGTGGCAGTTGGTTGATAATATCAGAGTGCATAAAACTCATCCAGGAACTCACGAGCGCACTTACCAGAAATGCATCACCTCAAATACCCTAGCCCTACTCTACAGGATGCTGGACGGTCACTGTATCCTGATCAATACACTGTGCTCAGGGCAATGATAGTGTCAACGAGTTATGTTTGAATAAATTGGCAAGGTAATTATCTAATCAATAAGCAGAACCGGATATACAATGGCAACAAATGTTGATTAAACTCTTGGTCTCAAAATGTTTAATATTAGCTGTTCGACCATGTCTATTTTTCTTTTTCTAATGTTGCTGGCTCAGAAACTATCCAAAACTTCTCGCTCTCAACTGTCACATTGGCAAGGATGATGTATGCATATATAGACGATTTTTCACTTACCTCTTTTGTTCCTCCTCCAGCGATTTGACTGCGTTTGACAGTTGCTGTACTCCATACAGTTCAACACGATTAAAGCCAATGAGAAAAGTCGAAACTGCATCTGGACGGCTGGTGTTCCGACTCGAATAAGAAGTGCCAATGGTGTTTGGGATGAATTATCTGATTCGTGTCCTCCAGTTTCTTGAATGATTCCAATTTGTCACACATTAAACGAGCAGCGACAACATAGTATCTCACCACTGAATAATATCATTTTATGAAGTTTATGAAGTTCACCCTTCATTCACAAGTGTCCCTTTGAGTGCTGTAAAAATAAAGATATGGGTTATTGAGATAACAAATGTGACGATATCAACATCTATCCAAACATGGGAAGAATACTTGCTCTAAGGAATTTAGGAGGCTAAGCCTATTGTATTTAAATACACTGCAATAATGAAAAAAAATTCTGCCCCATGTGTTAATTTACTCTCCATTCTCGACAAAAGAGCTTGGCATGAAATGAATGCATAACATTCTAACGCTTCTCAAACAAGCAATAACCTTCCAATATAATGAGCGCAAGAAGCTGCGTTTAACAATGAACACAATATGAAACATACCTGCATATGTGACAGTCTAAATCCACTTCAGAAAGCCACAGTGGATTTGGAGCATACAGCATCCCTCTTGTATGAAAAGTTATTTTGAAGAGAACAGAAGTCCGAGTGATCTCCTTCTCCTTGAGATGCACGCGAGTTTTATTCCGATAATACCTGTTTCCCCGGTGAAAGCGTGTCCTTCTTCACTTCAACAAACTTGTCTACACCATTCAGACGTCCCGTTTTACCTTGTGGTTAAAAGCAAAGGATATAAAGCCAGTAGATTCTCCTCTAGATTGGCTGCATCTGCGCTTCGAGCGGAGGTGAAGTGGTAGGCTACTACTGGTCCTGATGCTTGGGTTGCTTTCTCATATAACTGCTCCTGTCACGTGGAGATCTCTAGATCTGTGGGGCTGCTCAGAATTAGAAGCCCCTTGACCAGAGTGAAGTATTTTTTCTTATTATTTTAGATAATGAAGATGACACATGCTATTTAGCTGCCTAGGTCCTCACACTACACCGAGGCTCCCCCAGGGTCCTAGTGCAGGAAATAAATCCATCGCAGCCGTTTTGATTCTCGTGTGAAATGAAGCACAACACGTGACGTTTGAGTGGGGGTATTGTTGTAGGCTATCACCCCTAGTTTGGAAGTTGAATGACCTATAGGCACTCGCTCTCAAATTCCAAATTAAATTTATACGTTTTTTTAAAAGTATTTTTTCTATGTGGTTTGGAAACGGAGTTTGTTTGGTCGTTCAATTATGAACAATTGACCAATGAGAAGTGGTCTTGCTCAAAATGGGCCTATCACCGACAAGTGTGCACCTTTTCTATCACATTTAACACCAACAGGAAACTTATTCTCAACGATAAATCTTGTCGGTAGTACCTGCATGGTTAAACTGTTATTTCCACTATATGACAAATATGTCTATTCATGTCTCAAAAAGCTAGTGAATTGCACTGCAAGTCATGCTCATTTTAGGATTTCGAAGAAAACAGTTGTATGGCGTTGATTCTAATGTATTTAATGGTCTAATTTGAATGGATAAATTGGGAAGACTATGATCATAACCATCATCAATGTTTTACCTTCATCGTTGCCGTCATTGTCATTTGCTTCCAAGAAACAAGAATGCATGCAACTTCAAAAGATGCAAAGGCCTTACTCTGGGAGAATGTCATGTGAATGGACAACTATTTGCTCCACTAATGAATGCGATTTAAAGTTGGTGACTTTAACGGTTAAACAATCTACCTAATCAATTGACACAAAACTAAAAACGATTTAGAAACCATTAGCCACTTGCATTACCTCAAAACTAACTGAAAGGTAAATCAAAAGCGATACCTGAGGATAGGCCTACTACCGGTCCTGAAAAAAAGACTAGAAAAATCCCAGGTTAGGCCTTAGTTGAGATTTCCCGATAACTGATGGACCTCCGTGGGTTTCTCCTCCTGTTCTGGTAGAAATAGGCTGCAAATGCTGTACCCCATTTGACCACTAGGTGTGGCACTTAATCTTTTGTTTATTCTAGGAAATTAGTTTGTCGGGCGTTTATCAGGACACGACTGTCTCCCACCAGATGGGAAGCAATATTCTACTCAAAATAAACAGACATGAGGTAGTGTTTTAGGAAATGACTGAGGCACAGGGGTTACAGATTGGTGTAACGCATGTGCTACGCTCCATACGTAGTCCTTGTATATGAAGCAAGCACACGTCTTAACCTTGGATGTTTTCTTCTGAAAAGCCAGAGGTCAATTCAGTCTGACCAGTCAACAAGAAAATGAAGGACAGTAAGGATCGTAAATAAAAATATATTTTTGCAATGAATGCTTATCACTACCAAAGGCTTTGTAGTGAAAACCATGAAATGATTTGTATTTACTAATATCATGCTTGCGTTATAACATTCAAACATAGCCATGGAACAGAGCACTGTCAAAAATGATTTCTTGCAGACAATGGAGGGAGGAGCTGTCATAGGAATACCACCCCACAGAGAAAACCAGAGACCTTCCATGACATTTACCATCTTTACACATTTTGTCACACTGGTTTTATAGAAGACACAGGAGAAAAGGGGAGTGTGTTCTAACCTCAAGCAATAACACAATGCACGTTTTCCATTTCATCACAGGATCCACTTGCAAACCTTTTGTGGGAGGAAAACCTCAGACAATATGTAAAAACAAAAATCATGGAAGTTTCCCAGCCAAAACCAATAGTGAACTTCTGCCTGTTTATTACTTTATTCTAGTGCAGTGACAGACACTGTGGTCAAAGGGCTGTTTGCGGCAAGTCTGGTATTGGTCTGGACATCCTACTAAAACAACACAGGAGAGTGCACTGGTAAGGTGAATGATAATTAAGGACTAGGCTAACTTATTTTCATGATGCGTCATGGCAAAGGACCGGTAAACCAATCACTTTATCCTCCCTGCTGGCCTGGTCCAAGGTGACGTCAGTGTTTGAATCGTCTGGCTCCGAGCCCTGAGTGCCATGGAAGCTGGAAGCACCTCTTCCTTTCTCTCCAGAGATGCAGCAGTCTATAGAACTTTCAGTCTACCGAAAGGACCACCAGTTACACACAAGAGTAGTCACCTACCTGAAACCATCTCCCCTTCGAGAACAAGGTAAAGTTGAGGTAAAGGGAAAGAAAAAGTTACATGAGAACACAGAAGCTGAAGGAAGAGTTGGTGAGAGAAGGGGGGGGAGCAAGAGGTGTAGAGAGCTAGAGGCACATTAAACTGATTAGTCTGGCTAATGGAGGTTTACGAGTTCCTCATGTCCTCGGAGGGAAAGATGACTGGCAAAGAATGTGACCACTATTAACTGTACATCACCTCTGTCTGCCCCCTCCTCCCACTTCCCCTCCTGTGTGACTGCCATGGTGAACTGGGCCACTAAAACACCATAAAACCCAATAGACTAAACAGTCATTCATCATTACAGGGTATACATGAGCCGTATCACCCAAAACAGTTAACTGTCCCACTCAGTGACTTAATGCGCACATTAAAACTTCCAAGTATTACCAATGCAGTCAGACCACTTAGGCCTCAAACGCCATCTGTAATGTCCAGAAATAAAGCAATCATTGGTGAAAATGGTTTTTGCATGTCTGTTTTATTGAATCACTGATGACTTGAACCAAGAACAAAAAAAAAAGAATAAAAAGAATCCTCTGCTCCTTGAGGGACAAGCAGAAAAAAAACAGGATGTTGTTGCTGGATGGGAATGCTGTGTAGAAACAGGAATAAAAACATTCTCGGTTGTGTCTTGCTAAAAGCCAGTCTCTTGACCTGCCCAGTTGGGTGTCTAGGGAAAAATAAGTTAGAGAAAAGGGAGGAGAGGTTAGACTACCAGTTGACAGACATACAGTATTTTGTTTGAGCTTTAATGAATTCTGTGTCCACATTACAAATAAATTCTGTGACGAATTAGAAACAAAGAAATCCCCATGAGTGTATGTAGTTGTACACTTGAAGTGGACTTAAAATTGCATGCGTGCCGAACCCCCAACAGCCCATCCAGACGGCAGGCAGTAAATGTATTAGAAGTGATTTGTAGCCCTGAGGATGTAATGACACTGTTGTTTGCGGTCTCTCGTCTAATTACAGAAATCACTTAATGAGGGCCTCTGCTTTCACTGAACAGAGTTATAGCAGCTCTCTTACTGCAGATATCCAAACAATAGGGAGGTGGTAACTGAACAAGTCTAAAGATACCTACCCAGAACTGGACAGTTAAGGGGGGGGGCATTTAAAGCACACTAGTTGGCCCCGTCGTGATTAGATAGTTATAAATATAATCTGAGAGGGTCGGGGAGGCGGTGGACTGACTCATTTAAAAAAAGGTTAAGAATGTGTTTAACTTTGGTTTTACAGACATGTCCTTCTCTCCCCAACTTCAAGGAGCACTGCTGGCGTGGGGAGAGGGTTGGGCTCAGGATGTGTGCGATCATTGAGGATTGCCTTCGTGGAATAGTCTTACAGACCACTCATACAGAGTCGAGATCAAAACAGACCGAAATTTGGACCCCAAGCCAAACATCTGTGGGGACCTGTACTAAGTGGAGGGAACTGCGTTGTTTGAGTGATGTTCAGTAAGGCTAGGGTGAGAATCAACCTTATTTGCACAGAGGTAGCTGAGTCACAGGGCACAGGCCCTGTTTTACAGCAGAGTTGACATCTACCTTGTCATTAGGCCTATGAAGATCAAAGGGATGATGAAAGTGCCCGCTAGCTCCGTTAAAAAACTGCTCTTACTGGCTGATTCAGTGTCAAGTGGAGTATTTTGTTGAAGCTGGTTCGTTCACATTCTTCTAGCCCTGTTCTCTGATCATTTCGAGAGGGCTTTGAACTCTGTCACCCACGTAAGAGACAGTCAGCTGGAAAAGGGAATAGGTAGTCTAGTCTTTGACAAGGGATGGGAGGTTGGGTAGTGGTGACAACTCACTTACCTCGTTCCTGCTGGCATGGGCCATCTTCTTCTCGATGTTCATGGCCAGCATCTGGCTCCTGAAGGACAGGCTCTTTGTCTTCTCAATCACCTGCTGGTACGGCGACACAGCGTTGTTCCCCATCACCACGTGACCCTGGATAAAAACAGGACAGGGCGAGGGGCGCACAGTTAGGCCTAAACACACAGCGGGGAGAGCCAATCACATCTGGTCTCAGACACCACCGTTTCACCAACCGCCAGCCTCTCGGGACACATTATGTAAATCTCAGTGCACATCAAGGTAATTCTGTCATTCCAGACTGAGTGGCTAGGGTATGATTTGCTGATTACAGAGAACTCTGCGCCGTGACGGGTATGCCAAAACATGCAAATACCCAATGTGGAGCTGAACAGAGGAGAACAAGGAAATAAAAGGTATTGTGGTTGCTTACTTCATACTGTGTTGTATACCCTCCTACTATGATAATGGCAGACAAATCCCATGCCTTGGTATTCTCATCTAAATCATTCTACAGTTATGCACTTATACTAAATCTTGAGGTACAACGCAGAATAAGCTCCCCGATTAGGAAGGAGTTTCTAAAAAATAATAAATAAATAGACTAATCAATTAATTGCGTGGGAGCAGAGGTCATTGATTGACGAGGAAGACACGGCGTCAGTCTTACCAGTTTGGAGTCTATCTTGGCATCCAGCCTGGCGTTGCGGATAAGGTTGACAATCCATCTCTCCGCCTCCTCGGGGGTCATGTTCAGCTTGTCTGCCAGCATGCTAAAGAGGAGCAGAGGAGAAACAGGGTTTTTAGAAGGTGAGTAGAACAATACGCGTGTTCGCCGATTAAATAGGTGGTACAGAAGTTTAGTTACTAATTGTTTAAAGAAAAGTTCATATACACAAATACGACATCACATTAATCAATTGGGGTGTGGAAAGGTGTACCCCTCTGTCCAATGAGTTCATTTCTGGGCAATATTTGTCCCTTCAGGGGACCCTTTTTGCCCAGGGGCAAAAGTTCAGTACAGCCTCTAATGTACTGAAGCAGACAGTAGAAAAGACCACTCATCCACTCAAGGAAAAAAAGCCAAGATTAACAGTGTACAAAACATGCTCTTTCCATGACAGACTGACCAGGTAAATCCAGGTGAAAGCTATGATCTATAATTGAAGTCACTTGTTAAATCCACTTCAAATCAGTGTACATTAAGGGGAGGAGGCATGTTTTAGAACTATTTTTAGAATGGTAGCAGGTGCCTAGGCACACCGGTTTGAGTATGTCAAGTACTGCAACGCTGCAGGGTTTTTCCACGCACAAGTTTCCTGTGTGCATCAAGAATGTTCCACCATCCAGACAACTTGACAAGTCCGGGAAGCTTTGGAGTCAACATGGGCCAGCATCCCTGTGGAACACTTGACACCTTGTAGAGTCCATGCCCCAATGAATTGAGGCTGTTCTGAGGGCAAAAGGGGGTGCAACTGTATATTAGGAAGGTGTTCCTAATGTTTTGTCCACTTGGTGTATATGACAATCCTTTTCAGTGGAGGTCTGATTCCATACCTCTACATTTGCTACACTACTCAATATGATGAATGGGCTGCATTAGGACCGTAACAAAGCTAACAAGACAATGCTAATACATTACTAAGTCATACACATTCTTAGGCTAAAAGGCATATAAATAAAATACAATGACATGTCAAAGCAACGCGATCAGGGGAACATAGCAAATGGTATTACGTGAACTAGAACAGAAGATTTAATGACTCCCCAGGCTAACTCAATTAGGAGTCAGTGGGAATCCCGGTTTCTCTCCCCCAGCCAGTCACTTTACTCTTTGATGTCCTCTCCTGGACACACACACTTACATTCTCCCCACCTGGCACAGAGCCTGCCGTGACAGAGCGGGACCTGCTACTGTCCCCCAAATGAAAGCCAGGTTGCTGCCGGGGTGCTCTTTGATAGAGCGGTGGGACATGGATGTGTCACCGAGGGAGAGAGGGAGGTGGGAGGCGCCTGGCGCGCTTTGAACCAAAGCCTTTTCTAGTGCAGCTGGCCTCCCTTGCGGCTTTGAAAATAACTAAACCCCCTTGATACTGCTACCACCACCATCATCATCATCATCTAGACCCACTCTGTCCCGCCCCCCACGTTTCCTGCTGGTCCCCCATTTCATATTAGGTGCCTATAAATATACCCATTTCTTCCACCACAAGTAGTACAGCTAGTTCATTCTCATCCCACAGCCCAGTCACCTAACACACACCTGGAACACACTCCGTTTTGAATGAACCTCATTAATACGCTCGTTCAACAACATATACTAGTGTGTGTGTGTGAGACCGTGGGGTTATGAGGACTGTATGAAAAGTGGACCCCACTAATTACAGTTCCCTGCTCCATTAATCAAGTTCCTTCTCCCCCACGGAGGAGTTCGGAGAGACAGACCTGTGAGTAAGCCAGATCCTCGCCACCCCAAACCACCTCTCACGGTATGAGATTAGACCCAGTCCACAATAGTCGCCAATACCAGCAGGCCCGTTTCAACTGTCACTTCCCAAACGCTGACTTCTTTAAGACTTTCTCCCTCGTAAATTCCCATTTGGAAATAACCTCATTTGGGATAATGTTTGCCTTACCTCAAGGCCCGACAGCAAAAACACATTCTCGCCGCTCTCTGACCCAGCTTGGCATCTTTTTTGAAAAACGTAGCAAAACCACGTACAGAGGGGGTTGAAATTACATCAGTGTCTGGAAGGGGTATATATATAAAAAAATAAAAAAAACAACCAACAAATAATAAACACCATTACCTCAGCATAAAGAGGCACTGCCTCGGGGCATTCCAAGTAACAAGAGCGTGATGATCCATCACCACTTTCACCACAGCAGTGTTGAAGAAGGTGGATACCAGAAGAGAAAAACACCAGTTAAGAATTGATTAACGTTGAATCCCCACGGGCCGGAGGGGCACGATCAACCTGTCACTCACACCCAAATAACTAACTGTGCCCCCCCATGCCTCGGCCGGACAGCCGATTACGGCAAAATGCTGTGGAAAAATTGCACTTACGGCTCATTATGAAGGATCTAACAAGCAGGAAAACGGTCAGTCGTCCACTCACGTGAGTTTAGGTTGTGATGGCTGACATGTGTCTGCCATTCAGGTGTGACACAATCAACACTGAGGAGACAGAGGCTGCGCCAGTGGGGGCAAAAAGACTCTGGTGTAGGTCTATAACAAATGTTCATGAAGTGTAAATTCGGCATTGATTGATAATTACAGCAATTTTCACAGCAAAAGCCAATTCATTTAACAGACAATCTGTTTAAGGAAGTCTAACGGTAGTAGGCGTTATCCAACTTTTAATTCCCTTGTTGAAGACTACAAAACAGTCAGTCAAGAAACAGTGTAGGTGGACAAACAACTCACAGTTAATGTCTGAACACCCTCGTCCTGACACTCGCTTCAATTTCATTAAATTATCCGTTTCAAAATGTAACCCCAGAGATTTGTGATTGCCGCAGAGGGGTACGGATAGTGTTTGTTTGGCAATTCCATCAAGTGGAGGGCACATGTCAGTCAAACCAGACTCAGATGCGAGACAAAGACAAACATGATCCCCCGTTTCCTCACGGGGAGTTCACCTCGGCCTTAACTCCCTGCAGAATGTGATCTCCCCAGCATACCACAGTAACACGCAGTACCCCAAAAGGCCCAGGGCAGCCCTTGCCTGCACCCAGCACGACTTCAGTGGTAACAACCTATGTAATTCATAAAGGGAAATCTGGCAATGCTTTCCTGGGGAAGAGCATTCATGGATCATGTCTTAACTTTTATCTTAACCTGGAACTTCAGAAGATGGGGAAGGGGATATGAATGGAGAGGGGGAGGGGGGAGGGGGGGGTCAGACCTACAAACTATAGACATATCCCTTGGCCCTTAAGCCAACTAGACAGCCTTCTTGACTGGTTTTGTTTTACACAGCCATAGCCCTGTTCCTTGGGGGGGGGGGGGGGGGGGGGCTCGCTTTCATTTCAACCTCTTATTCACTCTGGCTTCTCAGCGTTCAATTTCAGGCTGGGGCTGGGGAGACGGACAGACTCCCGTGAGTCTCTCAACCACCCTCACACTCGGGGAGAGAGGTTAGGCGTGGGGGGGGCGGATAACTGTGTTAGAAGGAAAACTCCCATAGAAGTGCCCCCTTCTTAAAGTGGCTGGGCTCAGACGAATGCATTGTTAAACACTACCATATGATAGCATTAAGAAAATCCGAGCCATTTGGAACGACCCCCGCTTTCGGCTAGATTTTTCGGGAAAACGGAAAATGACCGTGTGGTCTTTCTAATGACTCAATTGTGAAGTGGAAAGATCTTCCATTTTACATCCAAGTACACAACAATACTACTCCAACTATCAGAGAACTTAAGTGTTAGGAAAACATTTTGAGTGATGGGAAAAGACATCCACTACCTTTCCATGTGCCACAGTTCAATGTCGGGTTACAGACTGTCTTATGTATGTACTGACAGTCACGGGACAGTGTACCAATTGGGGTCAATGAAATATAACTGGCTATCAACATTCAAAGAAAGTCAAATGTTGTAATATTAAGTTTGAATCTAAAAAATTGAAACTAAATTGTAAAAACATACCAAAGTCTAGACAAAAGGATATGTGGATGCAATTACGGAGCATAAGATCAAATCGTGGGGTCACATTTTCACTGCCTCCTTTTTTACATGAGCCTCTCTGCATAAAGTAACTAAATTACCCACACTTCTGGTCTACTTTTGTCCCATGCCGTGGGCTAAAAAAGCAAGCTAAATATCTGTGAAACCTTCATAGCCAACAGCTGTAAAAATGTCCTCATTAAAAACAGGCATCAGATTCATTTGAATCCATGCTTGGATGCAGAGAGCTTCTGGGTAGCCGACTAATGACATGGAATTTGAGCGCTTGTCAAAAATAAACTACGTGTTCTGTCCATCGTCATCGCAACGGCTTTAAATAAACACGGGAATCCCTGACACTGCCGATCGCCGCTGTGTTTGTACCTCAACTCAGCTTGTTACCTACAAACACAGGAGAATGTTTTTATTTTATTTTTTTAGAAACGTCACATTTCAACTTCCTACTGTTACCACTAACCTTTGTGGTCTTTAACAAGTAAATGTATCCAATTGCAGCAAGTCGGCCCAAAAAAAAAGCTGGGACTCCTAATCAATTCCAGACAATCTGGAGATTGACAGAGCCCTATCGTATTCCATGGTTTAACCTTGACTACAGACCCCCACAGCTCTGTATAACAGGCAGTGCAATCATTTCTGTCAAGTTACAATTCATTCACCCTTTCCATTCAATGTCCATGACAGCAAATTCCAAATATTCCATTCAAAGTTTGAGTCTAACCATTTTTGCCTTAGTACAGTTACTATATCTTTCTAAATGCATTTCCACAAGTAGAAATGTTCAGTGTAGACTAAAAGCATTGAGGTAAAAAAATAGAAAAGTAGTATCAGACTAGAGTGCACCTAATCTGTATAGCTATACATTCGTTATTTTCTAGAATTGATGTACAAGAGGCAGCCAAATCCTTAATTGTGGACCATTATCTTTCCCCCCTAATGCTCACCATAATTAGCATTGACTAAACGTATTGTTTTGAGGACTATCCAAATTTATTGTAGTGGATGTAACAAGGCTTGGGAAGAGAGTGAAAAGAAGAACTTCAGAACCCGCCGAACACCGGCCGCCCTGACCCAGCACAACTCAGAAGTGGAGCTACGCGGTTCCTGTCCCCTGCATCAGCAGCTGGCAAAATCTGAGGCCATCAAGGCCCATCTAAACCCTGACCTCTTCCTGAGAGAAACTTGTCCCTGGTTTGGTCTCTCACTCAGGTGGTCTTTAAAAGTTTAGTGAGCAGAACAACCAGGAAGCAGTTAAAGCTCCATTGCCTAATCCCTAAAATGTGTATGTGGAGATGTGAGTATTTGACTGGGGAAGGGGGCAATAAATAAACACTTATCTGTGGGGGGGCATTCCTGTAATCACTGCACATATCCACCCTCTTCCTGCAGTTGGTCTGCTTAGCAAGCTCATTGGTTGGTGATGACCTTCCTGTGTATGTCTTTAGCTAGTCTGAGCTGACCACTGTAGTGCATGGTGCACAACTTAGCATTTGGACAGTGATGGCGAACAACAGTCTAGCAAAGACTGATCTCTTGCAATGTTCACCATACATAAGTCCTGCGGCACATTTCCTTCCTGTCAGTTCCCCAACTAGTGCTTTACGTCACTCCCTTGGTCTCACCTGATGCTGATGCACTGGTGGATCCTGCAGAAAGTCTCAAAGATGAACAGACGGGCATTCTCAATGAAGTCCTCCAGGCAAGCCACCAGGAAGAAGTCATTCACAAGCACCTGGAAGAGATGGAGGGGGGAAAAAAAAGTTAACAGTAACACAAATATTAGTGAGTATTTGTCTGTGTATGCATTTCTATAAAATACCACTGCAGGGTTTCAGGAAAGTAAAGGAGTTAAATGAGGACAGAGTTAAAATGACAGGTACGCTAATTTGTAAACTCATTACTGCAATCAAAATTGGGTTCTGACTGAGTGGCCCAGGAGAGCCATAAAAGTGCAGCAGCAACAGGTTTCCCCCTTGCAGTCCTTATTTGTGATTGAAGCCCCAATTTAAATTGTGGGAAAACCCAAGTCACTGTCAAAAGAAATTCTCCATACATGCAGAGTATAGGGGGTGGGGGTCTTGCTCTAGCCACATTTAAGTTGCCAAGCGATTTACTTTGGCAAAAGTCTTAAAAGGAGAAACCCACATCTGCAAAAAAGTAATCCCAGGCCACACGGGGTGCTCCAAAATCGACCACAAATCTTTTAATTCAGCTGCCTCCACATGAAAACGGGAGACAAGAATGGAGCCAATAATGACTTATCACTGTTCATCTGTGCCCAAGGGTGCAGGGTCAATTGTGCAGTGCGGGAGAAACCAATTTATACACCACCACACTCTCAGGGGTTCTACAGCCACCATAGGGGCAAGAACACCCTCTGCCCAACATTAGAACACATGGGCTAAGGGCACTCCAGGTCTAGCTACACTGACAGATGGGCTACAGACCTCAGTCTTCATAAGTTCTCCAAGAACTCAAAACTCGGTTTGCCTAAAGCTTAGACAGCTGTTTTCACCCTCCATTTCTGAAGAAAACCCAATTACATGGCACTATCAGGCAACATTTCAGCTATGACAATGCTTATCTAGGCATGATAAACTTTGAACAGCTAAGTGTCCTAATCACTGTCATCTGGGATTCGGCCCAAGATCCCCAAACAAGTTTTGAAAGGGCTAGAAGTGGCCTCTTATGCCTAATCTGATGAGCTAAACTTGAGGTATGCTATGACTATTACAGCAATCAGTAAATAGTTGGGTATCACCCAGAGTAATGTAGCCCCTTTGTTCTCCTCAATGACACCAAACTGATGCATTACACATGCTCATCCAAATGGAATATCTTTTTACTGTTCAACCATCACTCCACAAAATTGACTGTTCTTTTTCATGGCATGTGTCTCCGTCTGCATAATCCCCCTGCCTTTATTGCTTTCAAATGAGCCCATTTCATGAAAATGTTTGCAGACCCATCACACTTAACTTCATCCGGGTAGGGGGCAGTATTTTGACGTCCGGATGAAAAGCGTGCCCGTAGTAAACTGCCTGCTACTCAGGCCCAGAAGGTAGGATATGCATATTATTAGTAGATTTGGATAGAAAGCACTCTTAAGTTTCTAAAACTGTTTGAATGATGTCTGTAAGTATAACAGAACTCACATGGCAGGCAAAAACCTGAGACAAAATCCAACCAGGAAGTGTGGAAATCTGAGGTTTGTAGTTTTTCAAGTGATTCCCTATCCAGTATACAGTGTCTATGGGGTCATATTGCACTTCCTAAGGCTTCCACTAGATGTCAAGTCTTTAGAACATTGTTCCATGCTTCTACTGTGAATGGGGAGAGAATAAGAGCATATGGAGTCAGATGTTTAATAAGTTTAATAATAAGCCCAAGTCCTCCCAAAGTGCAGTTCCTAGGGCTTCCACTAGACGCCAAGTCTTCAGAAAGAGTTTCAGGCTGGTTTTTAGAAAAATGGCCCGGAAATTGTAGTTTTTCTAGGTGGCTCCCATTTTGGCTTTAGTGATTCCAAGATCGTGGAGGAAAGCGCGTTTTGTTGTTTATCTCCGGTAAAGACAACGATTGTCTTAAATTTTAGCGTTTATTTGCATATTAGGATACCTAAGGATTGATTATAAACGCGTTGTTTGACTTGTTTGGAAAAATGTATTAGTAACGTTTGGGATTCATTTTGTATGCATTTTGACAGAGGGAAACTGAGTGGATTATTGACTGATGCGGATTATAGACTCAGCTAAACTGAGTTATGGATATAAAAAATAAAAAAAAGGACCATTTGTTATGTTTATGGGACATTTGAGTGCCAACAGAATAAGATCTAAGGTAAGGCATGAATTATATCGTTATTTCTGAGTTTTGTGTCATGCCTTTCGGGTTGAAATATGATTGTCATGCGTTTGTTTGATGGGGTGCTGTCTTCAGATAATCGCATGGTATGCTTTCGCCGTAAAGCCTCTTTGAAATCTGACACCTTGGCTGGATTAACAAGTTAAGCTTTATTTTTGACATATTGCATGTGTATTTTCAAGAATGTTAAATATTTACAATTCTGTAGTTTGAATTTGGCGCCCTGCACTCACTGGATATTGGTTTCTAGCCTAGAGGTTAAAGGTGGATTGCAGCAGCTTAACTGTTGCATAGCTACCCACCTCGACAAACAAGTGGTCCTGCGTGTGAACGGAGCGCGCTCTGATTAACCCTTTGGCGTGTACGATCACATATTTGTGATAATTGTTGAGCGGTCCCTGCAGCAAACCGTCGCAAAAATGTGATTGGAACAGCAGCAACTGAACATATGATGCTAAAACAGCATTGTCTGAAAAGCATCTAAACAATGATATGTACTGATGGGAAATAAAGGTCTTCAACCTTATTCCTCAATTTCACCTTTTATTGTAAGAAATGCTAATGTCATCATCCAAACATCACACAGAACACATCCAATCTCATTCCATAAATCAGTCTAAATAATAGGTATTTTTATTTTTTTTGCGAAATCTAACAGCTAGACTTGTTTAAAATGTGCTCAATGGGGGTACAAAGGAGAAATTAAATATGGTTTGAAAACAAGATGCGATCAGCAGCTAAATTCTTTGATGGCAGCTATATATATATATGTTTATATTTGACAAGCGAAAACTCCCTAATCCCATTCAATGTAAGACGCAAATGAAATTAGCCAAATATGGCTGTGCCCATTGCATGAAAAACTTAGTTTGGCCACTTTTTAGCATATTACAAATCTTCTATGTACTTGTTACAGTGTATTCAAGAACCGAAGCACATTACTTTTGACCTTTTGACAAATCCCAAAGCAAATAGATCATTAAATACAAGCCTACCGCCAAGCCTAACTTTAGCTGGGGGGGGAGAAGAGAAGTTTAGATGCTAAACTAAAATTAAACTCCTGGAAAGGGGGATCTGAGCTGGCAACCCTGAGGTACCATAGTTACAATCTGATACCGCATCCAAAACAACTGGGAAGTCTGGTGACTTTGAATATGTTTTGCAAGAATCGGAATGCATGATTTGTCACCAGTACTTGAAAACATGTGAACACGAGGCTCCATACATACGGTATGCTACAGTAGAAACGACAAAACGATATACAGAACATAAGGCACTTACTTTGATAGGAAGGCACACATGTCCAAAGTTATTATTGGTAAGGAAAACAATGAAGGTAAATGCATAGGACAACCAGAAAAGGTGCCAGGGGGGGAAAAAAAAGTTGGGCCTGGTCTATTTTTATTTTACTCCTTTTTCTCCCTAATTGGTAGTTACAGTCTTGTCCAATCGCTGCAACTCCCCTACGGACGAAGGTCGAGAGACATGCGTCCTCCGAAACAAGACCCTGCCAAGCCACACTGCTTTTTGATAAACTGCTAGCTTAGCCAGGAAGCCAGTCGCACCAATGTGTAGGAGGAAACACTGTCCTGCTGGCAACAATGTCATCTTGCAGGCACCCGGACAACCACAACAAGTCACTAGAGCGTGACGGGACAAGGAAATCCCGGCCGGCCAAACCCTAGCCTAACCCGGACGAAACTCGGCCAATTGTGTGCCGGCTTATGGGTCTCCCAGTCAATGCCAGTTGTGACAGCATGGGATCGAACCCGGGTCTGTAGTGACTCCTCAAGCGCCGCAGTGCCTTAGACTACTGCGCTACTCAGGAGGCCGTGCAAGGCCTGTTCTAACTAGATATGTGCAATGTCTTCATACTTGATCTGGGGAAACACTTGGGCTCTCGAAGAGAGAAATTTGTCTGACTCCGTAAAGCCTCAAATTGTGCGCAACAGTGAAATGGGCTGCTTCATGTGTGAATTCATTTACACACTAATTCAAACTGTTAGAAAATAATTTGCAAATGACAAGTTCAACCATAGCCTATAGATAATTAGCAGGCAGCATGCCTTCAGCTTCAGAGATTTTTGCAGTTGGTTCCAGTCCTTGGCAGCAGAGAACGAGAAGGAAAGACGACCAAAGGAGGAATTGGCTTTGGGGGTGACCAATGAGATATACCTGCTAGAGCACGTGCTACAAGTGGGTGCTGCTATGGTGACCAGTGAGCTGAGATAAGGCGGGGCTTTACCTAGCAGAGACTTGTAGATAACCCACTGGCTACAGGTTTGGCGACGAGTATGAAGCGAGTGCCAACCAACGAGAGCGTACAGGTCGCAATGGTGGGTAGTGTATGGGGCTTTGGTGACAAAATGGATGGCACTGTGATAGACTGCATCCAATTTGTTGAGTAGAGTGTTGGAGGCTATTTTATAGATGACATCATCGAAGTCGAGGATCGGTAGGATGGTCAGTTTTACGAGGGTGTGTTTAGCAGCATGAGTGAAGGATCTTTGTTGCAATATAGGAAGCCGATTCTAGATTTAATTTTGGATTGGAGATACTTAATGCAAGTCTGGAAGGAGAGTTTACAGTCTAACCAGACACCCAGGTATTTGTAGTTGTCCACATATTCTAAGTCAGAGCTGTCCAGAGTAGTGATGCTGGACGGGCGAGCAGGTGCGGGCAGTGATCGATTGAATAGCATGCATTTAGTTTTACCTGCGTTTAAGAGCAGTTGGAGGCCACGGAAGGAGAGTTTTATGGCATCGAAGCTCGTCTGGAGGTTAGTTAATACAGTGTCCACAGTGTTCAACGAGCTTGGTGATTGAGGGCATGTGTAAAGTCTTCGCTGAAACGGGATACAGTTCCAATATTGTTGGTTGTATGTCATTTAGCGATTGCTAAATGTCCCCCAAAGCTGTTACCAGAGAATTTAATGTTAATTTCTCTACCATAAGCCCCCTCCAACAACATTTTATAGAATTTGGCAGTACGTCCAACCGGCCTCACAACCGCAGACCACGTGTAACCACGCAAGCCCAGGGCCTCCACTTCTGGTTTCTTCACCTGCGGGATCATCTGAGACCAGACACCCAGACAGTTGATAAAACTGAGGATTGTTTGTCTGTAATAAAGCCCTTGTGGGTATAAACAAATTCTGATTGGCTTGGCTCCCAATTGGGTGGCCTATGCCCTCCCAGGCCCACCCATGTGAAAGCCATAGATAAACGGGCCTAATGTATTTCAATTTCCTTATATGAACTTTAACTCAGTAAAATCGTTGAAATTGTTGAGTTTATATTTTTGTTCAGTGTGTACGTATGCATGCATGCATGCATGTATGAATATGCGCGCGCACACAGCTTCCAAGTTGATTTTGTGTCTGGGACACTCCAATACAGTAGATGGCGTTGTGAACGATTGGTGTTATGCGTTAGTTTCTGTTGGTCAGAGTTGATTTGTGACAGTACTACTAGCTAGCTAAGCAGCCAACTTTTCTATGACATGGTATTTAATAATTTCTTGCAATAAACAAATCAACTTAAGTGACCAGACTTGTTAGGTTTTGTTAAACTAACATGCTGACCACACCACTCGCATCGCGAGCTGTGCAAAATAAATGTACACATACGTTATTCAATCAAAGTTGGTTGCCAACCGCAATGTAAAGTCCAAAGAAGAAGCAGCACTGAGAAGCGATTACTAGAAACAAACTCAGTTTACCCTTTTATCAACATGTGCGTGATGGCACACGAACGAGCAGTCAGCCTGTAACTCTTAGAAATTAACTGGATTTGTTAGCTAGCTAAAGCTAGTGGCAAATAACTAGCTAGCATAAAAGAACGCTAACAATCATTATGGAAACTGTTTGTGTGAACATAAACCAGAGAAAGGTCAGTAGTTCAGATTGGTATGCAGAGATGTTCACCACCTACTACAGTCTGCACTAGTGAAGAGTTCTGCTAGAAGCAGCCAAGGCAGCAACCACCGGTAACCCTCCCACCATTTAATTTGACCCATCAAAGTGGCGGTTGGCCAGAGTTGTTTTTGTACATTTTGAAAAAATGTCATCTTCACAGTCCACCGCGAGCCAACACCTCTGACGAACAGCTGGCTCGATATTATTACCTAATTTTTGTCACTGAGAACTAGGCCTAGATGGACAAAGGCATTGCTGGAAGTAAAGTGCAGCCTTTATTTTTAGCGGATGCACTAGTTACTTCAATGGTAGTACACATCAAGCCATTACACACCAAAACGGAAATAATCTCAATGGCTGTCTATGACACACATCTCGAGTGTCTGAACGCCTCTGCATAGACCTTTGCGTATAAAGCTTTTACTGTTAACTACCAGGCTGATGGACAATTACAGGCCACCATAAAAATCTAGCCAGACCAATGAGTCATAGGATTTCCCAGAGGACTTCTGTATCACCCAAGTGACCTAATGCAATTCTACCATCGGACAATATGTATAAACCCATGTTTAAAAATACATTTTAAAAAAGCCCAACGCTATGAGAAAGTGTGAAAGGTTGTCCAATCTTGCATGATCACTAATGGTGTTTACTTCTGTGCTAGCTACATGGGAACGTTAGAAGGGCTGGTTGGCCAATCCAAATCCCTCTGTAAATCAAGGAATATATAGAGAGCGGGACACAGAACAACCATTCTGAAAAGGATAAATGACTCAATCTATTGCACATTGATGGGTCGGTGCGTGCGTGTGGGGTGGGGGGGGTGGCAGCTGGGACTTACCGACTCACACTCCCTCAGTTTCTTCTGAGCGCTGTCAAAGTCAAAGTTCACATACAGGCACTCCACAAACTCTGTGATTGGATCTTTGTAGGTGTAGGACTCCTAGAAATGGAAAATAAGATTTAACAATTTGCACATGCCTGTGTGTGCTAGCTCTTTATTTTTCAGCAGTGGACATAGCACAGGTTCGACAGGCAGGGCAGCATGCCTCCAACCCATTACTAAAAACAAAAGTCAAATGTGGAGAACCATGGCTAACCAAATAGTAGAATTTACAAGGCAATGAATAAAAGCAGATTCAAGAAGTCCCCTAAACAATTCCAAACCAATGCTAGTAGGGAGAGACCCAAGAAGACCCAAAAGACGGAACAAGCATAGAGCACATGTTTTAGTGATTACACAGAGCCCACAGAGACGGCGCTTATTTAGCTTTCAGAGCCATTGATCTCTGAAGAAGCTACCGATGTTGGGTTTGGGAAGAAATCGGTACTCTACAATCAGACCGTCTGCTGCCATTCATCAAACGTAATGGGTTCAAGACCTCTAGCCAGGACCAGATCTCTGATACAGTATACTCTAAGAGCAGCATGTTTAACAGCCAAGGCCTTACACTGCTCATAGATGTGTGGATTCTGGTCTTTAATGGGGTTGGGTTAAATGCAGAAGACTTTTCAGTTGTACAACCCCTTTCCCTAATAGTTGGTGACATCTTGTGTCAAAATGACCAATCCTACACTGACTAAGGTTGGCAAACATGGTACTGTGATAGGAAATGTGTTGAGAAATTGGGGTAAGGAATGTGTTGATGTCTTTCTTTTTTTTTCTTTTTTTTTTTTTTTTTTTATATATACCTGCTGTATGACCTTGACCAGATCTTTCAGGACCTGCCGCCGCTTGCGAACGTCTTTGTTTGTGATGACAGCAGTGGTCAGGTAACGCAGGATGTGTGGGCACATGGTTTGAATGGCATTGAGGTACCTGAAATGACAAAACAAAAAGGACATGACAAGAACAAATAATCAGGGGTTTTAAGGACTGGAGGAACTACATGGTAAAAAAAAAGCGAGTTGATATTTATGGAGGTGAAGGCTATACGAAGTTGATAAACTCTGTTGGTGTATGCATAGGTTTAAGGGCATAAAGGTCCATTTTTGGTACGCAAGTAACTAAGCAATTAGGCCCATGGCATTTAGGACTTCTGACCTTATCGACCAAACAGATATGTGCGTTGTAATAGCGCATTCTCTACATGACATAGGTTAAAGCACTCCTTTTCATTACCCCCTGTATAAGCAGAGGGGAGGAAAGGAAACCCTGGCCTCCGCAGTAGACACAGATCACTGAGCGGGGGGGGGGATCTGCCCAGGAGCTGAAACCCTATCCTTCAGGGCCTTGTTTTTCATCCACAGGGCAACTTGCTAAGGGCTGAGCACGAGAGAGGGCCTTGTTAGAAGCCAATTAGAACACTAGACAACATTCTTACTCTGCAGACAGTGTTGCAAGTCCTTTCCCAACACGCTTCTGTAAAAAAAAAACTTGCACACATACAACCTCTTGTCAAAAGGAGTTTGACTTGTGTTAATTGTATAACATCTCTTCATCCATATCTGAACAGCTATCATCAACCCCCCCATTCAATCCACTGACCAAATTACATTTCAAGAGGAAGTGGGGTTTCCCTGCCACTTCCGGCTCCTTCACTCAGATTAGGACAGAGAAACATGTTTTTCAGAGCAAGGAGGGAACACCGCAGACGACTGTTTAATTAGTTGAAACAATTACAGGGACAAGTGGGCCTGTGGCACTTATGATGTTGGGGTCTAAAAATCAGCAGTGAGCAGGCGGGCTAGGCGGTGAGCGATCATCCACCTGGTTGGAGAAGCCCCCTTGCCTCTCCTTTTGTAGTTGTCGGACTTAGTGGCAGACCACAACACTCCATGCTCTGTTCCCGATGAACATACGCCTACTCTCTCTCCAGGGGGTCCCCAATAGCAAGCAATACCAGACCTGCCAACCCTGTCCAACTTTTTAGACTACCAGACGAGCGCGGCAAATTGGGAGATTCAACTTGTGCCGAATTGTGCCCCCGCAAGCAGTGTGTGCAGATGGAGTCTGATTGCAATTATAGAATTGTACCAACTCAAGTCTGTAAAAAGGTTGGAATACTTTGACAGCATTACACATATGGTAAAAGTCACCAACAAGATCCAATTAGCAGTGCATACATTTCAAATTTTCGAAATTGATAAAATCTCAAATGTAGTGCAAAGGCATTTTAGAAGCATTTCCTATATAGCTAATACTGGACACATTCATTCTTCATTGCGCAGTCTTCTAAACTCCCGACTCCATTTAATGCCAAGATGTATTTCTTTTTGATAAAACTTTTGTAATGCTTTTTGTGACGTGGATACTAATTACAGTGCATCAGGTTGCGTGATCCTCGTAATGTTAGTTGGAAAATACAACTAACGAGACGCAGAATTAAAAGTATAATCACACTCGCACAAATGCGACCAGTTATTTTTCGTATTTGCATTTAATTTCTTTCACTAGCAAATGCGAGTGAACTGCTGGCACTTCAGAACCCACTGAACGTCTATCTTATGTTCACTAGCGTTAGCTTGAAACAATTAGGGTTTACCTTTCCACAACACACGGAGTCAAAAAGGGATGTGTTAACCTACAGCTGACAAACTCGGTACGTCTGTGTGTTGCAGCTCGAGAACCGGGATGTTAGATTAACACATTGGATTTTAAAATAAACACACACACACAGCTCAAAAAAATAAAGGGAGCACTAAAATAACATCCTAGATCTGAATGAAAGAAATAATCTTATTAAATACTTTTTTCTTTACATAGTTGAATGTGCTGACAACAAAAATCACAAAAAGAATCAATGGAAATTAAATTTATCAACCCATGGATGTCTGGATTTGGAGTCACACTCAAAATTAAAGTGGAAAACCACACTACAAGCTGATCCAACTTTGATGTAATGTCCTTAAAACAAGTCAAAATGAGGCTCAGTAGTGTGTGTGGCCTCCACGTGCCTGTATGACCTCCCTACAACGCCTGGGCATGCTCCTGATGAGGTGGTGGATTGTCTCCTGAGGGATCTCCTCCCAGACCTGGACTAAAGCATCCGCCAACTCCTGGACAGTCTGGTGCAACGTGGCGTTGGTGGATGGAGCGAGACATGATGTCCCAGATGTGCTCAATTGGATTCAGGTCTGGGGAACGGGCGGGCCAGTCCATAGCATCAATGCCTTTCTTTTGCAGGAACTGCTGACACACTCCAACCACATGAGGTCTAGCATTAGGAGGAACCCAGGGCCAACCGCACCAGCATATGGTCTCACGAGGGGTCTGAGGATCTCATCTCGGTACCTAATGGCAGTCAGGCTACCTCTGGCGAGCACATGGAGGGCTGTGCGGTCCCCCAAAGAAATGCCACCCCACACCATGACTGACCCACCGCCAAACCGGTCATGCTGGAGGATGTTGCAGGCAGCAGAACATTCTCCACGGCGTCTCCAGACTCTGTCACGTCTGTCACATGCTCAGTGTGAACCTGCTTTCATCTGTGAAGAGCACAGGGCGCCAGTGGCGAATATGCCAATCTTGGTGTTCTCTGGCAAATGCCAAACGTCCTGCACGGTGTTGGGCTGTAAGCACAACCCCCACCTGTGGACGTCGGGCCCTCATACCACCCTCATGGAGTCTGTTTCTGACCGTTTGAGCAGACACATGCACATTTGTGGCCTGTTGGAGGTCATTTTGCAGGGCTCTGGCAGTGCTCCTCCTGCTCCTCCTTGCACAAAGGCGGAGGTAGCGGTCCTGCTGCTGGGTTGTTGCCCTCCTACGGCCTCCTCCACGTCTCCTGAAGTACTGGCCTGTCTCCTGGTAGCGCCTCCATGCTCTGGACACTACGCTGACAGAAACAGCAAACCTTCTTGCCACAGCTCGCATTGATGTGCCGTCCTGGATGAGCTGCAGAATCATTTCTGCGTACTATTAACTTGGATCTCGTACATAGACAGAATTGCGTAGTTGGTACGCAAAATACGTGCATCTTGGCAGGTCTTCAATCTGGGACTAGCTGCGAGGAAAAAAAGAAATGCAACATTCACCATACCCAATTTAAGGGACCTAATCATTTTGGAGTTTGAGGCAACAACGCTGTACTGGTTGCAGAGGACGCTTCAAAAGAATTGAACCAAGAATTAGAGTTTCAAAATCAAAACGATTTCAACCCAGTGCGTGTGAGTGAGCGTGAATAACGAGGAGAGAGACAGGATAGGAGGGTGGAGATAAGGGGTAGAGGGAGAGATTTCATTGTTCTATCATTCTCAGATGGTCAATGTAAACCAACTGCAAGTGCTTGGATAGCATTACTAAAGTATTCATTTTCCCCCTTTGCACCTACGTCATAGATCCCCTTTGCACCTACATCATAGATCCCATAGACCCTTGAACTCAGTAGAGGTTTTCAATAACAAACTAGGAAGGCCTGATGCAACTTTTGCTGACTGTGGGTAACAGAGGTCAAACATTAAACTAAGGCCTAGCCACTGGTGACCAACTTTGGCCAAAGGAAGTAATGGTCAAGGGGTGAGGGAATGAGGCCAAGCCTCACTGTGGAATTAAGTGGTTTCTTGACTGAAATTGCAAGGCACACAACACTCCCTCAAGTTTGTCCAAACAGATGTTTGTGTGAGTTTTTCATTACTAATTATTGGGCAGCCTTTTCTTCATTAAATTAAAAACTACGTAAAACTCAGAACCAGACATCCCTATCTGCTATGTTGTGGTGGCATGTCATACCTTCAGTTGACTACAATCATCGGTTCAATTACACAAACCAGCAATCATAATGGGGGGATGCATTATAGTTTGTGTGTAAATTCTACGCAGTGCAGAGTTTCCGATCTGCAATACACATGGACTAACTTGCAGCTTCGAGAGTAAATAGACCACACAAAAACAAACGGACTGAAACCACTTAAAAAAATACCCCAAGTAGGTTTTTGAAGCAGCCCCCTTCCCAAAGTTCCTTTTCAAAATCAAGTTAGTCTCATAAAAACGAGTCTACTTTCTCCACAGTTAGCAGGACCTGACCCAGGCGGCTGCCAGCTGAACCACTTTTGGTCTCTCCTGGGCCAGCAGCAAACCTTGGGGCCCAAGGTTCAGCCTTCTACTGTGCCTCTTCTTCAGGGATAATTTTCTTCCATTCTCCCCACCAAGGATGCCAGCAGGCCACATTTGAACAATCACCTCTTGGGTCACTCAAGGGTTTAGTGTGGATCAGTCAAGACACTGCGCCTCAGACTGTAGAGACGGCAGCTTCTCCAGGGCAATACGTTAAGGAGGGTTAGTCATCAGGTCTAAATAAGTCAACAGTGTTTCACAGAACTCCAGTGTGTCAGAGATGAAAATACTTACTGTGGCTGATACAGGAAGAGCTCAATGATGTTGTCTCTGCCTTTGGGGTGGTTAAAGAAGACAAATAGGGACCAGTGGATCAGCCAGGTCCTCTGCTGAAGAGACTGGAGAGGGGAGCTCACCGACTGGACAGGAGAGAGTTGTCATTATTTACTAGTTCTGATTGAGGTGACAATACAGTATACTGTAAGACAATTAAAAAGTTCAGAGTACTTTAAGAACGTGAGGTCTGTTCCCTTTCAAACATTTTCCTTCCAAGCCAGAGCCCGCACCCCTGCGTCCTTCCCAGCTATCCATTCAATAAATATTATATATATATTTTTTAAACTAGATCCACATAACTGCTCCATTTGCAGATCCTCTGGAGTCAGGACTGAAAGGGGGTGGGGCATCAAGCTGCAACAGCGCTTTGCTGAAACCCAAAGCGGTCAATAAGGGAGTCGAATCTATGTAAGGGAATCCAAGTGCAGTGTCAAATTCTGAGAAGTGGGGCATTTACGTTGTTATCGATAGTCTCCCTCAGGCGGGTGAGGTCTTCCATCGCAGCCTCCCAGTTCTGCATCAGGATCTCAGAGGCCAGCTTCCCCCACAGGGAGTTCAGGGCATTCCTGTCTGTGGCCGGGACCTGGGAAAAAAGACATGTCATACTTGTTAGAACATGAAACACAGCATCACCTCAAACAGCAGCAGAACTCAACCCACATGCAAAATGACCAGGCACTGGCAGATCTAATCCTGATAAATGCCTCAGTGTACAAACCGTGTGCTCGCACACACACGCTCAGGGACAGTCTGTGAAGTAGTGGCCATTGCCACCGCCGCTTGGCTTTGGCAAGCAAAACTGTTCGGTGGAGTTACTTTTCTTATTTATACTGGATAAACGGATTAAATTATGTCATCTTGAGGGAATGGGGCTTGACAGAAAGAAATGAATGTTTAGCTTTTTATAAAACCTAATTTGCTGCACTTTGTGATACGGCAACCGCTGCATTGCAGATGTTCTGCGATCCTTTCAGATAACCACTGTAACTAGGAGCACATTTGAAGCACATGTGAGCTTCTCTGTATAATGTGCTAAAACATTGTCACCGTTATTTACTTAATGCTGCAACTCTTGAAAAATGTGCAGGGTGGCCTTGGGAAGACAACACACACATTACTAAAGATGGACCTAGGGAATTTCTGCTTTGGTCCTACTCTCTAGTCAAGAAAGGAATCTCTCATTTAAATTTAGCTCTGCCTAGTTCAAGCTACCACCTTGGTCCCCTTGGTTGTGACGTTTCTGGGGCAGGGTCAGCAGGTCAAAGGTCAGCTTGTCTGTGACATCTCCATACCACAATTACATGGGTCAGATTCTATCGAAAAAGGAAATGGTTGAAGAAACCTTGAGTTCACAACTCTGGATGCAGATATTACTCCTTTAAAAATACCTCCATTGGATATTTAAATAAGCAGTTGCAATTGGAAAGAACACTGAAGATATCCCCGCAAAATGAGAGTAGATGGAGGGGAGGGCACATCTAGCATCGTCGAGGGAATACCCCATTGCTGTTCCTCAGACCTCCGGTCAATCCCCTCTTGCTGAAAACCATCTGGTCTTCTGCCCCTCTCTGAATGGACTTTAATGAAGTGTGTATGCTGCTACTACTTCTGGTGGTGGTAATGCACAATGTCTGATAACTTTGATTAACAAGGCTACAAGGAGAAGCATGCAGTAGAGGCAGAGTTATCAAAATGTCTATCACTTGGAGTTCACCAACAACGGAGGTCCTGCTCCAGCCACAGAAACCTTGATGCACTGTGACCAGCAACAGCCTGGGTTTCCCAACACCATCTGGGAGGTGTTCATAATTTACGCCGAGCCAGGGTAATCCGTCTAGTCTAGATAAATGACAGTGTTCGGATGCTTGACTTGATGGAAAAGGGCATCAAAGAAATCTGTTAATGCCCTTAGGAAATCAAGCTTTTCAAAAAACAGTCCTAACCAGGTAAAATGCTTTTCCAAAGTCTATGCCTGGTACATTGCCAGAACACTTAATTTCAGTTTGCTGTACAAACTGCATGTCTTTGAGAGGAACATTTCAATAACTCCTACAGCTTTTTTCAAGCATGTTAAAATATAATTATAATACATCTCCTACCATTAACACAAAAGGAAACCAATCATGCTAACTATAAAGTCTTAATTACAACTATTCCATTATCACAGGCTAAATGCATTAATATATGAAATGATGCTAACAAGAAACAGTTGAGGGAATAGCCATCCTCAAAGTCAAGAGTTGATGTTTATTTATTTTTTTACCTTTATTTAACTAGGCAAGTCCGTTAAGAACAAATTCTTATTTACAATGACGGTCAACACCGGCCAAACCTGGACCAATTGTGTGCCACCCTAAGGCGGCTTAATCAAAGCTAGGCCTCCACCCTATGGCTCATGGGAACCGCCAGCCCACAGTAGCTTATGATAAACACCAAACGCAGTCAGTGACAAGAGCCAACCAGGAAGTGAGGGCAGTGTCTGCTTTAAGGCCACAGAAACCTAAAGGCAACCCACCACACTCCCTTCTTTCAGACAGCCAGCAGAGTGGACTGTGAGACTAGAATAATCCATAGGTGGAGACGGAAACCAGCTGGGATTTCTTAGTAATTGAGAAAAACATTATCAAGATAAAGGATTCATATATATTTATATTACATACAACAGATAGGTGCAATTAAATGTTGTTTTACAAGGTCAGACATAGCAGAACAGCACCCCTGGAGCAAATTGTGGTGCCTTGCTCAAGGGCACATAAATTTACCTTGTCGGGTCACGTATTTCAATGAGCGACCTTCCGGTTAGCGGCCCATCGCTCTAACCGCTAGGTTACCTGCTAGGCTACATGAAGACTTTATTAGGCTACACAGTAACTTTTAAATGAACTGCTACATTAAAAGGGTGACCGGTGGAAAAGAATACTGGTAGGAAAAAACAAGTGGGGAAAGTCAGCGGCATGGTAGTCTTCTAGAGTCAAACACACAAAGAGGGGCAGAAGGTCATTCATCCACTCACAACAGTGGAGTTCTTTGATTAAAAACAAAACTTGGGACTGCTTTAAATTACCTCATAAGATTAAGCATTATAACTTAGGAGAAAAGCCAGCCACGGTGCCAATTTAAACGTTGTCGTTTCATCAACAACAAAAAAACTAGAAAAAAAGGTTTGTTTGTGGTTTCTTCTGCCTTGGAAGTCCCTGCCTGCTAGGTTTGGCCAATCTCCATGTCATTATGGCAGCTTTCTAGACACTGCCTGGCATTCACTAGTGGCCACGCAACAATAGTTTCAATACCAGGGTTTTTCCAGCAGTTACCTAGAGTTTCCATTTGTTGGCGAAAAGGGGCACATTTTCACCGACTGACCAGCAACAATAAATTTACTGTGCTGAAGAGCCGTCGGGAAATTCAATCTTTATTCGCAACATCCAATACCTACATTCAATGATGCTATGAATAAGTTGCTCTTTTCGCGCTACGCCACACTGTAACAGAACCCGAGGCCTGGATTTTGCAAGCCTGGCTTCCTCTGTTTAATTGACTGGCTTTCCCACGTTTGATGACTTACAGAGCCTCACCTCTACCTTACAGGGGCAGTCAGAAAATGGGAGGTCCACAACAATGGGGGGGTAAATTATTATTATTATTTCTTACAAAAAAAAAAACAAAGAGCCTTCGAGGAGTCAGCAGCTAACTGGTAACAGTAACTGCCCTGGCTGAAATTTAAAATGAGGGGCTAATGATTTGAGGAGTAAACCATAAACAACTGTGCGGAGAGGGAGCGCATCAATTGCATGCTTTTGATGTGGGGGGGGGGGGGGGGGGGGTTGCTCATGTTTAATCAAGAGCTGCCATCATCTGGTCTTCAATGTCTCTCGCTAGCATACTTAAATGTGAGTGCATCACATAGAATCAATCAAATAAAAAATAAATAAAAGAGCCCAACTGCTTTGGGTTAAGAGGCTGTTTACAGAGAGTAGGGCTCGTTGTTCAGAGTCTCTGATAAGCCTGTTTTCGAGAGAGGACACCAGCATCACCAATGTGCATGACTAGCCACAGACATCTTCACGACAGAGGGAGAGTATCAAATGTCAATTAAAATGGGAAACCTAAGTTGGTTGTAATATTTGTCATTCTGATGAACATGTAAAGTGTTGATTTTATTCTTTGCATTCTTGCATTCTTTGGCACAAGTCTTTCCTATACCGCAGAGCTCAAATGAGGACAGCCGCAACCCAAAAAATAAAACAATTGAATAAGACTTGGAAAACACTGGTTGTGCTTGTTTGGTTGGAGGAATTACAAGACACAGAGATGAAATGGTAAACCCTGGCTTTGGAGAAACAATGGCGAAATCTACCACCAAAAACATAGGCAAGTTTGAGCATCAAACTTGCAAAAAGATTCGCAAAAAAACAACATTGTTTCCCCTTTCAAAAGCGTGACCATAAAGATATAAAAACACACACCTCAGGCTAAAAGCACCAACACTGGGTCTGGTGGTACCAACAGTAGAAATTAACCTCATTGGCCAATATATTATTTTTGTTTGGAAATTAGGTTAGACGCCAAGGCTTTCTGAAAAACATTAGGTGACTTAACTTGTTAAAGTCAAAGATAGCACAAAAGGTCAGCTGAGCATTCAGACCTAGAGTAGCCCTTACAAGTCACTGGTCCTGGAGAGAGACTAACAAAGGCAGCATTGAAGATCTGGTGGCACCTTCCACTGAGGTCACAGGCTGTCCATTCCCAGGACTTATCTAGTGTTACACCACTCTATTGTGACACAAAACACTCCTCTGGCCTCCCCTCTCAGTCAGGTTACCACCTCTCTTGGCCTAAGAGGTTTCCAACTCTATACAGCAGTGCACACAGTCCTACTGCACCTTGCCCATTCTCTGTGTAGTTCATCTTTCACTGATTTCTGATGGCAGCAGAAGAGAAGCCACAAACACCAGCGCAATGATCCCTTTGTTCAGAGGAAATAAGATGTACGCATGTACTTTCAGTGAACTGTAATTACCATCCACCCCAACCCTGTTTGGTATTACCTGATTTCCAAAGTATTTCATTGCTAGTGAAAATGATTTAATCCCTGCTCCATGCACCGCGGACTCTCATATGTTAGACAAAACAACAAAAATAAAATACTGTGTATAGCCACACAGGTCGAGAAAAACAATGGAATTAGCTGCAAAACATTAAAAACTAGCAATGTTAACGGTTAACTGAAAATACATTTGACCGGTCAAGCTCAGTCTATAGGTTAAATTGCATAATTTAGTGGAATTAAATTGGCACCGCATACAGAGGATAGTTAGAGTGGAATATTACCTCGCAGCGCCTCAAACAGCTGGTTGCCGCTTGAAGCGAAATTCAGACATTTAGAAATGTACATTAAACAGCATTGTATTTTGTGTTGGCCACGTCATTTTACAGTTTGGAACGAATTAACCGGGGTTAGTTAGTAGGCAAAAAAATGTACATCCCCAATTCAAAAACAAGATGGGCCGAAATGAGTGGACTTTGTAAATGTATAGCCTAACTGGTATGCTAGTTCTTTGTTTAGTAAACCTGTTCTCTCAGTCAGTAGATTCTATATTTGAGTGCACCTATTGTATGCATGTACGCATGTATGCATGTATAGTGAGGGAAAAAAGTATTTGATCCCCTGCAGATTCTGTACGTTTGCCCACTGACAAAGAAATGATCAGTTTATAATTTTAATGGTAGGTTTATTTGAACAGTGAGAGACAGAATAACAACAAAAAAATCCAGAAAAACGCATGTCAAAGATGTTATAAAATGATTTGCATTTTAAATGAGGGAAATAAGTATTTGACCCCTTCTCAATCAGAAAGATTTCTGGCTCCCAGGTGTCTTTTATACAGGTAACGAGCTGAGATTAGGAGCACACTCTTAACCTGTTAGGGTATAGGGGGCAGTATTTTCACGGCTGGATAAAAAAATGTACCCGATTTAATCTGGTTACTAATCCTACCCAGTAACTAGAATATGCATATACTTATTATATATGGATAGAAAACACCCTAAAGTTTCTAAAACTGTTTGAATGGTGTCTGTGAGTATAACAGAACTCATTTGGCAGGCAAAACCCTGAGACAGATTCTGACAGGAAGTGGATACCTGATGTGTTGAATTGACTTTAAACCTATGCCATTGAAAAACAAAGGGGCTGAGGAATATTTTGGCACTTCCTATTGCTTCCACTAGATGTCACCAGCCTTTACAAAGTGTTTTGAGTCTTCTACAGTGAGATCTGACCGAATAAGAGCCATGGAACGGTGATGGCCCATTAGACACCTGGCGCGCGAGTTCATGTTGGGTACTCTCGTTCCGAAACATTTTAAAAGAGAACCCAATCGTCCGCCTTGAATTTTATTCATGTTCTGGTTAAAAAAGGCCCTAATGATTTATGCGATACAACGTTTGACATGTTTGAACGAACGTAAATATATTTTTTCCGTTCGTGAAGTGAAGTGATGTCCGGCTGGCTTAGATCATGTGCTAACAACACAGAGCTTTTTGGACATAAATGATGAGCTTTTTGGAACAAAACTACATTCGTTATGGACCTGGGATTCCTGGAAGTGACATCTGATGAAGAGAATCAAAAGGTAATGGATTATTTACATAGTATTTTCGATCTCTCCAACATGGCGGTTAGTCTGTATCGCAAAGCGTATTTTTCTGGGCGCAGTGCTCAGATTATTGCAAAGTGTGATTTCCCAGTAAGGTTATTTTTAAATCTGGCAAGTCGATTGCGTTCAAGAGATGTAAATCTATAATTCTTTGAATGACAATATAATATTTTACCAATGTTTTCTAATATTAATTAATTATTTTGTTGTGATGACTTGACTGCCGGTATTGGAGGGAAACGATTTCCTGAACATCAACGCCATAGTAAAACGCTGTTTTTGGATATAAATATGAACTTGATAGAACTAAAAATGCATGCATTGTCTAACATAATGTCCTAGGAGTGTCATCTGATGGAGATTGTAAAAGGTTAGTGCATAATTTTAGCTGATTTTATGGTTTTGGTGACGCCTGTCTTTGAATTGACAATACAGTACACACAGCTATTGTCAATGTACTCTCCTAACATAACCTAACTTTATGCTTTCGCAATAAAACCTTTTTGAAATCGGAAAACGTGATTAGATTAAGGAGATGTTTATCTTTCAAAGGTTGTAAGATAGTTGTATGTTTGAGAAATTTGAATTTTGACATT